>NC_135536.1:147748599-148375849 GCF_045843805.1 Urocitellus parryii
TTATTAGGGCAGTGAATCTATTCTGTATGATAGTATCATGATGCCTATCTGTCATTCATTATACATGTGTCCAAACCTTTAGAATGTTCCACATTAAGAATGTACACTATGAAGCCAGGCACGGTGGCACACACCTGTAATCTCAGTGGCTGGGAAGACTGAGGCAGCCTTCAAAACCATGAGTTCAAAACTAGCTTCAATAAAAGCGAGGTGCTAAGCAGCTCAGTGAGACCCTGTCTCTAAATAAAATACAGAATAGGGCTAGGGATGTGACTCAGAGGTCCAGTGTCCCCGAGTTCAAACCCCGATACCCCATACCCACTGCTCAAAAAAAGAATGTACAATATTAAGAGTCTAATATAAACTATGGACTTCGAATGTTAATGATGTGTTAATATAGCTAATCAACTGTTACAACTTCCCTATATGAAAATACTCTTGAGTTTTCTGCTCAACGAACCTAAAACTACTCTAAAAACTAGAGTTTATCAATTATTTTAAAAATCAATTTACTTAGAAGTACAGGACTATTCAAATCATCTTACTAATATTGTGGTAGATGAAACTTTTAAGGACTGTCATATTTCATCTTAGTTGTCAACCATAGAGTAATATTCTTTTATTTTTATTTTGATATCTGCATATTACATAGTGATATTCATTCTTTGATTCCAGATATTGGTGATTTGTATCTTCTCTCTGTTTTGTAAGTCACAGTAAAATTTTGTCAATATTATTTATTGATCTTTTTGGGTGAATTTTATTGATTAATTGAGACTTTGAAAAAGTAGATCTTATTGGTCTTTTCAAAGAACCAACTTTTTGTTTAATCCATTTTTTCTATTCTTTTCTATGTTCAATGAGCTTACCTTTATTATTTCTTCCCTTTACATGCTTTGGCTTTATTTTGCTCTTTTTTTCTAGCTTCTGAGCTTGGAGTTTAGATTATTAATTTTCTCATTATCAATCTAACATAAGCATTTAGTACTATTTATTTGCCTTTGGTCACTTACTTAGCTGTACTCACAATTGTTGATATGTTGTATTTTAATTTTCATTTGGGTCAATGTTTTTTGTTTCATTTTGTTCATTATCTTTTTCATTCAAGTTGAGGTTTTCCAGGTTATTGGTGTTTTCACCAAGAATATTCTTGGTGGTTTCCGGTTGAAATCCAGACACTTTGGGTATTATGTGATGAGTCTCTGGATCTAATTTAAACATCCTGTTTTAGTTGGCTTTCTGTGACATTACTCTGGCAGGCGAACAGAAATCACTGTCTTGTTATTGCCAAGTGGGGAATGAGGTCCATATTCTCCAGTTGGCCTCCATTGACACCAAGAAGCAGGCAGACTCCTTGGAGCTGCTGGACAGTGGTGGAAAGTCCAGCTCCTTACTGATCCTGGCTGGGGGAGGGGACAGCAGAACTTCACCCTAGCTACCCATGTGGCTTCTGCTGACACCACAGGTTTGTGTGTGGCTGGTGGGTGCCTACAACCTGCTTGGCCCGGAGTAAAGTATCGGCTCCCAACCAACCATCTCTGACCTCGGCAGCAGGGCTGCCGAGCACTTCGCATTGCAGCCTGGGGGGGTGGAAATCTATGCTCACCCACATGGCCTGGGCGGGGGTGAGGACAGTGTCACAGTTTTACATGTGTTCCTTGGCTGGAGCACAGTAACTTTTTAGTTGGGCAATTTTACTAACTAAAAGTTTTCTGTCTTCTAGGCTTCCCCTTGCCTGACCCACCAGCTAGAGAGAACAGGCTTTTGTTGGGCCTTTATTTTGTTTATACCCATTGGTGTTTGTACGTTGCCTGCTTCTTAAGCTCCACAGATGGGCTCTGTGAGATGAAAATTGAACCCAGGGAACTCATCATTGTGCTGTGCCTTGTCCCAAGGCCCTTGGCCAATTTTCTTCTTCTCTTCACCTTTCATAGGTTTCTCCTTGTGGTTTTTTTTTTTTGTTGTTGTTAAAACACTCCATGCTTTTTACTGAATTTGGTGAGAGACATAAGGATGGTATGTTTATACCAGCTTTCCGAGTAATATGCATGTTTAAATGTGAATTCTTCTTCATTTACTCAGGTTTGGGGTCCAAAGTGGATTTATCATAGCACAAGGATGCTGTCCTTTCAGTATTTTGCAAACCTCCATGATTACATTTTATTACTCTGCTTCCAAGGACCATTTACAGCACAGAAGCTCTCCTAATTCTCCTGTACAGTTAGGACGCAGCACCACGGCACAGAGCCCATGGAAACGTAAGACAATTTGCTAAGGATTTCAGAGTCAGATCAACTTTTTGTGGTTTGGTTCTTACACAAATCTGAGACCAAATTGTTTTATTTATTATTATTGCCAGCTATTACTATTTTTTTTTTGGAGGAATGTACAATGAGAGTGATGTCAGTCATTACCAACTTTTCCCCTTTCAGAACCCTCACTGTCCCAGGCCCTTCTAAGACCCTAGGAGGAACCCTGATTGGGCTCATGCAATTACACATTTTATCAAATTTGCAAAAAATAAGGATTTTAAGTTATAATTAGGTATGACTATTCTGTTTCCTCTGATTTCCTCTCTATCTTACATTTCCTCTTATTTGATTATTTTTGAATGGCTGTGAATATTTTGGGGATTTGTTGCAAGGAAGTGAGGTGAGGATACATTTAATTTTGGGTTTAGTGGGTTATATTTAGCAATTAATAGTCACTTCTGTGTCTAGTTAAATTATGGGAAGTCATCAGGTATCAGAATGACTTCCAAAAATTTGTTTATGTCCCACTGTGTTGACTCACCTGGCATTATGACAAAAACTACTGATGACTAATTGTATAATGAACGTCATCAGTTCAAAGAATATTTCACATTGGGCATTGCAAAGAGTCTTGAAATGCTCTGAGATCTCACAGCTCATATATGACAGAAACTTGATAAATGTGTCCCCAAATTCGAAGTAATCTAAAACCTTATGTGACATTCACTAACACCAAGTTGTGACACTAAAAAAAACTTCTAAACTATCAATAAGAAAATCAATTTAATCAAGTTTCAACATTCATCTTTCAGTTCTCTCTGTAGAAAATGACAGCACAAAGTTATCACCAAAAAACAGAAAAGAGGTACCATTACCTTTAAAACATTAATTTTAAAAATTATTTTATTTTTCAGAATATTGTACAGTTTGGGATTTAGAATTTGTAATATCTTACGATTTTTTTTCTCACTAATTACTCCCTTTAAAAATTTTTTTATAGTTGTATATGGACAAAATACCTTTATTTTATTTATTTTTATGTGGTGCTGAGGATGGAACCCAGTGCCTCACGCATGCTAGGCGAGTGCTCTACCACTGAGCCCCAGCCCCAGCCCCTAATTACTCACTTTTGTACATAGTTCTTTCCCTCATAATTGCTATGGTCTGGATATTAAGTGTCCCTAAAAGGCCCACATGTTCGAGGCTTCATTCCCAGCTTGGTGCTCTTGGAAAGTGGTGGAGCCTTCAGGAGGTGGGCCTGGTGGGAGTTCTTTAAGGGGGTGCCCTTGAAGGGGATTGTGGGATAACAGCCCCCAGTCTCTTTTGCTCCCTGGTCATGCAGTGAGTAGTCCTGCTCCAGCACACATTCCCACTGTGATGTGCTGCACAGAATCAACAGGGCCAGTTGACTATGGATTGGGACCTCCGAAGCTGAACCAAAATCAACCAACTTAGATGATCTTAGATAATCAACTCTTCATAAGTTGATTATCTCAGGTATTTGTTGTAGTCATGGAAAGAAGATGAAGACAATGACTTTATATTTGTTTTCTTGAAAGGATCTTTTAATTATATAAGCCTTGAACCCTAAAATGATGATGTGTCTGTGTAAAGGCCATTTTTCTAAGGCCCTAGATACTTCTTCTACTAGCTTAGGGTCTCAGTAGAGCCTAAAGAATCCATACAATTTGGTTTTGGCAGGAAAGGATTTATATTTATTTATTTACTTATTTATTTGGCACCAGGGATTGAACTCAGGGGCACTCGACCACTGAGCCACATTCCCCAGCCCTATTTTGTATTTTATTTAGAGACAGAGTCTCACTGAGTTGCTTAGTGCCTCGTCCCTTGCCCCATTGCTGAGGTTGGCTTTGAACTTGCGATCCTCCTGCTCAGCCTCCTGAGCCGATGGGATTTCAGGTGTGCCCCACTGTGCCTGGCAGGAAAGGATTTGTTGATGAGTACTAAAACTCTCACAATCCTGTCAGGGCTGAAGGACTCTGGTCTGGGCCTCCAGAAGCACAGTGTCACAGAGCCAGCCTCATTAACCTCAACCACATCAGAATCCTATCACACTTCCACTGTCATTGACCCCTGGGACAGCCATCTTTAATGCATGGGCGTTCTCTATGCAGATGCTTGCCTGATCTGGTGCTCCTTAAGCTCTGTTCTGAGTCACAAACTCACGTGGTGTCTAATGGGCAGGCACAAAGCTGGGGCAGGAAATGAATTTAGTCTAGAAAGCAGGATTCATAAAGTGGGGAAGGGGGCTGTGAAAATATCAAAGGAACACTTGTGAAAAGATTGTGGGCATCTTTAGTGTATTAGTCAGGGTTCTGCAGAGAAATAGAACCAATACCATACCTATAGAAGAGATCACAGGGGCTGAGAAGTTCCATAAGGGTCATCTGTGAGCTGAGAGCCCAGAAAAGATGGAGGCAAGGCTTACTCTAAGAAGCCAAAAGCTCAGAACTGGGTAGACCAATATTGAGACCCCAATTCAAGCCAAATACCTGAGATCTCTGGTATGGACATTGGGATACATGGTCTGGATATTCAATGTCCCTTAAAGACCCACATGTTAGAGGCTTCATACCCAGCTTGGTGCTCTTGGGAAGAGTCTAAAGGCAGAAGAAACCAGAGTGTGATGTCCAAGGGCGGCAGAAGAAAAAACACCCACCTGCTCTGAGGAGAAGAAAGGAGGAGAGAGAGAGAGAGAGAGAGAGAGAGAGAGAGAGAGAGAGAGAATCTCCCTTCTTCCACTTTCCTGTTACATCTTGGCCCTCAGGCCAGTGGATGCTGCTGCTCACCTTGAGGGTACATCTTCCTCACATGCCAATCTTCTCTGGAAACATTCTACAGACACACCCAGAAGCATTCTTCAATCCAGTCAAGTTAAAAACAAAATTAACTGTCACATGAAGTGACCAATGTCTACCACATCACTGGGAAGACAGGAATCCAATGGGCTTCAGGTATAAACAGGTACATAAGGCAGGGTCCTGACTTCAGAACTCCCAGAAGCATGGAGCAGACAGATAGCTGCCTTACATAAGGGCTCAGCCAATTGAGACTGAAATTTCTGGGAAGGGGGCCACTCTGTGACAACTTTCTAACTGACTTCTAAGGGAGCAGACTACATGGTTTGACCTTGCCCACACCAGAACAGACAATCTCCAGCATAGAGTATCATTACTGCTACCTCAGTGATTCTCAGTTGCTGGTGAATACTATATTCCATCACATTTGCAAAAAAAAAAAAAAAAGAAGAAGAAGAAGAAGAAGAAGAAGAAGAAGAAGAAGAAGGAGGAGAGTTTAAAAACCTAAAAATATAATACATACTGAACAGCATCTTCTTCCCTCACCCATATAACTCACAGAATATAAATTAAGGTGTTCTTTCAGAGTTTCTAAATTCATATGTATCTACAGGATCAAAAAAATGAAAGGATAACTAACATTTCAAAAATATAATCCCCCAGAAGATGAAATGAAGAGCATTTGTTGGGAACATTGCTTCTATAATCCAGCATGGGGGTGGGGAGGTGTCTTGGTAGAGAATAATAACGATCCTGATCCTTTCAAATCTAAAGAGCACATGGACAGAAGCAGGTGGAAAGACGCTGCTCGCTCTTAAAACATTTTCCTTTGTGTTATGACATCTGCTTTCAAGAGATTTTAAGAAAATGTCACATATTGTATCACATGTAAGATAGATGCTAGATATCTGTCTCATTTGCCATTTGGAAGTTTATGGGACCAGATGCTTCTGAGCCATTCTGACTTTTCGGTCAGTGATGCCCATCAGGCCCTGAAGTCCACTTGCCAGCGTGCAGGTTTGAACGTTGGGTCAACAAAATGGAATCACTATAATGTTGAGGCAAGAAAAATGGAAATGTATTTACTGAGGCCTTCCTCTGCCCCAGACTGGGAACATCAGCTTTCATGAGTCATTTTGTTTTATCTTCTTCCCCTCATTGGGAAGTGGCTATGACTGCAACCTGGCTTCCCATCAGAGAAAAGGAAGACATCATCAGAAAAGTGTGCTTGGGGGTCCACACCCACCTCTGTGCCTGCCTGCCCTTCCCACTTCATCCCTCCTGCCAGAGTCCAGCCCCCCTGCACATTATCCAGCCCCTGAGTCTTTCTACCTGCCCAGCAACTCCCCCATCTCTCCCTGTGTTTTTCCTCTCCCCACTACAGTATCTTTCCCAACATCCACACACCTAGTTCTCCCTACGTACAATTTTTACCATTTCTCTGCTGACCGAGCTCTGCATCCAATTGAGTCTAGGTGTTTTTCAGAACAGAAGGGTACAGTCAGAGCTGGCAGCCCCAGTCCCACTTAAACTCAGGTTAGCTCCCATTGATTCTGTCAGCTGTTTTTTTTGGGAGATATTACCTGTCATCCTGTGTCCAAGAAGGAAAAGACAGGCCAGACTCACAGTTCAGGAAGTCAGGCAGGTAGCTGAACACCAGTGTGCTGTACAAAACTGGGGGAAGTAGTAACTTGGCACAGAAGCCAGCCACAGATGGTAGCGATACAGAGTGTCCCGCTCACTACGGGCTCTTTTAGAAAACTCAAGGTCTCAGTTTCCTTTGAAACACAGTCACACTTGAAGGTGGCGTCCTAGATTCATTTAACCCTCTGTTGCTGGGGGAAGCTGACCACCATGGGTAATAGGCTCATTATACAAGAGGGGCCTGCAAACTCCATCCTGGCATGGAAAGAACTCTCTGCTCTGTTGCATGAGCCTCAGGCTCTTCCTTTCTTCCCACAAGTATTAAGCTTTAACTAGTAGTGGGCTGATAAATGCCCAACAAACCAGGGGACTGTGTGTGTGTGCGCCCACGTGCATGTTTGTGCATGTGTAAAAAAACCCACATAGTCAGCTCTCTGTGTCCTTGAGTTCTGCATCCACGGCTTCAATCAATTGTGAATCAAAAATGCAAAAAATTGCATCCATGCCGAACATAAACAGAATTTTTTCTTATTATTTTCTAGACAATCAAGCATTTACATTGTATTTGGTGCTATAAGTAATCTAGAGATGATTTAAACTATAAGAAAGGATTGCATAGATCATAAGTAAGCATTTCACATATATATGTAATAATATATATTATTATGTACTACATATATTACTGAGGAATGACAAGACAGATATAATTATAAATTTTGCTGAAATTAGGAATGTGCATATCCCAAAATAATAATGAAGTATACTATGCTTTATTAAAACTCCATAGAGCCAATTGGTTCAACAGAATGCTTTTTCTAAATTTTGCCAAATTCTTGTATCCAACCTTTGGTTACATCTGATAACTGACTGTACTTCAGAAATGAGAGTTCATTGATGTTTTCATTTATGTAAATGAATGAGACTGAAGTGAGATAGTGAAGATGAATGTTGGCACTTCACTTATCCATCAGTGATTTCACTGAATCAAGTCAGAGTTTTCAATTACTAGAAGAATATGATTTCAATTTTTTGGGCCAGTTACAATATAATGGTGGGTCAATGTGGTAGTCTAAGTAATGTTCCTCAAAGATATCCAGGTCCTAATCCATGAAACCTGTGAGTATTACATTATATGGTAAAAGGGACTTTACAAATGTGATTAAGTTAAGGATCTGCGCTGAAGATATTATCCTGGGTTAACTAGGTGAGCTCTAAATGCAATCCATATAAGAGGGGGCATAGAGATACTTGATACAGAGAAGAAGGCCACATGAAGACAAAGCAGAAAGAGATTCCTAGATGCTGACCTGCTACTTTTGAAGATATAGGAAGGGACCATGAACCAAGAAACACAGCTCTAGAAGCTGAAAAAAAACAAGCCAATTTTCCCTGGAGCCTTCCTGACACTTGTTTCCTTCCAGTGAAACTGCTTTTGGGCTTCTGACTTCCAGAATTGTAAGAGAGTAACTGTGGATTGTTTTAAACCACAGACTTCATGGTAATTTGTTATAGCAGCCACAGGAAAATAATACTACCCATTGTCGATTTATTGCATCTCCACTCCAAACGCATCCCTCAATATATGCTTTAGGACAAAAACAAAACCCTTTAACCATTTCTCCTTTGAACTGAATGCAATGTTAAGCTTTCTTAACATTAAAAGAAGCTGGCGGGATTTTGCATGGCAGGGGAGGGTCAGCCATGCAGAAGTGAGGGCATCTGGTGGAGTCTTTTGGACTATCAGGCCCAAAATACCATCCCTGAAACTTTGCTTGGCGATGACTGTCTACACACTTCTCAACCCAGAAATCAGCCCCAAACCCACCTTGCAGCCTGCTTCATGCCCGAGGGCCACACCAGGGGCAGCTTCCTCCACAACTTCCCCACTCCCATGCTACCCACAGGCCTGGTCTCCCATGGCTGATCATCTGCTCCCTGCCTGCCCAGCAGCTCCAGATTACTTCTGGTTATCTAGTTATTGTTAAACTAGATTACTTCTCTGACATCCTGGGGTTGAACCACACCCTCTCCAACAAAGTTTGATACCCTGGTGACTTTGTTTTTACTTTGGTAGTGGCTTTAATCTCTAGAATGCCACATAGTTTCTTTTTATTGTACAATTATTCTTTTACTAGAGTTAATAATTTCAGATTAAACTTCCCCTTTCAACTATGGTGTGATGTCTTGCTCCTGATTAATCTCCAGACTGCTATGAATAATTCCAGACCTGACCTACTTTTAGGTTGAATCTGCATTAACATTTTCCTATCATTGTCTAGAAAACCACCACCAACAACAAAATAATGAAAGCCCCAGTTTGAAGTGTTGGCTGATTTCCATGGTGCAAATACTGCTACCATGGCCAAAGTCAAGCTACCAACACAACATCATAGAAAGTGGTCATGGGAAGGGTTGCCTGGTAGCCACCACCATCTACTCTCCCCGTTGTATTGATATGATAGATGCAGATAACCCCTAAAGCATAAATAATAGCAAAGTGTAAAAAAAAATTGGACAGAGATAATAAAATAGTTTTAATAAAATAGTTTAAAGTGCCAGTTCATACAATTGCTTGTTAGTCACATCTTGTGTTTAATAACCAGCTCACAAAATTCCAGAATACTTAATAGTTGACCCTGGCTGAGTGGTACAACTCCACTCCAGCCCAACAGGATTAAGGGCTTTCAGCAACAAGTCAAAGTGCTGAGCATTCTTCAGCCTAGGGCTGGTTCTGCTGGGCGCAGGCAGTCTTGGGTGTAGCCTGCTGAGGTGGGACTTGGGCAGGAAGCAGGAGGAGACATAGGCTTTTTTTGCTGCAGGCGTCACTTACCACTTCCCTGTCTCTCCTGTCTTCAATCCTGACCTCAATTACCCTTCATCTCAGGCCCTGAGGGTGAAAGTTGTGGCCAGGTCCCTTTCCAGCAGGGTCAGAACTACCATCCTTAGTGCATCTATGAACTATGGTTGTCCGGGTGACAGATGTTTGGTTCTCACTTGAAGTCACTGAAGAAGACCATGAGGGACCGACAACAGGCATGTTGTCTGAAAGTCACTACACTGGCCAGCAGAGTGTCCTTGGGCCAATCACCCACCTCTCCAGGCCTGACAGTGAGGGCAGGACTGCCATCCCTGAGTCTTCCTTCAGATCCACTGCAGCATGAGGTCCTGTGGCTGAAGGCAGCGTCAGCTGGTGCTTAGTGCCACCGCCCTGCTGGGAAAGCCTGTCCCTGGGAACTGGCTGTGGGTCCTGATCACAGGATCTGCCTTCAGATAGCTCAACCTTCCCCCAGAGAAGACAAAACATAGGCAGGTCATCTGATCTTACTCTCCCACTTTCCCAGGGATGAAATAATCTCTAAAATAAAACCCAGGGCAGCTAGTCCCTTGTCAGAGATAAAACACTCCCCCTCACCCTACCTTCTACCCACCTCAGCCTTCTAGGGCAGTATTGGACAGTTGGCCTGGAGCCCTGAGAGCTCTCCACCAAGGAAGGGACAGGTTCAGACCAGAGCCAGGTAGCCTGGGGCAAGACCTGGCCAGATGCCTGCCTGGGGCTGGAGCTACTGAGGGAATAAAGCTGCACTGGGCTTTGAAGAGCATCACTGCCCAGAGGGTGTTCATGGGGGTCAATGTGAGGGGCATCTTGGTGGAGCAGGCACTAAGTGAAGGTCCTGAAGTAGCAGCCCAGAACACACACGGGGCTGGATGATGCAGGGCTGTGGCAAAGAGACTCCCTTTCCTCTGAAATCCCCATCAGTCACCCCCACCAGGCCTGCCCTGTCCTCCTCCCTGTCCCTCTCCTCAGCTCATTTCTGGGTATCTGCCCCTGCTTCCTCTTGGTCCAGGCTTCAACCACTGACCCTCCTGCATGTCTCCCTTTCCTCCCTCAAAGAACTTCCAAAGTCTGACTTGGTTTAAGAAAGCTTCCACTGACTGGAGTGGTGGCTTGCTGTCCAAGGAGCCTGGTCTGCAGCCCTCCATGCTGTGCCCCTGGGCTTATATTGACTGAGTTCATTGCTCTGGGCTTAAGATGAGAACATCATGGCCAAAGGATGTGGCAGAGAAAAACTACTCCGTCGTGGCAGTCAGGAATCAGAAAAGGGGAAAGGAAGGAGCCACAGGGAAGATGCACCCTTCCAGGGCACACCCTTAGTGACCCACCTCCTCCAGCCACACCCCACCCACCTAGAGTTGCCACCCAGTCAGTCCATTCAAACTAGGATGGACTAATTAGGATACAGCTCTCACAATCCAGTCATTTCACCTCTGAGAATTTTTCCATTAACACAGGAGCTTTGGGGCACAGCTCATATCCAAATTATAATAGCAGTCCTCCCCGCCGGGCCCCTGTGCTTATACTGAATGTGGCTGTCATTCACAGGCACTTTAGCACACTGGGACACACATACCTTTTCTTGGTCTCATTAATGAAAGGTGGCTGAAAGAAGGATGAAACTAAGGTTATATTCACCAGAAGGTTATTCATAAGAAAAAGAAAGAATGAAATTGTGAATAAATAAATACATTCATACATGTATCTTTTGCATATGTATATTTGTGCACACATGTATGTATAGTTATATGTATACATATGTGTTCATACATATAAAGGGCATATGTATATATATGGTTGTCCCTCAATATCTGTGGGAGTTAGTACCTGGACCTCCTGCAAATATCAGGCTTTGCTGATGCTCAAGTCCCTCATATAAGGTATAGAATTGGTTTGTGACCTATATTCACCCTCCCACAACTTTAAACCATCTCTAGATTTCCCATAATACCTAACACAAGTAAATACTATGTGAATAGTTATTATTCTGTATTGTTTAGTGAAAAATGACAAGGAAAAAAATCTGTACACACTCAATACCAATGAAATTTTTTTTTGCATTTTTTATCTGTAGTTTGTTGAGTTCATGGATACAGAATCTGCAGATACAGAGGGCTGATAATACACACACACACACACACACACACACACACACACACAGCAACTGTACACAACACTCAACATGGCTGAGCCTGACCAGACACATCTAACCAAGTGCCAGTGCCTTCCCAGACAGAACATTCTGACCTTGAGACAGGAAGACCAGAGAGGTGTGTGGGCAGCAAATGCAGCCCGCCAGGAGAGTGAATGTTCCTGGTCTTCATATCCCTGGTGGCAGAGTAGGGGACTGACCGCAGGCCCTGCTCTCAACTTGTTCTCTCCCTCAGTATGGCTGGCTGTGCCTGTGGCTGCAGTCACCAGGAGATGCAGAGGACCCTTGGTCTATACATCCAGCCCAGCTGCTCCTGAGTGCTCCCTGGACACCACCCCACCACCCAACACCCGTCCCTCTCTGCTTTCACTTTCCAGTGTTCCTTGAAGCCAGCCACTCCTCAGCATCAACCCTGGATTGTCCCCTCTCTCACTTTCTATTAGTGCAGCTAGAGGGGTCATCCACTCCTCCCCACCCTCATGAATGGCTGCCAGCTCCTAGCACTGTGGAGGCCTGTGAATCTGCCAATAGTACCCCCTCTCCTAGCTCTGAGATCTGATGATTGGTTCCAACAATGCCAGAGCTTCTCTGGTGACTGGTGTGTGTCCATCTGACACCCCCTACGCTGGCCCCTATAGGACTGTATCTCTTTTTGCTCATTCTTGTTGCTCATGGCACACTGCCTGGCACGTAGTAGGTGTTTGACAAACATTTGATGAGGAGGGAGGAAGACAGGGAGGAACAGAGAGAAAAGAGCAAGGGGGAAGGGAGAGAGGGAAGGGAAGAGAAGGGAAGAGAAGGGAAGAAGGCAGGGCCCTGCAACCCAATCAACCCCCAAAACAAATATGTCCAGCCCTGCTGGAACTCCCTGCCGTGCTGCAAACTCCCTGCCCATCCTGTGATCAGAAACAGGCACCGGCACAGATCTTCCAAACTAAAGCTGGGGTGACGCCTCCACTGACAGCAAACACTTGAGATTCCTCTACTGTCCTAAGTGCCTTGAGTGGTGGCAAGAGGGCTCCAGGGTCTGGGCAAAGGCCCTGGTGAGCAGAGGTTCTCTATCTGGCACCTGTTACTGGGGCCTGGGAGGGGACACGAGGTGGTATGGCTGGTCTAGTTCTTCAGGCTTTCCTCCTGGCTCACACACGCTGCTCACCTTGGCAGGTCATTCAGGTTCCTCGTCAGTGGAGGAATTGACGTTGGACAAGCTCAGGGTAAGTGATCACTACTGTGGGCAACTCTGCCAGGTCTCCCTGGCTCCCACCCTCATCTCCTCAGCTGGGCTGGAGGCTGCTGTTTGCAAGCGTTGGCCCAGGATGTAACCTCTGCTCCAATGTCTTGCTCCCTGGAAAAGTACTTCCTGGTATCCAGGTGTCTGGATCCCAAAGGATCACTGTAAGGGACTGGCGCTGCAGGTGTTCACCTCCAGGCCAAACATACCTGATGCATTTCCTAGGCAGCAGAACCTCCCTCTGGATGCCTGTGTTACTCAGCAGTCCCCATCTCCTTCCAGTCTTTCTCCAGTGCCCAATAGGCTGAGAAGCCTCACAAGCATGGATGGTACAAGGGCAGACTTTGTAAAAATGCAGGTCACCTCCTCCCTGCCTGCTATTCAGAAGAACTGAATCTTAGGTGGAGGTGCCCAGGCAGCCTGGGCAGCCTTGCTCCTCTCCTTGGCACTCATGGGTAGGGAGCAGGAAAGCCTAGGCTGGTCTGCATGAGGCTGGGGCGGCCTGCTGGCTGGGACCCAAGTACTAGGGCACCCAGTGGAAGGCCGTAGCATGAACACCACACCTGGCACTTCCTGTTTCTAATCCATGGGAAGGTGCCATATGTGTACTGCTGGCTCTACTTACTTGCATAAGGACTAAGGTATCTGCCAGGAAAAATATGTCAGGCTTAGCCCACGAGGTCTAGGGAGACAACTGGGATGACTAGGCAGAGGAACCGAAAGGGCTTTTTCACTGGATTCCAGGGGGACACTGGGATATGGGCATACAGCTTGAAGACAACCCAACAGACCATGTGACACTGAGGAGGCAGCAGCCCACCATACTGTCACCCAACCTTAGGCCACAGTCCCACAACAGTGCTCAGAGAGACAATCATGCAGTGTCAGGTAGGGAATGCACGAACTTATTCTGGGTACTTGTGGGAATGCCCTGCAGATTTCCAGAAACATCCATGCATTGGTGCATGCAAAAGGGCCTCAGTGACACAGGTCCCACAAATGCTCTGACCTCAGCAACCTGGTACTTGTCCCCTCATGCTCACCTGTGTTCTGAACTCTTGGGCCCAACATAGCATCTTCCCAGGGCGCTGCCTTCCTTTCCACACTCCTGGCAATTGCTCAGGGTTGGGAGTCAGAAGGCCATTTCCACACAGATATGGCTGAAATAGGGGGCAGAACAGAGCAGTGCTGCTTAAAGGCAGTGCAATATGCTAATTACCCTTCCCCTTTCCCAGGAGGAGGGCCCCACCTGTAACTTTGACTTGCTTACTTGGACCAGAGACTACTGCAGTTTATCATCTTTTGCATTCTCCCTAAATGGCCTTTGTTTGGCCTTCTCAAATACAGATTGGCCTCACCCAACCTGATAAAGACAAAATTAGTTTCACAGGACTCTCCTGGAGCCGAGGGAGCCAGGTAGTAGGCAAAAGAACAGGGCCACCAATGGGTACCTATTCACAAGCCCAGACTGGTGGTATCCATGTAGATGCCAGGTAAGTGCAAGTAAAATAAGGAGTCACTCTCAGGACACTCTCACAGAGGAGCAGGCACAGGATTCTCATCCCAGCACATTGTGATGGCAAAATTACATGGCCACTGGAAAGGAACTGGTAATAAAACATGAAACAATGAAAACCCACACAGTGATTAAAAAGAACAGAACACCCTGGTGAGCTTCTCGGGAGTGTTGCTAAGATTTGTTAGATTTCAGAATGATCTCAGAAAGGTGCTTATGGTGCATAAGAAGACGCATATGGGGCATGTATCCTAGCAGAGGCCACCACAGTGAGAGGTAAAGAGCAGTGTCTGCTATGGTTTGAATACAGTTTGTGCCTCTCAAGATCTATTGTGATTAAAGGATTGTTCTGCAGGGAGGAACTGTTGGGAGATGGAGCATAGCAAAAGGTCCTCAATCTTCCCAGCATGCCCTCAGGAGGTAGCTCTTGTGGGACTCCTTGGTAGTTCTTATAAAAAGGTTGTTATAAAAGTTCTCACTAGCGCTCTCTGCTTCTTGGCTCTAGATGTGATCACTCCTACCACCACCACTGACCATTTGCCATTAGCCATGAGGACTGATCCAATGGAGGCACCATGACCCTGAGTCTCTAGACCTGTGAACTAAATAAAACTTTTATCTTTGGAAAGTTATCTATCTTGATCATTTCTTTATAGTGATGAAAAGCTGACTAAGGACAGTGTTCCTCATTGTAAGGATGCTGGACCATACGTGAGAACAGATGGTCTATAAGGACTGGATCTGATGGGGGTACCCAGCTGAGGCAAACTTGTCAATAGAACCCTCAATGCCAATTTAAGATAAAAGGCTGAGTCTGATCATGGAATTGAGGAGAGAGAAATTCTTGTTAAGATTTTTAGAGACAGTTTGACAGCAGTAGGGTTCATCATTCTTTCGCCCACAATGGGGAGTTGAGAAGGGGGCTAACTTCCCATCTCTCTCTACTCCTGTCCCACATCAAGCCGAGGGAGAGGTTTGGAGGGTCCCACCATCAACCAGGCAAGGAAGAGGGTGTGGTGAAAGGGGCCCCAGGTTGCTCACAGTGGGGCCCTGGAGACAGTGAGGACAGACGGGACCCTGCCCAGTGTGGAAGAGGGAAGCTGGCTGGTAGGGGGGATGCAGGACAGCAACTTACTTGTTCTCGAGAAGGATAAAGGAGACATGCTGAAGCTGTCTGAGTTCAGGTCATTTTGACAGACTCTGTTCCAGAAATGACTTGCATGGTGAGGGACACTGAGAGGAGGTTATATGAGCTGTCTCTATATGGCCATAGAATGCAAGAGAGAGGTCCCTGAAGATCCCCTAAATCCCCATGAAAGAGCTGGCTTTGAGCATCTGACAGAGGGGATTATAATGGCTGTACTTTCTCTGAGGGGCTAAGAGCAGCCTAATGAGTGGAGGAAGAAGAGTAAGAAAGAAAGAATAGAAAGAGGAAGGGGAGGAAGATGATGAAGAAGAGGAGGACTTGTAGGGATACAGAGAGGAGGGATGCGAGATTAGAAATGTAGGGACGAAGGCCGCAGAGACAGGGCTAGACAGTGCAGGGAAGTGTGAATAAGGATGATGGGATGCAGGGAGGAGGGAATAGGGGCTCAGGGAGGAGGAATGAAAAGTTAGATGCAGGGATGAAAAATGCAGAGAGAAGGCAAGGAGTGGGGTGAAGGACACAGGGATGAGAGATGCTGGCATGAATGACAGAATCATGGAACACAGCCATTAGGAATGCAGGGATGCCAGCATGGCGACCACAAAAACGAGGGATGTGGGGATCAAAGGTGGAAGGATGAAGGCTACGAGGTCCAGGAAAGAGAGACAAATGCTGACGAATGAGGGGAGCAGAGGTGAAGAATGTAATGTAGGTTTTATCTTAAATATCTCAATACAGCGCCTACTAAATAAAACCAGATGTGCCTGCGGCAGCTATGGTGGAGGTGATTCTGGGGAGCCTGATCTGAGTTTGGGGATCTTCGCAGAGGCTCTGTAGTTTTGTGGGGAAATTGCTTTCTGGGTGCAGAGAATGGGAGTCCCATCTCCAGTCTCCGCCACACCCCGCAGACAATAGGACAACTACTTGTTTTTCACTGGAGAAGTGCCGTTCATCGTTATAGCAGTAATGACCTAACTGGAAGGGCACTTTAGAAATTTTCACAGGTTTATGGTGTCCTCAGCCTCATTTCTGGGAAAAGGCTGAAGCCCAAAGTTTAAGTGTGGGGCAGTGACACAAGCACGTCCAGCACGTAGGCGGGGGGTGTCAGCAGCAGCCTGGAAGGCGTTGCTCAGAATACCCACATGGAAGAGCTAGGTGACAAGGACCTGAGTTCATTTGTGTCAGTTAAGGGATGCAACCTCTGCCTGGGGAACTCAACCCATCAGCCACTCTCCCACACCCCATCAGGGGTATAACCATACCAGTGACCACAATGTGGCCCCCAGTGACACAAGATTCTAAACAACATCTGCATAAAGTCCAGGAGGGGAAGGGCTCTTTGGTTCTTGGCCAGAGCCCCATCAGCAGCCCTAAGTCCTCTAAATGTTATGCTTTGGACATAGCATTTCCTCTGCTTGGGTTCTCCTAAAACTCCAATATCTGGAAAACCCTTTTCCCTCCAGCCAGCCTTCCCTGCCACTCGGAGATCCTGCCTGGGGTAGCCCAGCTCTTCCTCCACCCCAGCTCAGACCCTTACAGAGACTTGTGTCGTCAGTAGAACTCAGGAGGGACATCCTGGCCCCCTTGGTCCCAGATGCCCTGCAAGCAGACAGGCTCCACCCTGCTACAAAGCAGCAGTGAAGGTAGCAGGTGTGACTTAGCTCAGACAGGGCACAGTGGCAGCCTTCAGTGCCTTCAGGGCCAGGAACACAGAAGGGACTGGCCCTGTGCCAGCTCCCCAGGGCTGAGTAGAAGGTAAACTCACCTTGACACTGGGAGGACCCATTGATGATCCCACCCACAGAGGACATACCCCTGCACAAAACAGGAGGCCAAGGCTGGGGCTCAGGGTGAATCTGCCCAAGTTCACGCCAGGGTTTGCAGCTCACAGAGCAGGTGGCCTGAGTTTTTCAGCCTGGAATCTTGACTGGGATCACAGGACAAAAATTTGAAAATGGCACTTATGGATAAAATAAAGGTTATAACTAAATTAATGTACTTACATTCTTAGAAGACTGGATATCCACAAGTGTTAACCAGAACACACAACTCCCCAGAACCCCTCTTTCTCATCTATTTTGTTTGCTCATGATAATGTTCTGACCTCAAGGCAGGTGACATCAGCAGATGTGGCAATGGGAAGCCAGATTTTAAACACACATGAACCCAAACTGGCATAATCATTTAGCATTTTAAATTATGTAGCACAAAGCAGCCCCAGAAGATGCTCCATGTAATAGCTATTGGGATTCTGTCACTCATATGATGCTGGAGTTACAAGTAAACATCTACATTTTAGCCCCTCAGGGGAAAATGTTGGGACCTCACTTCCATAAGGAACTGGTCTCAGGTATCCCCACAATTCTCCCCACTGTTCCTGCCCTCTTCTTGCTTCATGACTCTTCACCACTGTCATTGACTAAGCAGCAAATGAGGCCTTAGGAACCACATTTATAATATGTGCTCTTCAATTGGCCACTATTAGAGGAAATATAAGTTACTACCTAAGGGAGTACATATGTATGTGTGAAAGAGAGAGTACATGCGTGCATGTATGTGTGCCTGAGCACATGTGTGTACATGTGGGTGAACGTGTGTGACAGTTATGTCACAGGACAAATCTTATCCTGTATCTGAGAAGATGAATGATTTGTAGAAACAGACAAATCTGTTAATTGCAGGATGAATGACTCTGGCAGCTGTGAGTCTGTCACCTTCAGATTATACATCATAAAGGAGATCCTGATAAAAGAGTGAGTTTACTGCAGTGACATCCCATTAATTCATCCTTGGCAGGGAACAGTGAAATCTAATTTTTCCAGATAACTTAGATTACCCTGTAATCACTCTAACTCACAAATTAGCATTTGATTGGAAACATTTTCATCCTTAACCAAACTATTCAAAACACAATTTAATTTTCCTTCAATGACTCTGGTTCCTCTCTGTGAAAGCTGGGTCATTTCATATGATTACAACAAGGGAAACTTCAACAGTGGGTGTGTCCATTCGATCCCTACAGAAATGGCTCCAGGTTGCCACATCTTTTGGCCTCGCTTGTGCTCTTACTGGTCAGCCACAAGTCTGTGACTACAGTGATTCACAAAGGCCCACAGGATCAATTATGGCAAAATGGCCAGGGTGAACCTGACCATAATCAATTGAGATGCTCTTTTTCAGCTGACATATAATCCATCTAGTTTAGGTTTGCGGAAGCATGGAGAGCAGGCTGGAGCCGGGACTCGGGAAAACAGGGATGTGCCACGGCTTCATAACCCTGGACAGTCGGGTTTCGCAGGTGGGCATTGTGGTGCTGGATCTTCAAACTGCTGCTGAGTTTTCACACCACAGTCCTCCAGACCATCTAGTCCCTTGGAGTTACTGGCTCTTACCCTACAGTATTCCAGGGAGGACCGCAGATGGCAGCTGCTCCCTTGGAGTCCTTGCCCACTTGTCGACCTCTGAGCCCAACCTGATGCTGGGCTGGGTGTCTGTAGCAGCTGGGCTTCCCTTCTTATCAGTGGAAAGGCCAGCAGTTCTCTGCTTCTGCTGATGTCTCCAGATGCTGGAGCACTGATTCAGTCCTTGGCCTCTCATTCCCCTTTAGGGGTCTAGATTAAACCAAGAACCAGGAGCTACAAAACTGAGGTCCAAACACTGGCGCTCAGTGACTATCACTTAACCAAAGTATTTAAAACACAATTTAATTTTCCTTCAATGACTCTGGGTCACTGGATGGCACTGCAAGCCATGGGAATAGGGACAAGCTCATAGCTCCTAAGAACAGTAAAAACACAGAAGTTGGTGAATTTTTGTTTGTAAATTACAGAGAATTGTAAATGTCATAAAGGAAGATGAAAACACCCATTGTGCTACTCTGTATCAATTGTCTCAGTTGGTGTCCACATCAATCCCATGAGGTAGGAGCTCATCATACCCATTTTACAGATGAAGAAACATCATTAAAGATCACAGGGGTAAAAGATCACAGTGGTGTACTGAAGAGCTCTACAGCGCCAGCTTTCTTCTCTGCTTCACAGCCTTCTTCCTAGTCCAAAGTCAAGACCGACCCTCCCACCATGTCTCTCACATCACTACCTCCTGATGCAGGTGAGAGGAGGAAGGTCACTGCTGGCCCTCTGGATCTTGCCCATAATCTGGAATCTTAATCATCAGTGTCATAGATGAGCAAAGAATTTTGAAATGTCAAATTTCATTTTCTACTTACAACATGTTTTCAAGACTAGTCCATCAGAAACTGACTGACTTCCTCTAAGATTTGCCTTTGTTATGTGGCCACATTTCAGCTGTCTTCTTCTCCACTATAGGCTGTGGCCAACCCCACAGGGCAAGGTCAGATAGGAAGAGCATTTGGCTGCTAGTAACAGAACATGACTTAAACAAGAAAGTATTTTATTTCTCTCTCATGGGAAAGAAGTCAGAGCTAGAGTGGAAGTTCCACTGTGTCCTCAGGGACCATCTATCTTTCTTCTCTGCCTCCCTGGTGTGTAATTCTGACAAAAGTTACTGCATCCCTATTGCAGCCAGAAAGACGGAGGAAAGAAGAAGGAAAGAAAAAGAATACAGATGACTTCTTAAGGAGTTGTATGTATCTGGTCCAGCCCAAAACAAAACAAAACAAAAACTCAGAAACCATACTAGGTATATCCATCAAAAGGAGGATAATCCTCTTTATACGAAATGCTTGGGACCAGAAGTGTTTCAGATTTTGGAGCTTTTCAGAGTTTGGCTTATTTGAACACTTTGCTGGTTGAACACCCCTAATCCAAAAATCTGAAATCCTCCAAAATCTGAAACCTTTTGAACACCATATTAACACTCAAAAGGTTTTGGAGTATTTCATATTTTCAGATAAGGGAGGCTCAACCTGTATGTAGGTGGAAAACCAAAAGGGGAAAAGGAGCAATCAGGGTTATTCAATTAACCCTGACATTCATGCCTAGAGGAAGCAGCTGTGACTCCAGGGCAGGATGTCTAAGCAAAGAGGATTCTATCTGAAACTAGAGGCTCAGAGGCAGCACAAGTGCTGTACCTCTGAGGCACAGCAAGCAGAGGCAGGGAAGCAGGAATGGTGTCCCTGACTGTGCTGTGGCAGTGCTCAGTTGACAGTGCCACGGGAGCTCTCTGGGAGACCTCTTATTACATCCACATCCAACAGTTCCCTGTAGTTAGTGGAAAGTCAATGCCGTGGAAGGGCTCAGCTGTACTGGAGTGAAATTTCTCCCTTGCTGCAGGAAGCTACAGAATCTATCCTCTTTGGTGAAAAGTGTCGACTCAATCTGTTTCCTGCTTGATACATCTGAACACCACAGAGTAAGTAAGTTGTAAAGAATAGATTCACTTGGCTTATGATTCTGGAGGCTGGGAAGTCCAAAAGCATGGCCCTGGCATCTTCTTGGCATCTGGCGAGGGCCTTCTTGCTTCATCATAACATAGTAAAGAGCATTACGTGGTGCCTCAGAGCAAGTGTGCTGGCTCAGATCTCTCTTCTCTTCTAATAAGGCCAATAATGCCATCATGGGGAATCACCCTTCTCTGATCTCAGCTAAACTTGGTCACCTCCCAAAGACCCTACCATCAAACACCATCAACTCATTATTTCAGGGATTATGTTTCCAGCACTTTTGGAGACACACTCGAACCATAGTAGATGTTTTCCTAATGGTCCTGATAGAACTGGTGAATTGTTAACAGGTGAAGGTTCCACCATAGCACAGCTAAGACCCTTATTCCTATAGACTGGGATACTGACTTGGAAATAATGTGCAGATCTGAGACCACTTGAGTCATCATCTGTTGGAGGTAAATTTGAGTTTGAGCTCCAAATATTTCATCAAGTCCATCTGTGAACTGGCTGTTGTTTGTCTGTAAGATGCCTATAGAAAGAGGGCAGAGAGGGAAGTCCAACACATCCTGCCTTGAGCAAAAGGGGTTCCCTCTCTCTACAGATGCCCTTTTACAGATAAACATGAAAATCAGACAGGTAATAGGAGGAACCTCAGGTACAAACTTGACGACAGCTGCTCTGGGCCAGGTTCTGGAGACACTTGTCTTACCAATCACTGCAGTTCTCATGGGATAGTCTTGGTCCAAGTCAGTGTCCCTGTAAGGCCAAATAGTAGCTTACTCCATATTTTCATATAACAATTCTAACATGAAAATGGCATCACCGTTGTTCCTTAGTTGGTTTCAACTAAGATACTCAAATCCACAGATTCTCAAGTCCCTTACATAAAATGATTTAGTATTTGAATATAACCTGTGCATATCCTCCCACACAATTCAAATAATCTCTAGGGAATATAATACCTAATACAATGTAAATACCATGAAAATAGTTGTCATACTGTATTGTTTATAGAATAATAACAAGAACAAAAAGGACTGCTCATGTTTAGTACTGACATAATTTTTATCCTACTTTCTATCTGCAGTTGGTTGAATCTGTAGACATGGTACCTGTGGATACCATGACTATATTTCACTAAAAATAATTTGAAGACACCACTTCCACTTTTGATAACTCTTGACAGAGGCAGCATTATTATTTTGAAAGCTATCTTAAAACAATTTGAAAAAGAAAATTCTGACCGATGGCCTACATTCTTTACTTGACATAAGGAGACCCCTAAACTCAATTAAGATTCTAAAATTATCTGCCTAAAGGATTTTTAAAATTCCAGGTCAAAAAGGACAAAGTTCAATAATGAAAAGTACTTTTTCTGGGCACATTCACTCCAGGCCTTTCCTTTCACCAAGCCCTCTTGTGGAAGGGCTGGGTGGAGAAAACTTTGACAAAAGCTAATTAATTGGCATGACCCAAGAAAGGACATAGGTTTATAGATTCTTGAAAATACCAACTAAATAGGAACTCTTAACAGAGACACCTATTGATATTGCAAACAAAAGTCTAGCTAGAAATTAGTATTATGTCCTAGTCATGGGGAAAAACTAAACTAGAAAGTTCTAAGGGTTCTGAAGGGACACCAAGGAAGGTACATATGGTCAGCTTTCCCTCATCTTCTTTTCTTCCTCATTGCTCCCATTTCTTAAAAGACTTTTAAGATTATTTGTAGCAAATTGTATTTTCTAAAATTGGAAACTATGATATGCCATGTAGCCAACCACCACACTGTACAGAAACCTGTACTAGCCCATTTTTTGTTACCATAGTGAAATGCCTGAGGCTGGAAACTTTACACAGGAAAGAGGTTTATTTAGCTCACAGTTCTAGAAATCTAAGAGCATGCTGTTGACATAGGCTTGGCCCTGGCAGGGACCTCAAGGTGAATGGTGTCTCAGTGGTAGAAACACATGTGAGAGGGAGACAGCATGGTGAGACAGGAAATCAGAGAGCAACCGAGGATCAGGCTTACTGTTTTGAGCAACTCACTCTTGTGAGAACTAACTCGGGATCCTATAAGAACTACATTAACCCTTGCAAATACAGTACCCCCAAAGGCCTAACCACCTCCCATGAGGCACTACCCCTTGAAAGTACAACCAATTTTTAACATTACCACACTAGGGACCAAGCTTCCAACACATGAACCTTTAGTGGACAAACCACACCCAAACCATAGCAAAACACAAACCAGACCCACAGAGAGAGAGACCACATGCAGAGGCCCACTTGTAGAAGAACCTCCAGGCACATGATTGAAAATCTTCAGATGCTTCTGGCCCCAGCATCTGAGTCTTCCAACTGCAGCCCCAGGAATCAGAGAGCAGAGACAAACCCTTCTGCTGCACCCATCCAAATGTCTGATCCACAATATCTATGAAAATAAGGGACTGTTTTAAGCCACTAAGATTTGAGGCCATTTGTTACACAATCATAGAAACCAGAACATTAAGCAATCACAAAAATGTCTGTCATTATGTGCACACTCCAGAGCTAACTAGCCCAGATGAACAGATCTAGCACAAAAGAAAAATGCAACCTATCATAAGATCTCTTAAAAGTCCATGGGAGATACTGCCATAATTGGTTACAGAGAGCTTATATAAATTTGAAATGAGAAAATTCAAGAATTTCCAAAGGAAAGAGGAAAAAAATAACCTTCTTATTATGTGTTGAATCTTAAATTTTTTTTCAAAGGAACAAAGTTTAACAATGACTCTCATTAATGACCTTGGTTACTAGGTTACAAAATGAGAAGAAAAGTAGATCACTCACAGCTTTTAAACATAGCTGGAAAACTCTTTTTAAATCATTTTATAAAAATAGAAAGATGTAATTGAAAGAAAAATTTTATACAATTTTCTTGATAGATCTAATCTCTAAACAGATTAGGGTGAGTTAGTGCTTTTGATGTAAAACATTTCATTCCTGCTCCCACATTAGGATGAAGTATGTAAAGAACAATGAGAAAAACCTGGAGAGTGTACCAAGTTATAATTTGTATTTAGTCTTCTAGAGATCTGAAGTTGTAAGGCAATCAAGTAAGTTGAATTCCAAGGTGGGAGCAGGCCTTTTGAGGAAACATGGGGCACACTACCTACCTCTCTTTGAGCAGAGCACAGGGGAAACATGTGGCCACTTTTAAGTAAAAAGGTATCATCTACATTTTAGCAAGTAATTAAAGGCCAAGTCTGGGTTAGTATGTAGGTTTGGAATCCCTGGAGAAGCCAGACTTCAGGGAGTTCACACTTGCAGAATCATTGAGTGCTCTCTAGAGAAATATCAGAAACAGGCAGATATTTCTAGAGAAATATCAGAAACAGGCAGAAATATCAGAAACATGCACAGGCATGTGGGTGTGCAGGAAAAGATCAGTCACTGTTGGAGGGCAGGTACGAAGTCACATTCATTTATTTGCATCCTTCCTTCCTGTAGCAAAAACCTTAAGACACCCAGATAGGGGTATCAAATGCTCCCACCTACAGGACAGAGGAAAAATCCATTGATTTTGAAAAAGGAATAAAAACAAAACCCATTTGTCTCTGGTAGAGGAATAGGTAACTTTTGGCCCACAGGACACAAGAAAGATCCATTGCAACTGTGAGGGACACAGAAGCAAAAACTTCTTACTTCAGGGAAAAGGCAAGAAACCATTTGGGGCCCAGGATCCTACACCAATAACAAGCAGAGGCCTGCTATCAATGAGAGGAGGGGAGGAAATACCTGTCCAAGACCAACCATGGTATACAGAAGAATTTAGTTGTCACCAGAAAGGCAGGCAAGAGGGCTGAGAAAGCCCCACATTGAGGTTTAGGATCTAAGAAAGAGTGTGAATCAGGCTAATAGAGAATCTGCCCTCTCACCATGAGCCTAGTACTGAGTAGCAAGTAAAGACTCTCTACCCTGCAGGAGAGGGAAGAACCACTCTGTGCCGAGGCATGCTGGAACTACTAAAAGGAAAGGGAGCATTATGAACACTGAGAAGAAACATCTTACAGCCCTTTCTCCAACCTAAGCACAAGGTAGAAGGATCTCCTATTTAGAGAAACTTAAAGATTTAGCTACACTGAAGGTAACAAAAGCAATAACAAAACCTAAACCCAGCTCAACCCCTAAAGGGACTTACTCAATCTTGCATACTAAACACCACTCCAAAGAGGCACAATAACTTAATGTATAAATACTATTTACCTCTGACTGCAGTGTTCTTCTACACACAATGGAATTCAATAAAAATTACAATTTAAAAAAAGTAAAATAAAACAATCTAGATACAAAGCAATTGACAGAAATAGACTTGATGACCCAAAAAAGAGTTGGAACAACCAGACTGGAATTTCAGATACTATAATTCATACACTAATGCATCTAGTGGAAAGGAGAGGCAATGACCATGAACAGTCAGAGAATTTTCCAAGAGAGAGATAAAAAATATAATAAAGAGTATACTAGGGATGCTAGAAATATACACTGTCACAAATGAAAACTTATTTTGAAAGGCACAAGAGTAGAATAAAAACAGCTTTGGATTAATTAAAATAATACTTGAAACTGGGTCAACAGAAATTATCCAAATAGAAACACAAAGAGAAAAAAATGACAAAACATTCAAAGACTGTAGGATATCATCATATGGTCTAACATACATATTATTGGAGTCACAGAAGGAGAATAGAGAGATTGGTGCCGAAGAATATTTTAAGACAAAAAAGTAATGATAATGATAAACTACAGATTCCAGAATCTCAGAGGACCCCGAGCAGAATAAATACCAAAAATAAAAGGAAGGAAATAATATCAGTACCCACTACCCACATCACACTCATACATTGGGCTGGGGTTGTGGCTCAGTGGTACAGCACTTGCCTACCATGTGTGAGGCACTAGGTTTGATTCTTAGCATCACATAAAAAATAAGTAAAATATATTGGGTCCATCTACTGCTAAAAATATTTTTAAAAAAAAACCCCACACATTTACACACACTACAGTCAAACTGCCTAAAGCTAAAGGCTAAGAGAAAAGCTTGAAGGCAGCCAGAGAACAGAGAGAATATTACATACAGAGGAGGCAAGAAAAGGGGTGAAAGAGAAGAAAGCTGTCACCAACAACTCTATATTCAACAAAACAGTGTTTCAGGAATGAGAGTGAAATAAAGGTGTTCTTGAATGAAAGAAATCTAAGAGAATTTGTTATCAGCAGACCAACCTGCTCTGAAGAAACAATGCTAGTGGAAATTCTTCAGATAGAACAGAAACAATAGAAGGAAACTGGGAACATTAGGAATGGAGTAGAGTAAGAAATTGTAGGTATTAGCATTCTCCAGAGGAACAGAACCAATAGAATGTACATGATTATGAGAGGGGATTTATTTGATTGGCTGGATAGTCCTACAGTGGCCATCTGTAGGCGGGGAGCCAAGAAAACCAGTAGCTGCTCAGTCCAAGAAGACAGAAGCTTCAGAACAAGAGGGATCAGTGATGCAGTCTCAGTCCAAGGCTGAAAGCTTGAAAGACCACCAGGAGCTTCTGGTGTAAGTCTACATTCAAAGGCTGAAGGAGCTGGAGGTTGATGTCTAAGGGTTACAGAAGCACAAAAATATAGTCATTCAAGAAAGGTTGAGCGGGAGCTTCTCCTAAGGCTCTGTCCTTAGGAGTGTTCCCCAACACTTTTCCCTCAATAGGCAGCTCTCCTCATGGCAGCTCCTTCTGTGAGGACTCCCATCACTAGGTGACACCTATCTGCCTTCTTGCATGCCACTGTCATCAGGGGGATGAAGTGAAGTCAGTGGGGAGCTGAGATGCACCCGTACCCAGACCTGCACACTATTCCTAGACAGAAAAAAAAATTTAAGAATAATAAAAAAGGTCAAACAGGTCTCATAGCACAATACCCAAAATGCCCAAGGGGTAATAAAAAAATCATTTGTCATATGAAAAACCAGGAGATTTCTCATTCAACAACTTGAATGGCAAATTATAAGATGGCAACATTGAAATGACTCAGATATTGGAATTATCTTCTAAGGATTTTAGAGCAGTAATCATAAAAATACTACAGTGAGCAATTATGAACACACTTTAAAAAAGTAAAAAATAGAAAATGTCAGCAAATAAAGATATAAAAAGGTATCAAGTAAAGTTATATAACAAAAAATATAATAATTGAAATTTAAAACTCACAGAATGGCTCAGTGCTACTTTAGATATGATACAGGAAAGATTCAGTGAACTCAAAAACAGATCAATAGAAATTTCCAATTTGAGCAATAAAGAGAAAGCAGGGGGAAAAAATTAAAAAGGCACCAGAGATTCAAGAGAAGGTGGAAGAGGCAGAAAAGGAGCCAGGAGGAGTGGTGGTGATATTTGCACAACAATGTGAATGTACTTAATGACACTGAGCTATATGCCTAAAAATGGTTAAATGGTAAGCTTTATGTTTTACCACAATAACAACAAAATCACAATTCCAAATGTGTATTTTCAATAAAAGTTTCAAAATATATAAACAAAAATCGATAGAACTGTAAAAAGAAATACACAAATTCACCACTACAGTTGGGAACTGCAACACTACCCAGTAATTGACAGAATAAATTGACATATTGGTGAAGATATAGAAACCTCCAAATATACTATCAACCAGCTTGACTAATTGAAATTTGCAAAACATATTACCTGGACTATTAGAACACATGTTCTTTTCAAGTGCATGCATAACATCTGTCATATGTTGTCTTGACACATCATGTCAGTCATGTCATGATAAAGCCATAAAGTAAACCAAGTAATTTGAGATTTAAAATAATAAAAATTTTATTCTTTGACCATAATGAAATTCAACTGGAAAATAATTACAAAAATATATCTTGAAAGCTCCTGTGCATTTGGAAATATTTTTAAAGGTATGCTTAAAACAAACAAACAAAACCTTGGGTCAAAGAGGAAGTTAAAAATGGAATTATAAAATGTATTTAATTGAATACAACAGAAATTGTGAGATGCCCCCAAAAGCATTAAAAATTATATTAGACAAAAAAATTATATTAGAAAATGAGAGGACTGGGGAGTTAGGTCCATGGTAGAGTACTTTCCTAGTATCTACAAATCCCTGGGTTTGAGATCCCCAGCATCAAAAGAAGAAAGAGATATCTCAAATCAATGACTCTAAACCTCCACTCTAAGGGGTAAAGGAGTATTGCAAGGATTCTGTGTGCATTTCTATATTTAGGGGTTAAAATCATAGTGTGGCTTTATTTTGGGAGCCATTTCCCACTTTCTCAGCATAAGTTCACACTTTGTGGCACATTTTTCTGTGAATTGAGTTCTTTGATCAGAAGCAATTTTGTGTGAAGCAATGAACAACCAGAACATGTGTCAATTCCAATGAGGACAAATCAATGTTCTCTCCATGATGGAAGGGTTCAATGGAGGCAATATCTGCAGGTCTACATTTTCGTACAAGAATATATGCTCCCAAAAGGAAGAACTTGTTTCTTGCTCCATCTCCAGCCCTAGGAAGGTAGGGGACATGGTAGGGGCTTGGTATTTTTGCTGAACAAAGAAATGCACTTAAATGTTCTATAGCATAAAAGCTTTGCCAGGACTTCCCATCTGTGTCTTAGCCATGTTATCTTTGAGATGAGCTCTTCATCTTTCTTTTGCATATTATGTTCCTTCTTCCCTTTCTGTTCTTCTGTGCTCTCTCATCCCTCTTGCTATGCTGTGCATATACAGTTGTTGAGGCCCTTCTTTTTTTCAAGAATAGCTTCACTGTAGGGAGCCTAGGCCCAGGTCAGACCCAGAACCATCCCTGCCAATCCACAATAGAGCCCAGGCTCAGGCCTAGGACTACCCCCCACTGACGTGTGTGAGAGCCCAGGCCCAGGACTGCCGCCATGCAGAGTGGAGGACCACACTGTGGCTCCCTGTTTATCAATGCATCACTCCCCGAGCCCACCTTCATCTTAGGACATTGCAGCCATTACCATAGCCCTCCCCCTATAGTAGCCTCTACCTTGGAACAACAGACAGGGCCTTGAGGCAGCTGCCCACTCTACTACAGCACTGCGTCTCCAAACAGGTAGCCCAAAGCCATTGTAAGACCCATCTTTTCAGGCTCATCTCTGAAAGTGGTAGCTTCCATCTTGGGACACACCCACTGCTATCCTGAGTTACCTTTACTAGTGCCATCACCACCTTTAGTTGCAGTAGCATCCACCTTGGGACCCTGGCAGGGGACTGGAAGACCAACACCAAGGGGAGGTACAGGTAATCTGCAGGGACACTATAAGATTATAGGGTAGAAACTGTAAGAAAGGAAAATACATAGACAACATAAAAAAACAAAGGAAGGAAGTGCACCAAACAAGCCAAGATACTACAATAATAGAATCCATGGACAGGGCAGTGATGAAATGTCAGAGAAGTTCAGAATGTACATAATTAAAATGATCTGAGAAATAAAGAATGACATAAGAGAGCAAATACAGGCAAAAATGATCATTCCAATAAGAGATAAGAGAGCAAATACAGGTAGCAAAAGATTACTTCAAGAAAGAAATAGAGATTCTGAAAAAATAATCAGAATCCTTGAAATGAAGGAAACAATAAACCAAATAAAAAACTCAATAGAAAGCATCACAAACAGACTAGATTGCTAGGAAGAAGGTCAGATAATGAAGACAAAAAATACAATCTTGAAAGTAAACTTGACCACACAGTGAAGATGGTAAGAAACTATGAACAGAACATCCGAAAATTATGGGACAGCATCAAAAGACCAAAACTAAGATTTATTTGGAAAGAGAAAGGCACAGAGAGTTGAAACAAAGGAATGCACAATCTCTTCAGTGAAATAATATCAGAAAATTTCCCAAACATGAAGAATGAACTGGAAAATCAAGAGGCTTATAGGACACAAAATTTACAAAATTATAACAGATCTACACCAAGGCACATTATAATGAAAATGCCTAGCATACAGAATAAGGATAGAATCTTAAAGGCTGCAAGAGAGAGGAATCAGATCAAATATAGGGGGAGACAAATTCGGATCATAGCAGATTTTTCAATCTAGATCCTCAAAACCAGGAGATCCTGGAACAACATAAACCAAGCTCTGAAGGAAAATGAATGCCAACCAAGAAGCTTATATCCAGCAAAACTAAGCTTCAGATTTGATGACAAAATAAAAACATTTCATGATAAACAAAAGTTAAAAAGAATTTACAGTTAAAATAATTTACAGTTCAACATACATAAATTAATAAATGTAATTCATCACATCACTAGACTTAAAGATAAAAATCATATGATTATATCAATTGATGCAGAGAAAGCATTTCCCAAGATTCAGTGGCCATCTGTAGGTGAGGGAGCCTACAAAATACATCACCCTTTCATGTAAATTCTTTTAACTTTTGTTTATCATGAAATGTTTTTATTTCATCATCAAATCTAAAGAAAGCCTGCACTACAGAGTATTATCAGCAAAATATCCCAGGAGGACGAAATGAAAAACAACAATGAAAAATCAGCAAAGAGAGAAACTACAGTAAAGGAAAAGCCAATCAAAGGAGAAACCAAGTCAAGTTAAAAACCAAAAAGTTCAGGAATACAAATCATATTTTAATAACAACCCTGAATATGAATGGCCTAATCTCATCAATTAAAAGACATAGACTGCCAGATTGGATTTTTTAAAAAAGGCCCAACAATATGCTGCCCCAAGAGACTCATCTCACAGGAAAAGACATCCACAGATTGAAGGAGAAAGGCAGGAAAAATATACCACTCATATGGACCAGGTAAACAAGCAGGGGTTTCCATTCTTATATCAAATAAAGTGGACTTCAAACCAAAGCTAGTTAAAAGGAATAAAAAATAACATTTCATACTGCTTACGGGATTGATACATCTACAAGAGATATCATAAATATCTATGCCCCAAACAATGGGGCATCTATATATATCAGACAAACCCTTCTCAAATAGACCACAACACAATAACACTGGGTGACATTAATACACCTCTCTCACTGCTGGATAGATCTTCCAAACATAAACTAAACAAAGAAACTATATAACTCAATAAAACAATCAATGATTGAGACTTAAAATAATTAAGGGCTGGGGATGTGGCTCAAGCGGTAGCGCACTTGTCTGGCTTGCGTGCGGCCCAGGTTCGATCCTCAGTCACCACATACCAACAAAGATGTTGTGTCCACTGATAACTTAAAAATAAATATTAAAAATTCTCTCTCTCTCTTTAAAAAAATAAATAATTAAAATAAGATCAGAAATCAATGAAATTGAAACAAAAGAAACAATTCACAAAATAAAAATTGACAAAACAAAAAGCTGGGTTTATGAAAAAATAAAATTGATAAACCTTTAGCCACCCTAACAAAAAGGAGAGAGAAAACTCAAATTTCTAAAATTCATAATGAAAAAGGAAATATCACAACAGACATTACTGAAATATAGAAGACAAGTAGAAACTATTTTGAAAATTTATACTCCAGTAAAATAGAAAACCTCAAAGACACTGACAAATTTCTAGAGCCATATAATCAACCTAAACTGAGCCAGAAGGACATACACAATTTAAACAGATAAATATCAAGCAAGGAAATAGAAAATACCATCAAAAGCCTACCAACCAAGAAAACCCTGGGACCAGACAGATTCATAGCCAAGTTCTGTAAGACCTACAAAGAAGAATTAATACCAACACTCCTCAAATCATTCCATAAAATAGAAAAGGAGGGAACCCGTCCAAACTCATTCTATGAAGCTAGCATCATCCTGATACCAAAACCAGGCAGAGACACGACAAGAAAAGAAAATTTCAGATCAATTTTCCTGATGAACATAGATGCAAAAAATTCTCAATGAAATTCTGACAAATTGCATACAAAAACATTTTAAAAATAGGGCACCATGATCAAGTGAGGTTAATTCCATGAATGCAAAGCTAGTTCAACATACAGAAATCAATAAATGTAATTCATCACATCACTAGACGTAAATATAAAAATCATGATTATATCAATTGATGCAGAGAAAGCATCTGACAAAATACATCACCCTTTCATGTTCAAAACACTATAAAAACTAGGGATAGTAGGAACATAACTCAACATTGTAAAAGCTATCTATGCTAAACCCAAGGCCAACATCATTCTAAATGGAAAAAAATTGAAAGCATATCCCTCTAAGAATTGGAACAAGATGGGGTTGCCCTCTTTCACCACTTCTATTCAACATTATCCTTGAAACTCTAGGAAGAGCAATTTGACAGGCAAAGAAATTAAAGGGATACAAATAGAAAAAGAACTCAAAATATCATTATTTGCTGACAACATAATCCTATATAGAGAGGATCCAAAAATCTCTCCTAGAAAACTTCTAGAATTAAGTAATGAATTCAGCAAAGTAGCAGGATATAAAATCAATACCATAAATCAAATTCATTTCTATACATCAGTGATGAATCCTCTGAAAGAGAAATTAGGAAAACTACCCCATTCACAATAACCTCAAAAATTAAAAAAATACTTGGGAGGGGCTGGGGCTGTAGCTCAGTGGTGAAGTGCTTACCTAGCATGTGTGAGGCACTGGGTTCGATCCTCAGCACCACATAAAAATAAATAAAGATACTGTGTGTTCATCTACAAATAAATAAATATTTTTTTAAAAAAATACTTGGGAATCAATTTAACAAAAGAGGTGAAAGACCTCTACAATGAAAACTACAGAACACTAAAGAAAGAAATTGAAGAAGACCTTAGAAGATGCAAAGATCTCCCTTGTTCTTGAATAGACAGAATTAATATTGTCAAAATGGTCATACTACCCAAAGCACGATAAAGATTCAATGTAATTCCAATTAAAATCCCAATGTCACTCCTTATAGAAATAGAAAAAACAATAATGAAAATTTTAGTCTGTGGCCAGCACAGACGGTATGAACGGTTCGGCCATGTGGGAAAATCCTAAGGGAGTTGAAATTAAAGACACAGACTCCAATTACCTTTAAACCAGTTCCAGGACACCTCCTCGAATCCCTAGCCTCAAGCTACCCAGGGAAGTAGCGAGGTTTACTGAAGAGGCTAGCGAGAGAGAAAAAGAGCATGCCAGGGAGAGGGCTTTTATTGGGGAACAAAAAATTCTGGGGAAAATCCCATCCAATGAAGGTCAAGGGGGGCAGTGTTCCAAGGTCAGGTGAGATGATTGGATCTTTGAGGGCAGTGGTGAGGCACGCCTCCACACAGACAAGCCCTTGAACCCAAGAAGGGTGGGGAAAGCTCTAACACATAAAAAAGTATCTGAGCTCCTCACACCCAGTAGGGGAGGTAACTCAATCACGTGCAAGGATGGCCTCCCACAGAAAATCATTTGGGAAAATAAGAGACTCAGAATAGCCAAGGCAATCCTTAGAAGAGTGAAGCAGGAAACATCATAATACCAGACCTTAAACTACACTATAAAGCTATAGTAGCAAAAACAGCATGGTATTGACACCAAAATAGACATGTAGACCAATGGTACAGAATAGAAGACACAGAGACAAACCCACATAAATATAGTTATCTCATCCTAGACAAAGGTGCCACAAATGTACATTGGAGATAAGGTAGCCTCTTCATTTGGGAAAACTAAAAATCCATATACAGTAAAGTGAACTAACCCCCTATCTCTCACCATGCCCAAAACTCAACTCAAAGTGGATCAAGGACCTAGGAAATAGACCAGCGATCCTGTGCCTATTAGAGGAAAAAGTAGGCCCAAATCTTCATCATTTCTGATTAGACCCTGACTTCCTTAACAAGAGTCCTGAAGCACAAGAAATAAAATCAAGAATCAATAAATGGGATGAATACAAACTAAAAAGCTTCTTTTCAGCAAAAGAAACAATAAGGTGAAGAGAGAGCCTACATTTTGGGAGCAAATTTTTGCCACATGCACATCAGGTAGAGCATTAATCTCTAGGATACATAAATAACTCAAAAAATTTAACACCAAAATAACCAAACAACACAATAAATAAATGGGCTAAGGAGCTGAACAGACACTTCTCAGAAGAAGATATACATTCGATCAACAAATATATGAAAAAATGTTCAACATCCCTAGTAATTAGAGAAATGCAAATCAAAGCTACTCTAAGATTTCACCTTATGCCAGTCAGGATGGCAGTTATCAAGAATACAAACAACAATAAATGTTGGTGAGGATGTGGGGGAAATGGCACACTCACACATTGTTGGTGGGACTGCAAATTGGTACAACCAATTTGGAAAGCAGTATGGAGATTCCTTAGAAAACTTGGAATGGAACCACCATTGACCCAGCTTTCCCACTCCTTGGTTTATACCCAAAGAACTTAAAATCAGCATACTAGAGTGACACAGCCACATCAATGTTTAAAGCAGCTCAATTCACAATAGCTAAACTGTGGAAGCGACCTAGGTGCCTTTCAATAGATGAATGGATAAAGAAAGTTGGTATATATACACAATGGAATATTACTCAGCATTAAAAAAGAATAAAATTGGGCTGGGGATGTGGCTCAAGCAGTAGCTCACTCACCTGGCATGCATGCGGCCCAGGTTGGATCCTCAGCACCACATACAAACAAAGATGTTGTGTCCGCTGAGAACTAAAAAATAAATATTAAAAAAATTTTCTCTCTCTCTCCCTCTCTCTCTCTCTCACTCTCTCTTAAAAAAAAAAAGAATAAAATTATGGCGTTTGCAGGTCAATGGGTGGATTTGGAGACTATCATGCTAAGTGAAGTAAGCCAATCCCCAAAAACTAAAGGCCAAATGTTCTTCTCTCTGATAAGAGGATGCTGATCCATAATGTGGGGGAAGTCTTAGGAAAAAAGGGAATTGTGATTGGGCAAAGAGGAGGGAAGGGGAAAAGAGAGGGCACAGGGGTAGGAAAGATGATGGAATGAGATGGACATCATTACCCTAGGTACATGTATGACTGCACATATGGTGTGACACTACATCATGTACAAACAGAGAAATGAAAATCTGTGCTGCAATTGCGCACAATGAGTCAAACTGCATTCTGCTGTCATGTATACCCAATTAGAATAAATAATTTAAAAAATAGCTTCATTGAAAAATGTACACACCATAAAGTTCACTAGTTCAAAGTGTAATTGTCTTTTTTTTCACTTAGCACATTTTTTTGTATCTTATTTTTTCTTAAAGAAAATATAATTGTATTTTGCATAACATAAGTTTTGGATAATACAAATATTCTGCAATCTTATACTGTATTATAATAAATATAGTTGTTTGTAAATTGTTATATTATTTTTCAATTTTTAAAACTTGTTCTTTTTAGTTACATGTAACAGTAGAATGTATTTTGACACATCATATATACTTGGAGTATAATTTTCCTTTTTTGTGGTTGTACATGGTGTGAAGTTACACTGATCACGTATTCATGTGTGAACATAGGAAAGTTATGTCTGATTCATTCTACCCTTCCCCATTCCCATCATCCCTCCCTTCCAGTGACTCCAACCTGTTGGATGGGGGAAACCCCTCCCCCTGTGAGTCAGCATCCTCATATCAGAATATTTGGCCTTTGGTTTTTTGGGCATTGGCTTATTTCACTTAGCATGATAGTCTCCAGTTCCATCCATTTACCAGAAAATGCCATAATTTCATTTCTTTATGGTTGTGTAATAATCCATTGTGTATATGTACCACTGTATTTTGAGACATGTCTTGCTACATGACTTGGGGCCTTGCTATGTTACATAGGGCCGTGCAAAGTTGGTGAGGCTGGCTTTGAACATGTAATCCTCTTGCCTCAGCCTCCTGAGCTGCTAGGATTACAGGTGTGCAGCCACTACACTAGACAGTAGAGCATTTTTGAAGTTTGTCCATGTTGTAGCATGTATCAGTTCTTTATTCCTTTTTATGATGAAATAATATTCCATGGCATGGATATGCCACATCTGGTTTATGCTTTATGCATCAAGGCATTGGGGTTGTTTACAACTTTCTACTATTAGGGATAATGTATCTATGAAAAAGTTTTTATATGTATGTGTAGTTTCACTTTTCTTGGGCACACTCCTACAAGTAGAATTGCTGAACCACATGGCAACTCTGACATTTTTAAGAAGTGCTGGCAGGGTGTCATGGCACACACCTATAATCCCAACAGCTCTGAAAACTAAGGAAAGAGGATCTCAAGTTCAAAGCCAGCTTCAGCAATTTAGAAAGGCTCTAAACAACTTAGGCCCTGTCTCTAAAATATTTTTTAAAAGGGCTGGGGATGTGGTGGCTGAGTGGTTAAGCATCCCCGGGTTCAATTCCATGTACCAAAAAAAAAAAAAGTGTCAGACTGTTTTCTCAGGTGACTGCCAGTAATGTCTGAATGTTCTAACTTCTCCACATCTTCACCAATCCTTGTTATTATCTTTATTATTATTATTTTATTATTAATATTATTATTACTGTCATTCTAGTTAATGTTAAGTGGATCATCTCTCTTCATTTTGTTCAACGTAATGTGGACAACTTCATGTCAATAAATTCATTTTTTTCCCTGAGCATTTTGTAAATTCTATTTTGTGTTCACTTCAATGTCCTGTGGTCTGATAGCTGGGGTGAAAGAGTGAAGCAACTAAGACTATATCTTTGTTAGAATATGAGGTCTCTGGTTTCTTTACTAAGGTTTTTTTTTTTAACTGTCTTGAACCAAGATTTTCTTCCCCTAGGTAGTGAGTGGGTTTTGTGGTCTGTGGGGGTTCACCTTGGATTTCAATTCTTTCTTTGGTTCAGTGTGGAACCTCCTTGTGCATTAAGGCATCCATCCTAGTTGTTCACTAGCCCCTCTCCTCCTCCAGTAGTGACAGGGCACAGATAAAAATATTATTCCCCTTCTGCCAGTAAATTTGTCTAGCTAGTGAGAATCTCTGGGTTTTGCTAATTCACCAGGACCATTTGAGGGAGTAATTTTGTATCCCTGAGCAATAAGTTGTTCTTCCCTTCCCACTTCTCTTTGACATTTCTGGCATTTAATTGTCTTTTAGCTCATTTGTGACTGAGTTTCTGTTTGCCAGTTTTTCTGTGGGAAGAATGTGTTTGTTTCTATTAGATTGCCGTTGGTTTTTTATTTGAAAAGGGGGATGCCATGATCTAGCTGCCCTCTGCCACCTTTTCAAAAAGTGTCCTTAGCAATAGTTGTAGGTGTTTGGCTTACTCCTGGAAATTCCTCATTATTCATTCAACCGTCACTGTATACCTACTGTGTGTTCAGTAGGGCTGTCCAAGCTGGACTATAACAGAGAAAAAGACTCTTGCCTGCCCTCACGGAGTCTCTTGATAAATTATGTCCAAGTCTCTCAAGAAAAACTTGTTTTGCATAAAAATATATTTTTGCATAAAAATATTTTGTATAAAAATATAAAAGATAATTTCAATACTTCAAATCTCAGAATTCATACCGAAGTCCCCTAGATTGTAACAGTAACTTACAGGGCCTGGGTGTATGAGAGCACTTACTTAGCATGAGCAAGGCCCTGGATTTAATCTTCAGTATCACGAATAATAACAATTAATTTATAGCATGAGGACTATAATTATTGTATTATATGCTGGAAATTTGCTGAGTAGATTTTAAGTGATCTTACCACAAAATAGGCAATTATGTGTAATCATAGATATAGGAATAATTTCACTACCTATATTAAAACATCATGTATATCATAAATATATACAATTAAAAAAATTAAGAGCCAGAGGACACAGCTCAGTGTAGAGCCTTTGCCTAGCAGGCATGATGCCCTGGGTTTGGTCCTCCCTCAGTAACACACATACATACATACACAATGATACAAACAATAAAAAAAAATGTTTAACTTACATACCCTCTATATTCTTTTCATTTTTATTCTTATAGATGGACACAATACTTTTTTTTTTATGTGGTGCTGAGGATCGAAACCAGTGCCTCACACGTGCTAGGCAAGTGTGCTACCACTGAGCTACAACTGCAGCCCCTACCCTCTACATTCTTGTGACACTTCATACTTAATCAAAAGTGCTTTTGTTGGATATGGCATGGACAGAGGGGAAGCTGAAGAGCAGGGGTAAAGGAAATCTGTCTTCATTTTGGAGCTCTCTTCATGTCATATTTGAAAAGCTGCATCAGACATAGCTCATTTTCCACTCATTGCTCATGGGATGAATTAAAATCACTTGCAAATTCCTTAGCTGATGATGCACCAAAAATAAATGCAATTCTGGCATAAGGTATTAAAAAAAAGCACAGTGAAACATAATGGTATAGCTTAGAGAAGATATTTTTACATTTTTAAGTCTTGAGGCATACGAGCTTTTTAAAATACCTTTTTATAAGCACCATAAAGCAGAATGGCTCCTCAGTCATTTGGAGAAATTGGAGCAACATGGTGCTATAGACAAATATTTATCCAAAGCCAATTTCTGAATATTATGTTGCTGCAGCCACATCAAGTGCCTTGAAATTCTTAAATGATCATTTCAAAACCTCCAAGACACTGGGGACATTAACACACTCAGCAAATATATGAAGGACTCTGTGCAAGGCATTATACTAAGGACAAAGGGAATGATAGAAATAAATAAAATGGCACCTTCCTGTGAGGAATTACTGGGTGTAATATGCAAGAATGCTGACATAGCAAAGTAAAGATATAAAGACTACATAATGACAGATGGCAAGCTGCAGTGATAAATCCTGAATATCTAGAGAAACATCAAGAGAGGGTTGACTTATATGGTCCCCAACCTGTGAAACAGGTTCCCTAATATTCCCTAGTCAGAACTCATAGAACACATTCTATGGTCTCTTTATGCTCCCTCCCCAAATTCAAGAAATCTTAACCCCCTTGCACAAAGGCAACGGTATTTAAAGGTGGGGCCTTAGGGACATGATAAGGCCATAGAGTGGAACCCTCATGAAGGAATTAGTGCCCTTCCTTATGAAAGTGGCCCCAGAGAGACCCTCCACATTAATACCATGTGAGGACACAGAAAGGCATGCTATGCGAAAAGGGGCCTTTACCAGGTATTAAATCTGCCAGCACTTTGATCTTGGACTCCATTTCCATGAAAAATAAAGTTGTTATGTAGAAGCCATCCAGTTCATGGTGTTTTGTTATGGCAGCTCAAATGGACTGCTATAGAAATAGAACAATGGATAGCAGAGGAATAGAACCCCAGGCCAGAGCCAAACATGGAATTTTGCTGCCAGTATAAGCCCATGGGATTTTTAACAGTTCACACTCACCCTCACTGATGTCCTTTGAAAGTGTATTTTATTCTGCAGTTTTTTTTAAGGGGCTGTTCATCATTCATAAGATTGAATTCAGAGAACAAGATTCTTGCTTCCATCATTCATAAGATTGTTTAAACTGTATTTGTAAATTTCTTCATATTTCCTAGTAGTTCTCTTCCTCAGAGACTTGACTCCACCAAATCCTTGGTATAAAGGTACCCCTGATTGGCTTATACACTTTATGTTCCAAAGGCCAGCCCCCTGTGCAAACTTTTTAGGATTTTAGAACAAGTTCATTCATAATTCTTTTTATGGATTCTGAATCTTCGAGCTTTCACCTTTTAAACAAGGCAACTTTGTTATTTAAGTCAGGTCCAAAAACTATAAAAATGGTCAATTATCAGCTGGGTGTGGTGGCACATACCTGTAATCCCAGAGACTTGGGAAGCTGAGGCAGGAGGACTGCAAGTTCAAAGTCCAGTCTCAGTAACTTAGAGTTTATCTCAAAATAAAAAGGGACAGAGCTCAGTGGTAGAAGGTAGAGCTCAGTGGTAGAGGGCCCTTGGGTTCAATACTCCAGTACACACACACACACACACACACACACACATATACATACATACATATATATTTTTCTCCAATTGTCAAGGAAGCTGCTATTTATTTCTTCCAGGAGCAACGTGTACAGCCAGTAACTTCCCACCAACCCCACTCCCTGGCTCCACCACATGTGGTTGCTCAACAGGGAGCTAAATAATTAAGAGGATAATTTTATTATAGCTAACAAAGGGCTGCTTTTTGCTGTTTAAAAGTTATTTTCTAAGCAAATGCCAGTGCAACCATGAGTCTCACAAATAAGAAAAAAGTATTAATTTGCCCTTTAAAAGTCCACACAAACTGTGAAAAAACAATTGCCTCAAATTATTGCTCTATGCTCACAGACAAGTTTCTAGGAAAAAAAAAAAAAAACAACTTATGATTGGCTGCTTTGGAAGTAGAATGGGAAAGCAAATGTAAAGGGGATGCACCACCTAGTGACCAGAGCTGGAACTGCTCTTGATGAAATCCAGACATACCTAATCAAGAAGACACTCATTCTTCAAAGGCAAGTTACCACCAAAATGATTTAATTCTCTTTTCAGGGAACCTGTAATTAGCAAATAAACTAGAAAAAAATAAGAGTCCATCTCATGATATTTATGTAAATACTCCCAAGAGATATTTTATAGCTTCTAGATCAGGTATGATGGTTAAGTCTTCTGGTTATTAATATGTGCAGATGTTTAAAAAGCAATACACACAGACACCTAAATTTGAAAAGAAGAATGTTAAGAATATTTAAAAGCAACCTTGAGTAGAACCCACTTTGAATAATTTCTTTTCTGTCCAAGAAAGGGTTCACGAGAGAACTACAATAATTCAAAAACATTTATCACATTTACCAACACTTCCACTTTATCAATAGACTGCTGGAATGTGGCAAAAATAAACATTTTACTTCTTAATAATAAAGGTAAGTTGTTATGACTATTCAAGATATTTAAATATAAAAACAAGTGTACAATATTTCTTAAAGTGTAATTTTATTAATTTTAATACATTTGCAACCCTCTACCTTATTAACAAAATTTGAATCATGGCAACTAAACACATAAGTTCTACATTTTACTTTATAAAGATCAGACTATACTGCAAAGCTCAAAAGATGACTGAAGCAGACATAGAAAACCTTAGTTAGATAACAGAATCAGAGCTCACCCATTCTCTACATTCACAGCTGAATGGCTTTTCAAGACATCCCCTTCAGGTTGGAGATACAAACCACAGATTGACTCAAGCAACAATAAAACTAACTTCATGGAATTAAATGGCCTTTCCATCACTGCAGAATTTGTTCTTCTGGGTTTAAGTTTATATTTTTTCACAGAAAAAAAATAATTCAGGTAAATAAAAACAAATTCCAGGTTAGCATGTTCAGTGTTTAACTTCTTTATTTTACCTTTATCAAGGCAAGCAAAGTACAGATGCTGTACATTAAAAACATACAAACACACAACTCACAACACATCAGTTACTATAGGCCAACAGACCTTTTCCTAAGGATTGCTCCTCTCTGAAGCACATAACCACAGCTAAATGTACAAAGAGCCATCTGCTGGTCCCACGTAGCCAACTCCAATTAGCAAGACATCTATTAGTGTCCATATTCCCAGGCCACCAAAGCTGAAGAGCTTGCCCAGGCCTTCACGCCACTGGCCCAGGTAGAAGCGGTCTGCTCCAAACCCACCTAGTGTGATGCTGCAACAATAAAGTAGGCTGAAATCCGTAAATGTAGCCAGCTATGGTGTAATATCCACGCCAAGTCATATTTGTGAAAAGGTCTTAAATTATAACAACACCTAGTTAGAGCATAAAAGACCATTTCATAAATTCACAACACCAAATAATGCTGGGCAAGACTGCTTATCAAAAATAAACACATATGGCTTAGCATGTACAGGGCCTAGGATTCAATCCCCAGCACCCAGAAAAAAATGAATAAAGAAGCATACAATTTTTAACCATGGTGAAAGATACGTTTTTCTCTTTTTAATAAAAATAATCAATCTCACTGCTTTTTAATCAAATTAGTCTGACAGAAAGTGTTCTGACATGTAGTCTTGAGCTGGAGTCTTGAGACATATACCACAATGAACTAAACCAGATAAAGTTGTCTTAACTTTCTTCAGTCACTTTTTTTCTTTTTGGTATTAGGGATTGAACTCAGGGGCACTCGACCACTGAGCCACATCCCCAGCCCTATTTTGTATTTTATTTAGAGACAGGATCTCACTGAGTTTAGCACCTTGTTTTTGCTGATGCTGGCTTTGAATTCACAATCCGCCTGCCTCAGCCTCCCCAGCCACATGCCCGGCTTTTCAGTCACTCTTATCTAAAAATTTAGTATTATGAATTAATGATTCTTAAGTGCTTCAAATCTTAAGATCTAACAATATCAGGAAAATATTTATTATAAAAATTTCAAAACTCAAATGAAAGGAAAGAGTAGAAAACAGTTTCCATGAGCCAGCTCTCATGATTATTCACATTCAGCCAACTCTGTTTTGATATTGTTAACCTACACCCTCCCCCTACTGCAGAAGACTGCTGGCTCTGTGTTTCCAAGGAGGTTCTGCATTTGTAGTCAATCAACCACAGATCAAAAATATTTTTTGGGAAAAAAAATGCATCTGTACTAAAAATGCACAGACTTTTCTTTTTGCCCTTATTACCTAAACAATATAGAATAACAACTATTAACATAGCATTCAGGGCTGGGGTTGTGGCTCAGTGGTAGAATGCTCACCTAGCATGTGTGAGGAACTGGGTTCAATCCTCAGCACCACATAAAATTAAATAAATAGTCATTGTGTTCATCTAAACTAAAGAAAAACATTAAAAAAAAACTAGCATTCACATTGTATCAGGTATTATAAATCATCTAGAGATGATTTAAGCACGTGGAAGGATATCTATAGTTCTATGCAAATACTGTGCTATTTTATATAAAGGATGTGAGTATCCAAGTGGACCCTGGAATCAACACCCCAAGGCTTCTGAGGGACAACTGTACTTTGGGGCATATCTCATTTACAGAGAATATTTTAAAAGTACTATGTTAACCCTGAACTCATTGAAAATGCAAATTGTAAATTGTTTGCAAAGAAAATATGAGATCCATTTTTAATATGTGCCAAAGTGTTCAGTAAGATGCCGTAAAACTGGAAATAAAACATTGATTTAAAAAAAGAAAAAAAAAGTACTATGTTAAATTCTATGAAGGAAACAATTTTTAAGTCCCTAAATGTATCATGTTGTAATGTAAGATGTTAACTATGCAGCAGAGACTGAGTGAGGGGTGCGCAAGAAACTCTCTACCATCTTTGTGACTTTTATATAAGTCTAAAATTACTTTAAATTAAAAAGTTTTCTTTTAAAGTCAATTGCTAGTTTAATTTGAATAATTAACTGACAAAAACTATGTATGGCCGGCTGTCAAATCTTATTTTGTCATGTCTAATTTCCTATCTTGGATTCCTCTTTTACTTTCCAGTAAACCTCTGGTCAGCACAAACCCTAATGTAATGTCTCTCAAAAATGGGCAATTTGGCCTTCTAGGGAACATTTGGCCAGGTCTGGAGGCATTCTGATTGTCCCCACTGGGGGAATGGGGTATGACTGACAACTAGTAGTAGGTATAGGCTAAGGACACTATTGAACATTTTTACTATGCACAGGACAGCTCTACTACAAAGAATTATTTGGCTCAAAATATCAACAGGGAGAAGGTTAAAAAAATCCTGCCCTATGTCACAAATCGCAGGTTTCAGGCTCTAACATCAAGACTTCATGGTAGATAGCATAACTTTTTGATTAAACATCTAACCAGCGCAGCACCTGTCTTTCTCCTTAGTGGGAAGACTGATATAATCCTGATGAAAAGTTTAAAATATAAACATTTTAAGAGTTATAGATCTGTAATTATCTGAAATTATAGATTATTTAGTTTTTCTTTATTTTCCACTTTCATTATATTATATTATAATAAACTTATATAAAATAGCTTACATTATATAAAATGTTATTTTTTATAAGGTCAAAGTTACTTAAAATTTAAAAATATACCTTGCAAAACCTTCATATTTTAGCCTATGCATTTTACTGATTCACATAAGTTCAGGATGGGAACCCTGATTAGTCCTAATGCTCTACAATAACAACTCAATTAAGTCATTTCTAGAATGACTTAAAATCTATATATGCCTGCAGCTAAATTCTACAAAAGTACTGTCTGATCTTTTTACCTATCTGCACCTGTGTTTTCTAGAGGCTATCTAACAGAAGTGGTAGGATCTTAGCAAAGGATGTGTCTGGCTAAGCCTAATGTTTGAAAAATTGCATTGATCCCAAAGAAATCCAAATGGTATTTTTAACTTATTAATACCAAAGCTTACCTTAGAGCCAGAGCAGTCGACCACTTATAACCTCCAGTCCAATTACAGTATAGCATTTTGGGAAAAGTACGATTACCTTACAAAAAGAAAAAGGAAAACACTCTACATTAAAAAATGGGTACAAAAATACTCTCAGAGAAGTCATTATAACTAATGCCTTATAATTTAGAATCAAAAGGTCACCTCTATTTATAATTAGTTTTACTCTAGTTAACTCAAAGAAAGTCCTTACCATCTATAAGCACAGATTTAATATTTAAATCAGTTAAGTTGGTGTTAAAACTTAAAGAATATGAAATGCTCTACTAGATATCTGGGTGAAGACAGATATATACAACAGGAAGAGCCAGCCCAGAACCAGCACCACATATAAACACTTGACATATAATAGAGAGTGAGAGATGAGCTGCAAAATTGGCTATCTATGCGGGAGGACATAGAAAGGTGAATTTGCCTCCTAACATCTACCAAAGTCAATTTCTCATGGATTATAGTACTAACTGTGAAAGGCCAAACTTCCAGTTTTTAAAAGAAAATAAATATAGAAAATTATGAACCTGGGGTGGGAAAAGAAACAACAAAAGAAGTAGTTAACTATAAGACTAATTATTTAATCACATTTTCAAAATTCTATTAAACAAAAGATACTCTAAGGAAAGTGGGGAGGAAAAAAGTCAAAATCTGGGAAAGAGTTTTAGGGTCACCTAAGGACAGTACCAAGAATATAAAATAATACCAGAAATCTTTAATATTAGACAAAACCTAAAGATAAGACATACTGAAGATCTAGATCATCAAGAATAGTTATGGGCTACCACTGATGGGAATGTAAATTTCAGAATGTAAACCACTCTAGAAAATAAGACCTGATGGAGAATATATATGCCAGACACACTGCTACAAATATACAAACAGAAGATAGGTACAGAAATTTTAAGAGTTGCTGCAATAGGTAAAAACAGCAAAAAATTCAATACCTTGGAGACTGGATACACTGTTGATACAATTTTATAATTTATAATCTGACAGTGTAAAAATAATAAGAGAAGTCCCATTAGAGCCCTAATGTTGAGAGGAAAGAGGTCCCAGAAGACCACAGTCTTATGTTATTTTATACATCTAATCTAAAATAAAGAGCATATCACACTATATTACACACATACACACACACACACACACACACACACACACAGAACCACAGAATATTTTAAAAGGGAAGTGGATGATGAAATTCAAAAGGTGTTACCTCTATGGAGAAGGAAGAAAAAGTAGACAAAGGGAACATTCAGGTGGTTACAATGTATCAGAACTGTTCATTGTTAATCAGGGGAAATTCAATTACTATGTTTTAGATCTGAGATATTTTTTGTTTCGTGCAATTTTGTATTTAAAAAGAGTTGCACATTTTCCATACATTTCTTTTTTAGTCCATCAAGTCTACTAATTCGGATTGGCACAACTAAAAAACCACTGGTGTATATGATAAAATAATTAAATTTTCAAGCTTCTGGTGAACTTAGAAATACTTTGTTTATGAAATTCCTTGAACTCTGACTGACTTACCCAAGCAATGGATGTGATCCCGCACCGTGCAGTTGGCAGTGTAACGTTGCCGAGGACAGGACACTGTCATGCAGCTGGTGGAATTGGAGCACTCATAATCTGTTTCAGGAAGCTGCCAGCAAAATCTGCAAGTCATGTTGATGATAAAGCTCTTTTGGGATTTGAAGTCTTGATCCTATACACAGAAGGACACAGAATTAATCAATCATAATACAGTTGTTTGTCATCATGTCATTAAGACCACATAGTCATATAATACAAAATTTCTAAAATACATATATTTAGGACCTAGCAGTAAGTGGGAGAAAAATAGACACAAAAACAATATGTATGTAAAATAAATGTATGTTGTATGATCTTATAATCATAAAAATATACACCCTAATATATATTACCTACCAAAGTTGGGAAAAACCTACATAAACTCACATCAAAATAGCAAAAGTTACTTCAGGGTGATAAGATTATTTTACCACTTTTGCCTAATTAACTTATTTTATAATCAGTACATGAATTTTTATTTTAATTATTTATTTATTTTTGTGCCAGCAATTGAACTCAGGGATGCTTAAGAGTACATATATTTTAGAAGTATAGAAAAAAATTATTTTATAAGGTCATAGTCACAGATAGCTGCCTGATGCTTCTGTGAGCATAGCATACTGCCTTGCTTCCAAGTTCCAAATTTTCCCAGCATTTTCCAGCTTAGAACAATCACATGGCATATATGTCTGAATTGCTGTGTGTCATGTAGTTCCTTCTCAGTTGGGCTGCCTACGGGGTGACCATGCCAAGTGCTCATGGAGATGACAGCAGGAGGGAAAACCCTGAGGTGCAGACTGCAACTGGAGATGGCAGGGAAGACCTGGAACTCAGAAGCAAGGGAATGTGCTATGCTTACAGAAGCACCAAGCTGGGATCAGGGAACCTGGATCCTCCTCCAAACTTGCAGCTCAGTGACCCTCAAAAAAGGACACTCTTACCTTTCTTTCAGCTATGTTTCTATCTGGGATTTATTTTGGACAAAACAGGGACTTAATTTTTTTTTTTCCAGAGAGGTATGCAGTCATCCCAGCATTTACTGAATCCATCTTCTCATTACAAAGAACTGACTCCTTTGCAAGCTCATCTATGTAAAAAGACATTTTCATGCCTCTATATTATACCAGCTCTCACTACCAAGAACACAGAACCCATCTGCAGGAATTACACCGACTTCAGATACACTAGTAAAATGAGACCTTCTCCAGGTCTTACAAAACAACATTTCTGCCCTGCACATTTTCATATAATACCAACTGGCTTGTCAGTTACCAACATAATTGGAACAGTAGCAACTTGATAAGGAAAGGAATACAGGATTTAAAAATTTATTTCTATTTATTTACTTTACAGGGCTGTTATAAAAGAATACAAAAACAATTTCAGAATCTCCCTCCAACAGTTAAATCTAACAACACTTTTTAACTTGGGAATTTACAATGCATTTATTTAGAATAGGTAAGCTGCAGTACTTACAACACATGTAACAGAAGGTTTCACTGTACAGTCAAAAGTGACAGGCTTCCCATAGACACAGGAGAAATTTGTAGCACAGTCTATACAGTCTGCAGGAAGTCTGCTACATAAACCATTGCTTGGACACTTCATCATATAGGGTGGGATTTCGGTACTTTCTGTGAGAGGTGAGAGAGTGGCTTATTCTCTCTTGACACTAATCAGAATAACAGGAAAACAATTTTTCTAAGGTGAAGAGACACAAACATTAGCAACGAGACACTACGCTGGAATGCAAAAAGCACTAAGTTGGAGTCAGAGTCAGAGAGACACCTACAATTAAAGTATGGTTCTGCCACCAACCAGCTGTATGACCAGGTGGGCAGCATACTGGTAAAAAGTATTTCAGTCCTGCCTCCCAAGTGGCCATGAAAATTGAAGATGCTCATGTACAAATAATGCAGAGAAAATGTGAGATGCAAGTTAGGAGCTCAAAAAATCTACCATTTATAAGATGAAAATCTAAATCTTAGACAAGGTAGGAGTTATGGAAAATCTCAGGAAACTTATGGTACAAATGAAGCCAGAATTCAAATCTCTCCATTTTCAATCCAAAATTCTTTTCATTCAAATTTACTGAATAGGAAATGAAGCCACTGACACCTTTGGTGTACCAACTCTAGAAAACACTTTGTCATTATTCCACACTGATATTTCAATAAGCCATATTTGCTAATATAATATTTATATTTTTATAACAAGGTTCAAATTAATTCCATATTTTAATAATTTTTTCAGCAAGTTGCAACTTTTTTTCCCAATCCAAACAATGGGGCAACACATTTTTAGCAGTTAATAGAACATAAAAGTCACTAGTATTAATGAGAAGAGGGGTTTTCAAAAATGTGTAAAAGAGCCAAGAATTCTTGCGTTTTCTCTTTAAAAACAAAAAAAAGCATCTTAAATCACATCCAATCAACTTTCACATTCAAATAAGAATCCTAAAATACCTCTTCCAGTTTTGAGTCATTGGTATAATGGAACTCTAAAGGAATGAAACTACTTTCCATTTACCAAACACCACTGTATTAAGCAGTCAATCTACAAAATACAATTTTCTTTTCTATTGTTCCTATTTCTACATGGCTGGAGTCTGGACACTTTAGAACCACAACTGCTTTCAGGCAGTTGGGCTAACCTCACAGCCTGAATGGAGAGGAAATAAAGGCCCAAGAGGGGTGAGTAATTTCCTCAAGTTCCCAAAAGCATCTTGAGACTCAAGACTTCATGTCTCCATTAATCCCTCTCATACGTTTCCAATTCATACAGCATTGGGGGACCTTTTAATCACCAGCAGGAACTGGGTGCTAGAAATAGAAGGAATTTTCTGAAGGGAAAGAAGCTCTGGTTAAAGGTTACTTGGATAGAGGAAGTGGAAAAATAACACAAATAAGACTGAAATGAGAAGCGTGAGGTTGGAAAAGAGATGAGGTAGGAATGTCAAAAGGTATTCAAATACCAAAACTGTCTACTGAAAATGGCTGTGTATCTGCCCGTAATTCACATAACCTAAGATACAATACACAGTCAAAAATTAAGTGTCTTCGTATACTAAAAGAAACTGTATCAAAAACAGAAAGAAACTACTATATATAAAAAGGCACATTTACTAGAATAGAAAACGTCTAGTACCTGCTGCCCTGGGAACTACTGTGAATGTACGTGTTGGGCCCGGATCCTTTATTGCCTGAGCCAGCGGCTGCGAATGCTCTAAATTTAAGGATCCTACAATTAGAGAAACACGTTATCCCGGGATATGAAAACCTTGGTTTGTGTGGTTAACACGCAAGTACTACACCAAGCCAATAACTGCTCTTGAAAACCTCAGGGTCTGACTTCCCGAATTCAGAAAACTGAAAGGGCGCATCACCAAAAGGGTCTACACCGTTTCGAGTCTGCAGGTTAACAAAGGCGGTTTCAAGTTCAGTTTCTGTTTCCCCGGCGGAGCCACGGAGAGTTCCCTCTCAGCTGGAGGGTTCGGTAGCGAGGTAGCTGAGCACAGGCTCCGGCGAGGCATCCAGGGCACGCCAGACTGCAGCTACCCGCCGCCCGCCGCCCAGCACGCAGCCTCTGTGGTCCCGGCCCCAACGCTTCTAGCAGCTCCTGGGACCCTCTAAACTCTCAGCCCTCCCTGGCGCGACCCCCGACCTTTAACTCACCACCACCAGATAGAATGTAGAACTGCGAGAGGAAGAGCAGCACGCGACACAAGCGGCGGAGGCGCAGGAGCGGTCCCGCCGCAGCTGCCATCTTGCCGGCGCGCGCGCACTTCCGGGCCGGGGGGCGGGGTTCCCGGCGCGCGCCTAATGGGGGCGTGTCCGGGCGCGGCCTAAGGATTCCCGGGCGCAGGCGCTCTGAAGCTGTGGTCCCGCGCTATTCTGCGCTGCCGCCGCACCTGCCGAGGGTCACCTGGAGGAGTGCAATCGCCTGACCCGGTGAAAATGCTCGATCCCCTAGAGTCCCTCACACTGACTAGACGCGTGCCCCGCCTCCTTCTCTTTCCACTGCTGTAGCCTGGGAAAGGATCGCCGTAGTACCGAAATTCACCCAGAAGTGACTGAAGGTAGAGGCGGAAATTTGGGGAGTTAGGCACTATATTCAGGTAGTTGGATGCCTTCGTTTAGAGATAAACGTTGCTACTGTGTGCTAGGTACTGTGCGAAGGTGCAGGGACCACATTTCATAACTGCCCTGCCTACTAGCCAAGTCCTTAAGGATACGTGGTATTTAGAGAAAATTCCTGTACGACTGGGAAAAAGCCCGATGTGGGATTTTTCATGCGAAAAGAGGGTCCAAGCACAGCCTCTCCCCGAAGGCGACCAGCCTAGGGTAAGGAAGGGAACGCTTTACCCACCTATGTCTGTTCCCAGCACAGCAGACGTCTTGAGGTGCCTCTCTATTCCACCCGCCAAAAGATCGTTCACTTTGGGGTCTTCGGACCGCCCATCAAATAGGCCGAGTTCTGGCCCCTCTAAAACTGAGAGCAGCTTCCTCATGCTAAGAGAGTAAAGGCTGAGGAGCTGACCTCCCCTGGTCTAAGAGACACCAAGGAAGCCCACAATGCCAAATTGTTCCCTGCCCTGCCCTCTAACGTAGGCTAACTAAATCTGCATATGGGTATTTCCTAATTTTTGTCACACTTTGCCTGCTTCTTCTCTTTTTTAAAAGCTGTCTTTGTCCTCAGAGCCTCCCAAGATGGAATTGTGAAATAAAAATTTTCTTCTAACTTCCTTCAAAGCTGGCTTTAAGTAAAAAACCTGTTTTCCTACCAATTGGAATATTTTGGGAGCAACCAGCAGTGGAGTAGCCTCTTCTCCGGGGCTGTATTACTGTCACCCTCTAACACCCAGTTTTTCACTTGCACTTTTGATGAGTGAAAGAAGAAAAAAGAACACGGAATAACACCTGGCACATGCTTTAAAATTTTTATCACAAGGTACACGTATTACTACTACACAGGCCTGACATATGACACTTTGTTTACCAACTATTTCACAGTTCACATTCCTCAGGAAGTAAAAATCACAAATCATTTTGAGTCTATAAATCAATAAAATGTCATTCCCAACAAAAAAGCAATTTAACTCCAGGTGAGCATCTTACTGGTATAAGCCCAAAGCCGAAACAAGGAAACACTGTGTGATGCATTTTATTGGGGAATTCATTATTTCTAAAGACGAACAAAGCTCAATTTTTAATTAGAAGCATTAAAACTGCAACTCTTAAACTACAATGCAAATAACAGATTCCACAACACTGAATTTCTTTGATTTTATGAGTCCTTTATCAGTAATTCAATATTTATTAATACCTGCTTTACTTATTTTTGCCAGTTAGTTAAAACAAATTAAGTAATGATTCCATTTAAATGAAATAAAGTTTCAATGTTAACTTAAAAACAGCCATAAAAATACCTGAGACATAAGAAAATAAGATTTCCCCTCAAAGTCAAAAAGGCTTTGTGGACTTTTAATGGAACCCATCTTTTTTCCCGTTTTTTCTTAGTGCTGGGGATAGAACCCAGGTCCTTTTGAATTCTAAGCAAGCGCTCTGCAACTGAGCTCTATCCCTAGCCCTGGAGCCTATCTGCTGAAAATCACAAGTTTTAGCAATAACTTCATATATCTCATTTTCTAGTGTTTCCATCTTTCAATGAATAATATCTCACCACTGAGGTCTCTGAAGTCATTGATTGCTTGGAAATTTTCCAAGCTTCTCTTCTTATCATCTTCAGAACACATTAATGAATTAACTTTATACATATATGCTAATCATTCACTGTGACCCATTTCAACTGATCCCATAAGTGGATCCATCAGTGGGTCCAAAGTTCTTAGAAGTTCTAACATGTTAATTAGTGAGGAAAAATGCATTTGCAAAGGTCAAAATAGATTACATAGAAGCAAGTACAAGGAAAGCACTTTAAAAGTCTTCCTCAGCATTTAGTGTACGTGATTTCTTGAGATTCTTCAATTTATTAATGGCAGAAGTTACTGAAATCTCTCCATGAATTTTGTTGTCTCTTGTTCGAACATTTACAGCATTATTTATCTTTTCTTTTTCTCCAACCACTGTAGAAAGGAAGGGAAATAAATCAACCATTATGTCAACAGTGGTATTATGAGTCTAACTGAATTTTTCTTCAGTATTAGTCACTAATTTTCTATCTAATGGTCATTAAGTTCATGCTTTAGCTGAGTGTCTTGAGGTAAGGAATGACTTCTAATCACATATTTTTATTGCTCACTTGAGAATATAGTATTGTGGCCATGGGGCATGATTTAGAGCAGGAAATCTTACAGATCCCCTGACTCTACCTGGTGGTACTTGATAAGTCAAAAGATGCACACAGACCCATGCTGGCCAACCAGAATTTCCTGGGATGTGGGCAAAAAGCTTGTTCTCAGTAGTAATCCATATTGTGAGATGATAGCAGGAATCTGCAGCCATGTTTCTTGCCACACAAAAGGAACAAACTGATCCACTGATAATTTCAACAAACTATATACTCAAGTGAAGCATAAATGACTGGTGCAAAAACAGGAACCAGAAATGGGGAGAGATAATCCTTGTAAGGGCTGAGGCTTACATTACAAACTTTTCTAATGGTTTGGCTATTTAGGTCTACTTTTCATGACATGGGTACCCTTCTGATAAATCTTTGTCTAACCTAATTTGAGATTCTGTCACCACAGTGAGCCTGATTAAACAACACAATACCTACCACAGAGTCAAACATTATCAATGAACAACTGTCGATAGGACAACTTTATGCATATTGATTGTGTTTTCTACTATTCTTTCAGCTTATGAGAGAGAGCAATACCATGCCTGCAGGCATGTCAATATCAGTTTCTCTTGATTATACAGGTTTACAACCAAAATTTTAGATTCTGTATCCAATTACTCATGTTTCTCAAGGTATTTTTTTTTCACCTTAATTCTTTTCTTTTGAAAATTTGGAATCTTTCTCATTCATTTGTTTAATTCCCATGATTTCTAATAAACCAGCAAAGCAAGGGAAACTATTTCAGTTCTGTCACATGGTTGAAACAAGGATAATAATTCTACTGAAGAGGTTATTTTCAAATTTCTTTCATTTTCATTTGAGATGTTCACTATTGTTAATAATACTACACAACAGGATTCATGTGGAACTTTATAAGTCTTCATCCAGCAAATAACAGAGGACCTAGCAACAGCTAATCCAGGACTCTTCTTTGTACATAGATATTAAACAGTCAAAATGTCATAATCAAGTAGTTATGCCATAGTCCTTATTTTGCCTTTTTAAAAAAATTAAAGCAAAAATATAAACAAACTGAAAAAATATAAACAAATTTAAGTTACCCAAAATAAAATTATATTGAGCCAACTGTGCATTTCTTATTTTCTTATTCAGTGTACAACTGTCATCTAAATCAACATCGGCCATAAATCCTTCTCCAAAAAATTCATTGGATACCTGGAAGAACAAGGAATACTTTCATTATTACATTATTTTTGGTAGACAGACTGACTCTAGGACAGCCCTCATTATTCCCATCTGATATTCATACCCCTGTGTAGCCCTCTACCCTGTATCAGAGTCGGTCTGTTACCCACAGAGGAGGGCAGAAGTGGTGATAGTACACTTCTGAGGCTGGGTTATAAAGGACTGCATCTCTCACTCCCCAGATCACTCAAGCTGCCATGTTGTGAGAACATTCAGGCAGCCTAGGAAGAAGTCAATAAGGTAAGGAGCTGAAGTCCATATGAGTAAGCCTGGAGGACTGTAGCCCTGTGACAGCCTGACTGCAGCCTCATCAGACACCACACCAGAATGCACTAGCTATGCTGCTCCCAGATTCCTACCTCGAGGATGCTGAGATAATAAATACTTGCTGTTTTAAATTGCTCAGTGTTAGGGAAATTGTTATGCAGTAACAGATAATAAGGTATTCTTTTCTAATAGAGCCATATGGAAAAGAATAATTTAATTATGTTTTGAAATACTAATTTCTCAAAAACACTCTGATTCAACTACATGGATATGACCCATGTTACTTCCAATAACTGAAAACTTATTAAATTAATGTGTTAGTTATACAGTATTTTAAAGCAGGAATGACACTTCAAGCCAATGACCTACACAGAATACATGGCAAAGTATTAGGTACTTCAAATGTCTCTAATTTTACCTGAACTGCATATTCTTCACAAGTTGAACCCACAGGGATGACCATCACCTGACGAGGAGATAGCCAGAAAGGCCTGAAAAGTATACATTTTCAAAATCATTTCAAAATGACCACTTATTCTGTGATTAAAAAATAACCAAAGATTTTTTTTAAAGTATGGCTTTACAAGAGAGCAAATTCAGTGGAATGGTATAGAAGCAAACCAAACCACATTAAGAGTTAAAAGGAAGTAGAGTAGACAGAAGGAGACACCTGGAATTTTGATAGGAAAAGAGAAGGAAGAATGGGTTGGAACACAGATGGAAGGTTAAACACATACTTGTGCTTCTGGGCATTTATCCTAAATAGATGAAGACTTATGTTCACATAAATCCTGCACACTAACATACATAGCCGCTTTATTTGTAATAGCCAAAAGCCATAAATACCCCAAATATCCTTCAGCAGGAGAATGGTCAAATTGTGGTGCTTCCATACCATGGAACATCATTAAGTAAAAGTGAACCAAGTGTTGGTACTTGACATAACACTGATGGATCTCAAAGGAATTCCACTGAGTTAAAAAAAAGCTGATCTGAAGAGGTTGCATACTATATGATTCCGCGTACTTGACAATCTTAAACTGACAGCATTATGGAAATGCAGAAGAGATTCATGGTTTCCAAATTGGTGGACAGGAGTGAGATAGAGCATTTGTGGGAATAATAATAATAGGAGTGTCCTTATAAGTGAGTCTTGACTGGCAGCAGTTATTCCATCCAGACACTGTGATAAAAACCTTATAGAACTAAGCACTCACACGTGTGTGTGTGTGTGTGTGTGTGTGTGTGTACAGAAACACACACTCTCTTAGATGAGTACAAGTGAAAGTGGTGAAATCTAAATGAGGTTGGTAGATCATATCAATGCTTATTTCCTAGGTTGTGATACTTAAATTTGGCAAGTGTTGCCATGGGGGTGGGTGGAAACTGGGAAAAGACTATGCTCTCTGTAATGATTGTGTCAAAATGTAATATTTTTTTAAAAGCATGGAGGGGTAGGTAAAAGCAATGTTTGATGTGGACATTTGCCTATTTCTTCATCATAATTTGTAGGTGGAAGGGTATGCAATGGGGATTATTCCCAGGCAGTTCTTGCATTCATAAACTATAGAAATAAAATAACATACGATGGACATAATTCAACATCTGATGAAAAACAGAGTGTATAACGTGCTCTGGCCTCAGTCTGTCCCCAGTCTTACTTTCTCCAGAGAACCACATTTTAACCGTTTTTACTTTTAGTTTTTGGAGACATTTCCCTCACAGGTCAGCTGGTGTCAGAAATCTTGGTCCCTGTGAGGAGGACAGCCCATACCATACACTGGCACCACCTCCTGTCTCCTACTTCATCTCCTAATCCCACTAGTTATCTTTAGTTGTTGTTTTTTGTTTGTTTGTTTTTGCCACTTTCACACTACCATTTTAATGTAAGACACCATCATATCAACTGGATTTTAAATTAACAACATGGATATTCCTTCACCAAGTTCCAAATCACTACATGGCCTCTGGGGATACAATTTGCCTTCAGTAGCGATAAATACTGATCCTACGGTATGGTACCATCAAAATTATTTTGAAGGTAGAAGGGAATACAATTGGGACTATTCCCAGATGGTACTTTATGAATGTATGTATTTTTCTTAAATTGCAAAAATGAAATAATATATATGGTAAACATAATTACATATGATAAAATACAGAATACTGTGTATAAAAGAAAGAAATATATACATATTAACTCATACTTAGTATCTATATTCTTGCCTATATTTTTGGCTTCTGTATAATTTTAATAGCTTAAAAGCTCCATGACACTACAGTATATTTCTCCAAGGTCATAAATTAAATATCTCAGATATACACAGACTCTCTAATTGCCCAGTACCTTTGGAAGACACTCAGGGAAATTTCCTACCTTATGATTCCTGCTCAGAAATTTTCTTCCCTGCCCTCTCTTGACATGAACACTAGAATGCATGTGTGGGAACTAGTTTGTGGAAGATATACAAACACAGCACCCTGACTATAATATACATACATATATATATAATTATATAATTACTCATATAATGAGTAAAGTGGCCAGTAGGTAATATTCATATATATATTATATATATTTTTAGTTGTTGATGGACCTTTATTTATTTATATGTGGTGCTGAGAATTAAACCCAGTGCTGCATACATGCTAGGCGAGCACTCTACCACTGAGCTATGGCTATAGCCCATCACAGGGCTTTTGAGGAACCTGTGACAATGACTCTAGCATTGGCATCCAGTGCCCAGTATCCACAGTGAAATCTACAGGTATTATGCCTAGCAATAATAGTGGTGGGGGCTACTTCTGAGAGCCAATACAGGCTCAGGCCTTACTTCTTGGCTATAAATTACTTCACAGAGCTGCTGGCAGAAAGCATGGTAGGAAAGCAAAGCAAAGCAAAATTCAGAGTAACTGTCTTCTATGAAAAGAAAGTGAACTTTGCTATCTTTTCTGGCACTGGCACATGCTGAAAGGGATCCAATGTAATCAAACTGCCACAAGACAGCTGGCTGCTCCCCCTGGGTTATGGTACCATACTGTGGGATCAGGATATATCATTACCAATAGTAAATAGTGTCCCCAGAAGATATGTAGTAATATAGAACTTGGTGAGGGAATGTCCATGTTATTGTCCATGATATGCTCATGCATATCACCTAGTGGCCACTTTATTCTTGATATGAATAATTATGAGGGACAAAAAGAAGTTGATGATAACTGAATGGGCCCTCTTGTATAGAATGCTGAAACTCTCTTCAACAGTGAGGACCTTACAGTGGGCAATACCACTTTCATGGCCCATTCTGAGGAATCATCCATAAGTCCTCTTCCCCAAATCTATCTGGCATTTATTTTTCCAATCTAATTATTTCTATATCTCTGGTCTTGTGGCCAAAGCAGTACCCAGAGCCCTACATCAATGTAAAACTTCAGACCTCTGACCAGTTTTCCTTCCAGGCAGAGGGGACCATAAGATGTACCATTCTACATTCTGCATTGGAGAGCATTTTCCTTTTCCACAGTCATCCCTTGATTGGACTGTGATGCTGTGGCCATTCTCTCTGGTTTTTATACCAGTGTATTATTCAGCTATTTATGGATCAGGTTTCCATGTTTTCTTCCCAGACAATGGTCACAAGGAACACCCAAAGGTAAGCAATACAAGCTGAACAAGAGACGGCAGTGTGACAAGAGACAGTACCCTGGGAAACTGAACACGTGTTTTCCAGACAGTAAATGGATCTTTGACAAGCTTAACACAGGTGAAAAGATAACTCTTTAATAGGACTGAGTTCCCCAAAGGGAAAATAGTGCAATTTTATGTCACTCTGTTTTTGCTTTCTTTGTTTCTGTTTTCTGATCTGGCAAAAGGAACAATAATTCTTATTTATTCTTTGCATACCTGCTAATTATAAAAGCGGGAGCTGCCATTTTTCCTACCAATTTAATGTTGTTAGCCATGATTTTTAAAAATAAGAGACATCTAGCTTTTTTCTTTCATGTCACTTACCATTTCCCCCCATAGTTTTCTGCAAGAATGGCTATCATTCTTTCCACTGATCCCAACACTGCTCGGTGAATGATCACAGGTCTCTTCTTATCATCCCCATCCTTACTAAAAAACGAAAATTATACATTTGAGTATTTTTCTAAAATTAGGTAATAACTTTATTATATTCTTACCTTATATTTAATTTTGTCTATAGATTTAGATTAGTGTTTCTGGGTATCTTTCCATTGACTATTTCTTTAGTGGCTGTTTTATTTCCTCAAAACAAAAGATTGCTTTGTCTTTTGTTTCATTTATTTTTAACAAATTTTAACACTAAACACATACAAAAGTACAGAGAGTAATGCAATCAATTCCCACATTCTCTTTCTTAAATTCACAGGCAGTTTTATCTGATCCTATGTACCCCATTCCTGCCACTATTGTGCCCACGTAGTAAACCTAATTTTTCAAATTGTTTTTAATATTTATTCTAGAAGTCCACTGGTCAAATTCCTTTCATAGACCTAAAACCTTCATGACACATGTCTTACATTTAATGATCTACTCCCCTTTAGAAAAAAATAGAAAAACAAAGTATGACTCTTAATCACAATGAAGTAACCACCCTGAGATCTATGTGCACATTTCTCAGAAAGATAAATTTTACTTCACTGTAACAAATATAATAGGTTCTTATGAGAAAATTTTATCTATAAATTGTACCAGCTAGGTACTACTAAAACATACACAAACCAAACAAAAACAGAGACTAATTAATTAGCTTTACTTCAAATGAAGTAATATTGGATAACATCTCCATCAATAATTTCTGCTATGGGAAATTACCTTTAGATCAACGTCAAACAAAACTCCCTGTCTAGATCCCTCAGAAAGTTTTGGGGTGAGTGAATGGCTTCAATCCAGCCTTATGCAGACATATGTAGAAATCATTTATCTCACAAACTTAAACCAGCATGGGATATTCCTGAATGATATATTATGTTGTTTTCTATAGGAAATGAAAGAGAAGCAGCGTAGCCCCTTCATAAAACCCTGGTAACCAGAAATTTCTGTCCCATGATTCATCAAGTGTAGACTTAAAGCAGTCAGTGACACCAACTCTGCTTTTATCAAATAAACATTAGAATGAATATCGAGCTTCCCCCAAAATAATCTCAATGGATTTTCACAGAATCATATTAGATTCATAGATAAACTAGAAGATATTATCTTTACAATGTTGATTCTAAGAATGTTGTGTGAATCTTCATTTAAACAATTCTTTACTGACTTTTGATAAAATGTTATAGTGTATACTTTGTAAATATTATGTATTTCTATTTCTAATTAAGTTTATTCTTAGATAATTTGCATTTTGTTGTTTCTGAAATGTTTTTTACATTACATTTTGAGGCAGGTTATTACTAAATGGATATGAAAGCAAATTGAAATTTGTACTTTGTGCTTACTGCTTACTAATAATAACTTACTGTATTATTAGTTCCAATTTTTCTCCATTTGATTCTGTCAGATTTCAAGAATTTTGGGTTGTTTTTGGCAGTTGTAGGGGTTGAACACAGGGCCTCACAAATGGTAGGCAAGTGCTATACTACTGAGCTGCATCCCTGGCCAATTTCTAAACATTTTAACATCTACAAATAATAACAATTTAGTCTCTCCTTTTTTTTTTTTTTGAATATTTGTACTTTCAGAATAATTCTGAGTAATGGTACAAATAGTAGGCATAATCACCTTCTTCTCAACTATATTGAGGGGTTACTATTGTTTTCTGATAAACGTTCCTATTATAAGAAGGGAATTTCTTTCTGCCCATGACACAGGAACGAATGCTAAGTTTTACCTGACACCTTCCTGCAAGGCTGAGTCTCATGTTAAACCTCCCTTGCTAATATAGGATAAATCCCTATTCCATCATGGCGATGACCTCCATGCTTTTCTCTCCTTCCTAAGCCTGAATAAATCACATTGGTTCTTCCTCTAGAGCACACCCCAAACACACCCTCTTTGTTCACCTCTATCACCTGGTTCCATCCATTGTCATCTCTGACCTGTTCACAGACTGCTGCTGCCTCTACTTCTATTCTCCCTCTCTCCACTGTCCACATACACCTTGAATGGCTGGCTGGCTGATTTGTTTCTCCTCCACGTCCTCCTTGTATGAGGAGTGGTTGTTCATTTACTCTAAGCATCTTAAAAGGAAAATATTCTATCAAAAATTATTAAATTTTAAACATGTCAATAATTTTCCTTCTTTCCCAAAAGGAAACCTATAGCAATAGTTTCAATGGCTAATTTAACCAAATATCTGAAAAAGAAATAACATCAATTCTACATAATCTTTTCCAGAAAATAGAACAAAATGGAATAACCTTCCCAATTTATTTTATGAGGCCAGAATGCACAGATACTTGTACAAAGACAATATGAGAAAGAAAATTAAATATCCTATATGAACGTACATTCAAACATTCTCAACAAGCCATTAGAAGATCAAATCCACTAATACATAAACAATGACACTGTATGACCAAGTGGATTTTATCCCAGCAGTGCAGTGCTAGTTCAACATACTGAATAAACAAAATCTACCATAATTATAGACTAAAGAAGGAAAATCACGTGACTATATGAATTTATACAGAAAAACAATTTAACAAATCTAATAATTCAACACACATTCATGATAAAAAAATCTTGAAAATTTAGAAATACAAAGGAACTTCTTTAACTTGATAGAGTATCTACAAAAAGCCTACACATTAACAGTATGATTAAGAATAAAACACTGTATACTCTCCTTCTAAGACTAGAAACAAGGCAATGGTGTCCACTCTCATCCTCTTACTCAAAGCAATACTAGTTTTAGCTAGTGCAATCAGGCAAGAGAAGACAACAAAAGGAATACAAATCAGAAACAGAAATTAACTGTCCCTGTTTATACCTGGAATTATTGTCCACAATCATGTAGAATCCTGAGAATTCTACAAAAACACAAAAGCAAATATCCTAGAATTAATGTGAGTTCAGCAAAGTCTCAGCATACATGGTCAACTTACAAAAATCTGCTGCATTTCCCCCATATGAGCAATGAACACATGTATATAAAAATTAAAACTATAATACCACTTAGAATCATCCCTTAGAAGTGAAATACTTGGATATTTGATATCTACATCTATGAAGATTTGCAAAGGACTTCTATGCTAAAATCTGGAAAAAATGAGGAAAGAAATAAAAAGGTCATGGATCGCAACAGAGTTCACATGTCCATCTGACCCAAACTAAATGCAATTCCAATCAAAATTCCTCCCAGGATTTTAAATAGAATTATTAAAAGCAAAATAATTCTGAAAAAGAAAATAAAGGATTCACATTATTGATTGTAAGTTTTTTACTATAAAGCTACATGGTGGGGCTGGGATTGTGGCTCAGTAGTAGAGCGCTCACCTAGCATGCACAGGGCCTTGGGTTCGATCCTCAGTACCACATAAAAATAAATGAATGGAATAAAGGTATTGTGTCCAACTAAAAAAATTAATATTTTTTTTAAAAAACCTACATGGTGTTAACAAAGGTATAATCAGTGGGTCAGCAGAACAGATTGAAGATCTAGAAACAGATCCTCATAAATATGTCTTTGTGTGGGGGCGGGGAAGGTAGGGGTTTGAACCCAGGGAACTTTACCACTGAGCTATATCCCCAGTCCCTTCTATTTTAGTTTGAGACAAGATCTCACTAAGTTGCCAAAGCTGGCCTTGAACATGGAATCCTCCAGCCTCAGCCTCCCAAATTGCTGGGATTTTAGGTGTGTGCCCAGCTGTCCAACTGATTTTGATTTTTAATTTTAAAAAATTTGTCTTTTTAGATATACATGACAATAGAGTATGTCCAACTGATCTTTGCAAAAGCAAATCAATGACAAAAGAATGTTCTTTTTAATGATGTTAAACAATCTAGATGCAAGGAACCCTAATCTATACTCTACATCTCATTCACACACTCACACACACGCACACACAAATGCAAGAGATATCTTAGATCTAAATGTGACTTAAAACTAGAGATAAAACATAGGAGAAAATCTTCATGACCTGTGTGCTTAGACAAAGAGTTCATAGACATGATGCCAAAACTCACAATCCATAAAAGAAAAAAAATTATAAATTAAACTTCATTCAAACTAAAAACTCAATATGAATGAAAAGATACTGTAAAAATAAAAAAGCAAGCTACAAATTTGGAGGGAAAATATTTGTAAATAATGATCAAAACATTTATACCTAAAATATTTAAAGACATAAATTCTCAAAATTCAAAGGTAATAAAACAACAAAAACCCCAATTTTAAAATGAGGATAAGACATGAACAGGTCCTTAGCCAAAAAGCATATAAATGGGAAATAAGCACATAAAAAAATGTTAATTTTGTTAGGACTGAAGAAATACAAAATCAAAACATAATGAAATACTATTATGCATTTGTTAAGGAGAATCTTAAACAGGGGTAGGGATATAACTGAGAGGCAGAGTGCTTGCCTAGCATGGAAGACCCTCAGTCCCTAGCACCATAAAAACAAACAAACAAATAAACAAACAAACCCGGACAATACCAAGTGTTCTCATGGAAGTGACACATATATAACTCCCATGCATTCCTGGCAAGAATATCAAATGGTAAAGTTACTACAGAAAACAGTTCAGCAATTTCTTACAAAGTTAACATACACTTATCATATTTACTCTAAAGAAATAAAACTTTCATTCACATAAAAATCTATCCACTAATGTCTGAAGCAGCTCTATTCATAATCCCCCCAAAATGCAAACAAATCAATGCCTTTAAGTGAATGACTAAACAAGCAAATTGTGCTGCATCCATACAATGATGGTATGCTGGTCAGCAATAAACAGGAACAAACTATTCAAACATGAAAAAACACCCATGAATATATAAGGCATTATGCTATGTGAAAGAAGACAGACAGTCTCTTAAGGTTAATATAGCATGATTCCTTTTATATGACATCCTGGAAAAGGCAAAATTATAGTGACAGAGAACATATTAATTGTTGCCAAGGATTAGGGGCAGGAGGAAGTTTGACTGCAAATAGCACAAATAAATTTATTGGAATAATATAGTCATAACTGTGAAGTCAAACCACTCTATATGTGCATTAAGACTGGCCAAACTGTACACATGCATCTATACACACACACACACACACACACACACACAGAGTTTTACTGTATGTCAAGAAATATTTTTACAACAAGAAGTTATTGGTTTGAAAAATTTGCCTTTTCCCCTGCTTTCTCTGGCAACTATCTCATCCTCACGTCACTCCAGCTCTTTGTGAAGTCTTCCCCCTATGCCTCAGGGACAGTTAACCACCTGGACCATGTTTTCATGGTACTTTGTTCAGATCTCTAATCCTATGCTTACTTATCTTTCTTCCCCTACCAGACCATGTCCTCAGAAAATTAAAGTTGACCCCTCTTCTGGTTTGGATGTATATGTGTTCCCCAAAGGTCATGTGCTGGAAGCTTGGTCCAGGGATGGAATTCAGGACCTTGTGCATGCTAAGCAAGCATTCTACCACTGATGTGGTGGATCTTTAACAAGTCAGGCCTAGTGGGAGGAGATCAGGTTATAGGGTCATTAGCCTCAGAAAGGATTAATGTAGTTCTCAGAGGACTAAGTTAGTTCTCAGGAGAGCAGGTTGTTATAAGGCTACCCCACACACTTGCCCCTTTCTATATGCAGCCATTTCCCTTTCTGTTTCTCTGCCACATTGTGATGTAGTCAGGAGGGCCCTTGGTTCCATGCTGTTTGGGCTTTCCAGATATCAGAATAATGAGTTGAATAAACCTCTTTTCTTTATAAAGTACCCAGTTTTGTTGTAGCCACACAAAATGAACTAAGAAAATCCCCAAATAGTTTATAACAAATACATATTGAATATTTGGCATATACTAGATATACACTAATGTTTATTTTTGTATATTCATCTCAAATGACAAATAATTAGGATGTTAGTACTACTTTATTTAATCATATTCAATCACTCACCTAACATATGTAAGATTAAATCTAATAGGCAGTTGGAAGTCCAGCTGAATTGTAGCACATTGGTGGTATCTGCCAATAGCATCCTTGATTTTTATATCAATCTATAAATTAAACAATGTTTGCTTAGTGACAGTTGAAATTTTTCTTTTAAATTTTACTTTTTTTTTAATGCATATGATCCACTTACTTTAGGGCCATAAAATGCTCCATCTCCTGGGTTCATTTTCCATGGTTTTCCAAATTCCATCAAGCTATTCTGCAGTTGCTATTTTATTTTTAAAGAAGAAAATATTTTAAACTTCTATTTTATTGCATATTTTATCTTTTTTCATATACCTCATAAAAATGAATTCAATATATCTTATATTTTACATTAGCTCAATATATATTTATTGAGCATCTTTTATATTCAATAGGGATGATAGAAAGATGATTAAGATGACACTTCTATCAACATACATGCATACATTTTTTAAATATTTATTTTTTAAGATGTACTTGGACACAATACCTTTATTTTATTTATTTTTATGTGGTACTGAGGATCGAACCCAGGGCCTCGCACGTGCTAGATGAGCGCTCTGCTGCTGATCCACAACCCCAGCCCCCACATATGTACATTTTAGTTGGGGGGAAAAAGAGATAATTTACTAAACTATTCCAGTGAATTCCAGAGTTTAGAGAAAGGATGCTTGGGTCCTCCTTCCAATGCAAGTTCCTTCTGATAGCTTCTGCATCCTGGTGAAAGTCCAGGATCTGTTTCACCTTATAGATGGATGCTCCTCCACACATGAAAAGGCTCCCTCTTTCATGATGTGTGGGTGGGAGAGAGAACTGAACAGTAGGCCTTGCTACTTCTCTTTAGCTTCTCCTCCACTTCTGCATGTGTCTGGGGATGGGGGCATCCCATGATTTACAGCAGTGTGTGGGCATGAAGCTCCACTTTGGTCTTCAGCCTAAGCCACTACCTCTCCACACTCTCTTCACAGTTTGTGATGAAGATGTCCCACACTAAAGATGAGTGGGTGTCTGTAGTAAAGGGGAACTTTGAGTCTCCTGGCATTCCTGTGAATGCAGCTTTCCTAGGAAGAAACTGAGCATTCCTAAGATCTTGACCAGAACACTGTCAAAATAACAGCCAAACTCTTGTTATCACCCCAAAATACTGGTGCCCAGGAATGAGACCTGACATCTGGGAGTGAGGTGCTTTTGGAGAAGACCAAGGCAGAGGTGGTGCACAGGGCCTGTGGCTAGTTATGAAGTCGTGGCATGCTCCCAGGACTTCAGTCAGAATATGGTCTTGAGAGAGACAGAGATGTCCTTCCTGAGGTCTGGGAGTGTCCCCTCATGCGCTGACCCTAACCTTGGCTTTTCAAAGCTGAGATGTGATGTCTAAGTCTGGGTGTGTTCAGGCGTAGAGTGGGCTCTACAGGCTGGGTCTGACTCAAGCACCATGTGCATGCATCTCAGGCAGAGGCCACATCTCTGAGACTCTGAGTCAGACTAAGGTAACTCCACAGGCAATGCTTTAAAATTAACTACACAAACCAAGACATACTGTAAATAGAAGGATTTCTTTAAAAATGTATGCCAGTTATTTGTGACTGGCACCAAAAAAGGGTCCAAATGAAAACCTGACATAAACTTTTAAGTGTTAAACAAATGTTTTCATCATGAAGGCAAATGGACAAACACATTCTACAACCTGCATGTTGATCCCATGACTTCGTTTTAAAATTTCTAGAGAAGTGCAGTTTCTTGAGTGATTTTCATACCTACAAAAATGAAAGGGGAGCTTTTTCTTTCTCCTTACCTTTTCAGCTTCATCCCACATCTCAATTTCTCCAAGGTAGTTTTCTGGCCTTGTGGCCAGGTTTAATTGAAAGGAGAAGCCAAATGTTGAGTAAACTGATTGTAAAAACTGCAAACACCCCTTTATTTCTTCTTCAATCTGAAATCAGAGCAAATGAAATATTCAAATAGAACACCAAATTAAATTTATTTAGGACATTTAAAAAATTCTTCATATCAGATAAAGCCTGATTTTAATAGAGTACATATGACACTATTTTGGTTGCCTATCCATTCCTGACTTGCATCTTCATTTGTGGGTCAGGCATATGCAGGATGCAGACAAGGGCACTACATTGTGAAAAGGCAGTGGTACACCCAGAACAGGAGTTAAAGAGGGCTGCCCAGAGGAAGTCAGGGCCACACTATGGCCAGAGGCTGGGCAAGAGTTCTCTGTAGAGAGGTAGGGTGTGGCCAGTGGGTTCCCAGTCCAAGCAGAGGAAACACTGAGGGTGAAGGTCAAGGTCAGAGGAGCAGACAGTCAGGGAGCTTCATAGGATGCAAGGGAGAGCAGACAGGGATGGGTGGTATATGATGAGGCTAGAAGTATGCAGGGACCAGAGAAAATAAAGTACCTACAAAGCCAGGGTCATGTCTGGATGTGTTACCCTGACAACAATGGGGAGCCAGTGAAAGGTTGAGGGGACTAATCTGAAACAAACTGTTCTTTTGCTGTACGGAAACTGACTGGAAAGGCTAGAGAAGTCTGTCAGGAAGCTGGTGAAATTGTTCAGGAATGATACGATAGTGCTTTGAACCCAGAGAGAGCAGTCAGAATGCAGGGGATTGGTTTAAGAGGTATTTATCCTTTAGTTTTATGTGTCAACTTGACTGGGATAAGGAGTAGCTAGAAAAACATTATTTCTTATGTTTGTAAGGGTGTATCTGGAAGTGGTTAGTATTTGAATCAGTAGACTCTGGGTAAAGATTTGTCCTCACAGTATGGGTAGGTACTATACAATCTGTTGAGAGCCCCAAGAGAACAAAAGGGTAGAGAGAAGGCAAATTAAATTCTCTCTCCCGCCCCTTTCTTTTTTTTAATTTTTAATTTTTTAAAATTTTGATTTGTTATATATGACAACAGAATGAATTACAATTCATATTACACATATAGAGCAGAATTTTTCATATGTCTGGTTGTATACAAAGTAGAGTCACATCCTTCATGTCTTCTTACATGTACTTAGGGTAATGATGACTATCACATTCCACCAACTTTCCTACCCTTATGCCCACCTCCCTCTCTTCTTAAACTGGGACATCCATCCTTTACTATCCTCAGACATAGGAACTTCTGGTTCTTTGGCCCTTGGACTATGGGAATTACACCAGTTACACCTCTATTCACAGTTCTCAGGCCATGGGTCTCATATTGGTAACTAGGAATCACCCACCAGTTTTCCTGGTTCTCCCACTTACAGACGGTATGTAATAGGGCCTTCCTGGCCTCTGTAATCATGTGAGTTCATTGCCATAATAAATACCCTTCTGTATATCTCTATATATTCTATTGGTTCCCTTTCTCTGAAGAACCCTAATACAAAAGGTAATTGCCCCTGTACTAAGCATTATGCTGAATGCTGAGAATTCAAGAATGAATGCAACCATTCACAAAGTAATGCTATATTTAGGGAGAGTGATCAATAGGTCTTATAGATTTTCCCATTATTGTTCTATTTATTTCTACTTTAATTTCATTGTAGCTAGAAGAAACCTTTTATGATTCCAATTATTTCAAATTTGTTGAGGTTTGTTGTATGGCTTAGGCTATGATTCATCCTGGTAATTCTATCCCTCCTTCCCTCCTTTCTTTCGCACTAGGGATTGAATGCATGGGTGCTTTATCACTGAGCTACATCCCCAGTTCTTTTTTGAGACAGGGTTTTGCTAAATTGCTGAAAGTCTCACTAATATGCTGAGGCTGGCCTTGAACCTATGATCTCCTACCTCAGCCTCCCAAGTCACTGGGATTACAGGTGTGCACCACCTGGCTATGTATAGTTTTCTTTAGTGGTTTCTCTAGGTATTATTTAACTATCACAATCTACTGATGCTGATTTTACCAACTCAAGTGAGTGTAGAAACTTTACCTGCTTTTATCCTAGTCAGCTTGGACTGCCACAACAAACCATAGTCTGTGTGGCTTAAACAACAGAAGTTTATTTGTCACAATTCTGGAGGCTAAAAACCAAGATCAAGGAGATGGTAGATTCAGTTTACTGGTGAGGGCTTTCTTCCTGTCTTGCAGACAGCTGCCTTCTAATTGTGTCCTCACATGGCAGAGAGGATAGAGAGAGAGGCAGCAAGATCTCCTGTATCTCTTCATATAGCAGTATTTATCATATCATGAAAGCCCCACCCTTGTTCTCTCATATAAACCTAACTGATGTCCCAAACTCCATATCCAAATGCCATCCTATGTCGGGGTGAGATGGGGTAGGGCTTCAGATATGAATTTTGGGGTGAAAAACTAAGTTCATAGCAACATATTTGCAATATTTTCCCCACATTTTATCATATTTTTGATGATATTATAAATGATTATTCTTTATTTTCAATTTCCAATAGTTCACTGCTAGTATAAAGAAACAAAATTGATTTTTATATATTGATATTCCATACTAGAATTTTTAAAAACTTAGTTCTCATAATTCTTTTGTAAATACAATAAGTTTTTTGTAGATGTCATCCATGACATACACGGTCATGTCATCTGCAAGTAAAGAATTTCAATTCTTACTTTCTAATCTGGATATTTATTTCTCTGTTTTGCCTTTTTTCTTTACAGAAATTGTCCAGTTTAATAATCAATAATAAAACTAATGAGAGATGACATTTTTATCTTATTCCTAACCTTAGGGGTAAAGCATTTAAACTTAAAAAGAATAAACTTTTAAGTATGACATTAGCTATAAATTTTTCACAGATGCCTTTTATCAGGCTGAGGAAGTTCCCTTCCATTCCTAGTTTCTTAAGCATTTTTATGAGAAATGAATGTTGAATTTTACTTTGTTAATTACAAACTAAGTAACAGTGGCTTATTTTCTATTGTTAAATCAATCTCCCATTCCCTGGTCAAGATAAATTGTCCTTTAAAATATTACTGGATTTAATGTGCTAAAATCATATTTAGAAATTTTGACATTATGTTCATGACATTGGTCTACAGTTTTCTTTAACTGGCTCTGCTTTGTTGTACATCAGGGCAATGGTACCTCATAGAATAAGATGGTAAGCATTTTCAATTTCCCAGCAGAATCTGTCTAGAATGGGTATTATATCTTCCTTACTTTTTGGTAGAATTAACGAATGAAGCCACCTAGGACTGGAATTTTCTTTCTGAGAAGTTTTAAACTATTGATTTAATTTCCATAATGATCAAAGAGCCACTCATTTATTTCTTCTTGAGTGAAGCTTGGCATGTTTTTCAAACATATGTCCATTTCATCTAGGTTGTCAAATTTGTTGATACAAAGTTGTTCACAATGTGCCCTATTCCTTTAACGTACAAAATCCACAGTGATGGTACTTCTCATTCCTAATTTTTAAATTTTGTGTCTTATCTTTTTTCCCTACATTTGACTAAAAGTTTATCAATTTCATTATCCTCTCAAAAAATCAGCTTTTGCTTTTTAGTAATATTCTCTATTATTTTTCTTTTTTCTATTCCAGTGAATGTTCCTTCAGCAATTTCTGTGTTAGCTTTCTGTTGCTATGATAAAATACCTGAGATAATTATCTTAAAAGGAAACAGGTCAGTTGGCTCCATTGTTTTGGGCCTGTGGTGGGGCAGACTATCATGGCAGGGAGCACATGGTAGAGCAAAGCTTCTCACATCATAGAAGCCAGGAAGGAGAGCCAGGGGCAGGGAAGAAAGAAAGAGAGATGCCAGGGTCCCAGTATTCCCTTATCTCCTACAAGGGCATGCACCTAATGACCTGACTTCCTCCAGCTAGGCTCTACCTCCTAAAGATTCCACCAAATTTCAATACACCATCAACTGGGAGCTAAGCCTTCAACATGTGAGTTTCTCAAGGGCATTTAAGATCCACATCATAATAATTTCTTGCTCTGTTCTTTATTATTTTATTTCTTTCTTTGGTTTCCATTAGGTGTATTTTGCTCTTCTTTTTTCTGGTTTCTTAAGTAGAAAATGAGGTGACTGATTTGAAACCTTTTATAATGTAAGTATACAGTGCTATAAATGTCCCTGTGTAAACTATTTTAATTTGTGATGTTGTTCTCATTTTCATTCAGTGTATAATATTTTCTGATTTCTCTCTTGATTTTTTTCTTGATATATGAGTTATTCTGAGGTGTGATATTTACTTTCCAAATATTTAGAAGTTTTACAAATAGCTTTCTGTTATTGATTTCTACTGTAATTCCACTGTGTTCAATGGAACATTGTTTTAATTAAATTCCTTTAAATTTATTGAGACTTGTTTTATGGCCCAGAATATCTTGGGAATATTCCATGTATACCTTCAAAGAATGTATATTCTGCTATCGTTCTATAAATGCCAGTCAGGTCAAATAAGTAATTAGACCTGAAGTGTTGAACAGTGACTCTCTGTCAACAATTTTAATTTGAACTAAAAATATAAACTCGATAAGAATTTCTAGGCGATATTAAAAAACAAAACATCCTGAATTCCAGCAAATCTTTAAAATAGTCCACTTAGTAGAACTTGAGATAATAAAATAAGTAAAGGAAGCCAAAGGACAAAAATAATAAATCTCATGTCAGGAAATTGTTGACCTATTGATGTAAATTAGATAACGACAGGATGTCAGAACTGAATGAGTTGAGTCCTTGCAGACTAAATGAAACATCTCATTTCACAGCAAATCTGAAACAGTAGGAGATGTGAATTCCTGATAGTCATGCTTCACCTTGTGTCACTGTTTACCTGCTCCACCGTGCAGAAGATATGAGCATCATCCTGCTGGAAGCGCCTGACCCGGGTTAAGCCACTTAAAGTCCCTGACAGTTCATTTCTATGAAGAACTCCAAAATCAGCAAATCTAATTGGCATTTCCCTCCAAGATCGTGGACGATGAGCAAACATCAGACTAGAAAAGATACATGAAACACGGTTTTTACATAGCATAGACAATAATTATTATCTAAATATTAAGAAATTACAATTAAGCCTCAATATTTGTAAACTCCTTATTCTGGTTCTTAGATCACTATATTAAAAATGCTCTTCTAGGTTGGGTTTGTGACTCAGTAGTAGAGTATTTACCTGGCACACATGAGGCACTGGGTTTGATCCTCAGTACCATATAAAAATAAATAAATGAAATAAAGGTATTGTACCTGTCTACAACCAAAAATATTTTTTATAATGTTTTTCTATGGATTATTTATTTATTTAGGTTCTGGGGATCTAACGAAAGGCCTCCTGTGTGCTAAACACACTCTCTATCACTGAGCTAAGCCTCTAGCCCTCTTCTAGGAATTTTTGAATCTTAAGTTTACATCACTGCAGCATTCTAGAAAGAATCTCATTATGTCTTACAGAAATTCTGACTTCATCCACCCAGTAAATCTCCACTTGCCATTTATAATTCATTTCCAAGGCTACTTCTTAAGTGAAGCCCTCTGGACACTTCTCCAAATAGGACTGGTCCATCTCTTCTCAGGCTCCAAGAACACTTCAAACATATAACTGTTATGGCACTGGTCTTTTAAAATAAGTGATTGCCTACATATATGTTCCTGCCCCCTATGCATGTGAGCTCCATGAGGAAATGGACTATATAAATCACCTTTGCGTTTCTGGCACCAAGCTCAGGAAGCATCCAACTAGTGTTCTCTGTTGAATTCTCTTCTGCAGAAAGCACTCCTGAATACCTTATTCCATTGCTACAGGCTTCCTTATTCTGAAGCCTGAAGATGCAAAATACCTTCTCTATAATCACTTAGCCTTACTTGTAATTAGAATTAAAATTGCAGGCTACAGGTTTAAATAATACCTGGTGGCAAAGTTAAGAAGGTGTTAATGTAAATGTTTTAGAGAGCGTGGGACACCAGCTTAGACTCACATTCTGTTTAAAAAGAGAGACTGAAGACTATTAACATACCAGTTTTCATAACATTAAAGTTATATATATTTTAACATGCTGTCATCTTCAAGTTAAATTTCTTTTAATCTTTACTAAAAAGGGCAAGGAGCTTTCTTTAATGTTCCGATATTGGTTTAAACAGTTAGCTTCTAAGGTTAATTTATTAGAAACTATGTAGGTTGGTAAGACAAAACCATAATAGTTGTGTGTGTGTGTGTGTGTGTGTGTGTGTGTGTGTGTGTGTGTAGAATTATGTCTATTCACTTCTAGCTGTAAAATCTGCTTGTCTTTAAGGTTGAATTTATAAACCTACTTTATGATAATTCTCTCATAGAATCAAAAACAACATTGGGTATAAGATATACCTTTATTTTAGGTACTATTAGGAAATAGAGTGACCTACAATTTACTTTGTGACAAAATATTAAGATGCCACCAATTATAAGATGCATCCCAAATTCAGAGAAGTTGATATATGGAGGGAAAAAGTACCTTACAATCAATGAAATTCAGAAAACCATTTATTATGACCTCAATGTTTTTGTTAAAATAACCCAAACAGTACATAGAACTATTTGCAAATATGTATATATGAAATATATTACTATTAAGAGGACAAATATAATTTTTAAAATTGATACTGTTCTCTGAGAAGCACAAAAACTAAATGGTTTCCAGTTAACATTCCATGCCTGCTGAATATCAAACATACTTTCATTCTCCAGAATGAAAATAACTAGATAAAGATGATTAGTAACCATCATTCTTCAGATTAAAGTAACCATTTAAATCTAAAAAGCAAAATAATAATAACAGCTAATTATGATGAAGTGTGCTGTGCACTCTTATGCCATATCTTCTCCACTTTTAATACTTACCAGTGCCCTGGACAATTCATGGGTTTGAGAGCAAACGTGTCCTTTTCAATATCAAAGGTGAACATGTTCTCACTGTAATGCTGCCAGTGGCCCGAGGCTTCCCAGAGTTTACTGTTGTACATGTTGGGAGAGAGCACTTCCGTGAAGGTTCGTTTGTGATACTCCTCCTTTAAGATAAGAGTGTTTAATGTTAAAATCTGCTAGGAGAGATCACAATTCCATGCAATACAACACTATGAGCAAACTTTTTAAACTAAGGATCATGATTCACATGTGCTCAGTTTTAGATGTGGTGTTTTCTATATCATGAAAAAAAAAGAAATACATATGCACAGTAAAATTTTCAATAGTATATTTATCTTATGTACAAAATAGTGTATAATATAAATGTTATAATTCTTTGTAAATTAGTAATTAAAATTCAATATCCATAGAAACTTTCTATAACTAAAAACTTCAAAGCCCTTCTGCATTCTAGATAAACAGCAGGGGCTTTTTCCCCCTATAACTTAAGAGGTAGGAAAAATTATACAGTTTAATAAATCTGAATGTTTAGTGTCATGTTACAGTTTTGATCCATTTAAGTTTTAGACATAAATGAATTTGAGAATTTTAATTTCTCAATTTTGACATGTTAAGTACCTAATATCCACTAAGTCAGAAGCTGACTTCTCTCCCTATTAACAGCTTCCTTCATTAAATCATGGTAACAGAAGAAGAGAGTTTGTCAAGTAAAGTTTTTATTTTATTGATACCTTTTCTTTCCCCAGCCTTTGTCAAGATATCGATGTGATGATCTTTGTTTTTATTACATTCTAATCATTTGTAAATCAAATGGACATTTGGCACACGTGTTGACCACCATACTTTTGGCAAGTTAACAGAATTTAAAATTTATAAAAAGACATTTTAAAATTATAAACAACGCAGTGATAGTTTTGGGTTACTGAAGGTACTGAAGCTTTATTTATACCTAGCCACTTGGAAACCCCTAAATAGCTCTTATATCAGTGTCATTTCAAAAAAAGAAAATAGTTTTCAAGCAAGTTCTCATTACAAAAGCTAAAACAATTCCACATGAACAGCTTCTTCCCAAAACCCCATTAAAATAATTATAAAGAGAGTTTTTATATAAGTGTTAATTTACAAAGACAGAAAAGGAGAATTGAAGATGAGTGCTGGGTTACTTTAGAAACTAAAAGTAGGAAACAAATAACAATTGCCTCAAAAGACCTGGGAAAGCTGTGACTAGGCTGGCAGTGGGAGAATCCCAGGAGTAAACTTGGTCTAGATGGATATAGATATCTTGGCTTCACAGTTTTAAGGCTTTGAATGTGAGGTGTTCCCCAAAAGCTCCTGTATTAATGCAGGAATGTTTGGAGGTAAAATGATTAGATTAAGAGAGCTGTGATCTAATCAGTCGAGCCTGGTTTGGATGGACTGACCAGCTTAGTATGGCTGAAGGAGATGGTTCCTGGGGTTGTACCTGGATGAATGCATCTTCCATGTGGCCTCTTCGCCCCTGCCTTCTCTCTGCTTTCTGGATCCTATAAACTGAGCTGCTTTCTTCCAGCATGATGTTCTGCCTCAGCTTAGGGCCAAAGCAATGGAGTCAGCCATCTATGAACAAAGACCCCTGAGACAGAGCCAAAGCAAACTTTCCCTCCTAAATTGTTCTTGTCAGGTAATCTGGCCACAGTGACAAAAAAACTGACCAACAGTGCTTGTCTTCTGATTTTTAGTTTTCTGTTGAGAATTTTAATTACATTCTGATACCCAGTCCTATGTCTCTGGGAAACTTTTAGGATCTTTTCTTCATCTCTGGAGCTTTGGTATCTCAAATAATGTGTGTCTTGGTGACCAAGAGGAGAAAGCTTGCACCAGTAAACTTTGACATACTTCTGTTGGGGGTTTAGGCTGTCCCTTGCTCATTCTGGGTTCCCTCTGCTAAGGAACTAACAGGCAGAGAATGACTTACTACTCTGTGAAGATGACCGATCCTGACTATTGGGATGATTGTGCTGCTATCAAACAGTGGAGTAAGGAGGGCTGTGTCTGGGATTCAGTCAAAACCCTTAATTATTCCCACATTCAACAATAATAGTGGGGAACTCTTTTATAAAGACAGAATTACTAAGAGCTTAGATCATATGAGAAGATTTAGGCTATCCACTATTATGGCTTGAATTGCATTCTGCCCCAAAAGACATTATGAAGTCCTAACTCCCAGCACTTCAGGATGTGGGAACAGTGTCTTTACAGAGGTAATCAAATCAAAATGAGGTCCCTAGCACGACTCCTCATCCAATATGTCTAGCATCCCTATAAAAAGGGGAAATTTGGACCAGAGACAGTCATGCACAGAGGGAAGACATGTGAAAACAGAACAGGAGAAGGCCACAAGAAACTGGAGGACTGGAGAGACAGCTTCTACAAGCCAAGGAACACTACAGACGGCTGGCAACCCTCATGCAGTGAGGAAGAGGCACAGACGGATCCTCTAGAGGTTTTGGAGGAAACATGGCCCTGAGGACATCTGGATTTTACACTTCTGGCCTCTTGAATAGTGAGACTATGAATTTCTGTTATTTAAAACTGTTTGTTTAAAACTCTAGACTAACATACCTACCACTAAATCTAGCCATCTGAAGTGCCGGTGGGACATGGAGAACATGGATGGGGTGGCAGAAGGAGGAAGCTCTGGTTTCTCAGCTCAGGCCCATGTCCACCTACAGAGGCTAAGGCTGCAGTGGTAGCATTTAATTATGTCTTGTCTTTGCTTTTTTACCTGAAGAGCACTAATGATGGCTAAACACACAATTTAGATTTTGGGTGAAACAGAACTGACAAAGCCAACATGATGATGATGATACAAAGGCTGATGGGACTTTGTCTAAAGACACAAATATTTTCACTCAAACAGGGCACAAAAATGGGTACAGAGAGGCACAAGAGATACCCATGCTGGTTATTCTCAACTTGCCACTGTCTGTCTTGCCCAGGCTGACTCAGACATTCCAGCTATGATGGTTGTTAATTCTGTGTTGGCTTGACTGAACCCTGGTGCTCCCAGATTAAAAACTGCTTCTGGGCATTTCTCCAAGAGTTTGTTTGTTTGTTTGCTACTGGGGATTGAATTCAGGAGCACCTGACCACTGAGCCACATCCCCAGCCCTATATTTTGTATTTTATTTAGAGACAGGGTCTCACTGAGTTACTTAGTGCCTCACCTTTGCTGAGGCTGGCTTTGAACTCACAATCCTCCTGTCTTAGCCTTCCGAGCCACTCGGATTGCAGGCATGTGCCGCTCTGCCCAGCTTCTGAGAGTTTTCCTGGATTATAGTAGCTTCTGATTTGGTGGACTTATTAAAATCACCCTCCCAAATGTGGATGGGCATCATTCAATCTGTTAAGCACCTTAACAGAACAAAACTGTGGAGGAAGGAGGCTTACTATTTTTGCTTCCTGCCTGCCTGTGGACTCTCTGACCCTTGGACTCGAATTTACACCATCAGCCTCCTGACTCAGGAGCCTTCAGACTCAGACTGGAATCTCACCACCAGTTTGCAGGTGGCAGAGAATGGGATTTCTCAGCTTCTGTGATCATGTTAGCCAGTTCCTAACAATAAGTCTCTTCCTCTCTTTATATCCTTCTGGTTCTATTTCTCAAGAGAATCCTAATATATTTGGCTTCTGGATAATTCTGACTAATATTTGCCTTCTGACTTCTAACTGGATTTGACCAATGAGAAGCTCTGAAAGAATTCTGAAGGTAGAAGAAGAGAGAGGTCAGGTTCTTATTCCCTTTCCCCAGTGTTTTCTTGCCTTGGGTTGATTTTGGTTCTGGCTATGTTCTATGGTTACAGCTTCCTTTGCATGGCATCTCTTCCATGGAGTCCAGCTCTCTCTGATTTCTGGTACCACTATTGCTTCTCCTTTCCTCTTCAGGACTAGAGATAGAGGGTGAGGGATTCCTGCTGGTTTTGACCCCAGGGTGCTCTACTGTCCGTCCCTTATAAGTTACCTTAACTGGGCACATACCTTTGTAAGTATCTCCTTCACTACACCTTCTTCAGTTAAACCCTCTGAGTGCCTGGGTCAGGACCCTCTCTGCACAGGTAAATACACTGAGATTTCACATTATCTGCAAAGAAATCTACTAAGTCAAGGGTCATGGGGAGAAGAAGCAGACATTCTCCAAGAGGAGCCACTTTCCTCTCCACTCCATGGCTCCTAGACCATGCAATGAGTCAAGTGGATTCTGAGAAACTCAAAAGATGTGTCTGTGGAAAGTTTCACAAAAGGAACCTCATATACTGCTGGCAGGAATGTAAAAAATAGTCACCTTGGAAAAGAGTTTGGCAGTTTCTTACAAATGTTAACATAAATTTGCCATATGATTCTGAATTCACACTTCTAAGTACTCAAGTAAAATGTAAACTTTTTAGTTTAATTATCTTAATTGGCTTTATTTTCTATTCTAAAACCAAATCAATACTTGAGTTCATGAAAGAATAAGAGCTCTGAAGACCAAAGCAAAGGAAGTTGGTTTTATGGACAGAGAGAGACTGAAAAAAGCAAAAACAAAACAAAAACGGGTCATTTCAAAGTTATTTCCCTTGTAAGGAGGGTTCAGGGAGACAGAATAGAAATTAACTCACAAGTTAACATTCAGTTATTTCAGGTTACTTCTCTTAAATATTAAAGCACAGGGAAATTTCATTATTATGCCAATTAAAACTGGCCTTTTTTGGAAATTTGGATGTTATCTCTATAATCCTGATTTCTCTGAAAGTGAGATAAACAGAACAGTTTCAGCTTAGAACTTTAGCTCAGTGGCTCCTTTTGATTCTTTAGTCTGGTCTGTGGGGGCCTGGTACAAGAGCTTAGTCCAAAACAATTGCTGTATAATTTTTATTTGACAGAAGTGAGAACTTATGTGTACCAAAAGACAAGAATGTTAATGATAGCTTCATGTCTAATAGCTACAAACTGGAAACAACCTAAATGTACACCTGAAAATGAATCATTGTGTATATTACATTTATAAAATGGAATATCTAAAAAAAAACACAAAAAATATTACAACTATGACAACTTGAATGAATCTCCGATATTAAGCTGAACAAAAGAAATGTCAGAAACACAAGAACAAATACTGCATGATTCCATTTAAATTAAGTTAAGGCCTGGTAAAGTTGATCTATGGTAACAGAAGCCAGCATAGGAATAACTTTAGGTGGGAGGAAGGATCATTAGTAGGTATCAGAATTTCTAGACTGGTGACTACTATGTGCCTCCTCCCCTATCTACTGCATCCTTTTCCTCTATCATTTTTTAATGCAGGAGAGAAAGGGAGGGAAAGGTGACCAGCAGATAACCTGTATCTGTAGTTCACAAGTCGAAATGGAGAGGAAAGTACTTGGTGACCGGAGCCCAAGGAACTGCATCTGAGGAGCCTCAACTGTTCCTGAGAAATCTCATCTACACTCAGATCTGATTCAGATGGCATATTACTGGAAAAGAGTGATGTAGCAATCAGATGAGAATTGAAATAATCTGTTATTCAGTTACAGAACACATTAGAATAGCAGAATTAACTCTCCTCTAGTCTTTTGGGGTTAAAGAGACACAGAAACACCAGCCTGTCAACTGGAAATCCAGAGGACTATGTCCTGGAAACAGGAAAGAAACAGAAGCAGACTAATTCTTACTAAAATAGAAACCCAGTCCTAAGCCAGTTGAATCTCTCTGATTGGTCTGAGTGATCACTCTTCAATCCTGGCAGAGGGTGAATGCTCCAACAGGAGATAACATCATTCTCTATAGTTATTTATATATAATATCTGGCATATAATTTAAGAATTACTAAATGTGGGAAGAAGCAAGACCAAGAGGGAAAAAAAAAAGACAGATGAGGTGCCTGGAAGTTTCTTTATACATGGGAAAACCAAAGTCTTTCACATAAGTATATCTGGAATTCAGAGTGCTCAGCCTGTGTCTGCTAAAAATTCTCATTCCAAGCCTCGGGGACCTCCTCAACCAGTGCCCTTACCTTAGACTTGCTGTGTATTTAAATGCTTTCACAATTCTGCAACCCACACAATCAGACCTTGGGCTTGATTATCAGCCATGTCTGTCTTGCATCTATAAAAGGTAAGAGAGCCCTTTAAGGCCACGGCTAAGACTTTCCATTTATTCTACTCCTACCTTGAGAGTTCCACGTGCCAGCAACTGTGTTGGTTTTCCAGCAAAGACAGCACATCCAAAGCAGCAGCTGTGACTGGTCATCACCACCCACCAAAATCTCTAATAATCTTCAGTGATACTTTAAACATCTCATTTCCCTGCCCTCTATTCTCCTACTCCTCCCTTGCAATGGCCAGTATCTGCTGGAAGTTATAGCGCTTGGGTGATGCTGAGTCCCCAGAGGTCAGTCTCAGACTTCAGGGGCACAACACAACAGCTAAGGAAGGAAAACAAGACTAGTGAAGCAAATAACCAGCACGTTCCATGAGCCCTCTCCTCAGGAAGTTACTGAATTTGAAAGGTTCCTTCAAATGAGAGTTATGGATAATGAAGAAAAAAGACAAGGATCAGGAAAGGGATTAAGAATAGGAGAGATGTGAGGGAAGTAGACAGGATGATGATTAAAAAGAGGTGCTAAGATATCATTCATAAGAATCTTAGCATCGGCTTGGCGCGGTGCAGACGGAAGCCCCAGCCCTTGTGCGGCACTCGCTGGCACAAACAGAAGGTGGGGCAGAACAGAAGCTTTGCTTTCGGGTCACCAGACCGAGCTCTGGACACAGCACAAGGTTACCCCAGCAACCCCACCTCACCAAACACCCTATGCAGGTAACAGAGGGAATCCATCTTGGAAAACCTTTCTCTCCATCTATCGGTGGGCATGGCTGATCAGGTACCCGGTTTCCAACTCCCCCACCCCCAGATGTGATAACTTAAAAATTTTCTCACAAGTTTTTGGGGGATGTAGCTATCAACAAGGAACAGCAACTGTACAGGCACCTCGTCTCCAACTCAGAGACTAAGAGTAGGGAGGCTCCAGTTAGAAGCTCAAGCCCTCTCACAATGGCTACCTCCACCACCCTGAACTCAGAGACTCAAGAATAGGAATAGACAACTCCACCTACTGGAAGAAAAGAAAACAGAGTTCTGAGACTTTTTTTTTCCTTTCATTTCTTTTCTCACTCTTCTCATCAAATCTCCTCTACCCTTCCCCCTCTGGTCCTCACAACCTCAACATATGTGAATCAAAGAACTTTGCATGAAATTAGACTTTAAGAACTGAATCACCAGAATAATATAATATAGAGGAATTGCATAGGCCCCACCTCACACCCCCCCCTTAATTTTTTTCTTATTTTCTTTCTCCCTCTCTTTCTTTCTTTCATTGTTTTTTTTCTCTTTTCTTCTTCTTTTTCTTCCTCCCTCTATCCCACTTTCAACCTCCTATCTTTTACTATTCATATGTAGGGTAATTTTCTAAATACAGATAAAGAGTTTGAAGTTATACATTCTTCTGTAAATTACCCCTGTCTATTCATTACAGTTCACCTCTAAAGTTGCTAAGTTAGAGTAATCCCATACCCTCACTCCTCTCCCCCTTAACATTATGTCCTATGCCTGACCCTCAGTTCTCTATATGCCACCAGAAACGGTATGCCTTTTATCAAACTAATGACTATATTCTAAATAATAATTGAAGCCAACATCTGTAGACATAGAGTCTAACTATAAATGTATTAATAATGAAAACTTGCTCATAGATGATGTATTATTGATATTGGGAACTGTTAACATTGTTTTTAATCTACAAAAGAGGGATTTTGGAACTATATAAGAGCAATATAAAGATATAGGGGTAAAAATATTAACACAACAGTCACACAGAGCTGGAAAGAAATGTGAGTAATATGAAAAGACAAGGACAAGTCAACATTAGAAGAGGTAACATCTGCAGCAGAAGGAATGTTAGATTTCAGGATATACATGGTTCAGATGATCTGGAGTCTTAAGGAAGACATTAGACAGCAAATGCAGACAATGAAAGTTAACTTTGACAATGAATTACATAAACAAATCCAAGAAGCAGAAGATCAACTCTACAGGGAGATAGAGGTTATACAAAAAAAAAAAAGAAAGAAAATAGAAATCCTAGAAATGAAGGAAATTATAAACCAAATTCAAAACTCAAATTATAGTATCATCAGTAGAGTAGACCAATTAAAAGTCAGAACATTAGACAACAAAGATAAAATATATCACCTCGAAAAGGGCCTAAACAACTCAGAAAAGCTTATAAGAAACCACGAGCAGAACACCCAAGAAATCTGGGATACCATAAAAAGACCAAATTTAAGAGTTATTGGGATAGAGGAAGGAATAGAGGTCCAAACCAAAGGAATGAGCAATCTGTTCAATGAAATAATTTTAGAAAACTTTCCAGACATGAAGAATGAAATGGAAATCCAAATCCTAGAAGCCTACAGGATATCGAATGTACAAAACCACAAGAGACCCATGCCAAGACACACTATAATGTCCAACATACAGAACAAGGAGAGAATTTTAAAAGCTACAAGAGAAAGGAGGCAGATTACATTTAGGGGTAAACCAATTAGGTTAATGGCTGATTTTTCATCACAGATGCTGAAAGCTAGAAGATCCTGGAACAATGTATTTCAAACACTGAAAGATAATGGGTTCCAACCAAGAATCTTGTATCCAGCAAAATTAAACTTCAGGTTTGACAATGAAATAAAAACCTTCCATGATAAACAAAAGTTAAAAGAATTCACAGCTAGAAAACTGGCTCTCCAAAGCATCTTGGGCAAAACATTACACAAAGAGGAAATGAAAAACAACAATGAAAATCAACAGTGGAAAGTAGTACAGTAAGGAGAAAAACTAATCAAAGAGGAAAAACTAATCAAGTTAAATAACAAAAATAAACAAACATGGCTGGAAGTACAAACCATATCTCAATAGCAACCCTAAATGTTAATGGCTTAAACTCACCAATCAAAAGACATAGGCTAGTAGACTGGATTTTAAAAAAAGATCCAATAATATGCTGCCTACAGGAGATTCATATGATAGGAAAAGACATACACAGACGGAGGGTGAAAGTTGGGATAAATCATACCACTCACATGGACCTCGGAAGCAAGCAGGAGTGTCCATTCTCATATCAAATAAAATAGACAAGCAGCCCTTTATGCCAGCTGGAGCCCTGCTAGCTGCACGGACACACAATCCCTTTATTTATTCCTTTAGGGTGTTTGTGGTCTTGGGGCCTTTTGAATTTTTGTTGCTGCAGATGATTGATGGGAAGTGTGGGTAGATGGTCGTTGCAAGTAGGCTTTTCTCTAGATTAAGAAAAACTCCTAGTTAAAAATAAAATAACTAACAGGAAAGATGGACAATGCCTGGCGGCATAGTATAGCTCTTGAGGAAACACTTCCAGTTTCTACCCCTTCTATAGGATATGGGTTTTGTCTGTCATTAGCTAATAGGAATAATGAATAGGAATTATTAAGAACACTTGATATTCTTGCTCCTTTTTTGTTTTCGCTTTTAAAAAAATATTCTATCAGTGTACTATAGTTACACATAATATTGGGGTTCATTTTGACATAGTCATACATGCATGAAATATAATTTGCTCCACTTCAGTCCCTAGTATTTCTTTTTTTATCTCTTACTCTTTTTTTATAATTATAATATAGTTCAATTAATGTTGGAGCCCAGGTTGAATAGGAACATGATGGCTCTTTGGCAGAGAGCATTCTACTTGAATTACAATGCAAAAATACAAATCAAAAGATGCTGGGAGTCGGTATCCAAAATATTATACCACCACTGGGAGTCGGTATCCAAAATATTATACCACCAAGAAGGAAAATGTCTAACTATAAAAAAGTTGTCATGAGATTATCCAGGGTGTTCTCTGCTGTGCATGTGGATTAAATAGGGACCTTGTTCAAATTTAGTGAATTTGAACGTATGGTAAATTTTTCATTTCTATCAAACTTTCAGGGGATACTGTTGCTCTGAGGACCACACTTTAAGTAGCAAGGCTCTAGAGAACTGAGAGCTAACAAAGGGGAATCTAGGTTACTAAGTATTTGACAATGTGTGGAAAAGTTCTGAACAAAGAAGAATTATCCCACCCAAAATGCCAAGAGAACCTCCATTAAGATACCTGGGCCACATGAGTGGAGATGAATGCTGTGCCCATACCTGCAGCCTCAGCCAATTAGTCTATATTACTTATAATACCTAGTATTAGGCAAATGCTATAGTTGTTATACTGTATTGTGTAGGGAATAAGGACAAGAAAATAGCGTGTACATGTTCTGTATAGATGAAATTCTTTTTTTGATATGTGGTTGGTTAAATCTCATATTTTTAGAATGCTGACCACCCTGGGAGTATTCCAGTGGGAAGAGTGGTCTTCTGTCTCAGGTACCATGTGTGGTACATGATGCGACAAATTCTCCCAACAGAGAATGAGATCAGAAGCAAAGACTTCAGAAAGTCCTAAAAGTTGGGACTCATCAAAACTCCAATAGAGGAAGGAGAAGGGGGAAGGGAAGGAGGGAAAAGGGAGTATCATGAACTGAAATCGATTTCCATGCATGTATGAGTTTGTCAGGGTGAGCCCATCCACTCTGTAGAATCGTAAAGTTCAAAACAAACAAACAAGAAATTCCATATGAAAAATCAGAAATAGAATGGCAGTGCCCGCTTTGAGATGACACTCAAATGCACTTCACTCCATCATGGCGCTGTGACCAGCATCCCAAACAACTACACGGTATCGAGGTTTATCAAACTTCCATCACATTCTTTTCCACAAAAGGAAGAGTCCCACAGCCCTAAATTTGCTGACCATCATGTTGGACTCTGACCTCTGATCCCAACAAATAGTGACAAACATTACAATGAGCATATTAAAAATTCTTATGGAAACCGAGTTGAGATTAAAAAAATATATATATACAGATACAAGAACAAAATAGGGTACAAAAGAGTGACCATGACAACGTTTCGGGAACATAATGCAGACAGAAACTGAAGAGATAAAAGTAGATATTGTGATAAATATAATCAACATCATATAAGGAAAATGTCATTCAGCTTCTTGAGCCTCCACAGTAAGTTCAAGAGTTAAGAAGATCCTGAAAAGGGTTTGTTTGGCAGGATTGGTGAGGTGCAGCCTGGAGAAAAGTTGCTGTGCTGGCTTAGTCTTGGGAACTGCCAGGAAGATAAGAAATGTCCCCTGCATGCCACAAGAGCAGCTTCATTATGCTGCCCCCAGGCCCTTCTCACCACACTGCAGTGCCCCATCAGAGGTGCTCTGACACTGCCAACATGACCTCAGTACATTTCAGCAACCCTAAGGACAGGAAAAAGGTTAATCTGATAAAATATTGGTTGTGTAAGTAAAATAATGTGTATATAACCCCACAATTATATGTTCACATGGAAATATTAACACTGAGGAGGTGGAACATTTTTCTAGCACTGGCTTCCTGGAAAGACGGACAATTGTTCAGGGGCCACTGGCCACAGCAACACTATTCCACTGCATGAGAACTGGTTGCACCAGGGCCAGCATTGGTTCAAAACCCAAAAGGTGCTTGACATTTGTGAACATCTTCTTGCCCTGTTTCAATATTTACTTCTGTGAAAGTTCTGTTCCTCAGCTACCCAAACCAGGAATTCACAGCAAGGTGTGCATGTGTGCAAGTAAGTGTGTACATACTTCCTGTCAACCTGTAATCTACCTGAAACCTGCCATAACTTGAACATACAGCAAAAAATGTTGTCTCTTGTTTATTACACAGACATACAGCATTGATCTGTGTGGTGACCTTGTGGCCAGTTGCATGCCTTTGATCTCGTACATGACCATGGCTGTTTCAGTGCTGGGCTCCCTCCTTGATTCTGAGACTAGGCAGTGGCTAATGATTCGTGGTGAGACTTGCAGGTTCTAGAACCATTTTTGTGGGGCCACGCCCCCTGACAGATCCAGCTTCTTCATCTCACCAGCTGAGACCTTTCCAAGTGCCAGAAACACCTTCAACATGACTACTTTAGACCCTGCGGTAGCCTGGCTTCTCTCCCTGACCATGGATTTGAGGTCAGCCCAGCACCTCTGGAGCACTCCTTTTCTTCTGGAATCTCACAAGGGACACTCAGCCCCTATTTTAGGCTCTGTTTTAGCCACCATCCATCAGACGGGATGAAGCAGGTTTTTCTTTTTATTTCCTCTAGGATATTCTCCTCTGACTACATTGAAGAAAACCACAGGCCCAGCAGAGGTAGATGGAAGGACTCTTTATCTATACCGTAGGAGATGATGGTTCAGGCTTCGAGGCAGGCCATCCAACTGGCAGTTAAAATAATCTACCAAAACTGTGAAGCCTGGATTTCAAGCTAGCGTCTTGTCAAAGAGGACGCACACCTGCATTCATCCCTAGGCAATAAACTCACTGACTTATTCTAAATAAGAGTCTGGAATACAATGTGGCTTATGGATAAAATGTGTGAGTTTTTTATTTATAAAATATTATCTCTATTACAACAATTTACACTGTTTTGGAGGAAAAATAAGACAAGGGAATAAAGAATTATATAATTCAGTAGATGAAAAAGACAGAGAAAACTATTATAAGAACAGGCTTGGGGGCTGGGGTTGTGGCTCAGTGGTAGAGCACTTGCCTAGTACGTGCGGGGCCCTGGGTTTGATCCTCAGCACCACATATAAATCAATAAAATAAAGGTATTGTGTCCAACTACAACTAAAAAATAAATATTAAAAAAGAATAGGCTTTCCGAATTGTAAAAATTGGCTATCAATTCCATTTTAAACGCTGTTTGATGATTCCTGTATGTCTAGAATGCTGGTTGTTACTTGTACATGCAATTGTATTTGCACTTGTGTCCCTGTCCTCTTTTCAACCTCACACAACTAATCTATGTTGACCCTTACAAAAAGAAAGCAAGTACTTGAACGTCAGGGCATGTGACTTGTATTCTAGGACATATTGTAACTCCCAGAGCACTGAGTCAGCAGTCTAATGGTTTAGCCTTCATATTCCTGACAGCTGTTTATTTCTTTTAGTGTAATTTCAGAGAAAAATATCCAGAAGGGATTCACTGCCCTAGTTCTATCAGAAAACATATGTAAGACATTGTGTAGTTTCATAGCACAAAAGTCTAACACTAAATAATCACATCATATAATGGTTAAATTTCAGTTATTATTTATCTTACATCAGGCAGAAAGGTGTTTAAATCACACAGCTGATACCATGTGGAGATATAATGAGATCATGAATGGAGACTAGAGGGTGAGAAAGTTTTCCCAGTGCTACTTTAAGACAATCTCAGAGAATGATAGAATTTGAAAGACCCTTCAAGTCTCTCTGATTCAGGCCCTATTTTCTGCATCTAAAAAAAGCCGACTGACTTACTCTCTTCTGGCAGAAGAGAAGGGCCCCTCAAAGATCGGAAGGGATCCTGCATAAAGAGGCCCAGATCAAAGCCTCAGAATGAAGCCAGGAACCTGGACTACAGGAAAAAACAAGATCCAGAGGGCCATCAAGGCAAAAGCAGTCCTCAGAGACATTGGCTTCTCGAAGCTGGGGGCTCCAGCCGCTTCTGGCAGATGGCAGTTTGTATTTATGAGGTAACTCTGACTGGTCTGACCAGCTCTTCTCCTGTAGTGCTACCGACTTAAAGCAATAACTAAGTTGCTTTAAATAGTCAAAACGTTAATAGGAGAATTAAAATCATACAATAGAAATGTTCTACTTATTACAAAAGAAAGAAATAAAGCAGGAGCAGTTCTGACATTGACAAAAAGTCACATATAAAATCAATACCAAAATGCAAGATATAGTTTCAATCATATAAATAATAACAATAAATGTGAATAGACTAAACACTCCAAATAAAAGGCAGAGATTGTCAGACTGGATTTAAAAAAGAAGATTTGATGACATGCTGTCTGCAAAAGACATTTTACATTCAAAGAGGTTGGAAGTAAGAGGGTAGTAAAGATATATTATGCAAATAGTAACTTTGTGAAATCTGGAATGCCTTTCTAATATGAAACAAAATAAACCAGACAAAGAAGTATTTAAATGTAGAGGGGGGGCTTTAATTTTTTTAAAAAAAGTTAAGTGCATAGTTTACATTAGAGAATTACTCTCAGCACTAAGGGTCTATGTCCACCATTATAACATCATACAAAACAGTTTCACCACCCCCAAATGCCCTGTGCTCCACCCGTTCATTCTACCTGGTGGCAACCTGGCAACCAGCAATCTTTTCTACTATCTTTATGATTTTTACCTTCTCAAAATATTGTATAGTTGGAATCAAACAACATGTTCACTTTCAGACTATCCTCTTTTACTTAGCAATACACATTTAAAATTCCTTCATGTAATTTTCTTTATTGCCAAATGCCATTCCATTGTGTATATATACCAGTTTGTTTTTCCATTCACCTATTGAAGGATGTCTTGGTTGTTTCCAAGTTTTGGCAATTATGAATGAAGTGGCCATAAATGTTCACACGTAGATTTGTGTGTAGGCCTGCATTTTCAGTTCATTTGGATAAATCCAAAGCCATATGATTGATGGATCATACAGTAAGCCTATTTTGTTTTGTAAGAAACATCCAAATTGTCTTACAAAATGAGTGTGCCATTTTACATTTTTGCATGAGAAATATGTTACAATTATAGTATATGTAATTATAGTACAGTTACAGTATTGTGAATGTGGAATGAAAGTTATAGTTGCTGTACATCCTCACTGTCATTTCTTGTTAGTGTTTTGGCTTTTGACTGTTTGGATAGATGTGCAATGGTATTTCATAGTTGTTTTAATTTATAGTTCCCTAATAATATATCATGTTGGACATTTATACATCTAATAATTTCCCATCTGTATATCTTCTTCATGAAGTGTCTGTTTACATCTTTGCTCATTTTTTAAAAATTGGGTTTGTAATTTTCTTATTGTTGAGTTTTAAGAATGTATATTTTGGAAAACAGTCCCTTATCAGATAAGTCTTTTGCAAATACTTTCTTCTAGTAAGTGGATGCATTCTAATTCTCTTGACAGTATCTTTTACAGAGCAGAAGTTTTTTTTTAATTTAAATTTTTCTATTTTAATGAAGCATAGTTTTTCAATACTCTCTTTCTTTCATGGGTTGTGTCTTTGGTCTTGTATCCAAAAAGTTGCCACCATGACCCAAATTTTCTCATGTTGTCTTCTAGGAGTTTTATAATTTTGCATTTTAAGTCTATAATGCATTTTGAATTAATTTTGTTGTGAAAGAGTTAAGGTCTATTGGATAGTTTGATTTTCTTTTTAGTACGTGCCTGTCCATTTGTTCTAGCTTCGTTTGTTTAAAAGGCCATCACTTCTCACTTCATTCCCTTTGCTCCCTTGTCAAGGAGCAATTGACTTATTTTTGTGGGTATAATTCTAGGCTCTCTGTTTTCTTCCATTGTTCTGTTTATCTATTCTCTTAGTAAAAATATACAGTCTTGACTGCTTTAGCATTATATAGAAAATCTTGAAGTTAAGTAGTGGCAATTCTCCAAACTTTGTTCTTCTCTTTCAGTATTGTGTTGTCTATTCTTTGGCTCTCCATATAAACTTTGAATCAGTTCATATCCACAAAATAGCTTGCTTGGATTTTTTTAAATTTATTTTTTATTTGTAGTTGAAAACAATACCTTTATTTTACTTATTTATTTTTATGTGATGCTGAGAATCAAACCCAGGGTCTTGCATGTCCTAGGCAAGGGCTCTACCGCTGAGCCACAACCCGGCCTGTCTTGCTTGGATTTTGATTGGGATTTCATTGAATCTATAAATGAGGTGTGAAAGAACAAACAATAGTGAGTTTTCCTAACTTAACAATAGTGAGTTTTCCTACTGATGAACATGGATTATCTTTCCATTTATTTAATTCTTTGATGTTTTTCACCAGTGTGCTGTAGTTTTTCCTTATCTAGATCTTGTACATATTTTGTTAGGTTTTTAGCGAAGTATTTTATTTTTGGTAGTGCTAACATAAATGGTACTGTGTGAAATTTATAATTTCACTTGTTTATTGCTATTATATGGGAAAGATATTGACTTTTACATATTCTTAGTTCCTACAAACTTGCTATAATTGCTTATTATTTACAGTATCTTTTCTGGGTTTTTTTGTTTGTTTGTTTGCTTGTTTTCTTGTTTGGGTAAATTCTGTGGATTTTCCATATAGATAGTCAGGCCACTTGTGAATATAAGCAGTTTTATTTCTTCCTTCACAATTTTATACCCTTTATTTCCTTTCCTCGTCTTATTGCATTAATTAGAATTTCCAGTGCAATAACAAATAGACTGGTGAGAGGGACATCCTTGTCTTACTCTCATTCTTAGGGAAAAACATCTATTTTCTTCACTAAGTACAATGTTAGTTTGTTATTCACAGGTATCTTTTATCAAGTTTCTAGTTTGCCAGAAACTTTTTTGTTGTTTTTATTATGAATAGATATTGGATTTTGTTAAATGCATATTATGCATTCATGATATGATTATGCTTTTCATTAATTGATATTTGAACATTGAACCAGCCTGGCATACTATAATAAGCTCCACCTGATGATGGCATGTATGTTTTTCCATATTTTTATTGGTGCATTATAGTTACACATAATGGTAGAATTTGTTGCTACATATTGACACATGCACATTATATACCGATATAATTTGGTCAATATTATTCCCCAGTATTTCCCCTTTCGCTCCCCTTCTCCCTCCCCTGGTCCCTTTCCTCTACTCAACTAATTTTCCTTTGATTTTTATGAAACATCCCCTCACACAAACACCTTTCTTTTTTTTTTCCTCTCTAGCTTCCACATATGAGAAAATATGCAAACCTTGATCTCTTGAGTTTGTCTTATTTTGTTTAACATAATGTTCTCAAGTTCCTTCCATTTTCCTGCAAATGATATAATTTTATTTTTTCTTTATGATGGAATAAAATTCCATTATATTCATATATATATATATATATATATATATATATATATAATTTTTTCAATCCATTGATCTGTTAATGGGCACCTAGGTTCCACAGTTTCGCTATTATGAATTGTGCTGCTGTAAACATGGGTGTGCATGTATTGCTATAGCAATGTCTAATTCTTTAGGATAAATATTGAGAAATGGTATAGCTGGGTCATATGGTGGTTTCATTTCTAGTCTTTTGAGAAAACTTCATACTGATTTCCATAATGGTTATACTAATTTACAATCTCCACCGCCCCCATACACACACATCCTTTCCAGCATATATTACTGTTTATATTCCTGATGGCTGCCATTCTAACCAGAATGAGATAAAATCTCAGGGTAGTTTTGATTTGCATTTCCCTAATTGCTAAAGATGTTGAACATTTTTTTGTATATTTGTTGACCATTTGTATTTCTTCTTTTGAGAAGTGTCTGCTTAGTTCATTCATAGTAACTAGTTTTAAATACATTAATTCTATACATAATGCATATAATACATTAATTATATATTATATTTGTTTTACTAATATTTTGTTCAGATTTTGCATCTATGTTTATGAGAAATACTAGTTTATAATTTTGACTTCTTATAATATTCTTTTCTAGATATTGTACAAAGGTTATTCTGGCCTCATTGAATGATTTAGGATGCATTTTCTCTGCTTTTATTTTGTGAAAGAGATTGTAAAAAAATTCATGTTATTTTTTTCTTAAACATTTGGTAGAATTTACCAGTGAATCCACCTGGGCCTGTTGTTTTCTGTTTAAAAGTGTTTTTTTGCTTTATTTTTTTTTCTTAAAAGAAATTGCCAACTTTGCTGAGCTATAATAACCTTACAAAAACTTCATATAATTAATGTTCATTATTTGGTAGGTATGGATAAATGTATACACTCATTATTATCACTGTCTAGGTAGTAAATATATCTATCACTTTCAAAACGTTCCTTGTGTCATCCTCCTTTTTTGTAGTGAGAACACTCACTATAAGATCTACTCTCTTTCAAAATGATTTAGTACACAAAGCCTTACTCTTCACTATAGGTAATATGTTGCACAGCATATTTCTGGAACTTAATCATCTGGTATAAGGGTAACTTTACACCCATTAAACAACTCCTCTCTCCCCTTTCCTCCACTTCCTAGGTAACCATTATTTTATTGTTTACCTCAATACTTTTGACTATTTTAGGTATCTCGTGCTAGAAGGATCATACATTCTGTGACTGGTTTATTTCACTTAACATAATGTCCTCTGGGTTCATCCATATTGCCACAAATGACAGTATTTTTTTTTAAAGGCTGAATAGCAAGTATTCCATTATGTATATAATACCACATTTCCTTTTTCTTTTTTAATTAATTTCTATTTTATTTTTTGGTACTGGGCATTAAACCCAAGGATACTTAATCACTGAGCCAGATCCCCAACCCTTTTTTCCATTTTCTTTTGAAACAGGGGCTCTCTAAGTTGCTTAGGGCCTCACTAAGTTGCTGAGGCTGACATTGAATTTGCTATCCTCCTTTCTCTGCCTCCTGAGTCTCTGGGATTATAAGCATGCACCACCACACCAAGCACACCACATTTTCTTTATCCTAAATTAATATGTCTATGTACATTTGGGTTGTTCCTGTTATGTTGGCTATTGTGAATAATGCTTCTATGAACATGGGAGTGCAGATATCTCTTTGAGATCCCAATTTCAGTTCTTTGGGCTCAATTTCCAAGAATGGAATTCTGAATCACATGGTAATTCTATTTTCAGTTTTTGAGGATCTTCTATGTTGCTTTCCATTATACATACTCAGCAACAGCATAAAAGGGTCCATCTTCTGCATAATCTTACTAGCACTGTTTTGTTTTGAATAATCATGATAACATTTTTAAAAAATGAACTAAATTTTGGCTTCTTTTTCTTATTATAAAAATAATGTATGTTATTTTTGGAAAATACAAGAAATAATGAAAGAAAAAATGAAAATCACCTCTGTCTTCAAATAGTGATGAAGGATGTTTTTGGGTTCCAGTTATTTTTACATTCTTATATATGAAATAGTCATAAATGTGATCATCTTGTAGATACTCTTTTTTTGGGGGGATTTACCAGGGATGAACTCAGGGGCACTCAATTACTAAGCCATATCCCATCCCAGCCCTATTTTGTATTTTATTTAGAGATTGGGTCTCACTGAGTTGCTTAACAGCCTCACTGTTGCTGAGACTGGCTTTGAACTCGTGATGGATCCTCCTGCCTCAGTCTCTGGAGTCACTGGAATTATAGGCATGTGGCACTGCACCTCTTTTAGACTACTCTTAAAACTTAATCTTATTTAAATTTTTAGGAAGATTTTTTCCATTTCAGTTTATAGTGTTTTTAATGGCTGCATAGTTATTCAGTTGTAAGAATATATACAAATATTATTCAGTCAATTCTGGATGTTCAGGTTGTTGAAATGTTCACTTTTCTACTTTTACAAACAACGCTGCAATAAAAATGTGTATACAAAAAAAATCATGACTACATGTGTGTGGTGCTATCTTGTAGTTTTGATTTACATTTCCTAGTCACTGAGTGATGTTGGCTATTTGTCTTCTTTGGAGATGTGGTCTGTTCAAATCCTTCAAAGCTCTTTTTTTTTTTTTTTTTTGCTATTGAATTTTTAGGAATTCTTATGTTCTATGGAAATTAATTCTTTGTCAGATAATGGCTTGCGAATATGTTCTCCCATTCTGTAGGTTACCTTTCCACTCCATTGATTTGTTTCCTTTGTTGTGGAGAACCTTTTTAGTTTAACCCAGTCTATGTTTTCTAGTTTTGCTTCTGTTGCCTATGTTTTGGGCATCTTGTCAAAAAATCACGGCACCAACCAATGTCAGAAAGCTTTCTTTTTTATATTTTATTATAGTAGTTTCATATTTCAGGTTTTATGTTTGTTTGTTGGTTGCAGTGCTGAAGATCAAACCCAGGACATTACACATGCTAGTCAAGCACTCTGCCACTGAACTGCATCCTCGTCTTATGTTTAAATCTACTTTGAGTTTATCTTTGTAGATAGTGTGGATAAGACCACACACATTTTTGTGTTGTTTTATGTATTTAGAATAACCTTATTAATACATTTAAATCATTGAAATTTTATAGTAGGGTTAAAATCGATTCATGTGTTATCATAAACTTACATAATTTTATCTTTGTCTCTCTCTATATGTATCTATATACATATATATGTATACACTTATATACATGTATACATCTCTGTGTATGTATGTATAAAGGTGTGTGTATACACACACACATACATTTGTATATATCTTTAGCAGTGAGATTTGTACTTTTCATGTTTTCTCATTTTTGTTTAGCACTTACTCATTTCACCTTGAAGAACTCCCTTTAGCACATCTTGGAAGGCAGGTCTATTGACACAATCCCTCAGTTTTTGTCTTTCTGGGAAAGTCTTTATCTTTTCATTTTTGAAGAACCCTTTTGCTGGGCATAGTATTCTTGGTTAATAGTCTTTCCTCCTCAGTAGTTTGAATATCTCCTTTGGCCTACAAGATTTTTACTATGAAATCTTCTGATAGTCTAATGAACGTTACTTTGTTTCTTTATGAGTCATTTTCCTCTTGCTACTTTTAAAATTCTTTTTGTCTTTGACTTTTACCAGTTTGATTATGATGTGCCTCAGCGAAGACCTCCTTAGAATCAACCCATTTGGGAGTCTTCGGGTTTTATGAATCAACTTGTTCATTTCCCTCCCATTTTTGAGAAGTTTTCATCCATTTTCTTAGAATTGATTTTCTGCCCAATATCCTTTCTACTGCTGAAACTTCCATAATATATATGAAATTTTCTTCAATGGTATCTCAGAAGTCCCTTTGGCTTTCTTCACTCTTCTTCATTCTTTTCCTTTTTGCACCCTTGACTGGATATTTTCAAATGACTTGGCTTTGAATTCAAAAATTCTGTATCTCAATAGTTCTTTTGCTTGTTTGAGTTTGCTATTGAAGTTCTCTATTGATTTTTTTTTGTATTTTTTATCTCTAGGATTTCTGTGTTAACAATTTGTATCTTTTTAATTTTATGGTTTCCTTTTGAACTTCGTTGTATTCAGGTATTTTTCTCCCTGGTTTCATTTCTTTGTTTACCTGTGTCCTTTTGTAGTTCACTGAGCTTCTTTAAGATGATTATTTTGAATTCTTTACCAGGAATTTCATGTATCACCATTTCTTTGTGGTTGGTTAGTCGGTTGTTTTTTTAAAAAAAATACACACAGGAATCACAATTTTTCATTTCTCTGATTATATAAAAAGTAGAGTCTCACCATTCCTGTCATCATACATGTATTAGGGTAATGATGTCCATCTCATTCCACCATCTTTCCTACCCCCATGCTCCATTCCTTCACCTCCCTCCCCTTTGCCCTATCCAAAGTTCCTCCATTCCTCCCATGCTCCCCGCTCACCCCCATTACGGATCAGCATCCACTTATCAGAAAAAATATTCAGCCTTTGGATTTTTGGGATTGGCTTACTTCATTTAACCAATGGATAGTCTCCAATTCAATCCATTTACTTGCAAAGTCATGATTTTATTCTCTTTTAATGCTGAGTAATAGTCTAATGTGTATATATATACCACAGTTTCTTTATCTATTCATCAACTGAAGGGCATCTAGGTTGGTTCCACAATTTAGCTATTGTGAGTTGACTTGCTATAAAAATTGATGTGGACACCCAGCAAACTGCGGAGTGGCAGAGCTGCCCCACACGCCTGCAGGGTAGGCGGACCTGAGACCCACCAGCAGAACAGGTCCAGCGGCCTGCTGAGGGGCATAGCAGAGCCGCCACCCACTCCTGTAGGGTGGTCAGACCTGCGACCGACCGGCAGAGCAGACCTAGTGGCCCACCAGCGTGGTAGACAGATCACCCCAATTGGAGGAGGAGCACAGCCACTACCCACCCTTCAAGGGAGATTTTTCAACTATACAAGAGCAATATAAATAAATAGAGGGAAAATTTCAAAAACACAACAGTTTCACCAAGCAGAAAGAAACGTGAGCAGTATGAAAAGACAAGGAAAGAAAGGACCACAAGCAATGCAGTTCAACTCAACTCTAGAAGAGGTAACAGCTGCAACAGATGGAATGTCAGATAAAGAATTCAGGATATACATGCTTCAGATGACCTGGAGTCTCAAGGAAGACATGAGACAGCAAAATCAGACAATGAAAGATCACTTTGACAATGTATTACATAAACAAATCCAAGAAGCAAAAGATCAATTACACAGGGAGATAGAGGTAATAAAAAACAAACAAATAGAAATCCTAGAAATGCAGGAAGCAATAAACCAACTTAAAACCTCAATTGAGAATACTACCAGCAGAGTAGAACACTTAGAAGATAGAACATCAGACAATGAAGACAAACTATTTCAACTTGAAAAGAACATAGACAGCTCAGCAAGACTGTTAAGAAACCATGAGCAGAACATCCAAGAAATATGAGATAACATAAAGAGACCAAACTTAAGAGTCATTGGGATACAGGAAGGCATAGAGGTCCAAACCAAAGGAATAAACAATCTATTCAATGAAATAATACTAGAAAACTTCCCAGACTTGAAGAATGAGACAGAATCCCAAATCCTAGAAGCCTACAGGATGCCGAATATGCAAAATCATAAGAGATCCACAGCTAGACACATTATAATGAAGATGCCCAACATACAGAATAAGGAGAGAATTTTAAAAGGTACAAGAGAAAGGAAGCAGATTACATTTAGGGGTAAACCAATCAGGATAACAGCTGATCTTTCAACACAGACTCTGAAAGCTAGAAGATCCTGGAATAACATATTTCAAACACTGAAAGAAAATGGTTTCCAACCAAGAATCGTGTATCTGGCGAAATTAAGCTTCAGGATGGAAGATGAAATTAAAACATTCCATGATAAACAAAAGTTAAAAGAATTTGCAGCTACAAAACCATCTCTTCAAAAAATCCTTGGCAAAACATTACAGGAAGAGGAAATGGAAAATAACAATGAAAACCAACAGTGGGAGGTAGGACAGTAAAGGGGGGAAAATAATCAAAGAGGAAAACAAATCAGGTTTAGTAACACTAATAAACAAATATGGCTGGAAGAACAACCCATATCTCAATAATAACCCTAAATGTTAATGGCTTAAACTCACCAATTAAGAGACACAGGCTAGTAGAATGGATCACAAAACAAGACCCAACAATATGCTGCCTACAGGAGATGCATTTGATAGGAAAAGATATACATAGACTGAAGGTGAAAGGTTGGGAAAAATCATATCACTCATATGGACTGCGGAAACAAGCAGGAGTGTCCATACTCATATCAAATAAAATAGATTTCAAGCCAAAGTTAATCAAAAGGGATAAAGAGGGACACTACATACTGCACAAGGGAACCATACACCAACAAGACATAACAATCATAAATATATATGCCCCAAACAATGGTGCAGCTATGTTCATCAAGCAATCTCTTCTCAAGTTCAAGAGTCTAATAGACCACCATACAATAATCATGGGAGACTTCAACACACCTCTCTCACCACTGGACAGATCTTCCAAACAAAAGTTGAATAAGGAAACTATAGAACTCAATAACACAATTAACAACCTAGACTTAATTGACATATATAGAATATACCACCCAACATCAAACAGTTACACTTTTTTTCTCAGCAGCACATGGATCCTTCTCAAAAATAGATCATATATTATGTCACAGGGCAACTCTTAGACAATACAAAGGAGTAGAGATAATACCATGCATCTTATCTGATCATAATGGAATGAAACTGAAAATCAACGATAAAAGAAGGAAGGAAAAATCATGCATCACTTGGAGAATGAACAATAGGTTACTGAATGATTAATGGGTTATAGAAGACATCAAGGAGGAAATTAAAAAATTCTTAGAGATAAATGAAAACACAGACACAACATATCGGAATCTATGGGACACACTGAAAGCAGTTCTAAGAGGAAAATTCATTGCTTGGAGTTCATTCCTTAAAAAAAGAAAAAACCAACAAATAAATGATCTCATACTTCATCTCAAAATCCTAGAAAAAGAAGAGCAAAACAATAGTAAAAGAAGTAGAAGGCAAGAAATAATTAAAATCAGAGCTGAAATTAATGAAATCGAAACAAAAGAAACAATTGAAAAAATTGACAAAACTAAAAGTTGGTTCTTTGAAAAAATAAATAAAATTGACAGACCCTTAGCCATGCTAACGAAGAGAAGAAGAGAGAGAACTCAAATCACAAGCATACGGGATGAAAAAGGCAATATCAAAACAGACTTTTCAGAAATACAGAAGATAATCAGAAATTATTTCGAATCCTTATACTCCAATAAAATAGAAGATAGTGAAGGCATCAATAAATTTCTTAAGTCATATAACCTGCCCAGATTGAGTCAGGAGGATATAGACAATCTAAACAGACCAATATCAATTGAGGAAATAGAAGAAACCATCAAAAGATTACCATCTAAGAAAAGCCCAGGACCGGATGGGTATATAGCAGAGTTTTACAAAACCTTTAAAGAGGAACTAATACCAATACTTTTCAAGCTATTTCAGGAAATAGAAAAAGAGGGAGAACTTCCAAATTCATTCTACAAGGCCAACATCACCCTGATTCCTAAACCAGACAAAGACACTTCAAAGAAAGAAAACTACAGACCAATATCTCTAATGAACCTAGATGCAAAAATCCTCAATAAAATTCTGGCGAATCGGATACAAAAACATATCAAAAAAATTGTGCACCATGATCAAGTAGGATTCATCCCTGGGATGCAAGGCTGGTTCAATATACGGAAGTCAATAAATGTTATTCACCACATCAATAGACTTAAAGATAAGAACCATATGATCATCTCAATAGACGCAGAAAAAGCATTCGACAAAATACAGCATCCCTTTATGTTTAAAACACTAGAAAAAATAGGGATAACAGGAACTTACCTCAACATTGTAAAAGCTATCTATGCTAAGCCTCAGGCCAGCATCATTCTAAATGGAGAAAAATTGATGGCATTCCCTCTAAAATCTGGAACAAGACAGGGATGCCCTCTCTCACCACTTCTATTCAACATAGTTCCTGAAATACTAGCCAGAGCAATTAGACAGGTGAAAGAAATTAAAGGCATAAATAGGGAAAAAAGAATTTAAACTAGCATTATTTGCTGATGATATATCCTATACCTAGCAGATCCAAAAAGTTCTACCAAGAAACTTCTAGAACTAGTAAATGAATTCAGCAAAGTGGCAGGATATAAAATCAACACCCATAAATCAAAGGCATTCCTGTATATCAATGACAAATCCTCTGAAATGGAAATGAGGACAACTACCCCATTCACAATATCCTCAAAAAAATAAAATACTTGGGAATCAACAAAAAGAGGTGAAAGATCTATACAATGAAAACTATAGAACTCTAAAGAGAGAAATAGAAGAAGACCTTAGAAGATGTAAAGATATACCATGCTCATGGATAGGCAGAATTAATATTATTAAAATGGCCACATTACCAAAAGCACTCTACAGATTCAATGTGATTCCAATCAAAATCCCAATGGCATTCCTCACAGAAATAGAAAAAGCAATTATGAAATTCATCTGGAAAAATAAGAGACCCAGAATAGCTAAAGCAATTCTAAGCAGGAAGAGTGAATTAGGTGGTATAGCTATACCAGATCTTAAACTATACTACAGAGCAATAGTAACAAAAACTGCATGGTATTGACACCAAAACAGGCTGGTAGACCAATGGTACAGAATAGAGGACACAGAGACCAACCCACAAAATTACAACTACCTTATATTAGACAAAGGTGCTAAAAGCATGCAATGGAGAAAGGATACCATCTTCAATAAATGGTGCTGGGAGAACTGGAAATCCATATGCAACAAAATGAAATTGAATCCCTATCTCTCACCATCCATGCACAAAAGTTAACTCAAAATGGATCAAGGATCTAGGAATTACACCACAGACTCTGCATCTAATAGAAGAAAAAGTAGGCCCTAATCTCCATCACGTGGGGTTAGGCCCCAAGTTCCTTAATAAGTTGCCTATAGCACAAGAATTAAAACCAAGAATCAACAAATGGGACAAATTCAAACTAAAAAGTTTTTTTCTCAGCAAGATAAATAATATGTGAAGTGAATAGGGAGCCTACATCCTGGGAACATATTTTTACCCCTCCCACATCAGATAGAGCTCTAATCTCTAGGATATACAAAGAACTCAAAAAGTTAAACAACAACAACAACAAAAAAACAAATAACCCAATCAACAAATGGGCCAAGGACATGAACAGACACTTCTCAGAATAGGACATACAATCAATCAACAAATACATGAAAAAATGCTCACCATTGCTAGCAATCAGAGAAATGTGAATTAAAACTACTCTAAGATACCATCTCACTCCAGTAAGAATGGCAGCCATTATGAAGTCAAATAACAAGTGTTGGCGAGAATGCGGGGGAAAAGGTACACTCATACATTGCTGGTGGGACTGCAAAATTGGTGCAGCCCATTTAGAAAGCAGTGTGGAAATTCCTTGGAAAACTGGGAATGGAACCACCATTTGACCCAGCTATTCCTCTTCTCAGACTATACTCAAAAGACCTAAAAACGGCATACTACAGGGACACAGCCACACCAATGTTTATAGCAGCACAATTCACAATAGCTAGACTGTGGAGCCAACCTATATGCCTATGGATGAATGGATAAAAAAATGTGGCATTTATACACAATGGAATATTACTCAGCACTAAAAAATAATAAGATCATGGCATTTGCAGGGAAATGGATGGCATTAGAGCGGATTATGCTAAGTGAAGTTAGCCGATCCCAAAAAAACAAATGCCGAATGTCTTCTCTGATATAAAGTGACTCAAAATATGAGGTGACTCAAAATGGGGTAGGGAGGAAGAGCATGAGAAGAAAATTACCTCTAGATAGGGAACAGAGGTGGGAGGGAAAAGGAGGGAGAATGGGAATTGCATGGAAGAGGGAAGGAGACCCCCTTCGTTATACAGAATACAGGTATGACAATGTGAGGGAAAAAACAAAAGAAGAAGTGGGTCACATTAGATTGGGTAGAGAGAAGTGATGGGAGGGGAAGGGAGGGGAAGTGGGGAATGGAAGGACATCAGAATAAAACAGACATTATTATTGCTGTGGGTACATATGTGACTGCATGACCAATGTGATTCTGCAACCTGTACACTCAGAAAAATGAGAAATTATATCCCATCTGATTCAAATGTTTGATATGTCAAGATCATTGTGCTGCCATGTGTAACTAATTAAAACAAATTAAAAAATCTGTTTAGACAGTTTAAAAACAAAAAGAATCTTAGCATCAAGTTAATTCTGGAGAGGCCCAAATCTGCAGAAAAACAAACATACACTCCTGAGTAACTACCTGAGGCATACAGAATATGCTGCAAGAGGTTTTGTCATTTTTAAGAAACTGTCTTGGGGTAAATTAGTGATAGGCACATAGAAATGAATTAATTTCCTCTCTCTCCCGGAGTTCATCCATCGCCCTCGGTCGGTGAGTCTTCTGGGTCCTGCAGTGTGGCAGAGCCTGCAGAAACCAGAGCCTGGATCTGTGAGTTTGCAGCTAGGTCTGCATTGGCCTGAGCCTAGCAATCCAGTGGGAAGTGCAGAAACCGGAGCCTGGATCTGTGAGTTTCTGGAAACCTTCAGGGACACTTCAAATCTACAGAGTAGAAACTATCCTGCCTCAGAACCACACGGCTAGATGGGAAGACACACAAACAAAATGAAAAAACAAGGGAATAAAGTGCTCCAAACAAACCAAGCTGCTCCCATAAGAGAATCCATCGAAAAAATGTCAGAGAAGGAGTTAGGATGTATTTAGTAAAAATGTTCTACGACTTAAAGAATTATATAAGAGAGCAGGCAAAGGAGTTTTGCAGTAAAATAACAGAATTGCTTCAGGAGATGAAAGATCACTTCTATAAAGATATATTAGAGGACCTGAAAAGAAATAAAGAAGAAATCATTGAAGTGAAGGAATCACTAAACCAACTTAAAAGTTCAATGGAAAGTATCACCCACAGACAAGACCATTTGGAAGATAGAACCTCAAGCAATGAAGACAAAATATTTAATCTTGAAAATAAAGTTGACCCCACAGAGAAGATGATAAATTGCATGACATTCCCTCACCCAGACACCATGCCTGAACAGCAACTGTTAAAGCCAACCGAGTGGAGCTACTGTGACTACTTCTGGGCTGATAAGAAGGATCCCCAAGGCAATAGCACGGTGGCTGGGTTCGAACTGCTGATCCAAAAGCAACTGAAGGGCAAACAAATGCAGAAAGAAATGTCTGAATTCGTCTGAGAGAGGATAAAGATTGAAGAAGAATATGCAAAGAACCTGGCTAAGCTCTCTCAGAACTCCTTGGCTGCACAGGAGGAAGGCTCCTTGGGAGAAGCCTGGGCCCAGGTGAAGAAGAGTCTGGCAGATGAAGCAGAGGTTCATCTCAAGTTCTCCGCCAAGCTTCACAGCAAGGTAGAGAAGCCCCTAATGAACTTTCGTGAGAACTTCAAGAAAGACATGAAAAAGTGTGACCACCATATCCATGACCTCCGCAAGCAGCTCGCCAGCCGCTAAGCATTGGTGGAGAAGGCCCAGAAAGCCCTCACAGAGCGGCAGAGAGACCTGGAGATGAAGACCCAGCAGCTGGAGATCAAGCTGAGCAACAAGACAGAGGAGGACATCAAGAAGGCACGGAGAAAGTCCACACAGGCTGGTGATGACCTCATGCGTTGTGTGGACCTCTACAACCAGGCGCAGTCCAAGTGGTTTGAAGAGATGGTGACCACCACTTTGGAGCTGGAGTGGCTGGAGGTGGAGAGGGTGGAGATGATCCAGCAACATCTGTGTCAGTACACACAGCTGCGGCATGAGACAGATATGTTCAACCAAAGCACAGTTGAGCCTGTGGACCAACTGCTTCGAAAAGTGGACCCGGCCAAAGACAGAGAGCTGTGGGTCAGAGAGCAACATTCGCCCCGTGGACATGAGATCTAGACACGCCTGTGCGGCCCCGGGGGTCCTGCCCAGGAGACGGGCTGGGGGTCCTATTGAGAGGGGGTGGTGGCTCCGATCGTTGAAGCTGCCCTCCCACCCACTCTCCTGTCCACTGAGGAGAGAGGAGAGAGCTGGCAATTCCAGAAGGGTGATCTGGATGGCTCAGCTGGGGAATCCCAAATGTTCCCAGGCCAAGAAGACAGACCTGCAACCCCACCCTTGTCTCCAAGACTGAAGCCCCCCCCCCAAACCCTGTGCCGTGCTTGTTGCTCTGAGAACAAACTGAGGCTGGAACTTTGTGGTCCCTGCTGAGTTCCTTAGGGGTGGCCGTCACATACTTGTGCTCTTGGATGCCTCAAAGCCCATCCTCCAGCTGGTCCCTTTATCTCCGGGGCTTTGGAAGATCAGGGAAGGGCTGTCTCTGCCTCCAAGCCAATGTCAGGATCAGAATCATGGATAGAAGGCGCCGTCAGCTCAGCTTGCGCCTAGAATCCTTTATGGCCCTCTCTCTATTTTTCTCATTGCGTTCTGGGAGCCCAAATCTGGCTTTTCTTGGCCACTTTCATCCTCGTGGGTCTTGGGAAGGCCTGTTTTCTGTCTTCCCTGACCAACCCTGCCCAGAGAGGTCAGGATGGAACTACCTCATTCAGCAAATTAGCCCCAAGTCGGAGCATTAAATCACGGTTCCTATCAGACCAGGCATCATCTCTGAAGTCTCTGGAAATCCCGATCCCTCCATTCCTCAGCTGCTTTCTTAAGGGAGTCCCCACCCCCACCCTGCCACCCCTGACCAGTCTCACTAGAGGGAGCTTTCCATAGTTCTCCGCCAGTGACATCTCCTCCAGCTGTGTGCATGTCCAAAAGCTTTGAGGGATGGAGATGAGCCAGAAACTACATGCAGTCTGTCTCCCATAGTGTCCTGTCCAACACGGGGCTACCCTGATCCCCGCTCTCCCAGGCTGCCTACCAAGGGCTTAATAGGGCTAGGTCAGTCCCACATGGGAGACAGGTTAGGGCAAGTCTTTGTCAGACTCCATCTGCTTATGCAAGATAGGGTTTGGACTGCTATATGAGCATTGCAGACTCTCTCTCATTGCTATCCAGGTGTGTCCTGCCACCTGGACCTCCAGGTCCTACGAACTTTCCAGAGCCCTGCACCAAGCCCTCGCTTGGTGCCAGCACCTCCTTTCCCTCTGTCCAACTTCCCTGGAGAAGCCTGAGCCAAGCGTGACTCAGGAAGCTTTTCAGCACTACCCCTGGGTTCAGCCCGCCACAACACCATCTCCACCATCTTAGCCTAGAAATCAGCCTGAGGGGGCTGGGAGAAAAAATTGACCCAGTGAGCAAGGAACAGCTTCTAGCCAGAAACCCCTGCCCTGAGAGTCCATCTTTCTTCATCTTTCCCATTGATGGCTTTCGGCTTGACCCTTCCATCTCCCATGGGGGCAGAATTCTACGAGCCCAATTCACGGATCTTTCCCTCCATTTTACATTGCTAATAATGGATGTTAATCTTGAATCTTTCAGCATCTCTTCCATTGAATTAGAATGGCTTTCTCATAGTTTATTTTAGAAAGATGTTCAATATACTAAGCAAACCAGAAAAAAATAAATGAATTAATTAAAAATTTTAGGTACAATTGTGTTATTTAATGACAGGGTTACAGTCTGAGAAATGCTATTTCTTTGTAAGGAAATCACAGAGGACACTGAAACAAACTAAGATAGCTACAATATAATCTTATTGCACCATAACTGTCCATTATATTATGGGCAATATAATCTTATAGAATCATCATCACATAGTCTGTCACTGATTCAAACATTGTTATGCAGTGCATCATTGTAACTTTTAGTCATAAGATAAATAAGTCATATGAAAATGAAAGGATAATCCTAGTAGACCACATGAATCACCTCTGAACAAAATCACTACAGTCCTAATTATGCAAATACTAATGACTTTCCAATCTATGAACTTGTGTTATTATAAGGTAGGTATTTTACAGATTTTTTTTTTACCCTTTCCTCTAAGGCTGTCAAACCACCAGTGGCCAACAGAGGCCACCTTTTGAGAAGCAATGCTTTCCACTTTAGCATTTTGTGCCAGAGAGGAATACTTTCCCCTTCCTTCTTTCACAGGAAAATCCATACCTGGTCTAATGTTTATCTTAAAGTTCTACAGATTTATATGATCAACATTTCATGAAATCAAACAGCATTTAGAGAAAACAAAAATCAGCTACATATTTTTATTAGAAGACACAATCTATTATTTCTCTTTTAAGTTCAAAAATTTATTTATTTATTTCTCTTTTAAGTTCAAAAATTTTTATAAATATTACTGAAATAAAATTAATGGAAATAATTTAAATATAAGAGAAAATAGTAAAATGTAAATTAAATAAGAGAGAAAATAGTACAATGTAAAATGTAGTTGAACAAGAATAAAACATTTTAAAAATTTAAACTTACTCGTATGAAATCCATAAGTGTATTATAAATGAAGGCTCCTCGGGGAAGGAAAAAACAGCTTCCAGGACTCAGATCGTGAAAAAAGAAAAGTTCTTGTTCCTAGATTAAAATAATAATTGCATTTCAAATTTCATCTTTTGTCGAATAATATTCATCACATACACATGATATGCTAACAATAAATCATACTCAGTTATCTTCCCATATTCTAATAATAGGCATTCCAAAGACTCTCAGTACTTATCCCTAACCATCCATAATACCACATGTAAAATGACAATTCGTTCTTATGATTACTTAGTCTTTAATTTGGCTTTTCTGTCATCTTTCTCACTTAATGATAATTTTTTACTTGGTTACACTTAAACACGTATCTTACGTGGAAAAACATGGCTTTAAAAAAGACCAGAACATTCCACCAGAGGAGGTGTGCTTCAAGTGATGATGGTCATTCTTTCTCATGGCTTTCAGCTACCCCTGCATCTGTCCTCACATCAACCTGCAAGGTTACCCCAGACAAGGACAGGCAGGGAGCTTCATAAGTGAATACCTTGCCCATCACAACAAAGCTAATAAGTGGCAGGATTGAGATTAACAATCCAGGTCTACCTGCTTTCAAATCTCATCCTTCTTTCTACACCTGCCCTTGACTCCTAAATACAATGCAGTCTATGGAGTGTACACAATTTTAAAAAATAATTTCATGATAAAAATAAGAAAGCAGTACAATTTTTAAAATCTAATAAAAGATACAGGGAGGAAAGAGGTTAGAAGGTATTTGGGGTATTAATATGAAAAAACTCAACAGCAGGCAATGAATGCCAGCAAAACAGAAGGCAGAAAATAGGACAGCGAAATATAATTTTTTAAATTTAGTTTTATGAGATGTAAACTCAAGGCAACAAAGGAATGTTTGTGTCTTAGTACTGATGAGGATGGGGGGCATACCTTCCCAATTTTCCTATGATCACGATTCTTGGCTTCCTCTTGGAACTTTTCCCAGGTTTTCATCATTTTGTTATCAGGAAAGGATATCCCATAGATCCTCTGCAACGTTTCCATTTCAGGATTTCCCTCCCAGTATGTTGAGGAATTCTAAACACCAAATAAACACCAAATAAGATTTTGGTAAACACATCAAACATTTGGTTACAAATAAAATCACTCTAACATAGTACATAATTTTCCACCATAACATCCACAATGCTTATAGATTTTTTTTGTAATATTGGGAAGAATCTGAAATTGATTCTAATTAAACTATCCCAGCCCAAATGATAGCACTAGTCAGTAAATGACATAAAGAGTCTGCTCTGGATTCTAGGAATCAAAGTGACAGGAAGCTGGATGGTGGGAAAGTTGAACAGCAACTGCAATCACCAAGAGGGGAGCAGAAGAGACAGGAGGTCCAGGGAAGGGCATCTTGGCCTCACTGATGTAGCGCAGGGATTAAGAGCTTTAAAAGGTAATGTTATCATGCAGTCCTGTATTTCACCTGTGAGGAAAACAAGACCCAGAAAGGTTGGGACTGCAGAGTCAGTCCCACACCTCTGATTCCATATCACACCATCACATTCCCTGGTTCTCCTTTTTCCTACAGCATGTTATTCTCACATGCAGACAAATATTCTTATTCACTTTGGGTGATTCAAGAAAACCACAGTGCAGTTTGTCCCTCAGTATCTGCAGGGGGTTCCAGGACCTCCCATGGATACTGAAATCCAAGGATGCTCAAGTCCCTAATAAAATTGGCTTACAATTGGCATAAAAGCTATGTGTATACTTCAAATCATCTTCCTGCATACTTTGAAGCAAAGCAAATTCTATGCAAATTGTTGTTAGATTGTATTATTTAGGAAATAATGACCAAAAAAAAAAATCTGTACATGCTCAGTATAGAAGCAATTCTTTTCCAAATATTTTCATTCTGCAGTTGATTAAATCAACAACTGTGAAACTTGTGGAGATAGTGTTGCAACTTTAACAGTATTTTAAAATATAATATAAAAAATGCATTAGAATACTTTATATAAAGTTAAATTATAAATAAGCTATATGTAGTGGTCTAATTATCAAAATTCTAAAATATATTAGGCAAATAAGAATGAAAAATTTAAAATATTGTGATGTTAAGGCTAGAAAAGATATGAGTGAAATCTATTATCTAGTTCAACTTAAGTTTGCTGTGTTTATAAATTAAAATAATCAATCCTTACCTTGAAAATTTTTATGGTTTTAATTTTTCCAGTGTGTCTTACATGGGGGCCTTTACAAAGATCAATTAGTGGACCACACCTATAATGAAACATTTAGGACATGTTCAGACAGTTATAGCTTTTTCTTTTTCTTTCTTTCTTTCTTTCTTTCTTTCTTTCTCTCTCTCTCTCTCTCTCGTTTTTTTTTGTTTGTTTGTTTTTGTTTTTGGTACCAGGGATTGAACTCAGGGGCACTCAACCACTGAGCCGTATCCCCAGCTCTATTTTGTATTTATTTATTTTATTTTTTGTTAATTAATTAATTAATTTTAATTAGGTATACATGACAGTAGAATGCAGTTTGAGTCATTGTACACAATTTCAGCACAGCTTTTCATTTCTCTGGCTGTACATGATGTAGTGTCACACCATATGTGCAGTCATACATGTACCTACGGTAATGATGTCCATCTCATTCCACCATCTTTCCTGCCCCCACCCCCTCTCTTCTCCCCTCTCTCCCCTTTGCCCAATCACACTTCTTTCATTTTTCCCATGCCTTCCCCACCATTATGGATCAGCATCCACTTATCAGAGAGAACATTCAGCCTTTGATTTTTGGGGATTGGCTTACTTAGCGTGATATTCTCCAACTCCATCCATTTACCTGCAAATGCCATAATTTTATTCTCTTTTAATGCTGAGTAATATTCCATTGTGTATTTGTACTACAGTTTCTTTATCCATTCATCTATTGAAGGGCATCTAGGTTGCTTCCACAGTTTAGCTATTGTGAATTGAGCTATAAACATTGATGTGGCTGTGTCACTGTAATATGCTGATTTTAAGTCCTTTGGGTGTAGACCCGAGAGTAGGAAAGCTGGGTCAAATGGTGGTTCCATTCCAAGTTTTCTAAGGAATCTCCATACAGCTTTCCAGATTGGTTGTACCAATTTGCAGTCCCACCAACAATGTATGAGTGTGCCATTTCCCCCACATCCTCACCAACATTTATTGTTGTCTGTATTCTTAATAACTGCCATTCTGACTGGCTTGAGATGAAATCTTAGAGTAGCTGTGATTGCATTTCTTTTATTACTAGAGATGTTGAACATTTTTTTCATATATTTGTTGATTGAATGTATATCTTCTTCTGAGAAGTGTCTGTCCAGCTCCTTAGCCCATTTACTGATTGGGTTGGGTTTTTTTTTTTTTTTTTTGGTGTTAAGTTTTTTGAGTTCTTTATATATCCTAGAGATTAGTGCTCTATCTGACATGCATGTGACAAAAATTTGTTCCCAAATGTAGGCTCTATTTTCACCTCATTGTTTGTTTCTTTTGCTGAGAAGAAGCTTTTAGTTTGAGTCCACCAAATTTATTAATTCTTTGATTTTATTTCTTGCACTTCAGAAGTCTTGCTAAGGAAGTTGGGGCCTAATCAGACATGATGAAGATTTGGGTCTACTTTTTCCTCTATTAGGCATAGGGTCTCTGGAATAATTCCTAGGTCCTTGATCCACTTTGAGTTGAGTCTGTGCATGAAAGATAGGGGTTTATTTTCATTTGCTGCATATAGAATTCTAGTTCTCCCAGCACCATTTGTTTAAGAGGCTTCTTTTCTCCAATATGTGTTTTTGGTGCCTTTGTCTAGTATGAGATAACTGTATTCATATAGGTTTTTCTCTGTTTCTTCTATCTATTCTGTACCATTGGTCTACATGTCTATTTTGGTGCCAATATCATGCCGATTTTGTTACTATAGCTTTGTAATATAGTTTAAGGTCTGGTATTATGATGCCTCCTGCTTCACTCTTCTTGCTAAGGATTCTTTGGCTATTCTGGATCTCTTATTTTTCCAAATGAATTTCATTATTGCTTTTTCTATTTTTATAAGGAATGATGATGGGATTTTCCCTATTTTGTATTTTATTTATTTAGAGACAGGGTCTCAGGGTTGCTTAGTACCTCACTTTTGCTGAGGATGGCTTTTAACTCGTTTTGAACTTGCAATCCTCCTGACTCAGCCTCCCAAGCCACTGGGATTACAGGTGCACACCACTGCACCCAGCCAGTTCTAGCTTTTCTTTTAAAAAAATATTTTTAGTTGTAGATGGACAAAGTATCTTTATTTAACTTATTTATTTTTATGTGGTGCTGAAGATCGAACCCAGTGCCTCACATTTGTGAGGCAAGCTATAACCCCAGCCCCAGTTATATCTTCTTGAGTGAAAGATTTTACTTACTTATAAGTTTCAGAGCAATTTTTGATTTAGGTTTAGGGAAAGAGCTAACTCATCCAGTCTCAGATCCTAGTATGCCCTCTTTTGCTCAAATTCAGTGGTTTTCTTCCCTTCTTCTTTCTTATCTATTTTTTTCTGTGATACCAAGGACAGAATCTAGGGCCTTGTAAATGAAAGTGTTAGACCACTGAGACATACCTCTACCCTTTGCTCAAATATAAAAGCCACAGAATACTTCTGAAAGAAAGTGCAAGAGATGTTCCTTCCTTCCTTCCTTCCTTCCTTCCTTCCTTCCTCCCTCCCTCCCTTCCTTCCTTCCTTCCTTCCAATTCCCATCCTGGGGAGAAAACCCAGGGGCACTTTACCACTGAGCTACATCCCTAGCCTATTCTATTCTATTCTGAGGGAGAGTCTACTCAATTGCTAAAGCTGACTTTGAATTTCCAGTTCTCTGCCTCTGCGTTGAAAATTACTGGTATTATAAGTGTGTACCAGCTCACCCTGCCAGAGATGCCACTGTCAACTGTCACAACCCAAAGCTCTCAAATATCTCCCTTTAACATAAAATCAGACATTATCCTACTCTACACTAATCTTTCTTCAGGACTGAAATCATCTGAAATTTATTTACACATTAACTTAATATTTTACTTTAAAAATAAATGTTAAACCCTAAATACATGTGACTTGGTATATATATGCATCTGAGAACTATATCTGTTTAAGCCTTGTGTAAGTGTTATATAAAAGTTTTTAAAATGAAAGTTTATGTAAGTTTATCAGCAAGATAACCAGTAAGTCCTCTCTTTTATACATGGCATCTGATATAGAAGGGCCACACTGTCATTTGAAGACCTGTCTTATATCTGTTTGTTTTGACTAAGTCCTTTCTGATCATTAACACTGTTTCCTAAATGTACAAGAGATTTAAGGCTTTCCTTTGATTGTTGCTAGTCCTGCTAATCCACGAAGACCTGTGACCATTGTTACTGTATACTCTGGATTCTATTCTAAATTGTACTTTAAAAGTTAAACTTGGTTAAATGTAAATCTTAGGGGAGAACACTTTACCAAGTTGGTCTTCTCCAAACTAAAATTATCTGTAGCAATGGTCTTGGGTTTGTATAGAAATAACAAATTTGATTAGTATTTATTCATGTCATTTGATGTTCTATAGCTGGATAAAGTAACCTATTGTCAATAAGTTATATATACAATTTTGAGTGACTTTCACTCTGGAATAGAAATTTAAATGTATTTTTGGAAGGTAATAAGGAAAGCCTAATCTATTTAAAAGTGATGTTGTAAAACATGAAAGCATTTTGCCACTTTTTCCATAAAAATTTAAAAGCTCCCTTAGCCTTTTTGATTCATGTTTTAGATGTAATATTGTATCATGTTATTTGTCAAGAAACCTCCCCACCCCTTACCTGAGATAAGGCTCTGCTTCCCACCCAACTCCATGTTAGAATGGCTCCAAAATAGGCTAGACTTGAGCTCATTTAGAGTTATGTTCAAAAGATAAAATTTTGTTGTAAAGATTACTGTGATCTCAAAATAAACAGGGGATATACTATATAATTAAGTAAGAGTTTAAGATTATAAAAATCATTTTACTTGGTTCGTAGCTATTACACAAAAGGAATATGTTTTTTCTCTGCTAATTTCATGTTGTTTTCCTTGTAAACTATAGAACTATTGTGTTAGTGTTTTGCAGAGGTAATTCTTCCAATAAAACAACCTGAGTTAAACTGACATAATAAGCCATTACCTATAGGATCGATAGAATGCAATGGTGACTCACAGAATACTGACCCCAATTAAATGAAAAGAGTAACTGTAAAATTATAGATGTTTAAGTTATAACATTTATTCCCACTTTAAGACTGGTGAAACTGGCCTGCTGGATGTTTAAAATCAAAAACTTGGAGACCAAAGTCAAGGAAGTAAAAGGACCAAGGAAATAGTAGCCAATATTTTAGTCCTTTTCCTCTAAGGTCAGCCAGGACCCAAAGAATGATGGGACCCCTCTCTGGGCCCTGAAACTCTGTTGAGTCACCCAATCTGCCAATCAGGGAGATTGAGAGGACCTTAGAGAATAGGAAGCCAACCAGTATACATTCTGAAAAGAGGAGGATTATTAGAGATGGAAACATCCCTGATGGTCACTGTACTGTCATGTGTAACTAATTAAAACAAATAAAAAATTTTTTAAAAAAAAGAAGCAGCCACATATGGTAAGCAAGACTCTGACCCATCCTGGCCAATGGCACCAGTGGTAGAGGAAAGTTAAAAGAGCCAAGATGCTTTGCACACGTGCCCAAGAGTGACTCTGAAGAATTTCAGCTGACTCTTAGGAGTAGATAGGAACAAGGTCGGTTTTGACCAACTAGATCTTAAATACCTGGCAGGACAATATAGCCAAAGCACATTCCTACATGAACATTTAAAAAGAAAAAAACAATATTTTTTTAATGTAACTTAAGATGTACCCTGTGTCAGCCCTACCAAAAGTAAGTAAGGCTGGATGGTATAAAGGAAGGGTTCTTGTAGGGAGTGCCTAATAAAAATGATCACAAAGGACTCTAGAGTCGAAAGTTTGCCCTGACTTAATTTGAGCCTGATCTCATCGACTTACAAAGTTTCCTAACTATTTCTACATGGGTAAACTCGATCTGTTTTTCACTTATATGATTATGAATTACTGTCTTCCTGGTTTTCAGAGACTAGCTGAAATACTGATTGCTTTCATGCTAATTGTGTACAAAAAAGCTTTGTTGTCTAGTTTATTATTGTCTTAGCATAATTCCTGCCCTATGTATGCCTTGTCCAGTCACCTGCCATCTGCCACTGTGGACCTCTGGACTGATGTGATACTGAATACCCTTAACAGTCTATGTCCCAATTGATAGAGAACAAGGACTTTGTGTTACTTTCCCCAACTTTATCCTCTCTCAGCAGGAAGCACCTTGGGACATGTCATCGCCCATTTTTCCATAGAAATGGAATATAGAAATTGATAGTGGGGAAGTGTAACAATGGTTCCACTTTATGCTTTGAATTAGCCCATGCTGCTCTGCTACTATAAATTATTTTTTAAATGCACATGTTTCTTTCTCTTCCTCTCTCCCTGCGCCTCTCTAATCTTTCCTCTTCACTAATCTCAGGGGAAACAGGATTACCTTTCTTCCCTATTTTAGGCAGATTTACCCGTCCTTGAAAACACATCCACCATAGGGAAGAAGTAATCCAGGCTTTGGGAATGGCACCAGAAGATCTCAGAAAGATCTCCCAAATTAACAAGTGAATTATAACACCAACATGGAATGTAGCCTTTGAATCACCTCTTGAAAAGCCTCCTTGTTCCTGCTGATGGGCAGAATCACAGCCTCTGGGACAGAAGTCCCCTGTGTTTCTCCTTTGCTAACAAAGCAATAAAACTTCTTTTTCCTTTTTCTCAAAAAATGAAAAAATAAATGTGATAAGAAAATAAAAGTAAAGAAAACAAAAAACAAAGAACAAACAAAAGAAAAAATAAACGTCAAGATCTTTATTTCTTTTAGGCTCTCTGGTTTTATGATGAAATGCCTAATTATTTCTGGGTTTATTAAATGACAACACTGATTTACAGTGCAGACTTCAGGCAAAAGTTAGGGTCAGAGATGACATCATTATTCAGACACTAGGGGCTGTAGCTAGGAATTCCCTTGAACATATAATGAACAAGGATTCACAAATCTTAAGTAAACACTTTTGTTCAAGTACAGCAATATTAACAGAATTAAAATATAAATGTCACAGGTCAGAGGGAAAATTACTTAACATCAACCAGTCTGAAGAAAATTTAGTAAAGAAAGTAATGTCTTAACTATCCCAATCAATTTTAAAGTCCAGTGGTTAAAAGATTAAAAATCACAATGACAAAAAGTGACTTATAGTCTTACAAATAGAATGAAGCTGTAAAAATGAAAATATATTTTTTTTTAAAAAAACAAGGCTTTGAGTACTGTCCTCTAAAGTGGAAGTTGTAAAAATCATATTCAGAGGAAAGGAAGGAATACCAAATTAGCACAAAAGTTTTTAATACCCTGATCTTTAAATAATCACAAGAAGTGTCCATGTAGATCTAAATAGGTTCTAAAAAATGCAACTTGTCAATTATTAGAAGCCAGAATTTAAAAATTTAGCCTGTCTTTTCTGTATCTTCATTTATTCTTAAAGTTAAGAATGATTAATAATAATAACACTAATAAATATTAGTGTTAATATTTATTTGAATGATAGATAATAAATAATAAAATCTTATAGTTAATTGAAGAGTGGCAAAAATAAGGTAAACACGTTTGTTGATTGGGTTATTTGGTTTTTTTGGTGCTTAGCTTTTTGAGTTCTTTATATACCCTACAGATTAGTGCTCTATCTGATTGTGAGGGGTAAAATTTGCTCCCAGGATGTAGGCTTTCTGTTCACCTCACAGATTATTTCTTTTGCTGAGAAGAAACTTTTTAGTTTGATTCCATCCCATTTATTGATTCTTGATTTTAATTCTTGTGCTATAGGAGTCTTATTAAGGAATATGGGGCCTAATCCACATGATAGAGATTAGGGCCTACTTTTTCTTCTATTAGATGCATAGTCTCTGGTTTAATTTCTAGGTCCTTGATCCACTTTGAGTTGAGTTTTGTGCAGGGTGAGAGATAGGGGTTTAATTTCATTTTGTTGCATATGGATTTCCAGTTTTCCCAGCACCATTTGTTGAAGAGGTTATCTTTTCTCCAATGCATGTTTTTGGCACCTTTGTCTAATATAAGATAATTGTAATTTTGTAGGTTAGGTTAGTCTCTGTGTCCTCTATTCTGTACCATTGGTCTACCAGTCTGTTTTGGTGCCAGTACCGTGCTGTTTTTGTTACTATTGCTCTGTAGTATAGTTTAAGGTCTGATATAATGATGCCACCTGCTTTACTCTTCCTGCTAAGGACTGCTTTTATTGTATCCCATACTACATCAATTGCAAGGAGTGCATGTTATAATTTAAGAGATGCTCTATGCATGGCTTTGCACAAAAGGAATATGATTTACTTTATCCTACAACTGATTTAGAGAATGATAAGCACTTGACTGTGGAAATAATGCTCTGGTGGAGGAGATTTGTGATTGTAATTACCTAGGTACTAGGTCTTCTAAGATGGGACCATGATGATCCCAGCAGCACCCAAACAGCAGGAACACACAAAAATGGGGAACAGCAACTACCCATGGGGCAGCTTTGAAAGACAGATAAATTATAAAGGGCTCAAGAGACTCCTGTTAAACTACGAGAACTGAGGGATCCTGGGACTGACACTAAGTTCTTAGCCCTGACTTGGCTGCTTCCCAAAGTTCCCTTTTAGTCCCACTGTGAATATCCTGCTCACAAAGGAAGGCTAATACACCTGAACTCTGGACAACAGGGGGCACAATGTGAGAAGATGGTCTGGATGGCTCCCATTACCATGTTACTAAGAATGCAGAAGGAGGAAACACCTCTTTTCCCAATAGCTCCTAAAAATGTAAGGGACCAGGCTGACATAGTACTACCCTTAAAGAGAAAGGTCCTATTACAGCTGACATTCAAAAAATGAAAATTGGTCTCAGTTACTATCCTGATAAGTACAAAGGAAAAATAAGAATTTACCCTTGATAATAAAATTTGAGGGTTCCTTACTATAGTAGTACATCAGCTGTGCAAGTTTACACTTCCCAGAAAACAAACTCTGCTTCTACTGCTAACACCTTCAAGTTTACTACTGAGCAGTGTTTGAAATTTATGCACACAAACCTGTAAACTGTGGTAGTTGGAGTGTCAACCTTCTCCTTCAGAATTCGGCATTTAAATTTATTGTACTACAAAGAAAAACATATTTACACGTTGTTACACAAAAAATGTTAAATGAGAGAAAAAAAAGCATCAATTCAAGTAACACTGAAAAAGCGTCTACTACTTTTGAGGTGCTGAGACACTAAGGACACAGAGAACTCATGGCAGATAGACTTCCAGGGTGGAAGCCTGTGCCCACATGGTTAATGGACACTTAACATATGACCAGTGTGAAATGAGATGTGCTGTAAGTGAAAAACACACAGGACCTCAGAGGTATAGTAGGGGTGGGGAGAATGTAAAATAGTTCATTAATTATTTTTTATATTGACTATATGTTGAAATGATTTTTTTTCCCTTATAGTATTAGGAATTGAACTCAAGGGTGTTCTACCACTGAGCTATATCCCCAGCCCTTTTCTTTAAATTTTAAAATTTTGAAACAGGCTCTCACTAAACTGACAAGGTTGGAATTGAACTTGTGATCTTCCTGCCTTAATCTCCCAAATTGCTGAGATTACAAGCATATACCACCATACCCAGCTGAAACAATATTTTTAATATACTGTTAAATAAAATTTTATTGGAAGTTAATTTCACCTTTGTTTTACTTATAAAATATAGCTGCCACAAAATCTGAGATTCCATTTTACATATGTGGCTCAGATTTGAAGATTCTATTATATTTCTACTAGCCAACACTGTTCTTGAAGATCCAGTTTTAACGACATAGAATAAATAAATTGAGGATGCAGCTATATTATGACTTATATAAAAACAAAAACAAAATTTATGGTAAGCAATAATGTCATTACATTTAAAAAATGTAATTTTTTCCTCTTCCTTTTTTTCTGCTTTTATCATCATTATCACAGCACCAGGTACTTATACTAAATAACTTCTTACAGGAGTTGTCAGGAGAACAACAAACTGACCAGATTTATAAGATTTAACTGTTTAATACCTGCATGTTCAAACCAAATAATTTTCCTTCACAAACATTGATATATTTAGATCCTGAGTAGCTCCAAGAAAAAGGCAACCCACAGAATAGAAGAAAATATCTGCACATCCTGTATCTGTTAAGGGACTGATATCCATAATACATAAGGAACTAAAAACAAGACTGAGGTGTGCTATAGTCTCAGCTGCTCAGGAGGCTGAGGCAAGAAGATCACTTGAGCCTAGAAGTTCAAGGCCAGTCTGGGCAGCATAACAAATTTGTCTTAAAACCACCACCACAACCAACAACAACAACAACAACAACAACAAACCAACAAGCTCATCCAAAAATGGGCAAAGAGGGCTGAGGCTATAGCTCAGTGGCAGAGTGTTTGCCTAGCATGTGTGATGCACTAGGTTCCATCCTTAGCACCACATAAAAATAAACAAATAAAGGCATTCTGTTCACCTACAATTATAAAAAAAATAAAAATAAAAAAACAATGGGCAAAGAACTTGTTCTCCAAAGAAGATACACATTAAAAGATGTTCAACATTACTGTCATTAGAGAAATGCAAATCAAAATCACAAAGAAATACCACTTCACAGCCATTAGACAGGCTGTTATAAACAACAACAATATCACACACACACAACAGAAAATAACAATTGTTGGCAAGAATATGGAAAAACAGGAACCCTTGTACATTGTAAACAGCTCAGTACTCCTGTGGAAAATGGTATGACAGGTTCTCAAAATACTTAAAAATAGAACTTCCATATGGTCCAGCAATTCCATTTGTGGGTATATGCCCCAAAGTGGTGAAATCAGTATCTCCCACTGAAATTTGCACACCCATGTTCACAGCAGCTTTATTCACAAAAACAGTCAAAAAGCAGAAGCAACCTAAGAATCCACAAATTTACTATACGCATACAAAAGGATCTTATTCAACCTCAAAAAAAGAAAAATATTCTGACATCTGCTACATCACAGACAACCTGGAGGATGTTATGTTGAGTGAAACAAGCCAGTCACCAAAGGACAGAGACATGCTTCCCCAGAAATGAGGCTCCTAGAGAAAGATAAACTCAGGGACAGAAAGTAGAATGGTGCCTGCAGGGGCCCAGGGAGGAAAGTTAGAGTTCAACAGGTAGAGAGTCTTAGAAGATGAAAAGAGCTCTGTGGATGGATGGTGGTGATGTTTACACAATGTAAATGTGCTTGAAGAACTATATACTGAAAAATGGTTAAAATGGTAAATTTTACATTTTATATATTTTGCCACACAAAAACTTTAAATGCAAATTTAAAAAAGCAAATCCATTTCTAATGCAAGCCTATAATAATACTATACTTTCAAAACATATACTTTCTCTGATATATATGATTTAAAAATAAAATTAAGGATTATATTTAAGTAAATTGGTCAAAAAAATATAAAAAGACTATTCAAAAGTTTTACACAGGCTACAACCTTTTTTTTTTTTTCCTTTTTGTAATGCTAGGAATAGAACTCAGGGCCTATGCTAGGCAACCACTTGGTACCACCCCCAGACCTAGGATTAAAAAGAAAGTTAACAAAAAACTGCCCCCAAAAAGAAAAAAACACAATTTTGTATGAGATTACAAACACGGTTGAATTTAGTAGTCAATTTTCCTTTAATTTAATACTTTTTTAATATTTATTTTTTAGTTGTAGTTGGACACAATACCTTTATTTCCCTTATTTATTTTTATGTGGTGCTGAGGATCGAACCCAGAGTCTCACACATTCGAGGCGAGCACTCTACCACTGATCCAGAACCCCAGCCCTAGTTTAATACTCTTAATTGGCTTTATATTCAATTCTTTTTTGAAGCAGATAACAATTTATTTTCAATTCTAAAAGCAGATGACACTTCATTCCATAAGATAGAATAAGTATTCCCAGTAATCAGGCATTAATGATACTCAGAATTAATCAGTTTTACAAAGACACATATGAAGAGTATTTACCTGCCCTTTACCTACCTATGTATGCCTGAAATTTTTTAGGAAACAGATGAGGAGGAAAGAGGCAGAGCAAATGATCAGAACAACCTCATAACAGGTTCCCAGACTGCGGAAAAATCTGGTGAGTTCAGCCAGGTATTTGGGGTGGGAGAGAAAATGCTAGCCTATGTTAATTTCTGTTAATATTCCTAGTAAAAGATTTTTATTCTGAGTTTCCCCAAGTTACCTTAAACATGTCCAGAAGTGTTTCCTTGCTGACTTCCAATCTTTCAAAAGGCTGCTTTTCTTTTATGATGGTTTTACATATGTCCTCCAAGGCTGACAACTCAGTGCTGGACACTGCTCTAAAAAGGAGAGTTCCCAAGAATCAGTACAGATCTTTCAGACCCCGAGTAATTCCCCCTCTCTGCTGCCCTGGAGCGTTTATCAATATTTGATACACATTCTGAATTCAGTTGGTGATCTGTTGTACCAGGACTTGAGTCAGACATTCATCCACAGAGCAGATACGCCTTTATTTCTAAGAAGGAAGCTGAGGCATCAATTGATGCTGCAATCTACTACCTTCAGCTTTTCTTTGACCTGACATGAGAACAGTCTCTTAGAAGACTCCCCAGCCAGATGGTGAGCTCCTTTGAGTCCTGCTCCTGTGTTGTCTTCCTCAGACTCCATGCTTTTGTATTTTTGTTCTAAAGAGTTGTATTAAGGGCTCACCACATTCCTGCCCTCAGTGGCAGTGGGATCTAACCTGGGAGGAAGACGTGTGTGAAGTACAGTCCCAAGCACTATCACCATGCAAGGACTGACCTCCTTCCATTGGCTCCTGGTGGGGATTCACTTCCCTCCTGCCCTAGCGTCCTTGCCATTCCTCAAACAAGTCACATTGTATGCCCACAGAGGCCTGGAATGTTTTCCCCCAGATGTCCACAAATGCCTCCCCTCCCCCTGCCCTGCCAAGTTTCCTTGGGCTTGTTTCCTCTCTCCATTCTGGCCTCTGCCTCAGTGACACTCTACTCTGACCTGACTTCCTGCCTACATGGCACACATCTCCTTATACCTGTTTTTTCTTCATATATTCATCACCACTTGATGGTAAATGGCTGTGTATGTCTGTATTCCCCTAGCCTGACAAGCTCTACAAGGACAGACAGACTGGTTCACTTCTGAATCACCAGCACCAAGCACAAGCATACAGCAGGCAGTCAGAAAAACCATGTTGAACAAATGAGCTTGTAGTGCTGGTGACAAGAGATGACAATGGATGTGATATAATAGAATCTCTGGAGTGAGAAGAGTGTCTTCTGTGTATGAATGAGATGACTGAGGGCCCCAGACAGCTTCAGATGGGGCTGATGCCAGGGAGACCAGGGCATAGAGGGTTGGAACTTTTAGCCCTAACTCCCAACCTCCAGGAATGGGAGAGGAGCTTCCAGCTGACAAACACAAAAAGGTGCTAGGAGGTGAAAGAGCCAGAGGCATGGAAGTTCTGCACCCCTTGCTACATACTATCCCTGTGCATCTTTTAACTGGCTGTTCAACTACATTCTGTATAGTAACCTTTACAATAAACCAGTAGACTTAAGTACCATCCTCAGTTATGTGAGCCATTCTAGCAAACTGGTGAACCCAAGGAGCAGGACATGGAAACTCAATTTATAGCCAGTGAGTCAAAATTATGGACAGTGTGGACTTGGAATTGGTGTCTCAAATGGGGGAAGCCTTGTGGGACTGAGCCTTAACCTGGGGTTTTGCCTAACTCTGGGTAGGGTCAGGATTCCTCTGAATTGCTGAACACTCAGCTGCTGTCCTAAAGTTGGCAAATCAGTTGTTAGTGTGGAGAAAACCCACACATTTGGGATGAGAGTTATTGTAGATAAACACAGTTCATACTTGTGAGTAAAAATTGTTCAGACAAGACAAAGTTTATAAACAGAAGCTACAGATTGCTATGTGCTCAGTTACGGAGCAGTGTGGGGGTGACAGACAAAGTTGAAACGTACTGTACTCACCCAAAGTAGAGAAAGAAACAAGAGGAGAGGACAGAAAAACTATTTAGGAGATAAAACTGGCACAACTAGATTGAGCCGCTCAATAGTAAGGTGGTGGTAAGGAGTAGGGGGAAACTGAAAGGATCCAAGGTTTCAGTGTTGTCAGCTGTTGGTACCCTTAAGAACTCTGAGGAATACAGAGCAGGAGGTGGACAAGGGCAGGGCCAGTTGCTAATGATTTCAAGCACAGACCTATGGAATGTGAGGTCTGTGTGAGCCATTCCTATCTGTCATTCAAATGTGAGAGATGACTGGCTGAAGCTGAAGGTGACAGCACCTTTACCATGGAGAACTGATTAACTGCTTTCTAGGAATTAAGTTTGTGATTTTTGTCTTAATTAGTAGCATACTCTAGCAAGCCCCAGATTAGATGTCCTTATCATGTCATTCTGGGGAAAAGAGAGAAAACATGAGAAGTTACCCTTGAATCTAACCTCATTAAAAAATAATTTTCACAAGTGGTTAACCAATTTATCACCACACGGTGCAATATATATGACTAAGCTAATACGCAACCATTATAAAACAAAAAAATATAAACACATGTGAGTATTATGCAGTGTTACCTGTCTCCAATGAACATGTCATAATAAAATCCATTTTCAATGGGTGGGCCGTAGCACAAGTGGCCTCCATAGTAAATTTCCATGGCCTCCCCAAGAATATGAGCACTGGAGTGCCAGTATACCTGTGTACAGAGAAGCTATTAGCTATCTGAATTATATCATGGGACATAAGTGGTAGAGCAGCATGAGTAAGCAAGTGGATAAATTTGAAGGGGATAAATGCCAAGACATGTAAAAAGAGAATCCTCAATGTCCACTTACAAGGACTATTTTCTGCACCCTCCTTGGCATTCCACAAGAGCCATGTGCTCAGGTGTTGTGTAAAGCTACTCTGCTGAGCACTGCAGCTAAGATGCAACTACTACATCATTTCCTTCTGTGCACAGAACTGTGGGGAAGGAGACCTTGCACTAGGATCATCCAGCACAGTGGCCACATGGAAATCCAAGAGGCCCAGAGTGAGAAGAAAGCTGTTGAGTGCCAGGTACCAGTTCCCTTCCTTTTTCTTCAAGGCAGCCTCTCTAGAGCTGGATGCAGACAACTCAAGTGGCTGTTTGGGACATCACTAAAGTTAACAAGATTCTGTATCTCCACAGAAATCTTTACATGCTGAACAGCCTGTGTCTGCGGAAGTCTAAAAGACAGCTCAGGAAGAAAAAGGTCTTGCCAGAAATGCCTGCTGATTCCCCGAGACCTGTGAGCAGTGTAAATGTGGGTTAATTCACCATATCCCAAAGGGGGTTATCAGTCCTAAAAGTTCAGCAAGTTGATTTAGTTTCAAATTCCCAAGGAATTTGTTTATGAGTTAACTAAAATTAACTAAACTAGCTTAGTTTATGGATCAAGAATTAGTTTATCAATAAATAGTTTATTGGTAAACTAAAACCAAGTCACCAAATAAATATAGGTGCCACAGCTAGGGATGTAGCTCAGCAGTAGAGCACTCACCTACCATGTGTGAGGCCCTGGGTTCAATCTTCAGCACCACATATAAGTAAATAAAATAAAGGTATTGTGTCCACCTACAACTAAAAAAAAAAAAATAGATAAAAATATAAGTGCCAAAGGTGCAAGATAATTGAGTCTTCTGTCTGTACCTTCTTCCCTTTATTAAACAGAAAAGTAAATTACAATTAGAAAGCTGTTTGATAAAATAAATCAGAGCAGACAGAGTTAACTGACTGGAGTAATTACATATAATCCTGACCTCAGCAAAAGGGTGGTACATGTTCTGCGAACAGACCCAGAGACCAGCCTTTGGGGCTAAGCAACCCTCCTGTGGTTGCTACTGGACAGCAGGCTGAGTGCCAAGCCCAAATCTCCTCTTTGGGGCACTGTCCACACTGAGATATTTGTTATTTATTGTGTTCAGTGTTGGGAAGATGATTGTGAAAGAAAGAGATTTATCCATTGCCCTCATACAGATACAGCCTCATACAGATAGGAGAGAAATAGGCAATAAACATTTTAAAACATAGTTTTATAGCTGTATGGGAATGGATTTCAAGGGAAGAAACATCAAGTAGGCAATTTCTTGGATGGTGGTATAACAGGATGAGTACAGACTCCCAGGTGGTGGCAATGGAGATGGAGAGAATGGACAGATTCCAGTATAATCTACTGGGCTTTCCCATAAGCTGAAGACTAAAGGTGAGCAAGGAAAATAATTACACATAACCTCCAAGGTTCTGGATTTAGAAAACTGAGTATGTAGTAGAGTAGTACACTGAGATGGGCAGACAAGGAAAAAATAAACCTTGGGGTTAGAATCAAGAATTTCACAGTGAATGCACTGAATAAAAGATTCTTGTACAGTGTCTAAATGGAGACACCACACAGACAGTGTCTAGCTATAGAGAAATGACAGTTGACAGTTCATAAACTTGTACTTTCTGAATCACTTTTAAAAAATGGTTTCCTTAATAATGTACTATTTAACTATTCACTGGTTATAGTTTGCATATTTTAAGCAGAAATATATTTATAATACAGTTCTCATAGTTCAGATTTAAGAAATTTAGTTTAGGCATAACAATTAATATAACCTAAGTTAGCCATAGGTTGGGTTTTAAATGGAGATAATGAAATACTTGAAAAGAGATTGCAAAAGTTAAGGTATATCAGAGACCCTACATAAAAATTTGGTATTTTATAGAAAATTATAGTAACAAATAGAGGATATCTGAGGAGATATAAATGTGTATGTGTGTGTGTGTGTGTGTGTACCTTTGTTTTATTTATTTATTTTTATGTGGTGCTGAGGATCAAACCCAGTTCCATGCACGTGCTCAGCAAGTACTCTACCACTGAGCTATAATCCCAGCCCCTGAGTTCTGATAATTTTTTCCAAACTCCTCACATATATTAAATTATAATATAGATGAATTTTTAATTGGCACTTTTTTCCCTTTTGGTGGTGCTGGGGATTGAACCCAGGGCCTTATGCATGCAAGGAATCACTCCAACAACTGAGCTATATCCCCAGCCCTATATATGAATTTTTAAATTTAATAGAATTCATTTTCAGCCAATCACAATGGCATGATCTTTTTGTTTTTGCATATATTCTGATGCTGGTGACTCAACTCAAGACCTCATATATGCTAGACAACTACTCTACCACTGAATTACACTCCCAAGCCTAAAATTCATTTCAAATACACATTATTTAACAGCTAAAATATTCTAACTTAGGAAAACAACTATTTTAAGAAATGGTAAATATGGGCTCCTTAAAAAAGTGATATCTATTTGTATATATACAAATATTTATTAAATATCTATTAAACACCATATTATAATTTTAAATCTTAAAAGGCCAAAATATTCATCATTCTTTACTTGAATACCTGGTCTCTTCCCCAATGCAGTTTACAACATAAATGCCCAAAGACTGTTTGGATGGTTGTTAAAATACTTACAGCTTGAGCTTCCTCATTATCAAACATCAGCAGCTCTAGAGAGGAATCTCCTTCTAATGGGCGGTCCAGGTCCCATAATTCACCATTTACCTTGGCAACTACTGTGTTTTCAGCCAGTTCTTGACTAGTAAGAGAAAAGCACTTGGGAATTAACCTTATTACATGCTATAATGAGTTATTAGAAGAAAACATTAAAATAATTTCAATTTTTTTGGAAAGTGGATAGAAATTACAAATGTAAACTACCAGGACAGCTACCTCTTTATAACAATTATTTTATGTATAAAAGTCATATATGTTCACTATTTTTAAAACTTAGGAAACAAAAAATAAAATTAAAGCCCCGTACATATTGCCACCCAGGAATAACTCTTATAATATTTGGTACATGACTGGCTAGTTTTTCTCCTGTATCTGCCCCTTCTCCACTTCTTAAAAAAAAAAAACCAGTTGCCCCCCTAATTTTATACCCCGCTTTTTCACTGCCACACATTAGACTTCCAAAGCAGCCTAGAAGTATTATATTTATTAACAAAACCTTCAAATCTGAACATTGAGGCCACCTGCAGTTTTGCTCTTACAGAGCATACCACATAGACATCCATACACATGCAACTTTGAATCTTTTGTGAATAAGTTCACAGAAGAGGATGCTAGGTTAACAGGCATAACAGATTTCTGATAAACGTCATCTGAGTGTATTTCCTTGCACCCTGGAAAAAAATTTAAATCTGTCAATGTGATGTTGAAAGTTTTGATTTCTTTGATGATTAATTTTAATTGTGATGAACTGTCCATTTTCTCTGCCTTTTTTCTACTAAGGTATTGATCTTTTTCTTTTCAGTAACACTTACTGTTTGGAATATTGACAAAAAGTTAAGAAAAGAAACCTGGGAAGCACAGAACACCACAAAGGAAAATATATATATATAATCCCACCACCCAGAAATTCCAGTTAATATTTTATTCAATTTTATCCTTCCATGCTTTTCCATATATACACCAATATAAAATAGTTAAAATTATCATTATGTATGTTATTTTGTAACCTACTTCTTAAGATTAAAAATAAATCACAGCATTGTCCATAACAGTAGACAGACTTCTAAAATATGCTATTTAACAGTTGCAGAAAAACTAAGATTAGCTAACATTTTGGTTAATTTTTTGTGGGTTTTGGTTTTTTGTTACTATTGTTTTGTCAGTTGCAATGAAAATTCCTGAACACACATCTTAGTACCCAAGCATTTTCTCAGGAAAAGTGCTCCAAGTAAAATTACTATGTCAAGGGAAACACATTTTTAATGATTTATGTTGGAATATACTGCCAAATTTTCCTACCATCAGAGTTGGTACCTTGTCTCTACTTTCATAATGTTAGATACTATGAAATTATATCCTCTCTACAATGTCATGTTTTAATTGGCATTTCTGTGATTACCTTGGGCAGCAGGACTGCATTTGTGGCTGGGAGCCCACACTCTGGCATGAGGCCAACCTGGATTTAAACTCTGGACAATTTACTCAGCTTCTCTAAGTCTCAGTGTTCTCATCTATAAAATAGGAATTATGGTGCCTTCCTCATACATTTACACTGAGAATTAAAAGATTACTTATGTTAACTTAATGAATGTTAGATATTGTTACTAATGAAATAGAATTTTATTTTCATATTTCTAGTTGTGATAGACTAAAAAAATTTCCTCAAATCCATTGGTCCCCTTATTGTACACTTTTTCCAGCTTTCCTTGCAGCTAAATGTAGCCATGAGACCATGACTAGGGCCAATGAATACAAGCAGAACTGACATGTACCACTTCTGCATCTCAGCCTTAAGACAGAAGAGGGCACTTCTCCACCCTTTCTGCTTCCTGTGGACTGGAACACACAGACTGCTGTTACTTCTGGACCATGGAAATCAGATGGAAGTAAGTTAGGTCTCTAAATGACTTTGTGGAGAAGTGCTGACCTGCCAACATGGACCACTCACCTCCAGACTGCCTTATGAAAAAGAGACTTCGATTATATTTAAGCCACTGAGTTCTTTCTGATGTCTTGTAGTAGTTTAGCCTATGTTTTAGCTAATACAGAAATAAGGGCTTGCAAGTAATTAAAAAAAAAAACATGTGGCACTGGCTTGGCAGAGGGGCAGTAGGTTACAAGGAAATGGATATAAGGATATTGGAAAACCAACAACCTTTATATGGCATTACAAAATATTTGATAAGAACTTGCAGGCAAACCATGTGTTACAACAGTATGTGAGGAAATAGGTATAAAAGGGTACTGGATAATTCCTGCTGCTTTTACCAAGATAGTACTAGAATGAGAAACTCGCATGTCAGATGGAATGGACAGGGCTTCACCAAGGAAGGTTCTCTTCTCTGACCTAAAATTCAAATTGATTAAGAGTCCATAAAATGTGGGGCTGTACAATATTGAAAGATAATCTTCTGTCCCAAACAGCAGGAAGAAGGGGAACTGACAGCCCTTCTCAAAGGCCCCATATAGACAGACAATAGGGACCAGTGGAACTGTAAGAATTAGAGAGTAAGGTTGCTGCCCTCTCACAAGCCTGTTGTTTCCATAGGCTCAGTCCATTCAACTAAGGGAAAAAGGAATGAGCCAAGTACAAAAGCCAAGAAACTGAAGGTAAGGAATTTCTTGTCTAGAAGGAGTCTTTAAATGAGATGTTCTTCATGTCAACTGATTAGCAGCAAACAGACCCGAAGCTTACTACAGTTAACTGTTTGAGGGAATTCTATTACCAACCCAGCTACAAGTCCTGTTACAAATGCTAGTGACTAGTCTTAAAAGGGACTCTCAGGCCCCAAAAGTGCACCTGTAAAAACTAGGCTGTGCAAACTAGACAACCCCAAGGTGACAAACTTCCCCACAATTCAGATGTGGGAAACAAGGGCAAAGAGAAAACTGTGAACTTCCCAAAGAACAAAATTAGGGCCCACAGGTTTGTAGATGAGGAAGCTTCTTCCACAGCCCAAAAGGTGACCAGATGGGCTGAGTCCAGCACTAACTATGGGCATAACAATTGTGAGCAGAATCAGAAGAATTCTGTAAAGCAATGCCTCCTGTATTTCTCCTTTTTGTCCAAACAGACATTTTAATTGTGGTTTTCTTGTTTATTGTATGCATATGGTATAAGAAGATTTGTCTGTTATTATTTGTTGTTAGGATGCAGTAGCCAGCCTGACGGGGTGGGTATTCTGCACATCATGTAGAAATTGTGAGCTTTGAGCTACAGGGCCTGAAGTTGTCGTCTCACCTAGGAGAGGGGTGAGTGCCAGATGTTGAAAGAAGACCACACACAGATATCTGGATGTTGGAGGGATTGATTGGGAAAGACTGCCTGTTGTCCTATAAACCATTTTTTTTTCTTCCAAGGTAAAAGAATTTCAGTGGGACACGTGCTAGCCAGCACTAATTTTCATTCTATCTTATAGCTAGGTGTGGTCATATGACTAAATGTGAGCTAATAGGATGTAAGTAGAAACTGAAATATGCTACTATGGGAACTTGACTCCAAAGCATCACTGTTCTTCACTCTCCCCTTTCTTGTTTGTACACAGGCCCACAGATAGGACCCTGCATATCACCAAGACAGAAGGAACCTGGGTGCATAAATGATTTCATGGGCCAGAGATGTCCACCAGATCTGCCTGGTCATTTGCAGACTGTTACATGAGAAAGTCTAACACTTTACTTAAGTCACTGTCTTTAGGGGTCTCTGCTGCAACAGTTTAGCCTAATTCAGTGGTTCTTAAACTTTAGCTTGCATCAGAAGCTACTGGAGGCTCATAAAAATAAGACAGCTGACTGAATCAAGAGGTTGAGAGGGGGTTGGAAAATTTGCTGTTCTAACAAGTTCCCTGATAATGACAATTCTGTTGGTCTGGGCACCACACTTGAGAATTGCTGAAACACATTAACGGGAAACCTGACTCCCCATGAGAAAATATATTATTTTTGCCTCAAATCCATTTTTCTCTAGCACATCATCTCTCCTGGAAAACATGGAATTGGGTTAGAAGGGCCTTTAGGTACATGATAAAGGCTGAAACAGAAATACCTTAGCCATAGATAGCTTTCAAAAGAAATCTGAGGATTTCAACTGCTGAAACTGTTTGTTTTGGTACTAGGGATTAAACACAGGGCGCTTAACCACTGAACTTCATCCCTAGCCTTTTTTTAAAATATATTTTATTTTAAGACAGGGTCTCGCTAAGTTGCTTAGGGCCATGCTAAGTTGCCAAGGTTGGCTTTGAATTCACAGTCCCCCAGCCTCAGCCTCCTGAACCGCTGGGATTATAGGCATGCACCACTGCACCTGGTATGATTTGTTTTTTAAATAATAAAATTGTATTAACATGGAAATTTGGGGTTATAGTTTCCATATAATTGTATTTAATGCTAGAAATTAACATCAACCAAAACAGTATAACTTCAGTAATTTCTAGAAAGACCAAGAACTATTCCAGGACTAATAACAGCTCTAACACGTACATCTTCAATCTAAAATTAAAGGACCTATAAAAAATTCAGAGAAATCATTTGAGTAATGAATAAAGTCACTGTGATGTGGCCTGTTAAGGAGTACAATTTTTTTTCTCTACTATATATTTTTATAACTTTAAAATTTGGGTCTTTTATAAAAGAACAGATTGTGTTCTGATATTCATAAACTTAATCAAGTAACCTTTTTAGAAGCCATTAGGAAAAAATTCATTACATTTAATTTATTCAACTGAATGAAGAAAACAAATATTCTAGCAGTCCCTAGAAAAACATTCTACCAGGCTCTGGTACAATTGCTTACTACTGAATATCTTCCCCAAACTATTTTTCTATCTATATTTCTCTATATATTAGGTATATGATATGTATTTTTTTTTTACCTAATCTCAGCAGCCACATGATATGGTGTTGTTTTCCAAATTTCCCCTTCCACTGTTTTCCCATCAGCCAGTCTTACTGCTATCACATTGCTTGCATTCTCCTTTGTTTCACACATAGCATGCAAAAGCTGATGTTCTTTCTTCAAGGTTTCAAAAAGTTCCATCCTTTCTTTTATAAAATTTGGTTGTTTCACCTGAAAATTATTAGAATAAAATGACATTAACAAACACAGTCCAGGTATTGCTAGCTGCTCAGCTCTAAATCATTTTCCACACCCCACACTGCCTTCTCAGCATACATATGTACTCTCTTGTCTCTCTACTTCCCCCTTCAGAAGACTCCTTTCCACTTATCGAATTCCTTAGCTCTACAGTCCAGTTCTAAGCCAGCCACCTTTAACTCCTACACCTTCCGGCCTCTCCCTTTTCACTATTCACAGCACATGTTTGAAGTGGCATACAATACACCACTCATTAATATACAGCCATCCCTCAGTATTCATGAGGATTTGATTCCAGGAGCCCTATGGATTCCAAAATCTGAGGATGTTCAAGTCTCTTAAATAACATAGTATTTGATTATAACCTACACACATTCTCCTATATACTTAAATCCTTTCCAGATTACTTAAAATAAACATATCAATATAAATACCATATAAATAGTGGTTGTACATTAGGAAATAATGACCATTAAGTCTATACATATTTAATACAGACACAATTTTTTTCTAAACATTTTCAATCCACAGTTTGTTGAATGTGTGAATGCAGAACCCATGGATACAGAGGGGACAAATGTACCATCTCATTTCATTCTCTAGTTGGTTCTCCTCTGTTTTTCTCAACTTGAGAACCAGATTATTCTCTTTGAGGCCAGGTATTCCTCCTTTACATCTATCAATTGTTAATGCTCAATGAATATTGTCTGGTTGTTTTAATAATTTATATTTAAAAAGCAGAGTAGCTGATTTCCTCAATACAAAGTAAGAGCTTTACTATTCCAACTTAGACTAAGTGCCGTTTAAATATAGTGTGCCTTAACATCTCATAGCTAAGGCTCAACAGTCTTAAATACATCTCAAATAATAATTTAACTAATAATTATGTTCTTATAAAAAATCTGCCTATACATATTTTAAATTACAAGTAGTATTTTATATTATTTCCATAGCAATGTTACCTCACTGTCAGGTCCATGTTCCTTCAATTTCTCCTTTTGAATGTCCTTTTCTTGGCTTTGACTAGGAGGAGGCTGAAAGATAAGTTACAAACTACTCATGCCAATGACAAGTAAGAACAACACATTGAAACCTGAGGAAGAAGGGGGACTGCCAAGTGCCCATGCTTAAAGGTTCAGAGCTGGGCTCTCCCAACCACTACCTACAACCTATAACGGGCAAGTTATTTTCCAGAGTTCAGTCCTTCTTGAGTCTGCTCTTCTTGCTATAAGCACATTTAATATATTTTCAACATTTCCCGCTAAATTTGTGAGTACCCAAAATCTTCATGAACGGTGCAAAGAACGGGAAGAACATCTCACATTTTGAGAAAGCCTTCAGAACTAACAAAATTTATTGTTTTACATGAAGATGATTTGTCCTTTTATGAGCTAAAATACCAAAATACTGTATTCAACGTTAAGTATACAATTCTCTCAAGATAGATTCCCAAAACAAGAAAATAAAAAATCAAAACCACCTGCTACCGGAGGGAACAGAACTGTTTTGATCTTTATGCCCAAGGAAAGAATAACGAATGTTAAGCACCACGGCCCTTTTTTCATACAAATGAAAATGCTATTTCAGCTATTAGGAAAATATGTGTGGCAGGCTCTTTAATAGAATAGCTGAGAAATTAAACCATTGGGTCAATTTGGTGATTGCTGGAAATCTAGCGGTTCTGGAGCCGCTGCAGGAGGACTGGGTAGGGCACCCGGGAGGAGCACACGCTGCGTGACCACGAGCTAGGCCGAAGCACCCCGGCTGGGGGCACCCCTTCAGGGAGCTGGGCCGGCTGGGTAGCGCGCCGTGGTGGACACACCCTCCCTGCAGCACACCCCCCACCCCTCGGCCTGCACCTGCGCTTCCAGATTTGAAGACCGCTAAGTGAGCACTGTCGCGGGTAGCGGGTCGCGGGTCGCGGGTCCGTGGAGGCGGCGCCGCAGCGCCAGCCCACAATCCGCCCCCCGGAGTCCGGGCCTCCCTGTTACCTGCGCGCCCGCAGCTGCGCGCTCGGCCTCCCCGTGCGCGGCCGCCGCCCGCGCCGCACTCTCTAGCTTGGCCTGATGGCTCAATTCCTCCGCCAGGCACAGCCGCAGGCGATACAGCCTGTGGCGCAGGTCGCGGTTCTCCGCCCGGAGCTGCGCCACCTCCCGCGTGAGGCACGGCCCCTCCGCCTGGCACCGATCGGGCGCGTTCAGCTGCTCGTCCCTCAGGCGCTGGACCTCGGCCCACAGCCAGCGGATGTCCTCCTCCTGCCTCTCCAGGCGCGAAGCCACGGCCTCAGCCGCCAGGGCCTCAGTAGCCATGGCGCCGGCTCCTTCAAGGACCCACGCCCCGCGGGGAGTTAGCGGTTGCGGCGAGGGCGACAGGGAGACTCAGTCCTGGGCAAGCCACGGGGCGGGGCTGCAGCTCCGCACGCCGCGTAGGCGGGTCGAGAGGCGGGGCCAAGGCCGGACACACCGCTGGGGGCGGGTCGGTGAGGGGGGCGGGGCCGAGTGTCGAGGTCCTAAAGGGTTGGGCCCTATGGCTTGGGCCTGGACAGTGCCGATGAGGCCACTGAATGGACTCCCCTAACCTTCAGAGTCATGTCCAGGTGCTACCTGTAATCCCGGTTTTTATGTTGAAACGATTCTGTTTATAGCTGGAGAAATTGAGACAGAGAGGCTATGTCACTTGACCAAATCCTCCAATACTTTGGCAAGGCCAACATATCCCATTTCAATGGATTTTTCCCTGGTTTTCTTTTCTCTGGAATTCTTGCAGTCACCATCCTTTGCATCTCGAAACCGATTCTGCAAAGTAGCCATTAAGCATCGACCTTAACCTTCATGCCAGGGATGTGTAAGGGGCAAAGGCCACCCCAGGAGAGCACATAGAAGATCTCTACAAAAATTTAAATCCGACCAGCATGAAATTGCTAGCTCCTCCAGCCTAGGGAAATGCCACATACCCTTTGTATACCTTACAACCATGAGTATGAAACTTGCTATGGCAGGAACATGAATTGATTTTTTTTTAACTTTATTTTATTTATTTATTTTTATGTGGTGCTGAGGATCGAACCCAGGGCCTTGCACGTGGGAGGCGAGCACTCCACTGCTGAGCCACAACCCCATGAATTGATTTTTATTATTCTCTTTTTAATATTTTTTTTAGTTGTAGTTGGACACAATACCTTTATTTTTTATTCAGTTATTTATTTTTATGTGATGCTGAGAATCAAATCCAGGGCCTTGCCCGTGCTAGGTGAGTGCTCTGCGCTAAGACACAACCCTAGCCCCTACTGTTATTCTTAAAGCTCAGAATTTTGGCACTATTCTAAGATCTTTGCAGATAATAACTTCTTAGATCCTCACCTCAAGAAGTACTATTATCATATCCATTTGTAGCTGGAAAAATTGACACACAGAGAGACTATGTCATTTGACCAAGGTCACACAGTTACTGCATGACAGTTTGGATTCAATCTCCCAAACAATCTGAAGTCTGAGTGTATGATGTCTTTATACCTTAGTAAAATTTAATTGAACATGTCAGATGATTTGATATAGGTGATAAATGCCATAAGAATTCTGAAATGAGAGAATTAGCTTGGACTGGTGTAGTTAAGAAAAAGAGCAATGCTTCAGAAAATAAAGATTGGGTGAAATAAGAAAGGTGGAAAGGTAGACAAAGGTCACTCTAGGAGCAGAAGCAGTTTGGGAAAAGAAGCTAGGGAATGAGTTAATTGAGCTAATCTGATTAAGTTAACTGGAATTCCAAGAAGCTCCCAGAAGGAGGTTCCATAACTTCCATGTGGAAATTTAAAAACCATCTATTAAAGAACTCTGTTGAAAGGAAAAACAGAGAAAGTACAGAATTTAGTTAAGATGATAATAATGAAAAGATTACAATTCTATGGAATATGTAGACTAGAGAAAAATTTGTAACTAACACCTATATTGATAAAAATAAAAGAATGAAAATAAATTTTCAATAAACAATCTAGGACAAGGACATCAAGATAAACCAATAGCAACACCCTAATGAAACTACATACAGTTGTCCTTCAATATCCATGGTGGTTTGTGTTCCAGGACCTCCTTCCACCACAGATAGCCCATGGATGCTTAAGCTCTTATACAGAATGGTATAGTATTTGCATACAATCTACCCATCATTTCTAATACAACATAAATGCTATGTAAATAGTCATCACATTATATTGTTTAGGGAATAATGACAAGAAAAAGTCTGTACATGTTTAGTACAGATGCAACTCTTTTTAGATATTTTCAATCCAAGGTTGGTTGAATCCACCCATATGAAGGGTCATTATGAAAAGCTTTTTTCCTTCAACGCAGCAATCCCACTTTTAGAAATTTATTCCGAAGATACCTTGCTAAGAATAAAAATACATATCACAAAATTTCAATGGAGGTTTATCTGTAATTATAAAATACTGCATAGGATACTGGTTCAGTTAGCTGTGGTGCAAACACAATGGAGCATTCTGCAGCTGTCAAAAAGAATTAGGAAGATCACTACAAACTGATATGGGATGGTTTCCAGGGAATACTGTGCAATGATAAGAACATATATAGTATGTTACATGTTACGTAAGAAAGAGAAGAAAGCACGTGAATATCTACTTATCATTACAAAAATGAATAGAAGAATAAATTAGAAGGCAATTATGTTCATCTCTGAGGGACCAAGGGAAGGGAAATGCATTTATCTACTGCATTGCAAAAAGAAATAGAATAACAAGCAATAATGGCTACCTACAGGGGTCAGGAGAGGGGAAATGAGCTGTGAGGACCTCTGAGGGATTTCTCTGGGTGTATCCTTTTGTATAGCTTTGACTTTTGAAGGTATATAAATATTCTGCATATTCAAAAACTAAACCAATAGACATAAAAAGAGAATAAGTTTAAGTAGACAGCAAACTTAAACAAACTTGATTTTAATTCAAATGACCATTATAACCAAACTAAAGGTGATGGAGATGGAGAAAAAAATGACTAATTATAATCCACAATCTTAGATGGATTGTAAACAAATGCTGAACTCTTTTCAGAAGGTTTTTGTATTGTAGTGATGTTGGAAAAAAAATTCTGAAGCTAGTTTTTATATGCTCTAAGACTGAGTGAGTGAAATGTGTCAATACTGGGATCTATGATTCTCATTGCATAAGAAAGATGCAAATATGGAATGAGAGTAGAAAAGAAACAATCCTATGGGGATAGTGTGGACTGAGATGGATTTGTGTAAACCTATGATTTATAAAATGTTTGTGAGTATGCTTCTGTATACACACACACACACACACACACAAATGCAAGTATATGCATGCACGTTGTATACATGTGAATATATTTACTAACTTTTAATGTCAGAGGAGTCAAGAAAAGATACCCAGTAGCAATGATGACACATAGCATTGAGGTCTTGATCTTTACCCATTAAAAGAACTAGGGCTCCTGGGAGAAAGGTCACTCCAGGACTGGGATACAGATTCAAGATAAACCTGGAACAGCTTGTCTTGCTGGAAATTAGGGAAGGGCTCCCCACAAAAATGGTCTGAACATGTCACAAGAACGCAGGAATGACCTTGAAGATGTTCCCACTGGCCAAACTGGTACTACTTGTAAACCAAAAATAATTAGTATGACAATGAATCATAAACCACCAAAAATATGGGAATTCATAAATCAGAAGAAACTAGAAGACAGAAAATAGAAAATAAAAGAAAAACAGGAAAGAAGCAAGAAGCTCAGCTTATAGACTATAGACTGATGCCCAAAACAAAATGGGAAATGCAGAGATAAATGTAGAATTAGAGCATTAGAAAATCATCAGTTTGCCAACTTCAGAGTAAAGATTAAATCAGGCAGCAGTCATGCTCAACCTAAAGGCCAGTTTTGAAAAGTGGCAGGATATTTGCATGGTTTTAAAACATCTCCCTGCAGACTCTTTATTAGGTGCAAGAGAAAATCAAAAATTAATCACACAATGAGGAAATCAGGCAATACCTTGATCAAGTGATCAAAATTAACATCATCTATAAGGAACAGGTAGGCTTCATGAGTCTCCAGATGTAACATTGCAAAGAAGGCATAATCCATTATACAGAATTCATTCCTAGAATACATAACCCCTATTTAATCCCAGAGAAATGTCACACAAATACAAAATAAGGTACATATTGTTTAAATAGTGAAGGGGAGAAAATGTTTTTCAAAAACATTGACATCATAAAATACAATCTCTAGAAATGTTCCAGATTTAAAAAAGCTGAATAATCATGATAATTAAATGCAATACTTGACCCCAGATTGGATCCTGAAGGGGGCAAAATGCTTTTATAAAGAGCATAATTAGACCAACAAACTAAAATGGAAAATGGATGGCATATTAGATAAAAATATTGTGTTGATATAAATTCATGATATTGATAAGTATTAAAAAAACAGAGTGTCTCCATTTTTCATAAAAGCAAGCTAAAGTATTTAGTCAAGTTGTATGTAACTTATATCCATATGGAAAAAAAAATTGTAGAGGAAGAGAGGATAAATGATAAAGCAAAGGGTAAAACATTAACCTCAATGTAAGCTTCTTAGAACATGATGAGATAATGTTACTCCTCTCGGTAAAGCCTTTAGAAACTTTCTACAGCAAATGGAGTAAAATCCCAATTTCTTATCAGGACCTATCAGGCCAGCAAAACTGAACTCCCCATGGCCTCTCTAGCATTATACAGAGACCTTTACAAAGAACTAGTCCCTGGAGCTCTCAGATCCTCAGATAATCCTACTCCTTCCTGGCTCTGAAATTTTACACATTCCAAGTCTCTGCTTTTTTAATCTTCTATCACTCTTACTATCCAACTTCATTCTGGGGTTTTAGCTTATGTGTCATCTCTGTGCTCCCTGTAAAGTAGCCTTGCCTCCCTTCTCTCTCAGCATCTCTTTCAGTTATATTGTAATTATTTTATTCATTTGTCTGCTTGTATTTTTTCTGTCCCTACCTCTTAGCTGGAGTGGGGGTGGGGGTGGGGATTGACTCTATTATTCCACCATGATTCCATACCTCCCATCTAGTACAAAGTAGAAAACCAAAGAAAACTTTGGAGTTATAATGGCCTCTCATAAAATTATGAAGACAGGGAGAAAATAAAAAGATCAGTCTTTGTCAAAATTGGGGGGAAAGGGGAATGAGTAGGCAGAGAACAGAAGATTTTTATGACAGTGAAATTATTCTTTATATCATTATGTATCCTTACAAAGGCATAGAATATATAACTCACCAAAAGTGAACCCTAACATTAACCATGGGCTTTGGTTAATAATGGTGTACAATGTAAGGTCATCAATGTAAGCACAAATCTGCCACTCTGGTGCAGGGTGTTGACAGTAGAGGATGCTGTACCATGCACAGGAGCAGGGGGATATAGGAAGCCTCTGCACTCTCAGAGTGTCTGTATTCTTTCAGCTTAACTTGGCTTGGAATCTAAAGTAGCTCTTAAAAAAAAAAAAAAAAAAAACTTAAAAAATTGTTCTAAGAGGTCCATTTCTGCATCTACCAGGAAGGACATTGGTGTGGAGGACAGTAACTGCTGTGGCTTCCGGCGCTTTGATGAAACCTCAGATGAGGGGTCTTCTGGCCTAACAGCTGCGGTTTCATATTGTAGGAACATTCATGGTTGCCCTGGGGGTTGCAGCTCTTGATAAGTTTGGTGTGGCTGAACCAAGAAAGGAGGCATATGCAGATTTCCACAGAAATTATGATTCCATGAAATATTTTGAGGAGATGAGGAGGGCTGGTATCTTTCAGAGTTGCAAAGTGATTTTGGAATATAAAGAATTTCTTTGGACTGAGGTCCTTAGAAGTTTGTGCTCCTGAACTATAAAACATGAGTACATGGGCTAAGGGAGAGTTTTTTCTTGGTAAATAAACAATTAACAAATACTATAGACAGTGTTTGCTTGATTCTTATTGATAATTTGGGGCATTTAAAAGCAACATAATTGGTTGGAAACTTTTAACACCATTTATGAACCTCATGAAGATAACTCGATTTCAGTATTTCTTACAATTTTCATTGTTTTTATACGTCTTTAATTACTCTGATGTTTCGTTTATTTCAGTGGGATACTCCTAGGTGCAATTACCTGGTCCTGGCCTTGAAATGGTCTTCAGGAGTCCATATAAAATTTCTGTATTGTGGACTCTAAGAAAGGAGAGTGATATAGTTCTTCCAATAAAGTCTGTCTATGGACATCACCACCATTTGGTGTCCCTGCTGCCACAACTGAAAGGCAGATAACTGAGAAATACTCAGTATTGTTTTGTTAAAGTGCTAACCATGTGTATTTGGGAATATGTATCTTAATACAGAAATTGATTTTACTTAACTAGAATTGAGTAATGTCTGTTAATGCCTAAACAGTGTGCTAACTTTCTCTCAGAGGAGTTCTTAGAACCTCCTGTTGTCCTTTGTTGTGATGAAAGTGATACTATAGAGCACTTTGAGAGTTACATTTATTTTATCCAAAGCTAGTTTAATCATGAATTGTCACTTTGTTAAGATAACAGAAACTGTATCTTACCCTTTTTAACTCATGCAAAATTGAATCCCAGTGATGTAGCCTGTATTAAACTCAGATGGTATTAATAAAAAAATACTTAATTGTAAAAATCCCTGGTTAAATAGATGTTTATAAATGGCCTGTAAAAAATAAAATAAAAATAAAAATATTCTAAGAGATTACAAACTACCACAAGATGGCAGTATTTCTCTCAGAAGTGTCAGTAAGGAACCCACTTAGGGAAGATTCTGATGGCCTATGTCCTGGTTCTTCAAGAAGCTCAGAGTGCATCACAGTAGTATCACAGCCCAGCCTGAGGTTTGCACTTTTGATGGGTGTTTGTAAAGGCAGGTTTTATTATTATTCAGGGGTGGTGGGGCCAACAGATCAACAGACAATGGCCATTGGGAAGATAGTTCATTACTCAGTTACCAAGAAAAGGGAGTACCTGGTCAGGCAGGAGGCAGAGCCAGAAGGAGAAGAATTTTCGAAAGAGCCTGTGTTGTGGTTTTCCTGGGAAGGAACAGGTGAGGTAGGGCAAGCAGTTTAGGACTGACTAGTTGGATCATCTCAATGGGCTCTGGGGAAGTAGGTGCTGTCCCTAGTCCCAAGATAATTAGGTCAGGGGAATAGTGAGTCCCTTATCAACACTTCTAAGAAAAATACTGCTATTTTGTAGTCTCCTAGACCATTTTATTCTTTTCTTTAAAGGTAGAATTTTTTATTTTTTTTTAATTAAAAATAGTTTTTGTTTTAATTGTAGATGGACACAATACCTTTATTTTATTTATTTATTTTTTTATATGGTGCTGAGAATCAAACTTAGTACCTCACGTGTGCTAGGCAAGCACCCTACCACTGAGCCACAACCTCAGCCCCAAAAGTAGATTTTATTTTTTAGAGCTGTTTTATCTTCACAGCAAAGCTGAACAGAAAGTACAGATATTTCCCATATACTCCTGCTGCTACACACAGACCCTCTGAAAAGAGGTGGTTGTGGTGTCAGTTCTGGGTTGGTTGGTTTGCATATGAAAAACCAGCTCTCTAGAAAATCCTTTGCTGTTGGCTAACTCTAGAAGGGGCAATCTTTTCCTAGTCAGCAAGGCTCTAAAACATTAAAGCATCAGAACCACATGGTTAATGCAATGAAGTACAGAGATATTGGGTTATTTTCTCAGGTCACTTACAGGGCTGGAAGAAAAGCCAGGAAAATTTTTCTTGTGCTACTATCAGTGCACTCCAGGGAATTTTGATTTCTTGAAAAATAAATCTTCCAGACAGATGCTATAGAAAAAGCTCTACTTTCTTCTATTAACCAACATGGCAGGAATATTATGATAACCACAGATTGTTTTTTCCCCACCAATTTCCTAACTGGAAAAAAAACATCAAAACATTTGAGTTCCTTTAAACAACTCCTTGATATGTGCACTTAGTGACTTTTAGAGAGAAGACATACAAGATATGAATGGGGAAGGACCCTGCTGCCATGACTCACTTGCATCAGCAGGTACAGAGGAACAGGGCAGAGAGTGCACCTGAGAATAGAACAGTACACCTGCAGACCTGGCCAGGGGAGGTCCTGAGGTGACTCCAGTGTCTGAGCAGATCCAGGCAAGTATACACATGAAGGCTGTCTTGGAGCAATCGTATTACAGCCATGCAATCTGCAGTGAGCCATTGTTTGTGGCAGCACTCCCCTGAGTCAGCAGGAATCCCTTCTTCTAATCTGGTTTCATTAAGTGGACACCAGACTTGGATCAGAGGAGAGGGATCATTTATGCAATTGTATTATTTAACCAAGTCATCATTTAGAAGTTTTCAAACTTACCTCTTTCTTTCTTTCCTTCCTTCCCTGTCTTTCCTTCCCTCCCTCCCTCCCTCCCTCCCTTCCTCCCTTCCTTCCTTCCTTTCCTCCTTTCTTTCAATGGGCTAAGTTGAGAAATAACATGCAGTAGGTGATTTAATAAAAGACACTAGTACAATGCGATAATTTTCTTTTGCTGTCTGTAACTTTACTAACCCCAAACTGCAGTTGTGGGGAGCAGAGATGAGCAGCATAGTTCCTGATAAGCTTCCTACCTTATGATGTGGCCATTTAATATAGATTATGAGCATGGTATATTCATAATGATGAAAATAATCATGGGGTGCTACAGAAATGATTATTTGGGGATGAAAGGAGGAATTTAAATTGAACAGCAGTTAGCTAAGCTTTGTTTCTTGCTTAGCTTTCAAAGTTTACTACTGCAGGGGGTTAATTAATATAGCACAATCCTCTTGAGCCAAGACGGTCAGCACTGCATTTCTCCCTGGGTTTAATCGGATGCCTTCTTTCTCCCTGCAGATCTCTAATAATTCCAGGTGGCAGCGTGACTTTGCTTCCAGGTGGCAGTGTGGCGTGGACACTGGCTGCAGAGTTCAAATAGTGGCAAGGGCCAGGAGGGAAACACTTCCCCAGCTCCACACAGGCCAAAATGTTTGAGATAGGAGCTAAGTCTTGGTTTTATTATTGTGAGACAAGGACACAAAAAGAAAAGGAGAAGAGAAAACAGTGGCTCTCAGAAATACTGGTGAGATACAAAGAGCAGATCCTAAAGGAATTCAGACTAGGCCAGGTGCTCCTCTGCTTGGTGTATGATGGAGTGTTCTCCCTGAAGGAGTACAGAGAGATCCTCTCACAGGATTGCTATCTGAGGAGAGTGGAATATTTTTTTCTGAAGCTTTTTTCCAAAGGCCCAAGTGCTTTCTGTGCTTTCTGCTCTCATCTGGAGGAATTCTGCCCTTACCTGCTTACCTCCATTTTTCTTTATTACCAAGGTAAGAATATGGTTTGCTCTGAAATGTAGTAAGCTTAATGATAGTTGAATCAAAATATCAGGCTCCCTAACTACACTATGTAATAATGAGTTTCAACACAGCATTGATCTTTTTTTTTTAAGTATTTTTTTTTTGTAGTTATAGATGGACAGAATGCCTTTATCTTATTTATTTCTATGTTGTGCTAAGGATCAAACCCAGTGCCTTACACATGTCAGGCAAGCGCTTTACCACTGAGCTACAGCCCCAGCCCCAGCATTGATCTTTATCTTACTAAAACCATGCAGTGCTTCTCTCTTAAATCTCACAATGCAGAAGTAAATGTGTGTGATGCTGAAGAAATCCTTGCACAGCCCCTGGAACAATGTTCAAGATGATTTCTAATCATCTAATTAAAAATTTTTTTATCTTTCTTGTTTTAATGAGGATTTTTAGATGCCAGGCATAATGTATTAATAGGTTACAGAAGATTGGACTGGGCTTTCATTCTATAGGCAAATCATGGTTCTTCAGAATGTTAAAAATTACCTTATGGTCCAGCATTTCCACTGCCAGGTATATGCCCAAGAGAAATGGAATTATGTGTCCACACAAAGAACTGTGTAAGATATTCATAGCAGCATTATTCATAATAGCCAAAAATTAGAAAAAAAAGCCCAAGTGTCCATCAATTGATGAAACAAAATGTCATATATCTATACAAAGTAATATTACTCTGTCATAAAAAGAAATGAAGGAATGATGCATGCTACAACACAAATGAACTTAAAGCCCTAATGAAAGAGAAAGAAGCCTTTCCCAAATGCCACATATTATATGATTTTATTCATATGAAATGTCCAAAATAGGTAAGTCCATGAGACAGAAAGCAAATTAGTGGTGGCTATGAGCAAGAAGTGGAGGGAAAGAAGGGAAATGTACAGAAGTTTTTTGGGGTATGATGAAAATATCCTGAAATTAGATAGTTGTGATGGTTCACATGTCAGAGAATATACTTAAAAAACCAAAAACCTCTTACTTGTATACCTTCAAAGGGTGAATTTTATAGTGTGTGACATATAAACAAAAAAGCTGTTATTTTAAAAAACTAGCATGCAAATCTTCTCAGCTGCTTCTCTCAGTCTTCTAAATAGAGCCCTTGAAATGGCCTATCCCAATTTCCCAGCCTCCTTCCTTCAAAATAGAAAGAACTCCTTCTTGCTAAGAGTGGGTTTGGGACGGTCAGCCCAATACAGGAACAAAGAGGAAGAGAGGGCATGTGTTCTGGGGCGGTGGTAAGAATGAGGGAACAGAGGCAAAAGGAGGAATCTCTATTTGCAATTCTGTGGCCTGTGTCTGTGATACCCATTCAAGTTTTTGAGAACTGTAAGGAAAGGATTTGAACTATTTTGAAGTAGTATTTTATTGCTGGTCTTCATTTGCCTTCAACACTTCTCCAAGACAGAAGTGTGAGTTCCAGCTTGATGACAGATTTATTCTGAGGTTTATTTCAGTGGAAAATTTATCCTTGGCTTTTAGGATAGTTTTGATTCATAGATTTGTTGTAAACTCCCATTCCATGGTCTCTATAACATTCTGTAAAGTGGTCAATCTACAGAAAAAGTCAAAAAAGTGAAAATGAATATTTATAAATGGCTTCTTACATTTCTTTAGGCTGCACTGTAATATAAATTTACAAATCAGAGAATGTTTGCCTTTTCATGTGTTAATCCAGTCCAACTTTACAGAGTATCTACCATGCCTCCTGCATTATGGTGAACAAGACCAATGCAATCCTTATTTTTCAATAAATCCTTTAGTTTTTATATATTTAATTTAAAAATACATTATTCATTTAAAAACTAAAAGATTTATTTATTATCTATTTAAATATATTATGCATTTTAAAATAAATGCATAATATAGGTGCCAGGTATAATGTATCAATATATTGATACATATGTAAATATATATATGCAATTAAAATACTATAATTTATATATTATGCAAGATAAATATATAATGCATTTGAAAACTGATAATTTTTTCTTACCAGGTAACTTAAATATTGATATGTAAAAAACCAGCTGAATAGCGGTTATAGTAACTACTTAACTTTTTTGTTAAGGAATCATCACAGGTTGAGTTTTGTTTGTTTGCTTAATTTTTCTTTGTAAAGAAATTATCTTGGCTTAAGAGGAAGAGGGAAAGGAAAGTAGATTAACTAAGGCTTTAGCTATATATTTTGGGGGAGGGGGTGCTGGGGATTGAACCCAGGGTCTTGTACATGCTGGGCAATAGCTGTAAATTGAAAATTTTAATTGTCTATTTCTGAAGCATGTGTGTCACAAAATTGACATTTATTAAGTCTTGAGTTGGAAACATGGATTGATTTCTACTGTTATTCTATAATATTTTACTATTTTCAATGCTTCTCTACATACTATAAAATGTTACTAAGTACAAATTATTTCCTTTATTTGAAAATGAAATAATCTGATGAGGTTATACAAATCTATACACATGACAGAATTTTGTAGAAATACACAACCACCACACACACACACAAAAAATGAGTGCCTGTAAAAACCAGTGCAATTCAAATAACATCTGTAGCTTAGTATTGTGCCAACATCAATTTCCTGGTTTTGATCATTGTATGAATGTTATATGGAATGCTATCACTGAGAGAACCCCACCTGGGAATTTTCTGTACTATTTTCTGTGATTCTAAAATGATTTTAAAAAGTTATAAAAAGAAAGATAATAGCAAGGATATGATAAAATTTTAATTGGAGAGATTGTTTTTAATATTAGCTTTGAGAAATAAAATTCTAAAAATGTTCACATTCTTTTGCCACCTGAATATCATATCAATGGTCAGAATTTAGAGTTTAAGACTAACTTTTAGTTAATTCCAGGTTGTTAAAGCAAGTTCTTTGCAAAGGCTCAGGTCCCTCCAGCATTGAGTCATCCATGTGTGTCCAATAGGGCTCATCCTTTGTGAACGTCCAGAAAAGGAAGCTTTGTGATAGGCTGTAATGATATCTGTCTTCAGGAGGAAATCCATTTCCTGTCACTGTGTGGGTCTAAAATCAGTTCCTAAACTACCAAAGAGGCCTTGCAGTTCTAAATATAAAGAGGCCATCTGCCATTGTTAGAACACATACTATTAAACAAATACATCCCAACAAAACAGAGCAAGAAAGGTGCAAACCTAGCATTCATGCTGCAGAGCACTCTGGGGAAGGTCCAATGATTTATTCAGTATAAGGCAGAGGCAAGGGGCTGGGGCTATAGTTCTGATAGAGTTTGCTTAGCATGCACAAAGCCCTGGGTTCAGTTCCAAGCACCAAAAAAAAAAAAAAAAAAAAAGAGACAAGAAGTGAGTGAGGGCTTTTGCTTAGTATGACCAGCTAGTGATGCTGCTAATGGAACCTGGAAGTGCTATACTGTCCTCTCATGTTTTCAGCCACATGTAATTATTGCTATGAACAACTCCACTTGTTAAAACAGATCAGTTTGTGCCAATAGGGATGAACAGATGCCTGCCTGACACTCTTAATTACAGGGAAAGAGCCCCCTCACTGGGAGGGGAGAGGCTCAACCCTCGGAGCAGCTCCCACCTCCACAGGTGGCCACTGCATTTCCCTTATTCCCGTCCCTGTCATATTGGGAGGAGAGGCAAGATCTGGAGCTGGAAGGATAATTTCAGTGTGGGCATATGAGAGCAATCCCTAAACCATCATTCCCAGAGCTAGCCTCTTGAAAAGTGAGCCATTCCACACTATGCAATGCAGCGTGGTGGACTTGTTATGCACATGCAGAGGGCAGGCGCAGGGCCTGGCATTGGGCCCAGGAATGGAAGCTTGGTGTTGCTTTCCAGGAACTAAAGGGAAGACACAACAGAAGGCAGTGTAAACAAGGGCAAGGCCAATGCAGGTGGGGTGTGGGGGCAGAGCTTGTCAGGCTGGGGCTGGATACGGAAGGGGACCTACAGAAAGTTTTAATTGAGGTGCCATCTGCTCTTTTCTAGGGGCTATCACCTGTGACAACTGAAAAAAGTAAAAAGGCTTAAGCAGGAAAGTGCTGCCCCAAGCTAGGACAGAAATCATGGTCAGTTTCTGGGGAGATAGAAAATGAGTTGCACTGGTCAGTTTTAAAAGTCATACCCTCCCAGTGACTATGGCTGCCAGGCTAAATCCAAGATAGGGAAGGCATGAATACCATTCGCTGGTCAGGAGCTTGAGGAGAAGCCACATTTGAAAGAAATATGGTGTCTCCTTTTCCTTCTTCCCTTGTTTCCATGAAAACCGTTTTTAAATACTGCAAAGAAAATGGATATTTACTCCCAAACTCCTCTCTTCAGAACAATGCCAGCATGCATGTTTTAAAAACCAGCCACTCTACTCCCAGCTAAGACAAGCGATTATTCATATTCAACAATTGGTAATGATTCATATTTCAATGAACTACTGGGTGTTTCCTTTAGAAAAAATGTGAACCAAATAATGTCATCCTTTTATATACAATTTAGGATAGCCAAATCTCCAGAAACACATTGTTATTACTTTAGAGGACAAAAGAAAGGCTGTAAAGAGTGGGTGAGCTTACAGACTTGCAGAAAGTGTGATTAACGGCTTGTGTTACAATGCAGAACAAACCCACAGGATCTTACAAGACATATACATTGCAGAAGAAAAAGCATGCTTTGGAACTCAACATGAACCTAGCAACGCCCCTGACACTGAAGATCAAGAGCAAAGTCTCCAGTTATTTAACAAGTATGTTAATATTCTTAGTGTTTGCCAGCTTTAAAAAGTCTTGTCTTGCTACTTTTCATTTTCCTCCTTGTTTCACTGTGTCCTTTGGTCAATTACAAATAGTTTTGCTGGTATGCATATTTTCTGGGACATTTTCAGGTCTCTGTGTGATTTCTTAGTTGTTTCACGGTATGAGAAGAATAGAACTTGGAGATTACCATTTGGTTGTAGGAAGCTGATGCTGTTGAAGTGTGTACCTGGTGACCAGTCTTAGTTTTTGTTCTGTGTTGGAACCCAAAACAGGTCAATGCTGCTCATTCAGAGTACCCCCAAAACAATCTACTTCAGGAATAATACTTTAAAATCTGAATTAAAAGATTACAAATGGAGCAGCAGTCCCCTAAAGCGTGTGCTAATGCTTTTCTCAAAGAAAACACTCTTCATTGCTCGTGGAATATTCTGGGATTGCTCAACACATATGACATTCTTATGTTCTTTTGGCTCATAAATTGCAGGTTTCATGGGCAGGAATAAAACCTGAATTGTGGTAAGACTCTATGGCTATTTCTTGCAGACTTTCTCGTAGAAAGGATTTGCATAAAATGAGAATTCATATCATAAATATGGTCCCCACTCCAGTCTATGTCTCCCCTTTCACTAAAGGCATGAAATGAGATGTTGATAGTTGGTGTACTAGCTATCAGAGCTCTGTAATTTTCTTATGGATCTCAGACATGACAATCAATAACTATGGTAGAAAAATGCATAAGCCAACATTTGCTATGCTTAAATAGCATGTATAATTGAGTTTACCTCTCATTTGGCTTATCGTAAAAATAATAAGTCCCTATTACCATAATCTGTGCGCTTGAAAGTACATTTCCTGATTTCTGCCAATTCTCTTGCTGGGTTGAGAAACTTGTGCCTTGAAGCAAAGCTCTCAGGGTTCCCTGCACCTGACTGGGTGGCTCAGGTTCCCTGCAGAGCCAGGAAGCTTTCTCTGGGGCTGGGTCGGTGGGTCAGGGGTTGGCCTCCTGCACTGGGAGCAAGACCTCCCCCCAGCCTATCCAGAAGGTGAGGTCTGGCTCCCACTGCTCAAAGCCATTGCTGGTACAAGGCCCTGAGCTGCAGATGCCTCTGAGGTTTGCAAAATGGTGATATCTGTTTCTTTTCCTCTGCTGCTTCTCACTTTCAGTAAGAAAAAAGGGACAGAGACACATTTGGATATAAATATAACACACAGATCTATAGAAAGAGACAGACATTTATTTATTGGGTCACATGATTGTGGGGGCTGGTGAGTTCATGATTTGTCAGGCAAGCTGGCAGGCTGGAAATTGAGGTAAGAGTTGACGTTGTTGTCTTGAGTGGAGACCCACAGGGCAGCAGGCTGGACTATGGCAGTCTTAAAGAGAATTCCTTCTCTGCAGGAAATTTCAGTTTGTACTCTTAAAATCTTCAACTGATTAGGCAAGGCCCATTCACAGTATGGAGAGCAATCTGCTCCATTAGAAATCTACTGATTTAAATATTAATTGCATCTAGAAACTACCTTTGCAGTGGCATCTAGATTGTTGTTTGAGTAGACAACTGGGTACTATAGCCCAGCCAAGTTGACACACAAAATTAAACATTACAAGCATGGTGTTGCCTTGGACAAGTTGTGTCTAACCTTTCTGTGCCTCAGATTCTCTCCTGGGAAGTGAAGATAATGAACAGTCCCTGCCTCATCGGATTGTTTGAGGGTTCAATGCACAACATGTACACGAGCCATCTCTGATCCATTCTTTCCTTTCTGTGTCTCACACTACTCTAGGTCCAGCATACCACTGGCACTCAAAGCATGCTAAGTAGTGACTGGCTCAGCAACGTACACACTGCGTGTTTCTGCTTAGTTCCTCTTTACACCGATAATTTAGGCAACGATGATCCAATCCAGGGCTTCCAGCACTTACTCTATGCAACCTGTCCATGCATACCAGGTCTGCTGACTAAACTCATCCCCCACCACCTCCACAGGCTCATTCCTCCTGCCCTGGGCCCACACCACCCCCAGGATACCTGAGACATGCTGCTGAATTGATAAGTGCAGCCAATCTTCCTAGGTTTTGAGTTTCAGTCTTGGGTGGAAACAGGGTACCTCAATTATCATTCTTTTGTACCTCCTATCTATCCCTGGGTCTTAAACCCTCTTGCTCTTTTTCTCTATCTCCTTCCCCATCCCCCTTCCTCCTCCTTCTTCTCCTCCTTTACTTCCACCTCCACCTCCAGTGCTAAGGATCAAGCCCAGGGCCTTGTACATACCAGGCAAGCATTCTACCACCGTGATCTACCCCCAGCCCTCTCTTTTCATTTCTAGCTCTGCTACCCCAGGCCAACAAAGGGTTACTGTGATAGTTCATCAACTTGGCTGGGTCACAGTGCCCAGATATTTGGACAAAACTTACTCTGGATGTTTCTGTCAAGTATTTTTTGGATGAGATAAATACTTAGAGTTGTGAATTTTGACTAAAAGAAGGTAAATCTCCATATGGTGAATGAACCTTATCAGATTGGTTGAAGGCTTATAATAACAAAGACTGACCCCCTTAGAAAGAAGGAATTCTGCCTCAGGCTGCATTTGTACTCTAAGTCTAACCCTTGCATACATCTCAGGCTGCTGCCGGCCCTTCACAGTTTGGACTTACCGAGTCTCTGCAATTGCATGGGCTGATTACCCCCCGCCGTGTGTGTGTGTGTGTGTGTGTGTGTGTGTGTGTGAGAGAGAGAGAGAGAGAGAGAGAGAGAGAGAGAGAAACAGAGACAGAGAGATCATATGTATCATATCACACATATACTATATAATCATATATATATATGTGCATATCTTCATCCTATGGGTTCTGTTTCTATATACAGATGGAAAAAACAGTGCTTAAATTGTAGCTCTATGCTGGACTCCAACACAGCCCCCTGCTATAGGCTTTAAGTTTTTAAGCTTCATGGTCTTGTGATTCCTTGGGAGGGTCAGAACTTATTTTTCCTCTGTTCCTAAGGCGCACAGCTGCTATTAATCTTTCCCTCAGAGTTTTATCAGTTATTTACAAAGAACTTGATTTGGGGCTTATACCAATTTTGATTGTTTTCCCTGTCTGTTTAACTTCTGAATTATCATTTAAGATATCAATTTTCTGCCCACTGGCTGCATCCACCTGGGCGGCAGCCGGGCACCTGGCAGATGAGCGGGGCGGTGACAGAGAGCGGTGACCCTCGGGCCCAGGCAGCGGCAGTGGGGGAGGGGCGTGGGCGCACCGATGGGCGCGACTGAGAAAAGAGGCAAGAAGAGCCGGAGGCTGTTTTCGTCACTGCGAGGCGCTGGTGTAAAGATCTTTCATTTCTGTGATGGTGTCAACTTGACTGGATTGAGGAATACCTGGAGAACTGCCCAAATGGAGAATAAGTCAGATTCTCTCACCTGACCACATTAAAGCAAAGAGTCTCGGAACCACTGTGTCAGAAACCCTGACCGGAGAACAGGCCCAGGGGCCTGCAGAGGGGCAGAGCCGCCGCCCACGCCTGCAAGGTAGGTGGACCTGCTACCTACCAGCAGAACAGGCCCAGCTGCCGGTGTGGTAGGCACATTGCCCCAATTGGAGGAGGGGCAGAGCTGCTGCCTGTGCCTGTGAGGGAGACTTTGCAACTATACAAGAGCAATATAAATATATAGGGGGAAAATTCAATAACACAACAGTTTCACCAAGCTGAAAGAAACACGAACAGTATGAAAAGACAAGGAAAGAAAGGACCACAAGCAATGCAGGTCAACTCAACATTAGAAGAGGTAATATCTGCAGCAGATGGAATGTCAGATAAAGAATTCAGGATATACATGCTTCAGATGATCTGGAGTCTCAAGGAAGACATTAGACAGCAAAATCACACAATGAAAGATCACTTCGACAATGAATTACATAAACAAATCTAAGAAGCAAAAGATCAACTATACAGGGAGATACAGGTTATAAAAAACAACAAACAGAAATCCTAGAAATGCAGGAAGCAATAAACCAACTTAAAAACTCAATTGAGAATACTACCAGCAGAGGAAAACACTTAGAAGATAGAACATCAGACAATGAAGACAAAGTATTTCAACTTGAAAAGAACATAGACAGCTCAGCAAGACTGTTAAGAAACCATGAGCAGAACATCCAAGAAATATGGGATAACATAAAGAGACCAAACTTAAGAGTCATTGGGATACAGGAAGGTATAGAGGTCCACACCAAAGGAATGAGCAATCTATTCAATGAAATAATGCGAGAAAACTTCCCAGACTTGAAGAATGAGACAGAATCCCAAATCCTAGAAGCCTACAGGACGCCGAATGTGCAAAATCATAAGAGATCCACACCTAGACACATTATAATGAAGATGCCCAACATACAGAATAAGGAGAGAATTTTAAAAGGTACAAGAGAAAGGAAGAAGATTACATTTAGGGGTAAACCGATCAGGATAACAGCTGATCTTTCAACACAGACTCTGAAAGCTAGAAGATCCTGGAACAACATATTTCAAACACTGAAAGAAAATGGGTTCCAAACAAGAATTGTGTATCTGGCGAAATTAAGCTTCAGGATGGAAGATGAAATTAAAACCTTCCACGATAAACAAAAGTTAAAAGAATTTGCAGCTAGAAAACCATCCCTCAAAAAAATCCTCGGCAAAAGATTACAGGAAGAGGAAATGGAAAATAACAATGAAAACCAACAGTAGGAGGTAGTACAGTAAAGGGGGGAAAAATAATCAAAGAGGAAAACAAACCATGTTTAGTAACATAAATAAACAAATATGGCTGGAAAAACAACCCATATCTCAATAATAACCCTAAATGTTAATGGCTTAAACCAATTAAGAGACACAGGCTAGTAGAATGGATCACAAAACAAGACCCAACAATATGCTGCCTACAGGAGACGCATTTGATAGGAAAAGACATACATAGACTGAAGGTGAAAGGTTGGGAAAAATCATATCATTCATATGGACTTCGGAAACAAGCAGGAGTGTCCATACTCATATCAAATAAAATAGATTTCAAGCCAAAGTTAATCAAAAGGGATAAAGAGGGACACTACATACTGCTAAAGGGAACCATACACCAACAAGACATAACAATCATAAATATATATGCCCCAAACAACGGTGCTGCTATGTTCATCAAGCAAACGCTTCTCAAGTTCAAGAGTCTAATAGACCAACATACAATAATCATGGGAGACTTCAATACACCTCTCTCACCACTGGACAGATCTTCCAAACAAAAGTTAAATAAGGAAACTATAGAACTCAATAACACAATTAACAACCTAGACTTAATTGACATATATAGACTATACCACCCAACATCAAGTAGTTACACTTTTTTCTCAGCAGCACATGGAACCTTCTCAAAAATAGACCATATATTATGTCATAGGGCAACTCTTAGACAATATAAAGGAGTAGAGATAATACCATGCATCTTATCTGATCATAATGGAATGAAACTGAAAATCAATGATAAAAGAAGGAAGGAAAAATCAAGCATCACCTGGAGAATGAACAATAGGTTGCTAAATGATCAATGGGTTCTAGAAGACATTAAGGAGGAAATTAAAAACTTCCTAGAGTTAAATGATATCACAGACACAACATATCGGAATCTATGGGACACATTGAAAGCAGTTCTAAGAGGAAAATTCATTGCTTGGAGTTCATTCCTCAAAAAAAGAAAAAACCAACAAATAAATGATCTCATACTTCATCTCAAAATCCTAGAAAAAGAAGAGCAAAACAACAGCAAAAGAAGTAGAAGGCAAGAAATAATTAAAATCAGAGCTGAAATTAATGAAATTGAAACAAAAGAAACAATTGAAAAAATCGACAAAACTAAAAGTTGGTTTTTTGAAAAAATAAATAAAATCAACAGACCCTTAGCCATGCTAATGAAGAGAAGAAGAGAGAGAACTCAGATTACTAGCATATGGGATGAAAAAGGCAATATCACAACAGACACTTCAGAAATACAGAAGATAATCAGAAATTATTTTGAATCCTTATACTCCAATAAAATAGAAGATAGTGAAGGCATCAATAAATTTCTTAAGTCATATGATCTGCCCAGATTGAGTCAGGAGGATATAGACAACCTAAACAGACCAATATCAATTGAGGAAATAGAAGAAACCATCAAAAGACTACCAACTAAGAAAAGCCCAGGACTGGATGGGTATACAACAGAGTTTTACAAAACCTTTAAAGAGGAACTAATACCAATACTTTTCAAGCTATTCCAGGAAATAGAAAAAGAGGGAGAACTTCCAAATTCATTCTACAAGGCCAACATCACCCTGATTCCTAAACCAGACAAAGACATTTCAAAGAAAGAAAACTACAGACCAATATCTCTAATGAATCTAGATGCAAAAATCCTCAATAAAATTCTGGCGAATCGGATACAAAAACATATCAAAATAATTGTGCACCATGATCAAGTAGGATTCATCCCTGGTTTGCAAGGCTGGTTCAATATAAGGAAATCAATAAATGTTATTTACCACACCAATAGACTTAAAAATAAGAACCATGTGATCATCTCGATAGATGCAGAAAAAGCATTCGACAAAGTACAGCATCCCTCTATGCTCAAAACTCTAGAAAAACTAGGTATAACAGGAACATACCTCAATATTGTAAAAGCAATCTATGCTAAGCCTCAGGCTAGCATCATTCTGAATGGAGAAAAATTGAAGGCATTCCCTATAAAATCTGGAACAAGACAGGGATGCCCTCTCTCACCACTTCTGTTCAACATAGTTCTCGAAACACTGGCCAGAGCAATTAGACAGACAAAAGAAATTAAAGGCATAAAAATAGGAAAAGAAGAACTTAAATTATCACTATTTGCAGATGACATGATTCTATACCTAGCAGACCCGAAAGGGTCTACAAAGAAACTATTAGAGCTAATAAATGAATTCAGCAAAGTGGCAGGATATAAAATCAACACGCATAAATCAAAGACATTCCTGTATATCAGCAACAAATCCTCTGAAAATGGAAATGAGGACAACCAATCCATTCACAATATCCTCAAAAAAATAAAATAAAATACTTGGGAATCAACCTAACAAAATAGGTGAAAGACTTATACAATGAAAACTACAGAACCCTAAAGAGAGAAATAGAAGAAGATCTTAGAAGATGGAAAAATATACCCTGTTCATGGATAGGCAGAACTAACATCATCAAAATGGCGATATTACCAAAAGTTCTCTATAGGTTTAATGCAATGCCAATCAAAATCCCAACAGCATTTCTTGTAGAAATAGATAAAGCAATTATGAAATTCATATGGAAAAATAAAAGACCCAGAATAGCAAAAACAACTCTAAGCAGGAAGTGTGAATCAGGCGGTATAGCGATACCAGACCTCAAATTATACTACAGAGCAATAGTAACAAAAACAGCATGGTACTGGTACCAAAACAGGCGGGTGGACCAATGGTACAGAATAGAGGACACAGAAACCAATCCACAAAACTACAATTATCTTATATTTGATAAAGGGGCTAAAAGCATGAAATGGAGGAAGGATAGCATCTTCAACAAATGGTGCTGGGAAAACTGGAAGTCCATATGCAACAAAATGAAACTGAATCCCTTTCTCTCGCCATGCACAAAAGTTAACTCAAAATGGATCAAGGAGCTTGATATCAAATCAGAGACACGGTGTCTGAAACAAGAAAAAGTTGGCTACGATCTACATACTGTGGGGTCGGGCTCCAAATTCCTCAATAGGACACCCATAGCACAAGAGTTAATAACTAGAATCAACAAATGGGACTTACTCAAACTAAAAAGTTTTTTCTCAGCAAAAGAAACAATAAGAAAGGTAAATAGGGAGCCTACATCATGGGAACAAATCTTTACTCCTCACACTTCAGATAGAGCCCTAATATCCAGAGTATACAAAGAACTCAAAAAATTAAACAATAAGAAAACAAATAACCTAATCAACAATTGGGCCAAGGACCTGAACAGACACTTCTCAGAGGAGGACATACAATCAATCAATAAGTACATGAAAAAATGCTCACCATCTCTAGCAGTCAGAGAAATGCAAATCAAAACCACCCTAAGATACCATCTCACTCCAGTAAGATTGGCAGCCATTAGGAAGTCAAACAACAACAAGTGCTGGCGAGGATGTGGGGAAAAGGGTACACTTGTACATTGCTGGTGGGACTGCAAATTGGTGCAGCCAATTTGGAAAGCAGTATGGAGATTTCTTGGAAGGCTGGGAATGGAACCACCATTTGACCCAGCTATTCCCCTTCTCGGTTCATTCCCTAAAGACCTAAAAACAGCATGCTATAGGGACACTGATACATCGATTTCATAGCAGCACAATTCACAATAGCAAGACTGTGGAACCAACCTTGATGCCCTTTAATAGATGAATGGATAAAAAAAATGTGGCATTTATACACAATGGAGTATTACTCTGCATTAAAAAATGACAAAATCATAGAATTTGCAGGGAAATGGATGGCATTAGAACAGATTATGCTAAGTGAAGCTAGCCAATCCCTAAAAAACAAATGCCAAATGTTTTCTTTGATATAAGGAGAGTAACTAAGAACAGAGTTGGGAGGAAGAGCATGAGAAGAAGATTAACATTAAACAGAGGTGAGAGGTGGGAGGTAAAAGGAAAGAGAAGGGAAATTGCATGGAAATAGAAGGAGACCCTCATGATTATACAAAATTACATACAAGAGGAAGTGAGGGGAAAGGGGGAAAAAACAAGGGGGAGAAATGAATTACAGTAGGTGGGGTAGAGAGAGAAGATGGGAGGGGAGGGGATGGGAGATAGTAGAGGATATGAAAGGCAGCAGAATACAACAGACACTAGTCTAGCAATATGTAAAACAGTGGAGGTATAACTGATGTGATCTGTATACCGGGTAAAAATGGGAGTTCATAAACCACTTGAATCAAAGTGTGAAATATGATATGTCAAGAACTATGTAATGTTTTGAACAACCAACAATAAAAATTAAAGGAAAAAAAAGATATCAATTTTCTACCTTTTGTGTTGCTTTCCAACTTTCTGAGTTTATTTCTTTTCCTTTGTTTGCTCATGTGTTTTGGCCACATCCCTGTGGCTTTACTGCTCAGAATCCTTGTTATCCCAGCACAAAGCCAACTTTGACTTTCTGTTATGCCCCAAAGAAATAGGATGCCTCTTTGGTTTTTGTAGTGTGGTGGTGTTCTATTTTTTTGGTACTGGGGATAAAACCCAGGGTGTTGTGCAAGCAATCTACCATTAAGCTATAACCCCAGTCCCTCTGTTTAATTTTTACCTTATAGTACATATAACTTTAATTCTCTCCTCTCCTCTCCTTCTCCTCCTCCTCCTCCTCCTTCTCCTCCTCCTCCTTCTCCTCCTCCTTCTCCTCCTCCTCCTTCTCCTCCTCCTTTCCTCCTCCTCCTCCTCCTCCTCCTCCTCTTCCTCCTCCTCCTTCTTCTTCTTCTGATTGGGAATATTTCTTTCTGCATTATTTCTAATTTCTGGTCTTATTGCATTGTAGTTAAAAAATTAGTCAAAATGTTTTCTACTTTTTAAAAATATTGGAGACTTTCTGGTTTAATGCTATGTCAATTTCTGTAGCTATTCCAGGTGTACATAGAAAGAATATGTATTCTAGGGCTGAGGAGGTAGCTCAGTGGTAGAGTATTTGCCTAGCATGTGCAAGGCCCTGGGTTCTATCCCAGCACTGCAAAAACAAACCATAACAAAATAACAACAAAAGAATGTGTATACTCTATGTTGGATTCAAATTATTATGTATTGAATCAAGCTTATAGTCTCAAAATTAAAACTTCTAGCACTTGCTTTATCTATTTAATCAGTCCTATTCTGAGAAAGCTTCCAAGTTCTCTTGACTATTGATTTAGCAATTAATTTTTTAATATATTTTATTTAAATGTTGTTCAGACACCAAGGCTCACCGTTGCCCCTTTATTTATACATAAAATCTGTCCTGATACTTTTGGCTTTGAGTTCTAGTTTTCTGATCTCACTATGCCTTGTCTTTTGTTGTCTTGATAAGCTCACGGCTATCTTTGACATTTATTCCTCAACCGTTCAGCATAGTTGAAATAAAAATAATCTTGTTTTAAGCATAACTTTGCTACTGGACTGTGGCTGCATATGGATTTCTAACATGTCTACTGGTCCGCTGGGAACGTTAGCAGTGGTAGAAAAGCAGCTGAGCAGTGGTGAGTCCCACTGTGTTCAGTCAGCCTCCTGCGTCACCTCATAATGCTCATACCTACCCTAGCAGGTAGTTCCTCTGTTTGCCCCCATTCGCAGTTGGAGAAGCTGAGGATTTGAGTGGTTTCATGACCTCCCCACATCAGAAGGCTCATGGAGGATCAGGCAGGAGCAGGGCCACTCCACCCTGACCCCCTTCACCACATTGCTGACCTGTTCAGCCTTCACCCCAACCTCGTGTTTGGCACTGTGTTCTGGAAGCCTTCCTTTGGTGGGTCCTTCAGCTCTCTGATGTGAACTTCATCAGGGCCATTCTCTGTGGAAACACATCCACTCAATTTTTAACTTGAGAAATGGTTTTCAATTTTCTGGAGCTGATTGTTTTATCCACATAGAAACCTGCTGACTTTTAGCAGGACGTGACTGGACAGGCTGACCATTCACTTCCTTGAGTCTCTGGACTTCTTAGGATACATCCTCCTTGTCCCTGAAGCAGCTGTTAACTCGGGTCTCTGACCCTCTTCTCCGGCCCCAGTCTTCATTCTGGACACCAACTTTAGAACAATTTCTTCTTTCATTTTGGAGCAATGCTGGCAGAGTTATTCTGGACATAAATTCTAGAGTTACCACCAACATGATTCCATGGGCTTTAATCTTAAGAATTTTTGTGTCTTTGGATCTTTCTTGAAAATACTCTTTCCAGATTTCCAGCATGGCTGAGGACCTACTCTCCCTTGTCTATCTCTTTGGTCATTACAATAGGACTTAACATCTGGTCAGCCATCTTCAACTGGAGATCTTTCCATTCCTTCTTACTAGTTACAGCTTCTGTTATCTAAGCCATGAAGAGGGAATTTCTCTGGTTCCCCACCTTCAATAGCCAAATATTACCTCAGCAAAGGGAAACCCAAACCCATACTCTAGTCACACAGTGCACAGGGGCCATGTCACTACCCACAGTGAAATTAGTGTCCCTAAAACTGAGATGGGATTTTAAAGTAACCTCCTTTACACATGTGTGACCTAAAACTGACTCAACCCCAGGGGTTCCACAACCAATGATGCTGAAAGGTTGCAAGTGCCCAAGTTGTCCCCTTCCAATTTTATTTGTAAATTTACCTATTTTAATTTTTTTAAGATAGTATATTCACTTGGCTCAGAATTCCAGGTATCAACGATGAAAACTCTCCTTCCTTCTTCTTCCCCTATCCAGTACCCTTCCTAAGAACAGCCACAATTACCAGATTTTAGTACTTCATTTCAGAAATTTTTTTCTATGTATAAAAAGCTGTACATAACCAGGCATGGTGGCACACTCTGTAATCCTAGCAGCTCGGGAGGCTGAGGCAGGAGGATTGTGAGTTCAAAGCCAGCCTCAGCAAAAGCAAGGTGCTAAGCAACTCAGTGAGACCCTGTCTGTAAATAAAATACAAAATAGGGCTGGGGATATGGTTTAGTGGTCAAGTGCCCCTGAGTTCAATCTCTGTTACCAAAAAAAAAAAAAAAACTATACAAATATTCCTCTGAAAGAAAAAAAAACAAAACTAATCATGATCATATGTTATCAACTGAAAAAAAACAGTTACATTAAAGATGAATCCACATGTGTTCATAAGAGTTTTTTTAATAGCTATGGAATATTTCACTGTGTGACTATAATTTATTTAAGTCATCCCTACTGACTAAAATTTACCTTATCTCTTTTTGTTTCAACTTTTCAGAGGTTTGTAAATATGGGTAAATCCCTAAAGGAGAATTATTGGTTCAAAGGATATTTGACGCATAATTTTTTGTAGATTTGTTGAATTGTGCTCTGTGAATGTTGCACCCATTTACACTCCCACAAGTACTTTATATTTGTTCTTATTTCTCTATATCTTCAATAATACAGGGTATTATTACACTTTGGAATCCTTCGCTCACCATTTGTTTGGTGAAAATGATATTTTATTATAGCTTCAATGTGAAATTATTTATTATGAGTGACATTGTACATCATTTCATCTTTGAAGATCCAGATATGTTTCTTTTTCTCTCTGTTCATATCTTTTGCACATTTTCTGGTAGGTTATTGATCTTTTTTTTTACACAATTATAGGACCACTATATGGTCCTATAATTATAGGTCCTATATTGTAGGACCACTATATTGAATGTTTGTCTCCTCAAAAACTCATGTTGAGGTTTAATTGTCATTGTAACAGGATTAAGAAGTAGCACCTTTAAGAAGTGATTTGTTCATGAGAGCTCCATCCTTATGATTAGGTTTGGAGCTCTTAAAAAAGGGCAAGTTCAGCCCCAGTCACCTTCTCCTTTGCCCTTCTGCTTTCTGCCATGGAATAATGGGATAATGCAAACACAAAGTCCCTTGCCAAATGACAGCCCCTCAATATTGGATATCCAAACCTCTTGAATTGTGAGCCAATAAATTTCTATTCATTCATTATACGTTACCCACTCTCAAGTATCTTGTTATAGTAGCACAAATGGACCAAAGTCATTCTTAGATATGATTCGAGTTGAAAATACTTTACCAGCATATTGTCTTCTGACTTTGCCAATGAAAGGTAGTTTTTCCACCCTTTATTTAAGTAATTGAATTTATGAATCTCTTCTTTCACAACTGTTAGGTTTTATGTCCTATCTAGAAAGTACCTCCCTTGTTTTTGATTCTAAATAATTATTTTTTTGCTCCAATATTTTATGGTGTCATTTTTTACATTTTACTATTTAATCAACTAGACTTTGTTGTGGAGTGAGGTGTGAACTTAACTTTATTTTCTTGGGCATTTTTTTCCATTTTAACTTTAGAATCAGAGTGTTTAGTTTTCCATGAAATAAAGAAAATCTTACTGGGATACTTATTAGAATTGCATCACCTTTATAATTAACACTTTCCACTACTGATATTGCTATAGTTATGATCTTCCTTTCTAAAAATAAAGATTTCCATATGTTTGAGTTTTCTTTATGCCCCTCGGGAGTGTTTTGAATTTTTCTTCATCTAAATGTATACCTAAAAAATATTTATTTCACTGAGATACAACACAATTGAAAAAAGAAAGAAATTCTGACATCTCAGCAGTTTAGCACAGTGTTTACTTCTTGCTCATGCAGGTTGGCAGGTGGCTCTCCTCCATCCTTTCAGGGTCTTTCCATCCTGAGATGTCCTTTTAAAACACAGGGCCTCCGGAATTCCTGTGGCAGAGGAGGAGAACATGGAGGAGCATCCAAGGTCCTAATGCCCTGGGTCTGGAGGTGATAAACTTCTTTCATCATTTCAGTAGCAGAACACAAGACCACCTGAATACAAAAGGGCTGGAAGGATAACAGCCTTCTATACCCAAGAAAGAGGACCAGATACAAATAATACAAGTATTTTATTTCACACCAATAAAACTATTAATTAAGCGTCAGGGTAAAATGAAAAACAAACAAACAAAAATCGTTTTGGTCATGCAAAGTCTCAAAATATTTTACTCCAAGGCGTCTTCTCTCAGGAAGCTAATGGATGGGGTGCTCTGCCAAAATGAGAGAGCAAATCGGGGGAGAAGAAAACATTGGATAATCTTGACCTAAGAGTGCATCAAAAGGAATCCTCAGGATGATGGTGAAGGATATCCCAGAGAGGCAGCAGGACTAGAATTGAAACCCTGTAACCTAGAGCTAACGGGATTGTTTTTGCTTTTGTGGAAGAAGGCCTAACTGAGAAAGAGCCAATAGAAGGGAAACTAACCAAGAGCCAATGGTGTGAGTTTAGGAGCCTGTGCTCAGCCCTGCCTGAAGCTGGTTCTATTCTTTGAGAGTTAATACAGGCCCACAACATTCTTTTGTGCTTTAGTTTCGGCACCTGGCTTTCTGTAACTTGTAACAAAAACATTTCTGACTGAGGCGGGGAAATATCAGAAGAAATAAAGCTTGTCTTCAAGGAATTTTAAATCTAGTTAGGGAAATTTTATTTGACATTAACTACCATGTATTATTCCTGTTTCTATTTCATAATCTCCTCAAGCACTATGTATTTTTAGCTAATTGTTTTGAAAGCAATGGGCCTTAGAAGCTGGGCAAAATCACTAACTTGATGTCATTGTTCCCTCACAGAAGCAAACACTGTTTAAAGGAAAATGTCCTCCTCTCCTGTTTTTTTTTTTTTTTCTTTTTAGAGGATTAAAATCGAATGGGAGGATTTACCCTAAAGCAATAAATACACATGGATATTTCCAAAGGTTTTGCAATACGGATGTTTATCAGAGCATGGTTTATTACACTCAGAAATCCTAGAAGCAATTTGATAGTCCAACAGTACAAAACTGACTGAGAAAATTGTTATACGTTTGTACATGGAAAAATAAATAATTTCATAAATGTACAGTTTCTGGCATGGAAAGCTATGCACAGTTTCTCACTAAGTGAAAGAAGTCAAGTGGCAAATTAATTTGGCACTTTAAAATGTATGTGTATTTGTGTGTGTGTGTGTGTGTGTGTATGTGTGTGTATTTGAGAAAATGGTATTTTTTCTTTAAATATATGTGTGTGTGTGTGTGTGTGTGTGTGTGTGTGTGTGTGTATAGTTGTTGATAGACCTTATTTTATTTATTTATATGTAGTGCTGAGAAGGGAACCCAGTGCCTCACACATGCCAGGGAAGTGCGCTAGCACTGAGCCACAGCCACACCCCCTAGCAAGTTGTATTTTGAGTGTTGAGATTTCAATTGCCGTTTCTAATCTTTTTGCTTCCCTGCTTTCTTCATTTTTAAAAGATTGGTTGTGAGTTCAAACTTAGTATTTTGTCAACATTAGATGTGAGCACACTACAGAAACATTTTGGGCTTGATCTTGCTGCTCTTCGACAAAAGCATTCACTATTTAAATACTGCAACAATTTCTCAAATTTTCTTCTTAAGCAAATTAAATCATACCACCATATAGTATAAATTACATCATCATAATACATATGAAGGTTTTCTTTAAAAAGTTAATTCAGTAAGCAAAATAAACATGTTGTGAATTTTTTTTTTAAAGATTTACTCCTAAACATTAACATTTACTCTTCAGGCCCTTTATTTTTGCAATATAACATCTAATGAATTAAATTGTTAGGTTTTACATAGCAAACAAATCAGAGTCACTTTTACAAAACAATACTTGAAGCAAGAAAAATATTATAGATTTACATTGAGTATTATTTATATTTAAACTAGAGTTGGACCTTACAAGTCTGAAAATGAGCTGACAACCATAAACCAAGTGTAAGTGCCTGTTTGGGGGTCTGGGTGTTGAACCCAGGGCTTTGAGCTTGCTTGACAAATGCTCTACCACTGAATTACATCACCAGTCTCATTGCCCCCATTTTTTAAAAATCTGTATTTTGAGACAGGATCTTGCTAAGTTGCCCAGGCTGGCCTCCAATTTGCAATCCTTCTGCCTCAGCTTCCAGAATAGCTGGGATTAGAGTAGCATGCCACGGCTCCCAATAGAGTGTTTTGATATCTGAATTTGATTGAACAGTGCCCAAATTTTCTATGATGCTCTTAATTATACCCTCAAGCTTTCATAGAAACCTTTATTCCTTAAAAAAAAAGAACATCTTGGGCCGGGGATGTAGCTTAGAGGTAGAGTGCTTGAGTAACATGCATAAGGCCCTGGGTTTGATCTCCAGGAAAAAAAAAAACAAACTCTTTTTTTCTGCCCTGCATAAATATCATTAAAGATAATTGTTTTCCAACACAGATACCAGACCAAAATTGTTTTTCAGATTCCACCTATTGGAAGAAATATACAAACTACAATTGTTCAGATAAGAAAAAAATAAAGCAGTACTCATAATTCTATTTTGGGTAATAGTCAAAACAAATTGAGGTAATTATTGTGGGCAAAAAAAAGTAACTATGGTACTTGTTTAATATTTAAAAATACAACTTACTGAGAATCCATTTCAAAAATGTCTGAGTCCTGAGAAGGTTTTTAAATTTAATACTATGTCATAAGAACTACAGATACTTTGTTGACCTTTTCTATATTTACTCACTTTATCTTCTTATGCAAAATTTGAATGGTAGAGGATAACTTTGCCCTTTTACCCATCTAACAGTTTTCAGTCACTGTGCATGTAATAGGCTATTGACCTGGATTTGCAGGTTTGGGGTTAAAATAAACCACAAATCTCCACTTAACACAAGGATGGAGATTTATCACCACTAGATGGTACTGTGAAGTAGTTATTGAGTTTCACATTGCTAAAACTTGTCATTGACAGTGATTTTTTTTATGCAAGGAATAAATCACTCTTAATACAGTCTTGCCATTCCCATTAGCACTATCTGCTCCTTTCCTAACTTTAATTTGCTAAATCACTCCATTATGAAGAGATGACAGCCTGTGATTCATAACAGAATCTCTTAGGTAAAGTTCTCTGGGTTAAATAAAATCTGGGCTTCTGAGAAGTGATATTAATACTCCATTTTCTTTCACAATTACTTTCAAGCTAAACAATATTGTAAAGGTATACAAACAATCATTTTTAAAGCCAACTCATCAAATTTTAAAAAAATGACAAAATGGCATTAGCAAAAACCAAAACTTTGCCATTCTTCATGATATATGTAGTTGACAGCTTGTACTTTTGTTTATTTTCATTGCTAAGTCTTGCATGGAAAGAGTGTTTTTGGTAGATAGGGTGAATTTTGTCATTATCAGTGTGGTTCAAGCAACTAGCCTGTGGTTAATACCCTGTTTAATCAACACATTGCAGTCCCTGGCAGCTTCTCTGATGGCATTAGTACTGAGCTCAGTCACACAGGACAATACAAAAGTTTCAGGCCAGAGAGCTTCGGAAGCCAATTTCACTCTACACCACTTAATTTTATCATTTTTCACTGAAAAAAAAAAAAAAAACAAAACTCCATACTATTTATATGGGAAGGTCGTTTTGATTCTGGTTGGTAATACATAGCTGTTGCTCTTATTTCCTTTTTGATGAGCTGGTAAGAATAGTGGTTCTCCAAGGCCTGACTCATTTCAGCTTTTAGTAATTTCATTAGAATAAATGTTTCCCCTTCAACCGACCCAGCATTTGAATGATTTGCGCCAGGTCCCAGATGGTTCCAGGACCTCTAGAAGATATCAAAATCCATCGATGCTCAAGTCTTTCATATAAAATGGTGTATTATTTGTACATAACTGATGCACAGCCTCCTGAATACTTTAAATCATCTCTAGATGACTGACAATACCTAATAGAATGCAAATGCTGTAAATAGTTGCTATGCTCTATTTCTTAGGGAATATTAACAAGAAACGAGTCTCTACTTATTCAGCATAGAGGAAGCTTTTTCCTCTTAATATTTTTGATCTGCAGTTGGTTGAATCCATGGATGCAGAATCCAGGAATATGGATAGTTAATAATCGGTTGAATAGTAAATACATTGAATTGATAAAGCCCCAAATTAAATAACTAAAAATTTATGTCTAAGTTTATACATTTATTTGAATTTCCTTCATGAAAGAACACATCTTAAGAACTACCATTTAGTGCAGTGTTTTGAGAAGGAATTCTTGACAAATTCATACACACATATAAACTTATGTATGTATTCTGATTTTAAAATGCAACCAATTTAGAATTAGAAAAAACTCTACTGTTTTCTAAATAAAAACCTGAACACATGTTTATTGAGCACAAGTGCTAAGTATTGTGGAGAAGGCAAGAAAGTAAAGATGGTCCCCTACCCTCAAGAATACATACTCACACCGTTGCATTCATGAAACTAAGCACAAATTATTTAAAACAGTTCAAAGCCCCATCTACCTAAACATCACAACTCTTTTCAAGTTAGCCTGGGGACAGAAAACTTCCCAGAAGGGAAGTGACTAAGCAGTTTAGAAATCATTGGTTCTTGCCCTGCCAGCATACTAGAATTACATTGGAAACTTCAAAACACACTCCTGGCTGGCCCCTGCCCCAGGGATTCTGATTTAGTTGGTCTGGGTGCTCCCCAGATGAATCTAAAAACTATCATTTTCGTGTTGATCACACATCTGGTTGCTGATCCAAGAATCAAATTTAAGCCAGGATGAAAATCAACCACATCACTTAGCACAATGTTCAGTTTACGGACATTCTTCTCATGATGTGACATTTTCAATGAAAGAGCAGTAGATTGATTTACCTTCTGGTGCAAAGTCCTTGTTTTCTTGGGTTCACACTTTGAATAAAGCTGCCAAGGCATAAGTGGACTTTACATATGTTTTGAGGGATAGACATAAGAAAACATTCAAGGAAATAGCCTAAACAAATGTATAGAAATGGGCCGGGTGCAGTGGCACAGGCCTGTAATCCCAGGCTCAGGGGGCTGAGGCAGGAGACTCACAAGTTTGAGACTAGCCTCAGCAATTTAGCACCCAATTTAGACCCTAAGCAACTTGGTGAGGCCCTGTCTCAAAATAAAAAATAAAAGGAACTAGGGAATGTGACTCTATAGTTAAGCACCATGAAGTTCAATCCCCAGTACCAAAAAAAAAAAAATATATATATATATATATATATATATATATATATGTGACAAGAAATAAGATATTTGGAAACTAGGAAAAGGAACCTTTACTCTCTTTCCCTGGCTCCCCATCAACAGCCTTCTTCGTAATTACTGAAGACAGCCTGGGAACTGATTCTCGGCTGCTACATCGCATTCCCTGCTGCTTTTATGAGTCACCGCTGTGCCACTGAGTGTTGGTGCCTGTTGCCAACTCTACTTGGAACTTATCTCCCCCTGAAGACCTGGCACTTCCACAAGTCCTGTCCCAAACCCCCTGGAAGGATAGGAAGACAGCCCAGAACTTGGCACATGTCTTTGTTAGATTGTTCCCGCCTCCTTGAGGTGGTGGGGTTGGTAATGCAAAGGCAGAGCCACCAAGGAGCCAAGAACCAGGGCTGGGCACCAAAAGTCATTCAACTCTGATTGAGTAGCTCAAAACCTGACCTTATATTGGTGAAGGATGAAATTGGACCATCTTGCCAGGTGGCCAAGGCTGTTTTGATTTGTGTGGGTAAAATGCAAGATTGAGATTGTTGTAAGCCAATTATTGAATGCAGCTGCAATAAAAATTTTGTTGATGAGATCAGCTAAGAAATGCAGAAAATCTGACTCTAGAATAGGAATCCAGGTCAGGAACACAGAAGAATACAGTCTGTACTCAAACCAAATTTGGGAGCACAGGAAGTATAAGGCAGTAGAGTGAGGGGAATGTTCTCTCCCAGCAAAAAATCTGGAGCCGGATTGGGCTGGAGAAGCCATAGGCCAGCAAGAGAAGTGTTCCTGGGAGCAATGTATGTACTGAACAATTGCTTCTTTCCTAAGTATTCTATTTTATTCCCTCAAATTCCAGAAAAGCAGAAATTTTGGGACCTTGGAAAGGATAGGAGAACTTCTACATGCCTTACGGTAACTGATTTAGAATCAAAGTGTTGAAAACTGGGCATACTCATTATCTATTGCTGCGCTACAAATTACAATAGAATTTAGTGGCTTAGTTTGTATGGGTCAGATAAGTTGGGTTATCCAGCTCAGAGTTTCTTACAGGACTACAATTGAGGTGTCAGACAGGGCTATGATCTCATTTGAAGGTTCAACAGGAGAAAGTTCCACATTCAAGGTCTCTTATGTGGTTGTTGGCATGATTCATTTCCTTGAGGGTTTTTAGGATGAGGGCTTGATTCTTCACTGGCAGTTGGCTGGAGGCTACCCTCAGTTTCTTGCCATGTGAATCCCTCTAGTTTATTTTATCAGAGCAAGCATGAGAAGAGAAACAAACAAACAACAAAAAAAGAATGTGTGAAAAAGATGGAAGTCATTGTCTTTTGCAGCATAATCTCAAAAGTGATATTCCATTATCCTAGCTATATTTTATTCATTGAAATCAACTCATTTGGTCCAGCCCATACCCAAAAGAAGAGGAGACTACAAAAGGGCATGATCATGCCAGAAGGTGAGGGATCACCAGGGGGGACCATGTCAGAAGTTGCTTACCACATCTTTTCTTTTTGTATTAGAGCACTATAATTATACATAGTATTTGAGTTCATTTTGACAAAATTATACATACAAAGAAATTGATTTCATTCCCCATTCTTCCCTTTTTTCTCTCCTCTTCCCTTCCCCTTTTCTCTCTCCTCTATTCTACTGATCTTCCTTTGACTTCTATATTTATTTTTGATTGGCACTTTCTTCATAAGACATTCATTCTTAATTGCAATGCACACTTCTGTACAGTCTGCCATCTGGACCATCAGGTCTGTTCTTAAGAATGCTAACAGATTCCTCCAGGTGATGTCCATTTTCCAGAAAATTCCACTTGATCCAAGAGAACTGAATAATGAAACTGACTGTTATGGTTCAGATATGAGATATCCCCCAAAATTTCATGTGTGAGACAATGCAAGAATGTTCAGAGGTGAAATGATTAGATGATAAAAGTTGTAACTTAATTAGTGGATTAATTCACTACTTGGCTTAACTGGGTGGTAACAATAGGCAGGTAGAGTGTGACTGAAGGAAGTAGGTCACTGAGATTATGATTTTAGGGTTTATATTTTGTCTGTGGTGAGCTGAGTTCTTTCTCTGCTTCCTCGTTGCCATGTCCTGAACTGCTTTCCTCAGCCATGCCCTTCTGCCTCACCTTGGGCCCAGAGCTATGGAGTCAGCTGACCATGAACTGAACCACAGAAACCATGAGCCAAAATAAAATTTCCTTCCTCTATGTTGTTCTTGTTAGGAATTTTGGGCATAGTGATGCAAAAGTTGATTAAAACACTGACCTTGACCATGGTGTTAAACCACACAGGTGAAAGAGCACTTAAATTTCTTTTTCTTTCTTTCTTTTTTGAGATAAAATAAGTCTTAAAAATTGATTTCCTTTTCTTGCAGTTGTCAATTTCCTAGAAAAGATCTCTTCCTATTTTAAACGAGGATGTAACATCTACCTGTTCTATCTCACAAAGCTCTTGTGGGAGTCAAATGAGAGAATATTCATAAATGCATTTTGAAAAAAGTTTCTAAAAAAGGGTAAATGTCACATATTCAAACCATATATTGTTATTATCATTGCTGTTGCTTTGAAACAATTTTTTATCAGCAGAGATCAAAGCTTTCCAGGTAGTTTTGGCTCCTCCCACTCCTTCTGTTCCCACAATAGCTAATATGTTTGTTTATTCTAAGAGGAGGCTTCCTCTTTGTGACGAAATTCCCATCTTCATCTTACTCTCTACATCCTTGCTTGGATTTACACCTTGCTCTCCCCAGACCTGGGGCACACATAACCTTCAAGCATGTCTCCACACACCTCTTAGATTGTCAAATCTTCCTTCAGAAATACTTCTTGTCACAATGTCGCTCTGTTTAAGGCACAGAGCTCTCACTCCACCCCTGAAGTTCCCCCATCATCACTTCCCATTGTCCCTCCCTGACCAGTGCTTACTCCACCAGCCCCTCTGACAAGGCTCACTGCCCTGCTGAGCTCTGCCTCTGCACCCTTCTCCCTGTGCATGGAAGCTCTGCCTGGTTCCCCTGTCTCTGAGGCTTCATATTTACCAGGACTTTCAATATTGACTTTCTTCAGCACTTTTATGCTTGATATATTCTGCCCCCTCTTTCTTCTTAAGTATTGACTTGGAAACCATTATCTAGTCATTTTATATCATACATGCCAGTTACTGAGGATGCATTTAATCTTCACAACTGCTGTGCAAAGTAGATAAAATGATCCCATTTTATGGTTGAGGAAACTGAAGTTCAAGGTTACACAGCTAATAAAGGTCAGAACCCATATCCAAACCCAGACCTGTGGGCTCCCATTTCTTCCCTTAAATTAAGAGTCATTTTGTTCTCCAAATCTTTGGAATGTCCGTAAGAACAGGGGATTTGGGGCTGAGGCTGTAGCTCAGTGGCAGAGCGCTTGCCTAGCATGTGTGAGGCACTAGGTTCAATCCTTAGCACCGCATTAAAATAAATAAAGGCATTCTGTCCATCTACAACTACAAAAAAAAATTATTAAAAAAAATAATAACTGGGGATTTAGACCAAGGGTAGGAAACAAAGTAGTGTATACAAACTTTTAGCCAACACATACATTTCTGCCATAATTTATTAAATATTAATAAATTTAAATGGCTAAAAAAGGTTAACATTTATTTTATGAATAAATTTTAGTGAAAAGTTACATTTCTGGTAACAATGCCCAGACCAATTATAAATGTTGGAATTTTGCCACTTCTGGTCAGTTACATCTGACTGTTCCATTAGATATCTATATTAAATGAAGTACCATACTGCCTTAAGATTTATGCATTTACATGAATAGACTCCAGGGTGTAACACTTTAATCTATAAAAAGTACTAACTAAAAGTAACCGTTACCATGGCGACATACTGCATGCATTAGTAGCCTCCAAAGGCAAAGCAAGTTGGAAATGAGCATTTGCTGAGCATTTTACCCAGACTAATCGAAACTCCATGGAATGGATTTTAAATCAATCACTATTAACACTTGGAGTTTCATTCCTAGGTTTAAAAGTAGACTATAGATCTTGCCTCATACATTCACTATTTCTTATTTTTAAAAGAGTATTTCATTAGTGAATGACACAGATTTTCTGTTTCATTTTGGGGAACTCAAGCAATGGATTTTTAAGATGCATGTAGATATTTAAGGTTCAGGAAGAGCTATGAGTAGTTGGACGAAAGAAGATCAAGGGAAAATAGGGTTCTCTTTCTCCATGAAATCATAATACAAAGTTCTAACTATAAAGTTCTCTGGAAGAAGAAAAACAAAGATGGATGCTGCCTGCAAGAAATCCCACAAACTGACCCAATTAGACCTGGAAGAGGCACAAAGGAACACTGGGTTACCAAATCAGTGGGTGAAAAATGAATGCATTAGCAACAGCAACTGGAAACTGCCTCCCAAGAATGGAGAACATTGAGTGATCCCTACCTCACACTGTATAAAACATCCTATTGGATTCAGCACCTATATAGGAAAATTAAAATCACAAAGCAGATACAAAAAGCTGAGGTGAAATGTTTTTGGGATCCCAAATGCATGTATTGTGGGGTAAGCTATGATATGACAATATAAAATCTATTCAGTGAAGTAATCTTAGTCAAAATTAAAAGAAAGCAATATTTTGGAAGATGATATTTGAACTGAATAAAATTGGCAATGAAGGGATGTATAGAATAACTCTGTTGCTCAAAAAAAATTGACTGTGATGATAGAAACAATATAAGTCTATACTGGCCACTAGCCTCATGTGGCCACTGAGCACTCAAAATGTGTCTAGTGTACTTCAATCTGACCTAACTTCTAAAAGGGAACTCCAAAGCTGTTTGCCCCACCCCACATCGTCCCCTCTCAGCTCCAAAGAAGCCAGAACAGTTATAGCTCCTTTTTCTTACCACAAAGAAGTTCCTAAATTAGAAGGGGGGGAAATAAAGCCAAAATTAGATTGACAGTCATATAGATAGGTAAATCGAGTCAGGTTGGATCAGGAAGGTCAGTTTTGGGTGAGTCCGAGAAGCTGGAGACTGTCACCTGAGGGATTAAGAATTCCTTCAGAGCACTTTCTCCACCCTATCAAAGATTTGAAAGGGACCCATAAGACAAGGAGGGAATGATGAACCCAGCCTAACTCCATTTTAAGATTAGGAGCCATCTTGTCACAAAGTCATGAAAAGCTAATTTCTGTTTTACTACAAATTACTGAGATTTCTAAACTTGTTTGGAATTCCTGCCTGTGCCTTGAACTCACCCATGCCTGGCTTTCCCTGACCAAAGAACAACCCTCTCAAAAGCCTCAGCAGCCTCATAAATCCTGATGTTGGGATCTGAATTTACTCCCTACCTTGAAATATCATGCCAAGTAGGTCATTAACCTACCATCTGCCTTTGCTTCTCAAAATCCTGTTATCTGTCAGTTCTCAAGACATCCACCTTTGCAAAACCTTGTTCCTGGAAAGCTGGGGGCTGTTCTCTGGACTGGGGTTTCAGGTGACACAGTCCTGGCCAGCTCTTGCTTACACAATACAAGCTTGCTTTATTTGTTTTTTTTTTTTAAATGTGGCTAGTGTGACTGAGTAGCTGATTTTTAAATTATATTTAACTTTAATTAATTTTGATCTTAATTGCCTCATGGGATTATTGGCTAGCATATTAGAGAGCATCAATCTACAAGAAACTCCTAAAAGTCAGTAAGAAAAGATTAAAAAAGAAATTCAAAATATAAAAAGGAGAATAAAAAGACCTTAACTTTTTACCTTTATTTTCTTTTTCTACCCCCATTTTAAAATTTTGCTTACTTTATTTTTATTCTTTTTTATGTGTGTATTTCTATAATCCACCTGTATTAGTTCTCCAGACAGAATCAATAGAATATATAGAGAGAGATGAGAGGAGACTTATTAGGGTGATTGGCTCACTTGATTCTGGAGGCTGAAAAGTTCCATGACAGGAGACCCTGGGATGCAGGTAGCATGGCTCTATTCAAGTTCAAAGGCCTCTGAACCAGGGAAGCTAATAAGGTGACTCAGTCTGAGGCCAAAGGCCTGAGAAACCAGGGGTCTACTGATGTGTCTTAGAGTCCAAAGACTGGAAAGCCTGGAGTTTTAATACCCATCAGGAGAAGAGGAGTGCATCTCAGCTCTGGGAGAGAGAGATACATTCACCTTCCCTCTGTTTTTATTCTATCAAGACCTCCATCAATGCAATGGTACTCACATAGAAGTAGACTTTCCCCTTGTAGTCCACTCAAACTCAAACTCTAATCTCCTCTGGAAACACCCTTACAAATCTACCCCAAACTAATGCTTACCCGTTCTGTTATTATTCCTTAATCCAGTCAATTTGACACCTACAATTACCACTACCCCACCCAAAATTCCTCTATGGCAGTAAGAAAGAATATAAATACATAACAGCAATTTTTCATTAAAAGCATCATAAAGGCATCCAATAGGAAAGAAAGAAGTAAAATTATCTCTGTTCATAGACAACATGACCTTACATATATATAAGAAACCCATAAAGATTCCATAAATGAGTTGTCAGAACTAATAAGTGAATTTAGCAAAGTTGCAGGATACAATCTTGACATGCAAAACTCAGCTTCATATCCATGTACTAACAAGGAAAAATCAGAAAAGGAAATGAAGAAAATAATTCCATTTATAATAGACTCAAAAAGAATAGAATACTTAAGAATTAACTTAATCAAGAGGTAAAAGACATGTATATTGAAGAGTACAAAATATTGCTGAAAGAATTCAAAGAAGATTCAAATAATTGGAAGTACAACCCAGGTTAGTGGATTGGACAACTATGTATTGCTAAAATATCAAAATTGCCCAAAGTAATCTACAAATGTAATCCCTATCAAAATCTCATGGGATTTTTTTTGTAGAAATAATTTTTTAAATCCATCCTAAAATTCATGTGGATCTTAAAGAACCCTAAATGACCAAATTTGTTTTTGCAAAATAATAAATTAAAGGTTTAGGATTTCCTGATTTCAAAACTTACTACAAAGCTACAATAATCAAAAAAGTGTGATACTGGCATAAAGACAAACACATAAACTAATGGAGTAGAACAGAAGGCCCAGGAATAAAACCTCACATATATTATCAAATTCTTTTTAACAAGGGTACCCAGACCATTCAAAGAAGAAATGATAATCCTTTTCATCAAATGGTGTCAATGAGGTGTAAATTGGTGACATGTATGAGGCCCTGGGTTCAATCCTCAGTACTGAAAAAAAAAGCAAAACAAAAATCATAATGAAATAACATGTCACACACATTAGAGTGGCTACTATAAAAAATAAAAGATTTGGTGAGAATGCAGGGAAATTGGAACCCTCATGCCTTGTCAGTGGGAATGTAAAATAGTATGGCAGTTATGACAAACAGTATGGTGATTTCTCAAAAAAAAAAAAAACTAAATACAGAGTTACCATATGACCCAGCCATTCCACTTCTGAATATAAATCCAAAGAACTGAAAGCAAAATCTCAAAAAGATATTTGTACATGAATATTCATACCAGCATTATTCACAATAGCCAAAAGGCAGAAGCAACCCAAGTGTCCATTGGTGGTTAAATAGATACACAAAACATGGTAGATACATAAAATGGAATATTAGCCTTAAAAAGAAATGAAATCTGAGAGCATGCTACAACATATGTGAGCCCTGAGAATCTAAGTAAATCCCACCAGGACAAATATTTTATGATTCCACTGAAATGAGGAACCGAGAGCAGTCAAACTCATAGAGACAGAAATCAGAATGTTGTTTGCCAAGGGCTAAGGGGAGAGAAATGACAGGCATTGTTTATATGTATATAGTTTTGGTTTTGCGAGATGAAAAATTCTTAGAGACAGGTTTATTAATAATGTGAATATACTAATTACTAAAAATGCTCAACATTTATGTTATGTGTATTTTACAATTAAATTTCTTGCTGCTATTAAGCAAAAAGCTGAGAATGAATATTTGAAAGGCAACTTAGGTATGTTCTTCAAAAAGAATAACTGGGCAAGACAATTTTTTAAAAGAAGAGTAAAGAAGGAACATTTATCTTTCTCTTTATATACATCTTCTGTTTTCCTCAAGGCATCACAAACCTGGCTTTTTAAAATAGACATATCAATGCAGCACAATAAAAAAAGAAATTCAGTAAAATCAGATGTGAATATAAAAGTGGCAAAAATTTGATGCAGAAAAAAGATTTTGAAATAAATGGTATTTGGATAATTTGTTATTATTTGGAAGCAAAATCAAGGTGAATTCCTGTCTAAATGCCATTCATCATAATCAAGGAAAGTTGGTCAGAGGATCTCAAATAAAAGCAGATTCAGAGAAGAAAGTATAGATGAACCCTTGGAGCATTAAACCCAGATGGAAAATAAAAAAAGGAATAGAAGTGACAACATGATGGCTAGATTTAAGCATCTTAATCATGTGCAGGTAAAGAAATAAAACACACACACACACACACACACACACATACAAGTGGAAACCTAGAGAACGTATTTAAACAATATAAAACATAACAATGTAGACATATAAAACTGTTTATAATCAATTTAAATGAGAATTCACATATAATGTGTGATCTAAGGAAGGGAGCCAAAAAGTAAAGTAGCAATAAATGCAAGGAAATCATGACACAATGCACATATGTCTGTCAAGTTATCACACTGACATCCAGATACATGCAACTTTGTCAGTTCAATAAAAAAGGAAGGAAGAATAAACACAAAAACATGGAAATGTGCTCACATTAAAGGAAGCAAAATTAAAATACAGTCCTGTTCTGCATAAGACGTATTAGGCCCTCATTAGTCACAGGTACGATGGCAGTCTCATAGAACTGCATCACCTTGTCAGGTCAGAGCCTTCCAAGCTATGTAAGTATGCTCTGAGGCATTCACAGAGATGAACTTACCTAACCATGCATGCTCAGAATGTAAACCCATCCTCACCTGATGTATGGCTCTGTTAAGGGAGACTTAATGAATTCTATTCTTTGGTTTGGTTTATTTCTAAGACCACCAACTCCAGACAGAGAACATTTCTTGGTTGGGTACCGGAATCCCAGAAGTGGGAATTTAGGTCAGAGGATTATATTTCCTCTAAGGTTTAACTATTATTATTATAAGGTTAGGCTCAAGGTTCCATGACATCATGCCTAAGAAAAATAACCTATTTATATACCCCTGGGTTTGAACTTTGTCATTACAGCTGACCTTGAGCTAGATACCTAGTTACCATAAATTAATTAATTAATTAACAAAAGCATGAAGAACAGTTATAAAACTATTAAAGTTATTTAATAATTGTTTTTGGTAATGTGTGTTTTGAGCATTCAAAACAGGATTACTTTTAGCCAGATATGATGGTAGAAGCCTGTAATCCCAGCTACTCAGGAGACTGAGGCAGGAGGATTACAAGTTTAAGGCCAACTTCGGCAATTTAGTGAGAGACCGTCTCAAAATAAAAGAAAAAGAGGACTGGGGGTCTAACTCAGTGATAACATACTTCCTAGAATGAGCAAGGCCCTTGGTTCAATCCCCAGTACTTCAAAGAAAGAAAAAAATGAGACTACATTTTTTTTTTTTTTTTTTGGTACCAGGGATTGGACTCAGGGGCACTCAACCACTGAGCCACATCCCCAGCCCTGTTTTGTATTTTATTTAGAAACAGGGTCTCACCAAGTTGCTTAGCTCTTCGCCACTGCTGAGGCTGGCTTTGAACTCATAATCCTCCTGCCTCAGCCTCCTGGGCCACTGAGATTATAGGCATGCACCACTGTGCCGGGCAAGACAAATTTATATAAAATGTTTTGCACAGTCATTTGACTATACTTGATCAAGTCAATTGAACTATGGTCATGCATCACATAATGAGGGGGTATTTTCTGAGAAATGCAACATTAGGTGATTTCATTGTTGTGTAAATATCATAGTATGTCAGCACACAAACTAAAACAACCGTGACATCAAAAGTAATTTAGTCTATGGGATCACCATCATACATGCAGTCCATCATTGACTGGACATTTTTATGTTGTCTATACTTATTGGGTTTTTTTTTTGGTAAGAACTTCAGAGGTCAATCCTTTGATTTAGAAGTCATCAAAGTATAATTTAAAGTTCTGACTTAAACAGAGTTGGATTCAAATCAGCTTTGTTCAGTCACTGAAGTGTGATCTTCAGCAGGTCTCTTCACATCCATAAATCTCAAGTTTCCTCATCTGTAGTGTGGGTCACTTTACATATTAAGCCAGTGAAAATATCAATATCTGTCCTTATCTCCTTGCACCAGAGTTTCACCCACTCTCCCCTCCCTTTCTTGTAACATACAGACGGGGTTCTATGATGTGAACTCCAAGTACAGGGGAAGAAGTCATCGCAGAGTCATCATCAGGTCTGTCCCTGGACCCAAGCACTTCTGATAGAACCTGGTAGGAGGTGAGCAAGGAAGTGAGGCCGTGGGCAGAAGTGCAGGACAGCAATACCCAGGCTTTCCCTTGCTCTTGCAGCCCACCAGGACCAGCTACTTCCCTGGTGTTCTGTTAAGTGACTTCACCTTCCTCCATATCCTGGTTAAGGCACTAATAACTACAGTGACCTTCATCTTGGCCTGAGCTTCAAGGCACTAGAGACCATGGGTAAAAGGGAGAAAGCTGTTCTCTTTCTAGGGTTTTCCTAAAATTCAAGGGGAGAATTATCTTTAAAAACATTTTATGGTAGTGATTTTTAATATCTACCAAAAGAAATTTTTTTCTAAAAAACTTAATTTTTTGCCACTTTGTGTATTTAGATAAATAATTTTATTTAGCTTACAATGCATAGAAATGGCATTGAAATTGTTGATGCTCAGAGATCCAATAGCCCGTTCACAATGTAGTAACTTTCCCCTCTGGTCTTATTTGCTTGGAGATAAAAATAGATAAAGATTTCAACTTCAGAGCAAAGAGCTGCTTATTGTATTTATTTAGTGTGTTAAAATTAAAACTGTTGTGAATTCTGCAGCTTCATTTTGCAGAGGTTGAGAAAAGCTTTTTTTCAGGTTTGTTCAAGTAAATTCACACTTTCTGAATTCCGTTTCGTTTTTTAGGATCTAAAAATGAACCTTAGATTAAAAACGAAATGCAGGCACCCCACTGTGGTATGCCTGGTCCTATGTAGAAAATAAGAGGGGTATATAAAGTGCCCAGAAAAATGTCTAAATGACACATCTATAAACTCACCTGAGTTTATAAGTGCATCTTAAACCAAGGATGTTATTGTTCACACATGCTTTTTTCTCAACTTTGGATTGAGGTCAGCTCCCTGACCCCATCACCAATTCTACTCTCACCTTTGAGACTGAATTCTTTTTAGATTAATTGAAGCATTAAAAGAGAAAAGAGAAAACAAATATTTTCATCAAGACGAGGTCACTAAAGGGTATTCATATTATTTACCACCCAGAATCTTTGGAGGATTAGATAAGGTTACATGGGTGGGGCGCCCACAATGACATTAATGCTCTATAAGAAGTGGAAGAGACCCATGCTAACATACTTGCTCTGTCTCACCACATGACACCCTCTGCCATGTTATGATGCAGCAAGAATGCCCTCACCAGATGCCAAGAAAATGCTGGAGCCATGCTCTTGAACCCTTCCAGACTTTAGAACTGTGAGCTAACTATACATCTGTTCTTTATAAATTACCCTATCTATAAATGACCACCTATCTGTGGTATTGAGTTTTAGCAACAGAAAATAGATGAAGACACTCCTTGATCTCCATCTTGGGAACTCTTTCATCTGGTAAAGGGGACCATATCCTTTCCTCCCAGGGCCAGTGTAGTTCAGAGGCTGGCCCATTGTCTCCTGGGACACTGAATCTTGAAGATGTGATCCAAGAACCTGGGCATGATTGGAGGTCACATCACCGTGGCAGTAGCAGCCTCGGGAATGATAGTGGATCCTCTTCCTGCCTCTTTGCTGAGTCCTGAACTTCCAGAGCTTCCTGCTGCTCCTAAAGGCAAAGAGATGCCATTTGGTACAAAGTGGTATTTTTGAGTGCAAGTATTATGAGCCAGAGTGTCCTGTTAGAAAACATTCAGAATGAGATTCCAGGTCTTCCTCTAACTGGACATCTAGCTTTGGACAAGTAGTTTTCTTTCTGTCTTCCTGTTCTCATCTGTACTGTGAAGACATGGGTCCTGCTTTGTATAGTTACTCTCAAAAACATGGGGCACTTTCTAAACAGTTCAGGGTTGGCTTAATCTAGGCACTCCAATTCCTTCAGCACCACACCTAAGGTATCTATCTAGCCTCTCTTCCCCGACACAGCAATGCCCAGAAGGAATACAAGAGTCTACCCACAAAGCTCTCTCAGGTGAAAAAGAAAATCTTTTCTGGAAGGACCAACAAACTTCCTAGCTTGCTCATCGGCCTGAATTGGGTCTCATGTCTGATTCTGAATAAATCTTTGGCAAAGATTTTCTCCCATTCTGTAGGTTCTCTCCTCACATTATTGATTGTTTCCTTTGCCGAGAGGAAGGTTTTGAGTTTGAATACATCCCATTTATTGATTCTTGACTTTATTTCTTGAGCTTTAGGAGTCTTGTTAAGGAAGTCAGGTCCAAGATGACATGATGAGATTTGGGGCTTCTTTTTATTCTATTAGGCAAAGGGTCTCTGATCTAATTCCTAGGTCCTTGATCCACTTTGAGTTGAGTTTTGTGCAGAGTGAGACATAGGAGTTTAATTTTAATTTGCTATATATGGATTTTCAGTTTTCCCAGCATCGTTTGTTGAAGAGGCTATCTTTTCTCCAATATATGTTTTTGGTGCTTTTGTCTAGAATGAAATGTATTTACATGGGTTTGACGCTGTGTCTTCTATTCTGTACCATTGGTCTACATGTTTATTTTGGTGCCAACACCATGTTGTTTTTGTTACTATATCTCTGTAGTATAGTTTAAAGATAGAGCACTAATCTCCAGGATATATAAAGAACTCAAAAAACTTAATGCCAAAAAAAACCCCAACAAATAACCCAATCAATAAGTGGACTAAGGAACTAAGCAGACACTTCACAAAAGAAGATATATGATGGATCAACAAATACATGAATGTTGTTCAACATCTCTAGTATTTAGAGAAATGCATATCAAAACTAAGATTTCATATCACTCCATTTAAAATGGCAGTTACCACAAACACAAGTAACATTAAGTGTTGGCAAGGATGTGGGGGGGAAAGTACACTCACACATTGCTGGTAGGACTGTAAATTGGTGCAACCAATCTGGAAAACAGTATGAAGATTCCTTAGAAAACTTGGAATGGAACCCCCATTTGACCCAGCTATCCTACTCCTGGGTCTATACCCAAGGGATGTAAATTCAGCATACTACAGTGACACAGCAACATCAATGTTTACAGCAGCACAATTCACAGTAGCTAAACTATGGAGCCAAACTAGATGCCCTTCTACAGATGAATGGATAAAGAAACTGTGGTGTATATACAAAATGGAATATTATTCAGAATTAAAAGAGAATAAAATTATGGCATTTGCAGGCAAATGGATGGAGTTGGAGACTATTCTGGGTCTCTTATTTTTTCAAATGAATTTCATGACTGCTTTTTCTATTTCTCTAAGGAATAACATCTTCTCATCTTCTAAAGTCAATTTCTTTCTTTAGTGTTTTGTAGTTTTTATTGTAGAGGTCTTTCACCTCTTTTGTTAAGTTGATTCCCAAGTATATTAATTTTTTTGAGGCTATGGTGAATTGGGTAGTTTTCCGGTTTTCTCTTTCAGAGGATTCATCACTGAAGTATAGAAATGCATTTGATTTATGGTATTGATTTTATATCCTGCTACTTTGCTGAACTCATTACTTAATTTTAGAAGTTTTCTGGTGGAGATTTTTGGATCGTCTAAATATAGAATCGTGTCATCAGCAAATAATGATAGTTTGAGTTCTTCTTTTCCTATCCATATTCCTTTAATTTCTTTTATCTAATTGCTATGGCCAGAGTTTCAAGAACTATGTAAAATAGAAGTGGTGAAAGAGGGCATCCCCATCTTGTTCCAGTTTTTAGAGGGGTATGCTTTCAATTTTTTTCCATTTAGAATGATGTTGGCCTTGGATTTAGCATAGATAGCTTTTACAATGTTGAGGTATGTTCCTACTATCCCTAGTTTTTATAGTGTTTTGAACATGAAAGGGTGCTGTATTTAGTCAAATGCTTTCTTTGCATCAATTGATATAATCATATGATTCTTATCTTTAAGTATATAATGTGATGAATTATATTTATTGATTTCTGTATGTTGAACCAACCTTGCATCGCTGGAATGAACCCCATTGGATATTTTTTAAATATGTTTTTGTATGTGATTTGCCAGAATTTTATTGAGGATTTTTGCGTCCATATTCATTAGGGATATTGGTCTGAAATTTTTTTCCTTGATGTGCCTGTGACTTTGGAAGAGTTTCCTCCTTTTCTATTTCATGGGATAATTTGGGGAGTATTGGTATTAATTCTTCTTTGTAGATCTTGTAGAACTCAGCTGTGATTCCGTCTGGTCCCAAGCTTTTCTTGGTCGGTAGGCTTTTGATGGTGTCTTCTATTTCCTTCCTTGAAATTAATATATTTAAGTTGTGTATGTCCTCCTAACTCAGTTTGGGTTGATCATATGCCTCTAGAAATTTGTCAATGTCTTTGAGGTTTTCTTTTTTTTTTCCCCAATGTACATGACATTTAATTTCATCTTAGAGAAATAAACAGGACACCACATAAAGCATGGCCATTCTTTCTGCTTCTAAGAGTCACAATTAAAGTGTTTTTTCCTTGATCTCCCATGAACTTTTTAACAGAACAAAGGCTTAAAACATTAAAGACATTTTAGGAAAACTTCTAAATATATCTTGTGTGTGTGAGTGTGTGTGTGTGTGTGTGGTGCTGGGGATTGAACCCAGAGCCTTGTACATGTGAGGCAAATACTCTACAGTACTCTACCAACTGAGCTTTATACCCAGCCCTAAATACTTCATTCTTAATGGCATATTTTCAAATAAGCAAAAATGATCCACCTGCTAATCTTTAAAACTGCAAACAGAGTCTGAATTAACTAAGCATTACATTTCTGATTTGTTTTTAAAAATGTTTTTCTCTTTGTCCCCCATTTATCATTATTAACTGTTGACCAAAATTGTATATTATTTCTCATTTTATATGGTTAATCTTATTGCCTCCAGTGATCAGTGGGAATTTTATGACCAAAGTTCTCAATAAATAATTTATTCCACTTTTCCATTACTTGGAAAGTAATGTTTCAGAATAGTTCTGAAGAGAGAGAGAGAGAGAGAGAGAGAGAGAGAGAGAGAGAATTTGTTATAGTAGATGGGGTAGACAGAGGTGATGGGAGGGGAGGGGGGATAGGAAGGGCAGCAGAATACAACAGACACTAGTATGGCTGTATGTATAAACATGGCTATATAACCAATGTGATCCTGCAATCTGTACACGTGGAAAAATAAGAATTCATACCCCATTTGAATCAAAGGTATGATATGTCAAGATCATTGTAATGTTTTGAGCAACTAATAAAAAAACAAAAGAAAGAAGATATGTGCATTAGACCTTAGCTCATCTATTTAGTAAGTCAATGCCTATGCTTGGAATATTAGTGTCAGAACTATTCTTTGAGGTTTTCTATTTTACTAGAGTATAAATTTCCAAAATAGTTTCTAATTGTCTTCTGTATTTCGATAGTTTCTGTCATGATATTTCCTTTTTCATCATGAATTTTAGAAATTTGAGTTTTCTCTCGCCTTCTTTCCATTAGGGTGACTAAAAGTTTGTCAATTTTATTTATTTTTTCATAAAACCATTTTTTGTCAATTTTTTGAATTGTTTATTCTGTTTAAATTTCATTGATTTTCATCCTGATTTTAACCATTTCCTGTCTTCTTCTATTTTGATGTCAATTTGCTCTTTTTTTTCCTAGGGCTATGAGATATAATGTCATATCATTTATTTGTTGACTTTTTATTCTTTTGATGAATGAGCTTAATGCAATGAACTTTCTCTTAGCACTGCCTTTATAGTGTCCCAGAGATTTTGATAAGTTGTATTGGAGTTTTTATTTATCTCTAAGAATTTTTTAATTTCTTCCCTAGTATCTTCTGTTATCCATGTGTCATTCAATAGTGTATTATTTAGTCTCCAGGAGTTGGAGTAGTTTCTATTTTTTTATTTTCTAATTTCATTCCATTATGTTCAGATAGAATGTAAGGTAGTATCTCTATTTTTTTGTATCTTCTAAGTCTTGCTTTGTGGCATAACATATGGTCTATTTTGGAGAAGGATCCTTATGCTGCTGAGAAGAAAGTGTATTCACTCACTGATGGATGGAATATTCTATGTTTGTCTGTTAAATCTAAATTATTAATTGTTTTATTGAGTTCTATAGTTTCTTTCTTTAGTTTTTGTTTGGAAGATCTATCCAGTGATGAGAGAGTTGTATTAAAGTCACCCAGTGTTATTGTGTTGTGGTCTATTTGATTCTTGTAGTTGAGAAAGGTTTGTTTGAGATATAGATATATATACACACCCCATTGTTTAGGGCATAGATATTTATGATTGTTATGTCTTATTGCTGTACAAATTCTTTAAGCAGTATGAAATGTCCTTCTTTATCCCTTTTCACTAGCTTTGGTTTGAAGTCCACTTTATCTGATATGAGGATGGAAACCCCTGCTGGTTTCTGCAGTCCATGTGAGTGGTACGTTTTTTCCCACTCTTTCACCTTCAGCCTGTGGATGTCTTTTTTTGTGAGATGAATCTCTTGAAGGCAGCATGTTGTTGGGTCTTTTTTTTTTTAATCCAATCTGTCAATCTATGTCTTTTAATTGATGAGTTTAGGCCATTCATATTCAGGGTTGTTATTAAAATTCGGTTTGTATTCCTGAACATTTTGGGTTATTTTTGGTTTTAAACTGGACTTTCTCCTTTGATTGGCCTTTCCTTCAATGTAGTTTCTCCCTTTGCTGATTCTCATTGTTGTTTTTCATTTCCTCCTCCCGGAATATGTTGCTGAGGATGCTCTGTAGTGTAGGCTTTCTCACTGTAAATTCTTTTAACTTTTGTTTATCATGAAAGGTTTGTATTTCATCATCAAATCTGATGCTTAATTTTGCTGGATATAAGATTCTTGGTTGGCATCCATTTTCTTTCAGAGCTTGGTATATGTTATTCAGGATCTCTTGGCTTTGAGGGTCTGGGTTGAAAAATCTGCTGAGCTCCTAATTGGTCTCCCCCTATATGTGATCTGATTCCTCTCTCTTGTAGCCTTTAAGATTCTATCCTTATTCTGTGTGCTAGGCATTTTCATTATAAACATGTCTTGGTGTAGATATGTTGTAATTTTGTACATTTGGTGTTCTGTAAGCTTCTTGTACTTGATTTTCCAATTCATTCTTCATGTTTGGGAAATTTTCTAATATTATTTCATTGAAGAGATTTGCATTCCTTTGATTTGTATCTCTGTGCCTTCCTCTCTCCCAATAAATCTTAGATTTGGTCTTTTGATGCTCTTCCATAATTCTTGGATGTCCTGTTCATAGTTTCTTTCCATTTTCACTGTGTGGTCAACTTTATTTTCAAGATTGTATATTTTGTCTTCATTATCTGATGTTATGTCTTCCAAGTGATCTAGTCTGTTGGTAATGCTTCCTATTGAGTTTTTTTTTTTTATTTGGTTTATTGTTTCCTTCATTTCAAGGATTCCTGATTAGTTTTTTTTTTCAGAATCCATATCTCTTTCTTGAAGCAATATTTCACTCCCTGTATTTGCTCCCTTATCTCTTTGTTGGTGTGATCAGTTGATGCCTGTATTTGCTCTCTTATCAATTTTTGCCTATATTTGATCTCTCATGTCATTTTTAATTCACAGGTCATTTTAATTATGTGCATTCTGAACTCCTTCTCTGACATTTCATTAACTGCGCTGTCAATGGACTCTCTTATTGTTGTATCTTGGTTTGTTTGCTGCACTTCCTTCCCTTGTTTTTTCATGTTGTCCGTGTATTTTCCTTTCTTGCAGTGCAGATCTGAGGTATTTCTGTTTCTATCCTATAATCTTGTAGTGTTCCTGAAGATCACCTGTACCTCTCCTCTTCCAGTCCCCTGCTAGTGTCCCAAGATGAATGCTACTGCAACTAAAGGTGGTGGCAGCACTAGTGGAGGTAACTCAAGATTGCAGTGGGAGTGTCCCAAGATGGATACAACCACTTTCAGAGATGACACTGAAAGAGTGGGCCTTACAATGGCTTTGGGCTGCCTGTTCAGAAATGCAGCTGCCTCCAGGCCCTGATTGTTGTCCCAAGGTGGAGGCTACTATGTGGAGAGGGCTATGGCAATGTCTGCAGTATCTCAAGAGGGAGTGGGCTAGGCCTAGGCTCCTGGGTGATCAGCAGGGGCGGTCCTGGGCCTGATCTGGGCCTGGGCTCCCACGCCGGTCAGCAGGAGTCATCTTCTAATTCTAATTCTTTTAAGTTTATTGAGGCTTCCTTCATGATGTACCATAGGATTTATCCTAAGAATTCTGCATGTGTGTTGAGAAGCACATGAATTGGTTGGACAGGGTGATATATATATATATATATATTAGGCCAAATATATATATATTAGGCCAAATTGACTGGTCATGTTCTTCAAGTCTTCCATGTGCTTTCTGATTTTTCATATAGTTTTTTAGTCCATAACTGAAAGTATTATTAAAATATTTAGTTATTATTATTATTAAATTTTCCATTTATCCTTCCAATCCTTTTAGTTTTTGATTCATATATTTGAGACTACCTGTTAGGTGTGGTATGTTAACAATGGCATCTTCTTGATGCATTGATCCCTTTATTATTATAAATTATTCCTGCTACTTCTGATATTTGTTCTATCCTATGAAGAGCTTGGAAGTTGTTTCTTCTGTCCTCACAGTAAGATGGTGGTTACAGAACAAACCATTACCTCAAAAACTGGAGTATCAGAAAAATAAAGAGAATCACAACTTAGTGGAAATAGAAGCTACAGATGGAGGAAGCAGCTGGTAGGAAAACTTAGAGAATAATTGACTAATTGGAGGTTCAGTATTATAGGTATCCACAATATATGGATTGCACACACCAGGAGCCCCACAGTTTCTCAGGCTAAAGATATGAGAAAAATCCCTCCATGCTTCTGGCAGGGAGAAGTGCAAAGTCACCATGTTGGAAAATACACAGAGCATTCTGTTTTCCTTGACAAAGAGCTGATTTTTAAAGGAACTGTTTTATTAAAGCCTAACCAGTGAGGGTTTTACAAGAGCCTACCTGATGCTAGGTAGGGGAAACACCCAACTCCAGCCCCCTCTGACAGTCCCATCTCACATTAAGGCAGGAGGGAAACTGAGAAGTAGTTCTGAAGGCACAGCCTTCAGGAACACAGGCTCACTAAAAGACTGATACCTAGTCATAGGATGATAAAATGTTCACTCCACGTCACCCCCACATGAACAGGGCTCCTGCATAATAACAGCCAAAAGAACCGCAAGACTCAGGCTGTACCTATGAATTCTCCAGGAAAATCCAAAGACAACAAGGGAGAAAAAACAAGTGCACTAGGAGAAATTTTAGAGTCTGGCATCTACAGCTACATTAAATAGAAAACATAGCCTAACTCCTAACAAATAAATAGAAAACCTCATCCTAAAGACATATTTACTTCAGTTCCTTTTGCCTAATGCAACACGTCCAGCTTCCAGTAAAAAAAAAAAAAAAAAGAAAAAAATTATGACATGCTACAGTGCAAAAAAACACAGTCTAAAGAGACAAAGCAAACACCAGAACTGAATTCAGATATGGCAGAAATATTAAAATTATTAGATTAGGACTTTAAAATAATTATAACTTTAAAATAACTAGGTACAGTGGCACACGCCTGTAATCCCAGTGACTCAGGAAGTTAAGGAATGAGGATTGCAAGTTCACGGCCAGCCTCAGCAACTTAGCAAGGTCCTAAGTAACTTATCAAGACTCTGTCTCAAAATGAAAAATAAAAAGGACTGGGGATATGGCTGAGTGGTAAAGCACCGTTAGGTTCAATACCTGGTACAAAATATATAAAATAATTAAATAACTATGGGTGATATGTTAAGGACGCTATTAGAAAAAATAAACAAATGAATAATGTAATCAGAGAGATGGAAACCTAAAAAAAATTTTTTTTAAAGAATGCTAGAAATAGCATGGTAATAGAGTTTCAAAAGATACCTTTGTTGGACTCATCAGTAGACTGGACTCCATTGAGAAAAAAAACCAATGAACTTGAAGATATATATCAGTAGAAATGTCCCAAATTGAAAAGGATGAAAAAATAGAATATCCAAGAACTGTAGGGCAATTGAAGAAGATTCAACATATACTTAATGGGATTATCAGAAAGAGAAGAAAAAGAGAACAAAACAAAGAAATATTTGAAGTAATCATGACTGGAATGTTCAAAAATTAATTACAGACACCAAACCACAGGTCAGGAAGCTCGCAGAACACTAATGAGACTAAAAGCCAAAAAATCTACACCTTGTATCATATTCAAACTGTAGCTAATTAAAACAAGAAAAAAAAAAGAAAAAGAGATCTAGGGCAAGAACCACATAGTGCTTCTCTTCAGAAACCATACAAGTAAGAGCAGAATAGAATTAAATGTTTAAATTGCTGAAATTTAAAAAATCAACATAGAATTCTACATTTAGTAAAATTGTTCTTTAAAAGAAAAGAGAAAAATGCTTTCTCAGACCAACAAATTTGATAGAGTATTCCCCCCAGTAGACCTACTTTTCAAGAAAAAACTTTAAAAAGTTTTTCAAAAAGAAAGACATGAAATAGAATGAAAATTATATAGGACAGAAATTTGAACCCACATGAATAAAAAGAGTTAGAGAAAAAATAAATGAAGGTAAAATAAAACATATTACTTCTCTTATTTTTAATTGACTTCATAGATAACAATTTCTTCAAATAATAATGGCAACAAAATAGTGGATAATTATATTTTACATTTAAGTAAAATTAATCACAGAAGTGATGAGAAAGAGAAACTTTCTCTTTCTGGGAATATGCTGTTAAAAAGTACTTGGGTTACTTGAGAATCAACATAGCATTATTTGAAAGTAGACACAGTTTAGTTTTAAATGTATATGGCACACTCTAGGGCAATGACTGAAACAAATGCAAAGTATCATTGATATGTTAAGAGATAACAGAAAATTCCATTTGTTTCAAAAAAAGAAACAAAATAAAGGCAATGAAGAAAAGCAGTTACAAATACGGATGATATTAATCATAAAATACCAATAAGTACTTTCAATGTGAATGACTTAAGTAAACCAATTGAAAGATAGAGACCGCCTGAGTAGATAAATACACAAGATCCAACTAGTTATATGTTTGTCTCCAAGAAACCCATATTCAATACAATGACACATGAAGTTTAAAAGTACAGGGATGGAGGGGCTGGGGTTGTTGCTCAGTGGTAGAGTGCTTGCCTAGCACATGTGAGGCACTGGGTTCCATCCTCAACACAACATAAAAATGAAATAAAAATATTGTGCCCACCTACAACTAAAATAAATATTTTTTAAGAAAGTAAAAGGGAAGGAGAATATACACCATGTTAACGTTGATCAAAAGAAAACTAGAGTACCAATGTTAATTTTGACAGAGCAGACTTCAGAGCAAGGAAAATTATCAGAGATAAAGAAGGGCATTACATAATGATAAACGTAAAGATGACGTTTATGGTTTATGTCCAAGAAGACATAAAAGTCAGTTAAGGCTATAACAAAATATGCCGACTGGTTTAAACAATAGAAATGTATTTTCTTACAGTTCTGGAAACTGGGAAGACAAAGATGAAGGAGCCAGCTGGTTCAGCTCCTGGTGAGGACTCTCTTTCTGGATTCTCACTGTCTTCATGTGATGGAGAGAGTAAGATCTCTCTCCTGTCTCTTCTTATCAGGATACTAATCCTATTTACCAAGCCTCCACCTTTATAACCTCTTTTAAATTTAATTACCTCCATAAAGGCAATTTTTCCAAATATAGTCACATTGGGAATTAAGGCTTCTATGTGAGAATGGGGGTGTGTGTGTCAGGGAATATAATCTATAACAGTTGTCTCTTAAAACACAATAGGAATAAACTACAAATCAATAAGAGAAAGATAGTTGTAAAATCCCAGAATATCTGGAGATTTAATTTAAGGTGTTTTTTGTTTGTTTGGTTTGTTGTTGTTGTTGTTGTTGTTTGGGTGAGGAGGGTACTGGAGATTGAATACCTGGGGTACTTACCACTGAGATACATTCCTAGTCCTTTTTGTTTTTTACTTTGCTCACTAAGTTGCTTAGGGCCTTGCTAAATTGCTGAGGTTGGCCTCCAACTTGCAATCCTCCAGTCTTAGCCTCCCAAGCCTCTGAGATCACAAGCATGTGACACCACATCCTGCTAAACTTAAATATTTTTAAGACTAAGTAAAAGACTTCTACATAATACCTAAGTCAAGGAAGAAGTTTCAAAATAAATTTTAAAATATTTTGAACAAACTAAATGATGTAGCAAAATAATGCTTAGAGGGAAATTTATAACATTGAATATGTATGTTAGAAAAACAAAAAGTTGGAACATGGCGGCGGGCGCGGAGAGATCAAGTCTCTGACCTCTTCAGCTGTGCAGGCATAGGGAGTCGTAAACAGCCTAAATCTGTTTGCTCAGGATCACTAGGCAATGCTGAGCTGACGTGGATCTGGGGCAAACAGTCTGTGCCTCTCAGAACACACACCGAGCCCAGATCGGCTGAATTCAAGCTCCCGTCCGCCTGCTTCCCGCAGACAAACAGCTGCGACTCAGCACTGATCCATCCGGCTGAAACAACTGGTCAGCCCTTCTGATCCTACGGAGGTAAATGCCAACCGAGCCTTCATAGGTAGTGGCCACAGGTTTGAAACGGGGCTTGGGAGAGACAGTAAGGACCCACCCGTTGCATTGGTCACCCGGCAAAGGGAAACGAACTGTCGCCATTTGCGAGAGATACCACCATGGCAGAGAACTGATGTCATCAGACTGCGGCGGAGGAGATAACTTCATTGAATCCTGCGGCTACAGCATCAAATAAATTTATAGGAGTAAACAGTAACTCAGCAGTCAAACAGAACAAGAAGTAACATGAGCAGCTTCAAAAAGCAAGGAAGAAAAGGAGTACAAACAATGCAGGACAACCTAAATATTCAGGAGGACCTAGAGTCATCAGAAAAATGGTCATATAAAGAACTCATGGAACACCTTAGACGGAATGGAACCTTAAAGAGGATACGAGACAGCAAATTCAAGCAGCGAAAGAACACATTGAGAATGAGTTACATAAACAGATAAAAGAAGAAGTTAAGCATCTTTATCAGGAGATAGAGATTATAAAAAATAATCAAACAGTAATTCTAGAAATGAAGGAAACGATAAACCAAATTAAAAACTCAATTGAGAGTATCACTAACAGAGTGGATCAAGTAGAAGCCAGAACGTCGGATAATGAAGACAAAATATATCATCTTGAAAAGAGTCTAGCCAACTCAGAAAGGCTGGTAAAAAATCACGAGAAAAACATCCAAGAGTTATGGGATAACATAAAAAAACCAAACTTACGAGTCATCGGGATAGAAGAAGGTACAGAGATTCAAACTAAGGGAATGAGAAACCTGCTGAATGAAATAATTACTGAAAACTTTCCAGAAATAAAAAAGGAAACAGATATACAAATTGAAGATGCATACAGGACACCGAGCACACAAAATCACAGTAGACCAATGCCAAGACACATTGTTATGAAGATATCCAATATACAGAACAAAGAGAAAATATTAAAAGCTACAAGAGAAAGGAGGCAGATTACATTCAGGGGTAAACCAATTATGTTAACAACGGATTTTTCATCACAGACGCTGAAAGCAAGAAGGTCATGGAACAATGTTTTTCAAACACTGAAAGACAATGGATGCCAACCAAGAATTCTGTATCCAGCAAAATTAAGCTTCAGGTATGACAACGAAATAAAAATCTTTCATGATAAACAAAAGTTAAAAGAATTTGCAGCCAGAAAACCAGCATTGCAAAGCATCTTGAGCAAAACACTACACGAGGAAGAAATGAAAAACAATAACCAAAACCATCAGAGGGAAGTGCCTTGGTAAAGACAGAGGGCGAGGGGAAAGATAATCATGGAGAAACAAACTAAATTTTTTTTAAAAAAGGATAAATAAACATGGTTGGAAGTACAAACTATATATCAATAGTAACTCTGAATGTTAATGGCTTAAACTCTCCAATAAAGCGACATAGGCTGGTATCATGGATTAAAAAAACAAGTCCAACAATATGCTGCCTCCAGGAGACACATCTGATTGGAAAAGACATACACAGACTGAAGGTGAAAGGATGGGAAAAAATATACCACGCACACGGTCCTCGTAAGCAAGCAGGGGTGGCCATCCTCATATCGAATAAAATAGACTTCAAGACTAAGTTAATCAAAAGGGATAAAGAAGGACATTATATACTGTTAAAAGGAACCATTCACCAACAAGACATAACAATTATCAATATCTATGCACCAAATAATGGCGCTGCAGCATTCATAAAACAAATACTCCTCAAGTTCAAGAATCAAATAGACCACAACACAATAATTATGGGTGACTTCAACACACCTCTCTCACCAATGGACAGATCCTCCAAACAAAAGTTGAATAAAGAAACTATAGAACTCAATACCACAATCAATAACCTAGACTTAACTGACATATATAGAATATATCAACCATCATCAAATGGATATGCTTTTTTCTCGGCAGCACATGGATCCTTCTCAAAAATAGACCATATATTATGCCATAGGGCAACCCTCAGTAAATATAAAGGGGTGGAGATAATACCATGCATTTTATCTGATCATAATGGAATGAAACTGGAAATCAATGATAAAAGAAGGAAGGAAAAATCCTACGTCACATGGAAAATGAACAATATGTTACTGAATGATCAATGGGTTACAGAAGACATAAAGGAGGAAATCAAAAAATTCTTAGAGATAAATGAAACTACAGACACAACATATCGGAATCTATGGGACACAATGAAAGCAGTTTTAAGAGGAAAATTCATCGCCTGGTGGTCATTCCTCAAAAAAAGAAAAAACCAACAAATAAATGAGCTCACACTTCATCTCAAAGCCCTAGAAAAGGAAGAGCAAAACAACAGCAAATGTAGCAGAAGGCAAGAAATAATTAAAATCAGAGCAGAAATCAATGAAATTGAAACAAAAGAAACAATTGAAAAAATTAACAAAACTAAAAGTTGGTTCTTCGAAAAAATAAATAAGATCGACAGACCTTTAGTCATGCTAACGAAGAGAAGAAGACAGAGAACTCAAATTACTAACATACGGGATGAAAAAGGCAATATCACAACAGATGCTACAGAAATACAGAAGACAATTAGAAATCATTTTGAAAACCTATATTCCAATAAAATAGAAGATAGTGAAGACATCGATAAATTTCTTAAGTCTTATGATTTGCCCAGACTGAGTCAGGAGGATACACACAATTTGAACAGACCAATATCAATGGATGAAATTGAAGAAGCCATCAAAAGACTACCAACCAAGAAAAGCCCAGGACCGGATGGGTATACAGCGGAATTTTACAAAACCTTTAAAGAAGAATTAATACCAATACTTTTCAAGTTATTTCAGGAAATAGAAAAAGAGGGAGCTCTTCCAAATTCATTCTATGAGGCCAACATCACCCTGATTCCGAAACCAGACAAAGACACCTCAAAGAAAGAAAACTACAGACCAATATCTCTAATGAACCTAGATGCAAAAATCCTCAATAAAATTCTGGCAAATCGAATACAAAAACACATCAAAAAAATTTGTGCACCATGATCAAGTAGGATTCATCCCTGGGATGCAAGGATGGTTCAATATACGGAAATCAATAAATGTTATTCACCACATCAATAGACTTAAAGATAAGAACCATATGATCATCTCGATAGATGCAGAAAAAGCATTAGACAAAGTACAGCATCCCTTTATGTTCAAAACATTAGAAAAACTAGGGATAACAGGAACTTACCTTGACATTGTAAAAGCTATCTATGCTAAGCCTCAGGCTAGCATCATTCTGAATGGACAAAAGTTAAAGGCATTCCCTCTAAAATCTGGAACAAGACAGGGATGCCCTCTATCACCACTTCTATTCAATATAGTTCTCGAAACACTGGCCAGAGCAATTAGACAGACGAAAGAAATTAAAGGCATAAAAATAGGAAAAGAAGAACTTAAATTATCACTATTTGCAGATGACATGATTCTATACCTAGAAAACCCAAAAGGGTCTACAAAGAAACTACTAGAACTAATAAATGAATTCAGCAAAGTGGCAGGATATAAAATCAACACGCATAAATCAAAGGCATTTCTGTATATCAGCGACAAAACTTCTGAAATGGAAATGAGGAAAAACACTCCATTCACAATATCCTCCAAAAAAATAAAATACTTGGGAATCAACCTAACAAAAGAGGTGAAAGATTTATACAACGAAAACTACAGAACCCTAAAGAGAGAAGTAGAAGAAGATCTTAGAAGATGGAAAAATATACCCTGCTCATGGATAGGCAGAAGTAACATTATCAAAATGGCGATATTACCAAAAGTTCTCTATAGGTTTAATGCAATGCCAATCAAAATCCCAATGGCATTTCTTGTAGAAATAGATAAAGCAATCATGAAATTCATATGGAAAAATAAAAGACCCAGAATAGCAAAAGCAATTCTAAGCAGGAAGTGTGAATCAGGCAGTATAGCGATACCAGATTTCAAACTATATTACAGAGCAATAGTAACAAAAACAGCATGGTACTGGTACCAAAACAGGCGGGTGGACCAATGGTATAGAATAGAGGACACAGAGACTAATCCACAAAGTTACAACTATCTTATATTTGATAAAGGGGCTAAAAGCATGCAATGGAGGAAGGATAGCATCTTCAACAAATGGTGTTGGGAAAACTGGAAATCCATATGCAACAAAATGAAACTGAATCCCTTTCTCTCGCCATGCACAAAAGTTAACTCAAAATGGATCAAGGAGCTTGATATCAAATCAGAGACTCTGCGTCTGATAGAAGAAAAAGTTGGCTATGATCTACATATTGTGGGGTCAGGCTCCAAATTCCTTAATAGGACACCCATAGCACAAGAGTTAACAACTAGAATCAACAAATGGGACTTACTTAAACTAAAAAGTTTTTTCTCAGCAAGAGAAACAATAAGAGAGGTAAATAGGGAGCCTACATCCTGGGAACAGATTTTTACTCCTCACACTTCAGATAGAGCCCTAATATCCAGAGTATACAAAGAACTCAAAAAATTAGACAATAAGATAACAAATAACCCAATCTACAAATGGGCCAAGGACCTGAACAGACACTTCTCAGAGGAGGACATACTATCAATCAACAAGTACATGAAAAAATGCTCACCATCGCTAGCAGTCAGAGAAATGCAAATCAAAACCACCCTAAGATACCATCTCACTCCAGTAAGATTGGCAGCCACTATGAAGTCAAACAACAACAAGTGCTGGCGAGGATGTGGAGAAAAGGGTACTCTTGTACATTGCTGGTGGGACTGCAAATTGGTGCAGCCAATTTGGAAAGCAGTTTGGAGATTCCTGGGAAAGCTGGGAATGGAACCACCATTTGACCCTGCTATTGCCCTTCTCGGACTATTCCCTGAAGACCTTAAAAGAGCATGCTACAGGGATGCTGCCACATCAATGTTCATAGCAGCACAATTCACAATAGCTAGACTGTGGAACCAACCCAGATGCCCTTCAATAGATGAATGGATAAAAAAAATGTGGCATCTATACACAATGGAGTACTATGCAGCAATAAAAAATGACAAAATCATAGAATTTGCAGGGAAATGGATGGCACTAGAGCAGATTATGCTTAGTGAAGCTAGTCAATCCCTAAAAAACAAATACCAAATGTCTTCTTTGATATAATGAGAGCAACTATGAACAGAGAGGGAGGAAGAGCAGGAAGAAAAGATTAACATTAAACAGAGACATGAGATGGGAGGGAAAGGGAGAGAAAAGGGAAATTGCATGGAAATGAAGGGAGACCCTCATTGCTATACAAAATTACATATAAGAGGTTCAGAGGGGAATGGGAAAATAAACAAGGAGAGAAATGAATTACAGTAGATGGGGTAGAGAGAGAAGATGGGAGGGGAGGGGAGGGGGGATAGTAGGGGATAGGAAAGGTAGCAGAATACAACAATTACTAATTGGGCATTATGTAAAATTGTGGATGTGTAACTGACGTGATTCGGCAATCTGCATTTGGGGTAAAATTGGGAGTTCATAACCCACTTCAATCTAATGTATGAAATATGATATGTCAAGAGCTTTGTAATGTTGTGAACAACCAATAAAAATTAAAAAAAGAAAAAAAAAGAAAAACAAAAAGTTAAAAGAAGAAAGAAAAGAAGATCAAATTTAATTCCAAAATAAGCAAAGGAAAGAAGTAATGAACATTTGAGCAAAATTAATGAAATTTAAAGCAGTAATTTAATAGAGAATGTCAACAAAATCAAAATCTGTCTCTCTCTTAAAAAAATAATAATCTAATACATCTCTAGCCTGTCTAGAAAACAAAGAAGAGAGAAGACACAAATTATTAGCATCAGAAGTGAAAGAGGAACCCATCACTAATGATCTCATAGACATTAAAAGGTAATGAAGAAAGATTATAAACACATTTGATTTTCATACATTTGATAACTTAGATGAATGGACCAATTCCTCAGATAGTATAATCCGACAAAATTTGTACAAGAAGAAAGGAAACAATCTAAATAGAGCTATGGTTATTAAAGGCATTGAATCAGTAATGGAATAATTTTCAGATAACATCATCAAACAGCAGAATCGGAGGTCCCCAGCCCTAGACCCGCAGGAAAAAACACCCATATACAACAATGCTTTGTGAAGAATGCCCAGGGGAGATTTCAGCACCCTGGTGGAGCACAGAAATTAATTTTAAAACACATAAAGAACAGTAAAAGGAAGAATCTGACCTTGTCTGCATCATCCCATCCCCAAACCAGCACAATACTATACTGAGAAAGATCCCCTTGAGTTATAATTTATCCAGCAGTGGAAAGAGAGACAAAGGTAAATAGGAAACTTCACCAGCTTTTTAGGAAATGGCCAAAAGGCCAACTTCTCTCCTTTCCCATATGGAGCACAGCCACCTGGGGACAGCTAGGACTAGGGAAAAAGGTTGGCCACTCACAGTGATTAGTGCACAAATATGGAAGTAACCTTGTGTCAACACCAGTGACCTCATCCAGCCAGGCCTTTGCTAGTGGCTTTGAAAAAACAAGAATTCCTCCAACAAGCCAAACACAGGAGTCAAGACTTTAACCCCACCCCCCACCCCCATGGAACCCACCCAGCCACCTCCCCTGACCAGAGAGCTGAGCCAGCATCCCTCTCCAGCCAGGGAGCCCATCCAGTGGCCCAACCTGAACATGAACACTAACTAGTGTCCTGCCCAACCACAGAGTTTAACCAGCACTCCCACCCAATCAGGAAACCCTTCCAGTGACCCTGCCCAATCATGGAGACCAGGAAGCAATCCAGCCTAACCCCAGAGCACTGGTAGTTTGCCCTGCCCACCTGCAGATACCACAAGCTGGCCCTCCCAAGACCTTGGTTGGGTTGACTGGTGAAAGTCTTTGCTTGCCAAATCTAACTTGTACATATATGTGAATACCTCAAATGCACAGACACCAAATCAAAGATACAAGAATCACAAAGAATCAGGGAAATATCACACCACCAAGGGGAGCTGTGAAAGACCTAATAACCCATGTATTGATTCTTGATTTTATTTCTTGTGCTATAGGAGTCTTGTTAAGAAAGTTGGGACCTAATCCAACATGGTGACGATTTGGGTCTACTTTTTATTCTATTAGGGGTAGGGTCTCTTGTCTGATTCTTAGGTCCTTGATCCACTTTTAGTTGAGTTTTGTGCAGGATGAGAGATAGGGGTTTAGTTTCATTTTGTTGCATATGGATTTCCAGTTTTCCCAGCACCATTTGTTGAAGAGGCTGTCTTTCCTCCAATAGATGTTTTTGGCACCTTTGTCTAGTATGAGATAATAGTATTTATGTGGGTTTGTCTCTGTGTCTTCAATTCTGTACCATTGGTCTACAAGTCTATTTTGGTGCCAATATCATGCCATTTTTGTTACTATTGCTCGGTACTATAGTTTAAGATCTGGTGTTGTGATGCCTCCTTCTTTACTCTTCTTGCTAAGGATTGCTTTGGCTATTCTGGGTCTCTTATTTTTCCAGATGAATTTCATGATTGCTTTTTCTATTTCTGTGAGGTATGTCATTGGGATTTTAATTGGAATTGCAATAAATCTGTGTAGTGCTTTTGGTAGTATGATCATTTTGACAATATTAATACTGCCTATCCAAGAACAAGGGAGATCTTTCCATCTTTTAAGGTTTTCTTCAATTTCTTTCTTTAATATTCTGTAGTTTTCATTGCAGAGGTCTTTCACCTCTTTTGTTAAATTTATTTCCAAGTATTTTATTTTTATTGAGGCTATTGTGAATGGGGTAGTTTTCCTTTCTCAGAGGATTTGTCACTGATGTACAGAAATGCATTTGATTTATGGGTATTGATTTTATATCCTGATGAATTCATTTATTAGTTATAGAAGTTTTCTTGTGGAACTTTTTGGATCCTCTAAGTATAGAAACATGTCTTCAGCAAACAGTGATAGTTTGAGCTCTTCTTTTCCTATCTGTATCCCTTTAATTTCTTTCATCTGTCTAATTGCTCTGGCTAGAGTGTCAAGGACTATGTAAAATAGAAGTGGTGAAAGAGGACATCCCCATCTTGTTCCATTTTTTAGAGGGTATGTTTTCAATTTTTCTCCATTTAGAGTGATATTGGCCTTCTGCTTAGCATTGATAGCTTTTACAATGTTGAGGTATGTTCCTGTTATCCCTAGTTTTTCTAGTGTTTTGAACATGAAGGGGTGCTGTATTTTGAGAAATAAAATCAAGAATCAATAAATGAGATGGATTCAAACTGAAAGCTTCTTCTCAGCAAAAGAAATAATTGGGATTTTAATTGGAATTGCAATAAATCTGTGTAGTGCTTTTCAATGAGGTGAAGAGACAGCCTATAGAATGGGAGCAAATTTTTACCTCATGCACATCAGATAGAGCACTAATTTTCAGAATAAAGAACTAAAAAACATCAAAAAACATACAACCCAATCAATAAATGGGCTAAAGAACTGAGCAGATACTTCACAGAAGATACACAATCAATCAACAAATATATGAAAAAAATGTTTAATATCTTTAGTAATTAGAGAAACGCAAATCAAAACTAATATTTCATCTCACTCCAGTCAGAATGGCAGTTATTAGAATACAAGCTGTAAGATCAGGCACTGATGACCAAAATGAGGCAGATTGAAAGGTTGCTGAATGAGGATTTATTGAGACTCGATCCAGGGGAGACCCTCCAGTCCAACAGACCGAGTCTGGGGAATCGTGCGTGGGCTAAGCCGGATTGGAATTTTTATTGGGCTTAGGGCAGGAAGGGAGGGCTTGGGACAGGAAAGGGAGGTTTTTAGAGTCCCTTTTCCTACAGGGGTTGGACGGGGGAGCTTGCTGAGATCCAGGATTGGTCAGGAGACCCCGCTGATTGTAGTTTTCATTGTAGAGGTCTTTCACCTGTTTTGTTAAATTGATTTCCAAGTATTTTATTGACAGGTGGTTCTGTTTGTGCCTGATTGGTGGTTCTTTCGTGCCCACGGGTTGCCTGGTGCTTTGTTCCTTAGCCACCTCAAACCAACCTAACACAAGCAACAATAAGTGTTGACAAGGATGTGGGGGGAAAAGGCATACTTTTACTTTGCTGGTGGGACTGCAGATTGATACAACCAATCTGGAAAGGCGTATGGAGATTCTTTAGAAAATTTGGAATCAAACCTCCATTTGACCCAGCTATCCCACTCCTTGATTTATACCCAAAGCACTTAAACTCAGTATATTACAGTGACACAGCCACATCAATTTTTTTTATTGTTGGTTGTTCAAAACCTTACATAGTTCTTGATATATCATATTTCACACTTTGATTCAAGTGGGTTATGAACTCCCATTTTTACCCCATATACAGATTGCAGAATCACATCAGTTACACTTCCATTGATTTACATATTGACATACTCAAGTCTGTTGTATTCTGCTGCCTTTCCTATCCTCTGCTATCCACCCTCCCCTCCCCTCCCCTCCCCTATTCTCTCTCTACCCCCTCTACTGTAATTCATTCCTCCCCCTTGTGTTATTTTTCCCTTTCCCCTCACTTCCTCTTATTTTGTATAACCCTGAGGGTCTCCTTCCATTTCCATGCAATTTCCCTTCTCTCTCCCTTTCCCACCCACCTCTCATCCTTGTTTAATGTTGGTCTTCTTCTCGTGCTCTTCTTCCCTACTCTGTTCTTAGTTATCTCCTTATATCAAAGAAGACATTTGGTATTTGTTTTTTAGGGCTTGGCTAGCTTCACTTAGCATAATCTGCTCTAATGCCATCCATTTCCCTCCAAATTCTATGATTTTGTCATTTTTTAATGCAGAGTAATACTCCATTGTGTATAAATGCCACATTTTTTTTATCCATTCGTCTATTGAAGGGCATCTAGGTTGCTTCCACAGTCTTGCTATTGTGAATTGTGCTGCTATGAACATCGATGTAGCAGTATCCCTGTAGCATGCTCTTTTTAGGTCTTTAGGGAATAGACAAAGAAGGGGAATAGCTGGGTCAAATGGTGGTTCCATTCCCAGCTTTTCAAGAAATCTCCATACTGCTTTCCAAATTGGCTGCACCAATTTGCAGTCCCACCAACAATGTACAAGTGTACCCTTTTCCCCACATCCTTGCCAGCACTTGTTGTTGTTTGACTTCCTAATGGCTGCCAATCTTACTGGAGTGAGATGGTATCTTAGGGTGGTTTTGATTTGCATTTCTCTAACTGCTAGAGATGGTGAGCATTTTTCCATTTACTTGTTGACTGATTGTATGTCCTCCTCTGAGAAGTGTCTGTTCAGGTCCTTGGCCCATTTGTAGATTGGGTTATTTGTTATCTTATTGTCTAATTTTTTGAGTTCTTTATATACTCTGGATATTAGGGCTCTATCTGAAGTGTGAGGAGTAAATATTTGTTCCCATGATGTAGGCTCCCTATTTGCCTCTCTTATTGTTTCTTTTGCTGAGAAAAAACTTTTTAGTTTGAGGAAGTCCCATTTGTTGATTCTAGATGTTAACTCTTGTGCTATGGGTATCCTATTGAGGAATTTGGAGCCTGACCCCACAGTATGTAGATCATAGCCAACTTTTTCTTCTATCAGATGCCGTGTCTCTGATTTGATATCAAGCTCCTTGATCCATTTTGAGTTAACTTTTGTGCATGGTGAGAGAAAGGGATTCAGTTTCATTTTGTTGCATATGGATTTCCAGTTTTCCCAGCACCATTTGTTGAAGATGCTATCCTTCCTCCATTTCATGCTTTTAGCCCCTTTATCAAATATAAGAAAGTTCTAGTTTTGTGGGGTTGGTTTCTGTGTCCTCTATTCTGTACCATTGGTCCACCCGCCTGTTTTGGTACCAGTACCGTGCTGTTTTTGTTACTATTGCTCTGTAGTATAGTTTGAAGTTTGGTATCGCTATACCACCTGATTCACACTTCCTGCTTAGCATTGTTTTTGCTATTCTGGGTCTTTTATTTTTCCATATGAATTTCATGATTGCTTTATCTATTTCTACAAGAAATGCTATTGGGATTTTGATTGGCATTGCATTAAGCCTATAGAGAACTTTTGGTAATATCGCCATTTTGATGATGTTAGTTCTGCCTATCCATGAACAGGGTATATTTTTCCATCTTCTAAGATCTTCTTCTATTTCTTTCTTTAGGGTTCTGTAGTTTTCATTGTATAAGCCTTTCACCTCTTTTGTTAGGTTGATTCCCAAGTATTTTATTTTATTTTTTTGAGGATATTGTGAATGGAGTGGTAGTCCTCATTTTCATTTCAGAGGATTTGTCGCTGAAATACAGGAATGCCTTTGATTTATGCGTGTTGATTTTATATCCTGCCACTTTGCGGAATTCATTTATTAGCTCTAATAGTTTCTTTGTAGACCCTTTTGGGTCTGCTAGGTATAGAATCATGTCATTTGCAAATAGTGATAATTTAAGTTCTTCTTTTCCTATTTTTATGCCTTTAATTTCTTTTGTCTGTCTAATTGCTCTGGCCAGTGTTTCGAGAACTATGTTGAACAGAAGTGGTGAGAGAGGGCATCCCTGTCTTGTTCCAGATTTTATAGGGAATGCCTTCAATTTTTCTCCATTCAGAATGATGCTAGCCTGAGGCTTAGCATAGATTGCTTTTACAATATTGAGGTATGTTCCTGTTATACCTAGTTTTTCGAGAGTTTTGAACATAAAGGGATGCTGTACTTTGTCGAATGCTTTTTCTGCATCTATCGACATGATCATATGGTTCTTATTTTTAAGTCTATTGATGTGGTGAATAACATTTATTGACTTCCGTATATTGAACCAGCCTTGCATCCCAGGGATGAATCCTACTTGATCATGGTGCACAATTTTTTTGATATGTTTTTGTATCCGATTCGCCAGAATTTTATTGAGGATTTTTGCATCTAGGTTCATTAGAGATATTGGTCTGTAGTTTTCTTTCTTTGAAGTGTCTTTGTCTGGTTTAGGAATCAGGGTGATGTTCGCCTTGTAGAATGAATTTGGAAGTTCTCCCTCTTTTTCTATTTCCTGAAATAGCTTGAAAAGTATTGGTATTAGTTCCTCTTTAAAGGTTTTGTAAAACTCTGCTATATACCCATCCGGTCCTGGGCTTTTCTTAGATGGTAATCTTTTGATGGTTTCTTCTATTTCCTCAATTGATATTGGTCTGTTTAGGTTGTCTATATCCTCCTGACTCAATCTGGGCAGGTTATATGACTTAAGAAATTTATTGATGCCTTCACTATCTTCTATTTTATTGGAGTATAAGGATTCAAAATAATTTCTGATTATCTTCTGTATTTCTGAAAAGTCTGTTTTGATATTGCCTTTTTCATCCCGTATGCTTGTGATTTGAGTTCTCTCTCTTCTTCTCTTCGTTAGCATGGCTAAGGGTCTGTCAATTTTATTTATTTTTTCAAAGAACCAACTTTTAGTTTTGTCAATTTTTTCAATTGTTTCTTTTGTTTCGATTTCATTAATTTCAGCTCTGATTTTAATTATTTCTTGCCTTCTACTTCTTTTACTATTGTTTTGCTCTTCTTTTTCTAGGATTTTGAGATGAAGTATGAGATCATTTATTTGTTGGTTTTTTCTTTTTTTAAGGAATGAACTCCAAGCAATGAATTTTCCTCTTAGAACTGCTTTCAATGTGTCCCATAGATTCCGATATGTTGTGTCTGTGTTTTCATTTATCTCTAAGAATTTTTTAATTTCCTCCTTGATGTCTTCTATAACCCATTAATCATTCAGTAACCTTTGTTCATTCTCCAAGTGATGCATGATTTTTCCTTCCTTCTTTTATCGTTGATTTTCAGTTTCATTCCATTATGATCAGATAAGATGCATGGTATTATCTCTACTCCTTTATATTGTCTAAGAGTTGCCCTGTGACATAATATATGATCTATTTTTGAGAAGGATCCATGTGCTGCTGAGAAAAAAATTGTAACTGTTTGATGTTGGGTGGTATATTCTATATATGTCAATTAAGTCTAGGTTGTTGATTGTGTTATTGAGTTCTATAGTTTCCTTATTCAACTTTTGTTTGGAAGATCTGTCCAGTGGTGAGAGAGGTGTGTTGAAGTCTCCCATGATTATTGTATGGTGGTCTATTAGTCTCTTGAACTTGAGAAGAGATTGCTTGATGAACATAGCTGCACCATTGTTTGGGGCATATATATTTATGATTGTTATGTCTTGTTGGTGTATGGTTCCCTTGAGCAGTATGTAGTGTCCCTCTTTATCCCTTTTGATTAACTTTGGCTTGAAATCTATTTTATTTGATATGAGTATGGACACTCCTGCTTGTTTCCGCAGTCCATATGAGTGATATGATTTTTCCCAACCTTTCACCTTCAGTCTATGAATATCTTTTCCTATCAAATGCATCTCCTGTAGGCAGCATATTGTTGGGTCTTGTTTTGTGATCCATTCTACTAGCCTGTGTCTCTTAATTGGTGAGTTTAAGCCATTAACATTTAGGGTTATTATTGAGATATGGGTTGTTCTTCCAGCCATATTTGTTTATTAGTGTTACTAAACCTGATTTGTTTTCCTCTTTGATTATTTTCCCCCCTTTACTGTCCTACCTCCCACTGTTGGTTTTCATTGTTATTTTCCATTTCCTCTTCCTGTAATGTTTTGCCAAGGATTTTTTGAAGAGATGGTTTTGTAGCTGCAAATTCTTTTAACTTTTGTTTATCATGGAATGTTTTAATTTCATCTTCCATCCTGAAGCTTAATTTCGCCAGATACACGATTCTTGGTTGGAAACCATTTTCTTTCAGTGTTTGAAATATGTTATTCCAGGATCTTCTAGCTTTCAGAGTCTGTGTTGAAAGATCAGCTGTTATCCTGATTGGTTTACCCCTAAATGTAATCTGCTTCCTTTCTCTTGTACCTTTTAAAATTCTCTCCTTATTCTGTATGTTGGGCATCTTCATTATAATGTGTCTAGCTGTGGATCTCTTATGATTTTGCATATTCGGCATCCTGTAGGCTTCTAGGATTTGGGATTCTGTCTCATTCTTCAAGTCTGGGAAGTTTTCTCGTATTATTTCATTGAATAGATTGTTTATTCCTTTGGTTTGGACCTCTATGCCTTCCTGTATCCCAATGACTCTTAAGTTTGGTCTCTTTATGTTATCTCATATTTCTTGGATGTTCTGCTCATGGTTTCTTAACAGTCTTGCTGAGCTGTCTATGTTCTTTTCAAGTTGAAATAGTTTGTCTTCATTGTCTGATGTTCTATCTTCTAAGTGTTCTACTCTGCTGGTAGTATTCTCAATTGAGGTTTTAAGTTGGTTTATTGCTTCCTGTATTTCTAGGATTTCTATTTGTTTGTTTTTTATTACCTCTATCTCCCTGTGTAATTGATCTTTTGCTTCTTGGATTTGTTTATGTAATACATTGTCAAAGTGATCTTTCATTGTCTGATTTTGCTGTCTCATGTCTTCCTTGAGACTCCAGGTCATCTGAAGCATGTATATCCTGAATTCTTTATCTGACATTCCATCTGTTGCAGCTATTACCTCTTCTAGAGTTGAGTTGAACTGCATTGCTTGTGGTCCTTTCTTTCCTTGTCTTTTCATACTGCTCACGTTTCTTTCTGCTTGGTGAAACTGTTGTGTTTTTGAAATTTTCCCTCTATTTATTTATATTGCTCTTGTATAGTTGAAAAATCTCCCTTGAAGGGTGGGTAGTGGCTGTGCTCCTCCTCCAATTGGGGTGATCTGTCTACCACGCTGGTGGGCCACTAGGTCTGCTCTGCCGGTCGGTCGCAGGTCTGACCACCCTACAGGAGTGGGTGGCGGCTCTGCTCTGCCCCTCAGCAGGCCGCTGGACCTGTTCTGCTGGTGGGTCTCAGGTCCGCCTACCCTGCAGGCGTGTGGGGCAGCTCTGCCACTCCGCAGTTTGCTGGGTGTCCACATCAATTTTTATAGCAAGTCAACTCACAATAGCTAAATTGTGGAACCAACCTAGATGCCCTTCAGTTGATGAATAGATAAAGAAACTGTGGTATATATATACACATTAGACTATTACTCAGCATTAAAAGAGAATAAAATCATGACTTTGCAAGTAAATGGATTGAATTGGAGACTATCCATTGGTTAAATGAAGTAAGCCAATCCCAAAAATCCAAAGGCTGAATATTTTTTCTGATAAGTGGATGCTGATCCGTAATGGGGGTGAGCGGGGAGCATGGGAGGAATGGAGGAACTTTGGATAGGGCAAAGGGGAGGGAGGTGAAGGAATGGGGCATGGGGGTAGGAAAGATGGTGGAATGAGATGGACATCATTACCCTAATACATGTATGATGACAGGAATGGTAAGACTCTACTTTTTATATAATCAGAGAAATGAAAAATTGTGATTCCTGTGTGTATTTTTTTAAAAAAAACAACCGACTAACCAACCACAAAGAAATGGTGATACATGAAATTCCTGGTAAAGAATTCAAAATAATCATCTTAAAGAAGCTCAGTGAACTACAAAAGGACACAGGTAAACAAAGAAATGAAACCAGGGAGAAAAATACCTGAATACAACGAAGTTCAAAAGGAAACCATAAAATTAAAAAGATACAAATTGTTAACACAGAAATCCTAGAGATAAAAAATACAAAAAAAAAAATCAATAGAGAACTTCAATAGCAAACTCAAACAAGCAAAAGAACTATTGAGATACAGAATTTTTGAATTCAAAGCCAAGTCATTTGAAAATATCCAGTCAAGGGTGCAAAAAGGAAAAGAATGAAGAAGAGTGAAGAAAGCCAAAGGGACTTCTGAGATACCATTGAAGAAAATTTCATATATATTATGGAAGTTTCAGCAGTAGAAAGGATATTGGGCAGAAAATCAATTCTAAGAAAATGGATGAAAACTTCTCAAAAATGGGAGGGAAATGAACAAGTTGATTCATAAAACCCGAAGACTCCCAAATGGGTTGATTCTAAGGAGGTCTTCGCTGAGGCACATCATAATCAAACTGGTAAAAGTCAAAGACAAAAAGAATTTTAAAAGTAGCAAGAGGAAAATGACTCATAAAGAAACAAAGTAACGTTCATTAGACTATCAGACGATTTCATAGTAAAAATCTTGTAGGCCAAAGGAGATATTCAAACTACTGAGGAGGAAAGACTATTAACCAAGAATACTATGCCCAGCAAAAGGGTTCTTCAAAAATGAAAAGATAAAGACTTTCCCAGAAAGACAAAAACTGAGGGATTGTGTCAATAGACCTGCCTTCCAAGATGTGCTAAAGGGAGTTCTTCAAGGTGAAATGAGTAAGTGCTAAACAAAAATGAGAAAACATGAAAAGTACAAATCTCACTGCTAAAGATATATACAAATGTATGTGTGTGTGTATACACACACCTTTATACATACATACACAGAGATGTATACATGTATATAAGTGTATACATATATATGTATATAGATACATATAGAGAGAGACAAAGATAAAATTATGTAAGTTTATGATAACACATGAATCGATTTTAACCCTACTATAAAATTTCAATGATTTAAATGTATTAATAAGGTTATTCTAAATACATAAAACAACACAAAAATGTGTGTGGTCTTATCCACACTATCTACAAAGATAAACTCAAAGTAGATTTAAACATAAGACGAGGATGCAGTTCAGTGGCAGAGTGCTTGACTAGCATGTGTAAGGTCCTGGGTTTGATCTTCAGCACTGCAACCAACAAACAAACATAAAACCTGAAATATGAAACTACTATAATAAAATATAAAAAAGAAAGCTTTCTGACATTGGTTGGTGCCGTGATTTTTTGACAAGATGCCCAAAACATAGGCAACAGAAGCAAAACTAGAAAACATAGACTGGGTTAAACTAAAAAGGTTCTCCACAACAAAGGAAACAAATCAGTGGAGTGGAAAGGTAACCTACAGAATGGGAGAACATATTCGCAAGCCATTATCTGACAAAGAATTAATTTCCATAGAACATAAGAATTCCTAAAAATTCAATAGCAAAAAAAAAAAAAGAGCTTTGAAGGATTTGAACAGACCACATCTCCAAAGAAGACAAATAGCCAACATCACTCAGTGACTAGGAAATGTAAATCAAAACTACAAGATAGCACCACACACATGTAGTCATGATTTTTTTTGTATACACATTTTTATTGCAGCGTTGTTTGTAAAAGTAGAAAAGTGAACATTTCAACAACCTGAACATCCAGAATTGACTGAATAATATTTGTATATATTCTTACAACTGAATAACTATGCAGCCATTAAAAACACTATAAACTGAAATGGAAAAAATCTTCCTAAAAATTTAAATAAGATTAAGTTTTAAAAGTAGTCTAAAAGAGGTGCAGTGCCACATGCCTATAATTCCAGTGACTCCAGAGACTGAGGCAGGAGGATCCATCACGAGTTCAAAGCCAGTCTCAGCAACAGTGAGGCTGTTAAGCAACTCAGTGAGACCCAATCTCTAAATAAAATACAAAATAGGGCTGGGATGGGATATGGCTTAGTAATTGAGTGCCCCTGAGTTCATCCCTGGTAAATCCCCCACAAAAAAAGAGTATCTACAAGATGATCACATTTGTGACTATTTCATTTATATAAGAATGTAAAAATAACTGGAACCCAAAAACATCCTTCATCACTATTTGAAGATAGAGGTGATTTTCATTTTTTCTTTCATTATTTCTTGTATTTTCCAAAAATAACATACATTATTTTTATAATAAGAAAAAGAAGCCAAAATTTAGTTCATTTTTTAAAAATGTTATCATGATTATTCAAAACAAAATAGTACTAGTAAGATTATGCAGAAGATGGACCCTTTTATGCTGTTGCTGAGTATGTATAATGGAAAGCAACATAGAAGATCCTCATAAACTGAAAATAGAATTACCATGTGATTCAGAATTCCATTCTTGGAAATTGAGCCCAAAGAACTGAAATTGGGATCTCAAAGAGATATGTGCACTCCCATGTTCATAGAAGCATTATTCACAATAGCCAACATAACAGGAACAACCCAAATGTACATAGACATATTAATTTAGGATAAAGAAAATGTGGTGTGCTTGGCGTGGTGGTGCATGCTTATAATCCCAGAGACTCAGGAGGCAGAGAAAGGAGGATAGCAAATTCAATGTCAGCCTCAGCAACTTAGTGAGGCCCTAAGCAACTTAGAGAGCCCCTGTTTCAAAAGAAAAAGGAAAAAAGGGTTGGGGATATGGCTCAGTGATTAAGTATCCTTGGGTTCAATGCCCAGTACCAAAAAATAAAATAAAATAGAAATTAATTAAAAAATAAAAAGGAAATGTGGTATTATATACATAATGGAATACTTGCTATTCAGCCTTTAAAAAAAATACTGTCATTTGTGGCAATATGGATGAACCCAGAGGACATTATGTTAAGTGAAATAAACCAGTCACAGAATTTATGATCCCTCTAGCACGAGGTACCTAAAATAGTCAAAAGTATTGAGGTAAACAATAAAATAATGTTTACCTAGGAAATGGAGGAAAGGGGAGAGAGGAGTTGTTTAATGGGTGTAAAGTTACCGTTATACCAGATGATTAAGTTCCAGAAATATGCTGTGCAACATATTACCTATAGTTAAGAGTAAGGCTTTGTGTACTAAATCATTTTGAAAGAGAGTAGATCTTATAGTGAGTGTTCTCACTACAAAAAAGGAGGATGACACAAGGAACGTTTTGAAAGTGATAGATATATTTACTACCTAGACAGTGATAATAATGAGTGTATACATTTATCCATACCTACCAAATAATGAACATTAATTATATGAAGTTTTTGTAAGGTTATTATAGCTCAGCAAAGTTGGCAATTTCTTTTAAGAAAAAAAATAAAGCAAAAAACACTTTTAAACAGAAAACACCAGGCCCAGGTGGATTCACTGGTAAATTCTACCAAATGTTTAAGAAAAAAATAACATCAATTTTTTTACAATCTCTTTCACAAAATAAAAGCAGAGAAAATGCATCCTAAATCATTCAATGAGGCCAGAATAACCTTTGTACAATATCTAGAAAAGAATATTATAAGAAGTCAAAATTATAAACTAGTATTTCTCATAAACATAGATGCAAAATCTGAACAAAATATTAGTAAAACAAATATAATATATATTATTAATGTGTTATATGCATTATGTATAGAATTAATGTATTTAAAACTAGTTACTATGAATGAACTAAGCAGACACTTCTCAAAAGAAGAAATACAAATGGTCAACAAATATATAAAAAAAAATGTTCAACATCATTAGCAATTAGGGAAATGCAAATCAAAACTACCCTGAGATTTTATCTCATTCTGGTTAGAATGGCAGCCATCAGGAATATAAACAGTAATATATGCTGGAAAGGATGTGTGTGTATGGGGGCGGTGGAGATTGTAAATTAGTATAACCATTATGGAAATCAGTATGAAGTTTTCTCAAAAGACTAGGAATGAAACCACCATATGACTCAGCTATACCATTTCTCAATATTTATCCTAAAGAATTAGACATTGCTATAGCAATACATGCACACCCATGTTTACAGCAGCACAATTCATAATAGCCAAACTGTGGAACCAATCTAGGTGCCCATTAACAGATCAATAGATTGAAAAAATTTATATATATATATATGAATATAATGGAATTTTATTCCATCATAAAGAAAAAATAAAATTATATCATTTGCAGGAAAATGGAAGGAACTTGAGAACATTATGTTAAACAAAATAAGACAAACTCAAGAGATCAAGGTTTGCATATTTTCTCATATGTGGAAGCTAGAGAGGAAAAAAAAAAAAGGTGTTTGTGTGAGGGGATGTTTCATAAAAATCAAAGGAAAATTAGTTGAGTAGAGGAAAGGGACCAGGGGAGGGAGAAGGGGAGCGAAAGGGGAAATACTGGGGAATAATATTGACCAAATTATATCAGTATATAATGTGCATGTGTCAATATGTAGCAACAAATTCTACCATTATGTGTAACTATAATGCACCAATAAAAATATGGAAAAACATACATGCCTTCATCAAGTGGAACTTATTATAGTATGCCAGGCTGGTTCAATGTTCAAATATCAATTAATGAAAAGCATAATCATATCATGAATGCATAATATGCATTTAACAAAATCCAATATCTATTCATAATAAAAACAACAAAAAAGTTTCTGGCAAACTAGAAACTTGATAAAAGATACCTGTGAATAACAAACTAACATTGTACTTAGTGAAGAAAATAGATGTTTTTCCTTAAGAATGAGAGTAAGACAAGGATGTCCCTCTCACCAGTCTATTTGTTATTGCACTGGAAATTCTAATTAATGCAATAAGACGAGGAAAGGAAATAAAGGGTATAAAATTGTGAAGGAAGAAATAAAACTGCTTATATTCACAAGTGGCCTGACTATCTATATGGAAAATCCACAGAATTTACCCAAACAAGAAAACAAGCAAACAAACAAACAAAAAAAAACCCAGAAAAGGTACTGTAAATAATAAGCAATTATAGCAAGTTTGTAGGAACTAAGAATATGTAAAAGTCAATATCTTTCCCATATAATAGCAATAAACAAGTGAAATTATAAATTTCACACAGTACCATTTATGTTAGCACTACCAAAAATAAAATACTTAGCTAAAAACCTAACAAAATATGTACAAGATCTAGATAAGGAAAAACTACAGCACACTGGTGAAAAACATCAAAGAATTAAATAAATGGAAAGATAATCCATGTTCATCAGTAGGAAAACTCACTATTGTTAAGTTAGGAAAACTCACTATTGTTTGTTCTTTCACACCTCATTTATAGATTCAATGAAATCCCAATCAAAATCCAAGCAAGACAGGCCGGGTTGTGGCTCAGCGGTAGAGCCCTTGCCTAGGACATGCAAGACCCTGGGTTTGATTCTCAGCATCACATAAAAATAAATAAGTAAAATAAAGGTATTGTTTTCAACTACAAATAAAAAATAAATTTAAAAAAATCCAAGCAAGCTATTTTGTGGATATGAACTGATTCAAAGTTTATATGGAGAGCCAAAGAATAGACAACACAATACTGAAAGAGAAGAACAAAGTTTGGAGAATTGCCACTACTTAACTTCAAGATTTTCTATATAATGCTAAAGCAGTCAAGACTGTATATTTTTACTAAGAGAATAGATAAACAGAACAATGGAAGAAAACAGAGAGCCTAGAATTATACCCACAAAAATAAGTCAATTGCTCCTTGACAAGGGAGCAAAGGGAATGAAGTGAGAAGTGATGGCCTTTTAAACAAACGAAGCTAGAACAAATGGACAGGCACGTACTAAAAAGAAAATCAAACTATCCAATAGACCTTAACTCTTTCACAACAAAATTAATTCAAAATGCATTATAGACTTAAAATGCAAAATTATAAAACTCCTAGAAGACAACATGAGAAAATTTGGGTCATGGTGGCAACTTTTTGGATACAAGACCAAAGACACAACCCATGAAAGAAAGAGAGTATTGAAAAACTATGCTTCATTAAAATAGAAAAATTTAAATTAAAAAAAAAACTTCTGCTCTGTAAAAGATACTGTCAAGAGAATTAGAATGCATCCACTTACTAGAAGAAAGTATTTGCAAAAGACTTATCTGATAAGGGACTGTTTTCCAAAATATACATTCTTAAAACTCAACAATAAGAAAATTACAAACCCAATTTTTAAAAATGAGCAAAGATGTAAACAGACACTTCATGAAGAAGATATACAGATGGGAAATTATTAGATGTATAAATGTCCAACATGATATATTATTAGGGAACTATAAATTAAAACAACTATGAAATACCATTGCACATCTATCCAAACAGTCAAAAGCCAAAACACTAACAAGAAATGACAGTGAGGATGTACAGCAACTATAACTTTCATTCCACATTCACAATACTGTAACTGTACTATAATTACATATACTATAATTGTAACATATTTCTCATGCAAAAATGTAAAATGGCACACTCATTTTGTAAGACAATTTGGATGTTTCTTACAAAACAAAATAGGCTTACCGTATGATCCATCAATCATATGGCTTTGGATTTATCCAAATGAACTGAAAATGCAGGCCTACACACAAATCTACGTGTGAACATTTATGGCCACTTCATTCATAATTGCCAAAACTTGGAAACAACCAAGACATCCTTCAATAGGTGAATGGAAAAACAAACTGGTATATATACACAATGGAATGGCATTTGGCAATAAAGAAAATTACATGAAGGAATTTTAAATGTGTATTGCTAAGTAAAAGAGGATAGTCTGAAAGTGAACATGTTGTTTGATTCCAACTATACAATATTTTGAGAAGGTAAAAATCATAAAGATAGTAGAAAAGATTGCTGGTTGCCAGGTTGCCACCAAGTAGAATGAATGGGTGGAGCACAGGGCATTTGGGGGTGGTGAAACTGTTTCGTATGATGTTATAATGGTGGACATAGACCCTTAGTGCTGAGAGTAATTCTCTAATGTAAACTATGCACTTAACTTTTTTCAAAAAAATTAAAGCCCCCCTCTACATTTAAATACTTCTTTGTCTGGTTTATTTTGTTTCATATTAGAAAGGCATTCCAGATTTCACAAAGTTACTATTTGCATAATATATCTTTACTACCCTCTTACTTCCAACCTCTTTGAATGTAAAATGTCTTTTGCAGACAGCATGTCATCAAATCTTCTCTTTTAAATCCAGTCTGACAATCTCTGCCTTTTATTTGGAGTGTTTAGTCTATTCACATTTATTGTTATTATTTATATGATTGAAACTATATCTTGCATTTTGGTATTGATTTTATATGTGACTTTTTGTCAATGTCAGAACTGCTCCTGCTTTATTTCTTTCTTTTGTAATAAGTAGAACATTTCTATTGTATGATTTTAATTCTCCTATTAACGTTTTGACTATTTAAAGCAACTTAGTTATTGCTTTAAATTGGTAGCACTACAGGAGAAGAGCTGGTCAGACCAGTCAGAGTTACCTCATAAATACAAACTGCCATCTGCCAGAAGCGGCTGGAGCCCCCAGCTTCCAGAAGCCAATGTCTCTGAGGACTGCTTTTGCCTTGATGGCCCTCTGGATCTTGGTTTTTCCTGTAGTCCAGGTTCCTGGCTTCATTCTGAGGCTTTGATCTGGGCCTCTTTATGCAGGATCCCTTCCGATCTTTGAGGGGCCCTTCTCTTCTGCCAGAAGAGAGTAAGTCAGTCGGCTTTTTTTAGATGCAGAAAATAGGGCCTGAATCAGAGAGACTTGAAGGGTCTTTCAAATTCTATCATTCTCTGAGATTGCCTTAAAGTAGCACTGGGAAAACTTTCTCACCCTCTAGTCTCCATTCATGATCTCATTATATCTCCACATGGTATCAGCTGTGTGATTTAAACACCTTTCTGCCTGATGTAAGATAAATAATAACTGAAATTTAACCATTATATGATGTGATTATTTAGTGTTAGACTTTTGTGCTATGAAACTACACAATGTCTTACATATGTTTTCTGATAGAACTAGGGCAGTGAATCCCTTCTGGATATTTTTCTCTGAAATTACACTAAAAGAAATAAACAGCTGTCAGGAATATGAAGGCTAAACCATTAGACTGCTGACTCAGTGCTCTGGGAGTTACAATATGTCCTAGAATACAAGTCACATGCCCTGACGTTCAAGTACTTGCTTTCTTTTTGTAAGGGTCAACATAGATTAGTTGTGTGAGGTTGAAAAGAGGACAGGGACACAAGTGCAAATACAATTGCATGTACAAGTAACAACCAGCATTCTAGACATACAGGAATCATCAAACAGCGTTTAAAATGGAATTGATAGCCAATTTTTACAATTCGGAAAGCCTATTCTTTTTTAATATTTATTTTTTAGTTGTAGTTGGACACAATACCTTTATTTTATTGATTTATATGGTGCTGAGGATCAAACCCAGGGCCCCGCATGTACTAGGCAAGTGCTCTACCACTGAGCCACAACCCCAGCCCCCAAGCCTGTTCTTATAATAGTTTTCTCTGTCTTTTTCATCTACTGAATTATATAATTCTTTATTCCCTTGTCTTATTTTTCCTCCAAAACAGTGTAAATTGTTGTAATAGAGATAATATTTTATAAATAAAAAACTCACACATTTTATCCATAAGCCACATTGTATTCCAGACTCTTATTTAGAGTCAGTGAGTTTATTGCCTAGGGATGAATGCAGGTGTGCGTCCTCTTTGACAAGACGCTAGCTTGAAATCCAGGCTTCACAGTTTTGGTAGATTATTTTAACTGCCAGTTGGATGGCCTGCCTCGAAGCCTGAACCATCATCTCCTACGGTATAGATAAAGAGTCCTTCCATCTACCTCTGTTGGGCCTGTGGTTTTCTTCAATGTAGTCAGAGGAGAATATCCTAGAGGAAATAAAAAGAAAAACCTGCTTCATCCCGTCTGATGGATGGTGGCTAAAACAGAGCCTAAAATAGGGGCTGAGTGTCCCTTGTGAGATTCCAGAAGAAAAGGAGTGCTCCAGAGGTGCTGGGCTGACCTCAAATCCATGGTCAGGGAGAGAAGCCAGGCTACCGCAGGGTCTAAAGTAGTCATGTTGAGGGTGTTTCTGGCACTTGGAGGGTCTCAGCTGGTGAGATGAAGAAGCTGGATCTGTCAGGGGGCGTGGCCCCACAAAAATGGTTCTAGAACCTTCAAGTCTCACCACGAATCATTAGCCACTGCCTAGTCTCAGAATCAAGGTGGGAGCCCAGCACTGAGACAGCCATGGTCATGTACGAGATCAAAGGCATGCAACTGGCCACAAGGTCACCACACAGATCAATGCTGTATGTCTGTGTAATAAACAAGAGACAACATTTTTTGCTGTATGTTCAAGTTATGGCAGGTTTCAGGTAGATTACAGGTTGACAGGAAGTATGTACACACTTACTTGCACACATGCACACCTTGCTGTGAATTCCTGGTTTGGGTAGCTGAGGAACAGAACTTTCACAGAAGTAAATATTGAAACAGGGCAAGAAGATGTTCACAAATGTCAAGCACCTTTTGGGTTTTGAACCAATGCTGGCCCTGGTGCAACCAGTTCTCATGCAGTGGAATAGTGTTGCTGTGGCCAGTGGCCCCTGAACAATTGTCCGTCTTTCCAGGAAGCCAGTGCTAGAAAAATGTTCCACCTCCTCAGTGTTAATATTTCCATGTGAACATATAATTGTGGGGTTATATACACATTATTTTACTTACACAACCAATATTTTATCAGATTAACCTTTTTCTGTCCTTAGGGTTGCTGAAATGTACTGAGGTCATGTTGGCAGTGTCAGAGCACCTCTGATGGGGCACTGCAGTGTGGTGAGAAGGGCCTGGGGGCAGCATAATGAAGCTGCTCTTGTGGCATGCAGGGGACATTTCTTATCTTCCTGGCAGTTCCCAAGACTAAGCCAGCACAGCAACTTTTCTCCAGGCTGCACCTCACCAATCCTGCCAAACAAACCCTTTTCAGGATCTTCTTAACTCTTGAACTTACTGTGGAGGCTCAAGAAGCTGAATGACATTTTCCTTATATGATGTTGATTATATTTATCACAATATCTACTTTTATCTCTTCAGTTTCTGTCTGCATTATGTTCCCGAAACGTTGTCATGGTCACTCTTTTGTACCCTATTTTGTTCTTGTATCTGTATATATATATATTTTTAATCTCAACTCGGTTTCCATAAGAATTTTTAATATGCTCATTGTAATGTTTGACACTATTTGTTGGGATCAGAGGTCAGAGTCCAACATGATGGTCAGCAAATTTAGGGCTGTGGGACTCTTCCTTTTGTGGAAAAGAATGTGATGGGAGTTTGATAAACCTTGATACCGTGTAGTTGTTTGGGATGCTGGTCACAGCGCCATGATGGAGTGAAGTGCATTTGAGTGTCATCTCAAAGCGGGCACTGCCATTCTATTTCTGATTTTTCATATGGAATTTCTTGTTTGTTTGTTTTGAACTTTACGATTCTACAGAGTGGATGGGCTCACCCTGACAAACTCATACATGCATGGAAATCGATTTCAGTTCATGATACTCCCTTTTCCCTCCTTCCCTTCCCCCTTCTCCTTCCTCTATTGGAGTTTTGATGAGTCCCAACTTTTAGGGCTTTCTGAAGTCTTTGCTTCTGATCTCATTCTCTGTTGGGAGAATTTGTCGCATCATGTACCACACATGGTACCTGAGACAGAAGACCACTCTTCCCACTGGAATACTCCCAGGGTGGTCAGCATTCTAAAAATATGAGATTCAACCAACCACATATCAAAAAAAGAATCTCATCTATACAGAACATGTACACGCTATTTTCTTGTCATTATTCCCTACACAATACAGTATAACAACTATAGCATTTGCCTAATACTAGGTATTATAAGTAATATAGACTAATTGGCTGAGGCTGCAGGTATTTGCACAGCATTCATCTCCACTCATGTGGCCCAGGTATCTTAATGGAGGTTCTCTTGGCATTTTGGGTGGGATAATTCTTCTTTGTTCAGAACTTTTTCACACATTGTCAAATACTTAGTAACCTAGATTCCCCTTTGTTAGCTCTCAGTTCTCTGGAGCCTTGCTACTTAAAGTGTGGTCCTCAGAGCAACAGTATCCCCTGAAAGTTTGATAGAAATGAAAAATTTACCATACGTTCAAATTCACTAAATTTGAACAAGGTCCCTATTTAATCCACATGCACAGCAGAGAACACCCTGGATAATCTCATGACAACTTTTTTATAGTTAGACATTTTCCTTCTTGGTGGTATAATATTTTGGATACCGACTCCCAGTGGTATGCACCTTTTGATTTGTATTTTTGCATTGTAATTCAAGTAGAATGCTCTCTGCCAAAGAGCCATCATGTTCCTATTCAACCTGGGCTCCAACATTAATTGAACTATATTATAATTATGAAAAAAAGAGTAAGAGAAAAAAAAGAAATACTAGGGACTGAAGTGGAGCAAATTATATTTCATGCATATATGACTATGTCAAAAGGAACCCCAATATTATGTGTAACTATAGTACACTGATAGAACATTTTTTAAAAAGCGAAAACAAAAAAGGAGCAAGAATATCAAGTGATCTTAATAATTCCTATTCATTATTCCTATTAGCTAATGACAGACAAAACCCATATCCTATAGAAGGGGTAGAAACTGGAAGTGTTTCCTCAAGAGCTATACTATGCCACCAGGCATTGTCCATCTTTCCTGTTAGTTATTTTATTTTTAACTAGGAGTTTTTCCTAATCTAGAGAAAAGCCTACTTGCAACGACCATCCACCCACACTTCCCATCATCTGCAGCAACAAAAATTCAAAAGGCCCCAAGACCACAAACACCCTAAAGGAATAAATAAAGGGATTGTGTGTCCGTGCAGCTAGCAGGGCTCCAGCTGGCATAAAGGGCTGCTTGTGCTGCCCCATGCACTGTCAGCTGACCCAGCGGGACACTGTGAGCATCAACTGCTCTTGAACCTGCCGGCTCCTGTCTGCAGCTGGCTCAGCAGTGAACTCAGACCAACTAACGTCCAAAGACTCCCTGCCCACAAGTCTGCCTGGGCCCAAATGAACATTGCTTCCTTGTTGATTCTCCAGCTGAACTCACAGCTGCCCAGAAGCTAGTGGACACTTTGTAGGTTATCCACAAAGAAAAAGAGGGGCAATTCTAACAATTTAACTTGGCTGTATCCTTTCTTCTTCAAACCGGAGGTTTTAGGCCACTGGCAAATTTGATTTTCTGGCATATTTAGGTGAGCTAAATATCTTTTAAAAGATCATTTTTATTGTGGCAAAACACATATAGCACATATAAAACTTACCATTTTAACCATTTTAAGTGTACAATTCAGAGGCATTTAGTACATTCACATTATTGTACAATCATCACCACTCTCTAGATTCAGAATCAATTTTGAAAAGATTTCTGCAATTTCAACTGTCTTCTATTTGTTATATGCTTTAGGAAAATTATGTGGTTTTAGTATACATAAAGTACATTGATTTATCTAATTTTGAAGATCTTATCATACAATTTGTGGGCCAATGTAGAGAAATATCTGCAATTATCTTCAAACTAAATATATGCAAAAGACTATTTTCAATTCATTAATAGTCTACATTATCTCCATATATATACATTGTTTTCTCCTAAATATAGCCTTTTTACTAAGCCTCAGAAAAGTAAGTGCAATACAAACAGAAGTGGAAAGTCATTAATTATCTCTGTTATTCTTCATAAATTCAAAACAACTGTCCTACTTATAATGTTTTAAGAAAAATTATAAGACAATATATATTTTTAAAATTCTTAACTGGTGAAATTAATAGTCCTTTCATATATCCCCACATATCTTTCTATTTATAAAATTTAAACCCACACATACATATTTTAAAGCTGTCTGACTTTATTAGGAGGCTAGTACTTAGAGGCAAAAGACCAAAATATTGGCTCCAAAAATTGTTGTCAGCAAAATTTGGGGTTGTTGTCTTAATAACATAAGAAATGATTAAGGCTGTTTGTGGCCCTGAGAAGGCCAGCCGTGGGCTGATAAGCCTATGATTAAGTTCCCATACTTTTTATTGGTCATAGTTTTTTTGTTATTCTTATCTTTTTATAGCCACCTGCCTGGACCAGTAAAAGCCTCACCCTAATTTGGGATCTCAGACACCTTCTTACATAAACACCACCCACAGGGAGAAATGGTTCTTCAACCAGATAGTTATACATATTTTCTCCTTTTTCAAAAATATTTTATGTTGGCACATTGAGCATTGAAGAGTTTTTTTTTTTTCCTTTGTAACTTAAAAGTAAATGTTCCTTCAGCTTTTCTCAAAATTTGTGTAGTATTATTCTCCACTTCTATTACCTACTAAATACCAACTATAGAGGACACTGCATTTAGATGATTGTTTTGGTACAGTGAACTATTATTTTTTTTTAAAAAAAGTTGGGATTAGATAAATTCTAAAGCCTAGATTTCCATAAGAGCAAGTCAAATGGTCAATTTTGGCAAATGTTCAACACAGTTAAACAAACAAACAAAAATAAATCATTTATTTGCATCATTGTTAGTCAGCTTTCCTTTATTATGACAAAATACCTGAGACAATAAACTTAAAAGGAAGAGAGGTTTATTTTGGCTCATGGTTCCACCACCTCCCAATAGCATCATGAACTAGGGACCTAGCCTTCAACACATGGGCCTTTGAGGAGCATTCAAAACTTAAATGAGGGGCTCGAATTGTGGCTCAGTGGTAGAGCACTTACTTGGCATGTGTGAGGCTCTGGGTTCAATCCTCAGTACCACATATAAATAAATAAACAAACAAATAAATAAATAAAAGATCCATTTATAAGTAAAAAAAATCTTTAAAAACTTAAATGATAGCAATCAGATATCTGGTAGCTTTCAATTATCTATTACATATTTTCTTCTCTAAAACACTCTACTGGGCAAAATTCATTCTGTGAATCATGTCATACACAAACACATGTTTCTGGAAATCATGACTTTACACAACACACAGGTGAAAAGTTGGAAGATGTTGAGCTTTGAATCAAAAAGACTATCTTAAAATATCTAAATCTAAGTGAATGTCATGTACAGAGGGGAGTAGCTCTCCTTTCAGTGACCCCTGAGGGCAGAGACATAGAAAATGCAGCGTTCCGTTTCACACATGAAAGACTTTTCTAGACTTTAGAGTCGTTCAACAATGGGACAGGTCTCCGTTTGAGGAGGTTTGTCCTTTTAAGTTTAAGCAAAGACCAAATCGCGATAGATGAGAACATTACAAAATCAGTCTCACATCATTTGACTGTTGTTTTAACTCTCTCCTGACCTCACCAGGGAGCCAAGGGTACAGCTTGAATGTCAGGTTTGAAACTGTGAAACAGAAATGGCTTCACAGAGTACCGAGTTCACGCACTGTTGCTTCTATCTGAGAGGCAAGTTATCTCTAAAAGTGGTCCAATCAATCAGTCCTAGCTTGCATGCCCTTTGCAATGTATTTTTACCAATAAAGGAATAAAATCGGTCTCTCTTCCCTTGAATACCAATGGTCTCATGACTTTCTTTGACGGATACAAAGCAGTGAAAATGACCTTGTGGTTTCTGGGATCGAGGCCCTGAGAAGCCCAGCAGCTTCTGTTTCTGCCCTTTTGGAAACCAACTGCTATGTGAAGTCCAGGGTATCTGGTTGGAAAGACCACATGGAAAGAAATGGGGCCTGGATGAGGAGAACCAAGCACTTTGTGCTGACAGCCAGCACCAACTGGCAGACGGCTTGGACCTTCCAAGCTTGGCCACCCACTTGATCCTCCCACTCCCAGAGCCGAGATGAGCTGTTTCCATCAACACTCACTCACATCCCAGACTTGCTGAATTGTGAACCATAAAAATGCATATGGATTTAAGCTACCACATTCTGGGCTGGTTTACAGCATAATGATGGATCACTGAATCAGAAAGTGAAATCTGGACATGGATGCTACCATAACCCAAACCTAAAACATTTGTCATCTATTATGATATCGAGCAGCAGTAGAGGTCAGAAAGGCTCTAAGGAGGTTGTGAGGACAACCTGGGGTAGCAGTGCAAAAGCTGTTATTGGAAACTCAGAAAAGGGTAGCCTGTGTCACATGGTAGTGAACTTTTTGCTGACTCTGTCACTTGCAGAATTAGAAAAGACAGCTAATGAACGTGTTGGTCTGGAGGAGGAGATTCCAAACACAGATTGAAAGCCACAGTCAATTTCTCTTGGCTGCATTGGTAAAGTAAAAGAAGGGAGAGATGAACTAAAGGAGGAACTGTTTCATTTTAGTCAGGATAAGGAAGAAATACAGAGGGTTCAGGGCACTATCTCTGGCCAGTAAAACATTCTCAGTAAGCCTCAGGGTAAAGAAAATCAAGTGTTCGACTTGAAGATCCCTTACTAAAACTTCTATAAGATTTGATGTAACACCACAGAGGCTTTTTCAGTAGACAGTTGGTCTTGTAAGAATCTTAAGGGCATTTCTCACAGCAGCCTCGCATGTGGTCCAATGTAAAGTGAAGTCCATCTTAGAACTATGGATGGAATCTTTTTTGCCATCTGGTCTTCAATAAGATTCTCAGAGAACCTAGAACATTAAAAAAAAAAAACTATACTTGTTTAAACACCATCAGTTCTACTAAAAGGCAGGAACATTTTAAAGTGAAAAGAAATCTCTGGGCCTCCACCTTTTTAGGGTCAAGAGGCAGGGAGAGCTACTTCTAATGAAAAGTAAGGACAACTCAGAGGACAGAGTCAAGAGTCCAAAACATGAACTCAAGAGCATCTTTAAAATAATGGACCTGGGGCTGGGGATGTGGCTCAAGCGGTGGCGTGCTCACCTGGCATGTGTGCGGCCCGGCTTCAATTCTCAGCACCACATACCAACAAAGATGTTGTGTCCGCCGATAACTAAAAAATAAATATTAAAATTCTCTCTCTCTCTCTCTCACTCTCTCTTTAAAAAATAAAATAAAATAAAATAAAATAATGGACCTGGCATCACTTCCAGGGAGCAGAATTAGACTCTAATTAAAGGAATTTTTTTCTGTTCCTGGTAAATACGTGCTGAGCTGCGCTTCAGAATTATAGTGGACCAATGATCACTATTTGCTTCTCCTTCCTTTCTGTGGTTTGTATAATTTAGGTGTCAGAAGATTTAAATAAAATTGCCTGAGCCCTTTGCCGAGGGTGGTGGAAGACACGTGTCCTTTTTGGTATTTTATGAGGGGCATGAAGTAGTCCTGTTCCTTTCTTCTCCGATCACCCTCTACTGATGAACGAATTCCGTGGAAGGGTTTTCTTACTATCCCCCATTATACCCTACAGCACATGAACTAGATGGCCTTTCCTCAAAAGCATTGTTCCTCAAAAGCCATGTATATGAAGCAGACCATCAGAAAGATGAGGTAATAGTAGGGACAGGGTCACCTCAAGTCTCCAATCCTAGGTCTCAAAAAGTCTCTTATATCAGCCAGTTCAGGTTCCAGCCTCTAATCAAACTGTTCAGCCTGTTCTTCCCTTCTTTCTTCTCTCAGTCTCTGTCTATTCCTTTGGAGAATTCAGTTCTTGAACTCTGAATATCCAAAAGTCCTGCTAAACTGGGATCTTAAATCCTTCTCTTGTCTCCCAGCAGTTTGTATTAGGGGGGAAAAGGCTAAGAGAGATTTCTTTCTCAACTGAGGAGAGTTATGCTGCCTTACTCAGAAGTCAGAGGTACTTACAGATAATTTGGGATCCATTTTCCCCTTTCCATTACTTTTGATAGCAATATATTAAAAATAGAAGTTTAGAAAAGAGTTTATACAATAACATTGGAGGTTTGAGTAGAGACCACTGAGAAAGATAAGGTGCTGAGAATCTAAAGTTTTGCTCTACTTGAGATTTAATAATCTTTTTAACCTTTGTACATTATAAATACAAAGAAAATAATAAAATCTAAAGTTGAAATAAATATCTGCTCTTAAAGACCAAAATAGGACAGAATGGAAGAGGAGGCTGAGCTTCTCCAAGGTCGCCACCCACAAGCATCTGATAATTGCTTTATTTTGACCATTGACTTCAGTAGTTCAAAAGCTGAATAAATACCAAAGAGGAGTGAAATTTTCTAAAAAAAACATTGGCTTGCATGCTTCTTTTAATTACACAATTTTAATTATAATATTTAAAGCTAGTTACAGCTGTATAATTTAGGCACATTTATAATTTTGACATATTTATATATGAACACGTAAAATGCTTTGTGCTGTATAGCCAAAGCAGTTAAAAAATTGCCAAAATGCTTCTTGATAATTTGAAAAGCTAAGTGCAAATTACAAATGGGAAGATTAATAAATTGAACATAAAACTTCTACTGCAAACATAAAACTTCTACTGATCAAAAGATACACACAAAAGGGAGAAATCAGTGTCAATTAGAACACATTTGCAACACATATGACATTTAAGGAGCTAGTTAAGAATATGTGTCTATCACATAAGAAAAAGGCAACATAAGATAAAAATTATCATGAGACAAATAGGCAATTCAGAAAAGAGAAAATAATCAAGGCTCAATTCTACAATCAGGAAAATACAAGTTAAAATTACCATGAAATATCATTTCACAATCACCATGCTGGTGAAAAGTGCAGAGTTACCACCATAAGGTGTGGGCAGGCTGCAGAACAATGTGTGATTGGGTTCATCCTAATGGGAGTGTGGGGAGAACAATTTGGAACTTTCAATCAAAGTTTGAAATGTGTATATCTCATGATTCAGCAGTTAAACTCCTAGGTCTACAGGGAAGGGTCTTTTTAACATGGCAAATTTTTTACTTTAAGTTAAAAAAAAAAAACAGTATAATCATCAGTATAATATTTCTGAAATTTGGCAAAAAAAAAAAAAAGGTTTAACTCATCCATAATCTAACTGGGGTCTTCTGACTGATTTATTTTCCTCTGTTTTTCACCTGCAATGAGCAAGCATCTCCTTTTGAAGCCTTTCAACCCAAAATTTCACTTTCTTTTCACTAAAAATAGAAATCTCCATCCATTTCCATAAAAGAATTGGCCTTGGGCCTCTTGAGTCCTGCTATCTTAGGAGAAAGTCTGGGCTTCCTAGTACCTGTCATTGCTGCTGGAGTCTGCACTCTTGGGTTGCATGATCATCAATGAGTGGGGATCCCGATCTTGAGCTTCCTTTTCAGTTTTTTCACCAGTGAGAGCCTTGAGGCTTCTCTATAAGAGGATCTGTTTTTTTCCCATTGGGAACAGCATACTCATCGGTTGCAAACTGAAACACAGAAAATCCAGGTAAGGAGGTGAGAACATATAAGTAAGCTAAGTGTTTCAAAATAGGAAGTGATGCCAACTGTGACAAATTGGAATAGGCAGGTCCCACCTAAGAACTTCTAACTAGCTCCACCTATTGATATGAGAGAACAATTTCTGATTTTTTCCCAGAGGTGCCATATTTGTACGTGAAATTTCCCAATTTAAAAAATACTGTACAACTAAAGAGGTCTGTGACCTAATATAGCCCTCAGGTCACAAACTTGCAAATTTTGGTCTAAAGCCATATTGGATGAAGGTATGTTTTCTCTATTAGCAAAGCTTCATTCCTGCTCTCAAAAAACATCAGGCCTCTACAGTCATGTTGCCTTTGCCCAGTTCTTTCTCCCTGCCTAGGAATCTGTAGATACTGCAAGATCCCTTGGAGGACTGCTAAGTATCCAAATAACTGAATAAAACTTGTTTATTTCAATTTTACTATTATTTCATCATTGGATAATGACTTTTGTGTTATTAACATTCAGTCAATCTCAACTAACATATAGCATATGATATTTTCCAAACCGACCATTTTGCTTGTTTTTTAAATAGTATTATTGTGTTATAATATAGTCCTAATTCTTTGAGTGTTCCAACAGATCAGAGCTACTGATTAAAGTTAAGAAGCAGTGTTAAAATAAAAAAGAAAATATGTAACAAAAATATAAGGTTAAATAGAGAAAGATCTCCAATGCAAATTTATAACGTGAATTTATATGTGCTCAGACTAGATATATGCCAGTATAATTAATAAGCATGTGTCCAAATATAAATAAATAAATGGTTAAATAGGAAGTACAAAGATTAATTTCTGAAAATTGAGGCTTTTTTCTTTTGAACTGATAATATATTCCTCCAATAATCCCTGGTTACAAAAATTTGACAAATATTGGCATAATCTGTCAATTTTTTTATATAATTTTCAAGCGGAACACAGTGAGCTTCCGTCTGATAAAGCAATGAAAGTTTTACAAAACTCAAAAATGCCTTCCAGCACAAACCCGATGAATTCTGTCTCTAAAGGAGAAGAAGCAAAACTAAAAATCATCACAATGGTCTTCTAAAACAGGTTCACTGATTTTCCAAGAGATTCATAAAAATAGTCCCAGTATTGGGCTAGGGGTGCAGCTCAGAAGTAGAAATATTTGCCTAGCACATGCAAGGCCTAGAGTTCTATCACCCAACAATGCAAGAGAAAAATAAACAAACAAACAAAAACCCTCAATGTTAATGACAATTATTATGTTCAGAGAGAAAACAAAACTAACACAGGAAAATCCATTATCAAATGACTCTGTCACTGGACATCACATTTCTCTTGGGGGAGGAACATCATGTAATATCAATACTATAGACCACAGAGGAGCAGCTGTGTGTGCATTCCAGCATATATTGCACAATACAATTGAACCAAAGTACTAATGTGAAAGGTCTGAGCTTTCTCCTGGGTGTGTGGGGGTCCGAGTTTGAGGTTTGAAACTTTTCTTCTCTGGTAGGACATTCTCTGTTTAATTGATACTTATGAATCATGACATTAACTGAAAAAATGAAATACCTTGGAGATAAGTAATTAAGGGCTACCTGGTAGAGGTGCAGGGGGGCCGCTGCTAGGATGCACAGAACACCGATTTATATCCCTGCTGCATGCTCATTTCTGTCTCGCTGTAACATACAGTGAAAAAGTGGACACTGTGTGGCTATGTACTGTGCGTGAGTTAAAGAAATACACAAGAAGTTTAACACCCTTGCTCTTCCACAGTGAAGTATAAAGACTATGTAGTGGAAGGATGTTCTCAGGAGAAATGTGAAATGAATTTTGTCGTCACCATCATCATCATTGTCACCTAGGCCTCTCCATTGTGACATTTGAGTGCCTTTAAAATATGACAGCTGGCTTCCTCAGAGTGATGCAGGAAATGAAGCAAGAAGTAAAGCACAGCGCCTCTTTTGATATGGTCTCCAAAGTTGTACACCATCACTTTTGCTTCCTTCTATTCATTTTCTTTATTATATTAGAAGTGTTGAAGAGTTAAGCAAAAATAATAAAATAACTCCATACAGAAGTCAAAGGAAATAGCATTTATTGGGGAAACAAGGAATTACAAATCCAGTACTCTGAATCTGGGAAGCCTTCAATTGTGTTCTGCATGGCAAATGCAAGGAGAGATTTTTGTGTTTGTGTCTGTGTGCACGCACGTATGCACATTATAATCATACAAAATAATGGGATTTACTATGATATATTCGTACATGTACATAATATAATTTGGTTAATTTCTTTGCCATGTACACCCTGTTTCTCTCCCATCCATCCTCCTTCTGATTCCCAATCTCAACTCTACTGGTCTCCCTTCTAATTTCATGACCATTCCTCTTTTTCTTCTTCTTTTTTTCCCCTAGCTTCCACATATTTGAGAAAATATATGGCCCTTGACTTTCTGATTTTGACTTATTTCACTTGACAGAATGTCCTTCATTTCCATCCATTTGCCTGCAAATAATATAATTTCATTCCTCTTTGTGATTGTGTGTGTGAATTAATCAGACATAGCTTTTTCTATGTTCATATATGAATCCATGACCAGTGTTAACTCCATATCATGTACAACCACAAAAATGGGAAGTTATACTCCATTTATGTATGTCAAATGCATTCTACTATTATGTACAACTAAAAAGAACAAATAAAAATATTTAAAAAGAAAATGTGATATATATATTTGCACACACACAAGGAGTTTTATTCAGTCATAAAGAGTAATATGAAATCTCAGCATAATTTTGATTTGCATTTACCTGATTGCTAAAGATGTTAAACATTTTTTCATATATTTGTTTGCCATTTGTATTTCCTCTTTCGAGAAATGTCTGCTTAAATAATTTGCCTATTTATTGAATGGGTTATTTTATGAGTTTTTGTTGTTGGTGGTGGTGTTTTTGTTGTTGTTTTAAGTGTTTGAAATTTTAAATCAATCTTCTGTTAGAAGAGTAGTTGGCAAAGTTTTTCTCCCATTTGGTAGTTCTTTCTTCACATTCTTAAATGTTTCCTTTGCTGTGCAGAAGCTTTTTAATTTGATGCTGTCCCATTTACTAACTCTTAGTATTATTTCTGAGCTTTAGGGGTTCTGTTGAGAAAGTTGTTGCCTGTATCTGTCTTGGAGTATACACTCTAATATTCTTCAAGGAGTGGCTTCATTCCTAGGTCTTTGATCCATTTTGAGTTTTGTTTTGGTACTAGGGATTGAACCCAGGGGCACTCTACCACTGTGCTACATCCCCAGATCTTTTAATGAATTTATTGATTTTGAGAGAGGGTCTTCCTATGTAGCTTAGAGTCTCACTAAGTGGCTGAGGTTGGCCTCAAACTTTTGATCCTTCTGCCTGGAGTCTCCTGAGTTTCCAGGATTACAGGCATATGCCACCATGCCTGCCTTGAGCTGACTTATGGTCCAGGTGAGAGAGAGGGATATAGTTTCATTCTTCTACAAATGGATATCCAGTTTTACCAGCACCATTTGTTCTTTTAAAAGGCTGTCTTTTCTCCAATGTATGTTTTTGGCACTTCTGTCTAGAATCAGAAGACTGGATCTGAGTGGGTTTTTCTTGATGTCTTCAATTCTATTCCATTGGTCTGTGTGTATGTTTTTATGTCAGTACCATGCTGATTTTGTTACTACATTTCTATAGTATAATTTAAAAAAAATGTTATGATGCCTCCAGCATTGCTCTTTTTGCTCAGAATTATTTTGGCTATTGTTTCATATGAATTTGGGAACTGTTTTTTCTAGTTCTGTAAAAAATGTCACTGATATTTTGCAGAGGATTGCATTGAATTTGTGAATAGCTTTTGGCAATAGTCATTTTAACTGTATTAGTTCTGGTTTTTTGTTTCTTTTTTCTTTTCTTTTTTTTTTTTTTAACAAGGGATTTCTACAGTAGATTTTTTTTTTTTTTTTTTTTGAGACAGTTCATTGCCTGGCAGAACTCCTAAACTGCAAATCCTTTTTGATTGGTTTGTTAATTAGGGCACACCCAGCTGAGAGATGTTGAAGGCTGGCAGGATACTGACTTCAGTTGTTTATCCAAGACTACTGGGACATTCTGTGGTTTAACCCTTGGCAGGTGTGAATACAATCCTCTTGAAATCTCCCAATTTCATTTTAGAAGATCTTGGTCTTAAGGACTTCATTTTCTTTCACAGAGGCAAGTCACTAAATCCAACCAAGACTCAGGGGGAAGGAAATTCGCTTTCTCTTCTCAGAGGAAGAAGTACACACTGCACCCAGGACATACACCCTCACTGAAACAAGAGTGTCAAGAAATAACACTGACCTGTAAAATGTGTGATGCATCCTAATATTTCCAATTCTATTATATTTCATCTTTTTATAATGCTGGCTAGGACCACTATATTAATTTCATAACCCATTAATGTGTTAAAATGAGAAAATCACTGTTTCATATTCTATAGATTTCTGTACTTTGATTTATCAACTTTGAACTATGTCTATTAAAGATAAATATATTGGAGTACTTAGGCTATCTCCCACCTGCCCTCTTGAATGCTACCAATAAATTTTATTGTTATTTAATGTCCTTAAGTTGTCACTGTGTGTGATCTATTTATTCTGCTTTGTTGCCCTAATTAATCTATCAATTTGTTGTAAAAAATTAAACTTAATAAAAGAGTATGTACAGTAGATTATTCTGTTAATTAGTTTACAGTTACTGTGACAAAATAAGTGAGGTAAGAAATTTATAAGAAGGGAAAGTTTATTTTGGTTCATGGTTTTGGAGGTTCCAGTTCATGGTCTCTTGGCCCCATTGGCTTTGGGCCTTTGGCAAGACAGCATATCAGTGGAGCATAGATGGTAGAGGAGGCCTGTTCACTGGTGGCATCCAGGAGCAGAGAAAAAGAAACAGGAAGGGATCAGGTCCAAAAATCCCTTTCAAGGACAGGCCCCCAATGACTTAACTTTCTCCCAATAGGCCCCACCTCCTAAAGGTTCTGCCACCCTCTCGGCACCACAGGCTAGGGAACAAGCCTTCAACACATGGGGCTTTGGGGGACACTTACCCAAACTACAGTAATTGTTCATTATTGCAGAAATAAATGGTGTAATTATACCTACAGAAAAGGAGATGGAATTCTAAATCTCTAACATTCTACCAACCAAAGGAAAGTGCACCAAATATCAAAGCTCAATGGATTCTCCTTTGATTTCTTTTTAGTTTTCTGGGCTTCATCCAAGGCATATTCAGCTGCCACTCTTTCTGTCTTCATCTGGTCCTCTTTTTTTCCTTTATTTTTAAATTTTTTTGGTACTGTCAGTTGAACACAGTAGCACTTTACCTCTCAGCTACAACCCCAGCCCTTTTTATTTTTTTCTTTAGAGACAGTGCCTCACGGAGTTGCTTAGGACCTCACTAATTTGCTGAGGCTGACCTCAAACTTGTGATCCTCCTGCTTCAGCGTCCCAAGCTGCTGGAATTACAGCATATGTGTTCCTCTTTCTTAAATTCCCTTTCCACCTGGTTAGCAGGTCATTTTGAGTCATATCTTATGTGGACTTGGTGATGTTCAACTTTCCAAGTCTCTGCATATCTGAAATGACTTTGTTTACCCCATACTCGATCTGGTGCCTTTCCTGAGAATTCTGAGATATTGCTTCATTGTTTTCTACTAACCACTCTGTTAATATGAAACCTAATGTCTTCTGATTCTTATTCTCTTAAAGGTAATCTGTTTTGCTATTTAGCAACTTTTAGCCCTTATTTGGTAGACTTTTAATGACCTGGATCTAACCACCTGTCTTTTAACGTCTCTCATATTTTCTTTGTCCTGCATGTCAACAAACTTCTTTTCCACCTTCATCTTAACCCTGACCATTTCTTCCATCCACTGAACTTTTTATTTGACAGTCATATTTTAGTTGGTAGGAAAGTTTTCTTGCTCTCTGTTTGGTTCTTTTTCATAGCAACCAATCTTATTTTTGTGGATGCAGTATCCTAATTTTTCTAAGATTACTAATTAGAATTTCAAAATAAGAATCTCTCCCCTGGGCTTCTTCTTTTCTTTTTTTTTTCCTCCTAAGATCAGCTGTTCGATTTATTCCCCTGGTCTTTCTTAAAAATAATTTGTAAAATTGTGGTAAAATATACTTGAATTTGCCATTTTAATCTTTTTTCCTTTCTTTTTTTTTTTTTTTTTTTTTTGTACCAGGGATTGAACTCAGGGGCACTTGACCACTGAGCTACATCCCCAGCCTATTTTGTATTTTATTTAGAGACAGGGTCTCACTGAGTTGTTTAGAGCCTCACATTCACTGAGGCTGGCTTTGAACTTGTGATCCTCCTGCCTTCGCTTCCCCAGCTGCTGGGATTACAGGCATGCACCATCGTGTCTGTGTCCGGCTTAATCGTCTTTTAAGTGTACAGTCCAGTGATGTGAAGCATATTCACAATGTTTTTGCAACCATCACCACTGCCCACCATCAGAATCTTCCCAAACTGAAACTCTGTTCCCATGAAACATAACTTCCCATCCCCCTCTCACCTACCTTCTCAGGAGTTAGTTGCCGCTGTTACACTACCTCTATGAGCATGAGTATCCTAGATCTCTTGCTCAAATGGAATCACAGGTCAGTCCCTCTGTGCTTGACTGAGTTCATGTAGCATAATTACTCCATCACCTTGGTCTTTTTCATGCTGCTGGTTTTCATCCAGGGCCCAGTGATTCTTGAGCCAGGTCATCTGTGTGAATGGTCAGGAGTTGCAGTTTCTCCACAGGCATTCCTGTCCATGGGGGTCCTGAGTATAGCCTCTGTCCCAGTGGGCAGGGTTGTTCTTGCCCAGCAGGTTTGCCTATAATAGGTGTGGTGAAGGCGGGCGAGACCCCGTGCGGGGCAAAATTAGCAGGATTCTGTTCTGGGGATGGAGTGCTTTAGCTGCCTCACTGTCTTTTGTTCCTCTTGGTGTCTGATGTGAGTGTTTGGGGAGTTATCCTGAACCCTGCTTGGCTTATTGTTCAGACTCATACCCAGATTGCCTCTCCAGGCAGACTGTCTTTCTCCAGGGGGCTCCGATGTGATTCTTAAACCAGCTTTGAGTGCTCTGTATAAACAGGGAGGCAGGAAGGATGCAAGTCCGCTGACCATGCTAGATCAGATCTTGGTGCAAATGGCAGAATTTCTTCCTTTTTAAAGGCTGAAAAGGATTCCATTGTGTATAGAGACCACATTTTCTTTGTCTGTTCATCTGTTGAGACAAGTTGATTCTACAACCTGGCTATTGTGAACAGTGCTACAAGAGACATGGGTAGGCAGAAATGTTTTCAACATGCTGATTTTGAATCTTTGAGGTAAATACCCAGAGGTGAAATTACTAGATCAAAGAGTGGTTCTCTATTTTTAGGTTTTTGAGGACACTTCATATAGTTTTCCATCATAACTGTACTAATTTATATTCCCAATAAGATCTGAGAGTTCCACTTTCTCTATATTCTCACTGTCATTTGTCATTTTTTAATCTTTGTGGAAGTAATGTGAAAATTGTATAAATTTTGAATAAATTGTATAAATTTTGAATTGAATAAAATTGCCTGGCTCAACCCTTACCCCAAAAAAGTAAATAAAGCTGGGAGGTTAAGAAGGAAGCATTCCTATGATTGCCTGAGGGTGACTGTCACAAAAACACTCTTTCAGAACCACAAGCTTGCACAGAGACCCCACAACATTTTTATATAAATTGAAATCATATAAAAGTACTTCTACAAGGAAATTTGCCCAGAAACTGTGTACCATTCTTGTTATTAATCACTGTGGCCAAAAGTTATAATTTCAAAATATCTGATGTAGTCTTCCTCATAATTTAAATATGACTTCCCTCTTACTGAACCTCTTTGAATATACCCATAATTTACTATGGCATGTGTATTGCAATGCTCCTCTAGTCCCAAACAAATATAATTGTTTATTTATAGAATAAATAAATAAATAGAATATCTGATTTTTAAAATTTTTTTAAAGAGAGAGAGAGAGAGAGAATTTTTTAATATTTATTTTTTAGTTCTCGGCGGACACAACATCTTTGTTTGTATGTGGTGCTGAGGGTCGAACCCGGGCCGCATGCATGCCAGGCAAGTGCGCTACCTCTTGAGCCACATCCCCAGCCCTGGTTTTTTTTAATTTAAATATACATCTTTTTTGATAGTAGTTATTCTAGCCATTGTGATTTTAATTTTCACCTCCTTGGTGATTAGAGGAGATGAGCATTTTTTCATTTATTGGCTAGTCATTTGTATGTCATCTTTTGGGAAATGCCTATTCAGGTCCCTTGTTCATTTCTTAAACACATTGTTTGTTTTCTTTTTTAAAATTTTTTTTCTCTTTTAGTTGTTGACCTTTATTTCTTTTATTTATTTATATGTGATGCTGAGAATTGAACCCAGGGCCTCACACATGCCAGGCAAGGGCACTACCTCTGAGCCCCAGCCCCGCCCTTGTCTTCTTTTGAGTTCCTTGTATATTTAGATATTAGCCCTTGTCAGATGTATGGTTTGCAAATATTTTCATCTAGTCCTTAGGTTGTCTCTTCACACTTTAAATTGTTTCCTTTTTGTGCAAAAGCTTTCTAATTTGATGTAATTCCATTTCTCTATTTTTGTTTTTGTTGCCTGTGCTTTCGGAGTTAAATCTAAAAACTCTTTGCCCAAACCAATGTTGTATGAATTTTCCTCCATGCTTTCTTTTAATTGTTTTACAGTAGAATTGGGGAACACTGTATTAAGTAAAAATCAACCCCATGCAGAAAAATAAATATCACATATTCTCATTTATATGTGGACTCTAAATTGAACTCATAGAAGCAGAGGGTAGAAGCTAGGAGGTGGGAGAAATAGTTAGATATTAGGAATGAGTTGGCTTTGGGGTATTAATTTGTTGAGATCTGTTGCACAGCATGGTGAATATAGCTAATTGTTGAGTACTGTACATTTCAATGTCATGAGAGGGTGGAACTCAACTGCTCTCATCATGAAATCTGCCAAATCTTTGAGGTGATGGATGAGTTGGTTGGCTTTATTTGGCCATTCCACATTGTACTAAGAAAATAGTGACATCACTTTGTTCCCTGTAAATATATACAGCTATCATTTGTTGATATACAATTTTAAAACACAACTCTTTCTTCTTCTAGCACCTTAGGGACTGTAGCACCTGCTTTTGTGGTTGATAGACTTGGGGAGTGGTACTTTCCTTGGGGCTTTGACTATCCTAACTGGGGTTTTGTACACAGAAAGGAAACCTTCTATTTACTTATTTTACCCCATATTATATTATTATAGTTACAAATGTAAAAAGCTTGCTTCCCTTCAACATTTAAGCTTAACTAATAGCACTTATTTTACTTTTAATTTTATTATTTTAATCAAAATCAGAATAATCCTTTTCACATATTCTTTTTCAGTGAACTCATGCATGTAATGTTAAACGTCATTTATATGGTTAGCAAATCAAATTCCTATTTAAATGCAATTGCCCCTCTTAAACATTTCAAATACATCAAGGGAGGATTACAAATATAAGAAACAAATCTTCCTAAGCATTTAAACCACTCTTATCAATCCACTAAATCAATCTTCTAAAATAAATTGTAGATAAAATCCTTCTAAGCCTTTTAAAAATCATTTAAAAAATTAAGAGTATGCACATGATAATCGTTATACTTAAACACAAGTTACATAAGCGTACACTGAGTTTTTATACTTTTCAGAGATTATAAATTATTCATCCAACTAAGGGGAACAAAACAAGCACATCACACTGACCAACGTTACAAGGTCAAAAGCGCAGGACACTGATACACTCTCTAAATGAAATAACTTGGAGATCCCCAGGGCACAAGGACCCAGCACTTCTGGGCAGGGCATCATCTTGTGAGCACACTTTGTCTATCAAGATATCAGCAATTGCCAGGTTTATGACTTACAATTATATCAGTTTGGATAATTTCAATTAACTGACAATCCAGTGATCCTTCCCTCCCCCCTGAAAAATGACCTACCCTTAAATTAGTGAATACTTTCCAGGTCTTAGTTTTAAATTTAATCTTCTATAGTTCTTGCGTAAATTCCTGCACTAAAGCTTAAAATATCCTAATGGAATTTTGAGTCGCTGGGATTTACCTGCATCCTCTTTGTTCACCTTATCCAGAGTGGTCAACTATCCTCATTTTATTTCAATGTTATGACACGTAAGAGACTTGTTCTATTTCTTCACTGTTGTTCACTAAGACTGTCTGATTTGTACACATCAAAATCCTATATGAACAATCTATGCCGGAGTCTTCTCAGAATTACAGATTTAATTCTGTGTGGCTAAAAGAGAATTATGAAATAGCCAAGCTTAGTTTCTGCCATTAATTTTCTTGCTAAGCTTTCTGGGATTATTGGTCTATGGAAGCTGACTTCAGATTACTTATCTCATTTTCCTGTTATTTATTTTAGTCTTTCAGTATATCTTTAAAAAGTCTACAGCTTTAAAAATTCCCATTTATATCTTTGGCAGCTAGCACAATGTCTGGCAAACGGTATATGTTCCACAATTATTGATTGAATGGGAAGGATGACGACATAGATACTTTATTATCTTCAATCACTTGTACCTCAGTCATCCAAATACTTTCTGGGAGGAATTTAACATATGTGGAAATGTGGGCTAAGAATAAATGTGTCTTTAACTTCCTCTCAATGTCTTTTTGAAATTTTATACTTCATACTATCCACAGCATCAATCTGACAGATGTAAACTCTGAACTTCCAATTGCTGGTGATTAATAAAACAGGATTTTACTGGAATCCTTCAATACACATTTTATTGTGCAGGGAGCAAATGTTATAACTGTTTTTTTTTTTTATTTACCAAGTGATTTGTGCCACTAACCCATGCCTGACCCTGTCCCTTCCCACCTCTTGATTAGTCTGATGATGCTAGACATAGCTCTGGGTCAAATGCAGAAAACACCAGATGGTGTCATACCACTTAGAGAAAACAAACAAAGCTCATTTGGTGTGGGGAGGGGGTAGAGGAGTATGGAGCAGATCATATTGCACTAAAATCTCTAGATATGAAGGCTGGAGTCAGGATAAATTTGAAAAATATACCTATGGACTTGAAAGAGAAATAAAAAATCTGAAAGAAATAATGCTTAGAAAAGGATAATACTGATGAATAGTTAGAAATCTTTTTGTTAAAGATTGTAGGCTGGTTACTTGATATATTTAGAAATATAATTCATATTTGTTCAGGCAGAAAGACTACCAATCTAAAAGTCATACTTCTCAACCTCCCCTGCAGTTAAGGGTTTAGTCAATGAAATTTAAATGAAATCTTTGATTTTTTTTTTCCCACTGCAACTCTCTTTAAAGGGGGACGGCCTTGTTTGAGAGAAGAGTCTATCTGCTCCTTGTTCTTCCCTTTCTATTCTCCTAAATTGCAGATATACTGGCTGGAGCTCTGACAGCCATTTTATGACTTGAAGATAGAAGCAATTGCTAAAGAATGAATACCAAACACAGAGAAAGAAGTGCCTGAGAGTCCTTCACGACTTTACTGAGTCACCTTACTAACCAGAAAACACACACACACACACACACACACACACACACACACACATATTTTATATATTTTCTGGTGAGTATGTGGGGGGGGAGCTTTAATTTGTTTAAGCCACTATAATAGGTTCTCAATTACTAGCTCCAACATAATTCCTAAAATTGTGAATGTACATTACATGATAAATCAAAGATAAGTTAACTCATAGGACAAACATTTATTAAGCACCCACTATGTGCAAGGAACTGGGAAAGACATTGTGGAAATCACACAATGATCCTATTTTTCAAGAGGTCACTGTTTGCAGAAGGAGGTAATACATGTGCAACTAAAGAGTAATATAATAAAGTGGGAACAGTGGCACATGCCTGTAATCCCAGCTACTCAGGAGGTTGAGGCAGGAGGATCACAAGTTTGAGTAGCTATACTTATATCAGATAAATAGATTTTAAAACAAAATCTGCAAAAAAGAATAAAATAAGGTCACTACTTAACAATAAAAGGATCAATTCAACCAAAGGAAATAGCGATTGTAAATATATATGTGCCCTATGCTGGAGGACTCAATTGTATAAGCAAAATTAGATCTGCAGGGAGAGATGGACTCTAATGCTGTAATAGTTGAGAACTTCCAACACCCTGATTTCATCAATGGGCAGAGCATTCAGACAAAACGGGGCTGTGGCCAATGGTTTTGTTGGATGGGACTTGGAAGGAACACAGTTGGACAACTGGTGACAAGGAAGTCTAGGAGGAGGTATGCGGATAGAGCTCTCTGAATGGAAAAAAAGCATGAAGATGTTTATGTCCCATGTGAACATGCTCACCGAAAAGTGACCTCAGCAGAAGACGATTTTAATAATTAAGTCGATAAAATGTCCTGTCCTATGGAGTTCGGTCTACTTCCTCAGTCGCTCCTGTCATTGCACAACGGGCTCAAGAGCAAAGTGGCCTTGGTGGCAGAGATGGAGGTTGTGCAGAGGCTCAACAACATAGATTCTGCTCGCCAAAGCTGACATGGCTCTGCCCACTGCTGAGTGCCAAATCTTCTAGAAGCAGAGACTAACTTGGAGCCCCCCCAACTCCAGGGATGATCAACCAGCCAGGAACCTGGTGGCAAGTTGATTATATTGGACTATTTTCATCATTGAAGGGGCCATGTTTGTGAAATAAATAGTCTAGTTAAGTACACAACACTTCTGCCAAGTCTACTATCTGTGGACTTACAGAAGGCCTTCACCACTCTCATGGTATTCCACATGCAGTTACTTCTGACCAAGGAAGTCACTGAACAGCAAATAAAGTATAGCAGGGGGTCCACAGATCTTACCATATTTCTTACTGTCTTATTTAGGCCATCTGGGCTACCATAGCAAAATACCATAAATTGGCAGCTTATAAACAGCGGGAACTTGGGGCTGGGGCTGGGGCTTAGTGACAGAGCACTTGCCTGGCATGTGTGAGGCACTGAGTTCAATCCTCAGCACCGCATATAAAATAAATAAAAAATAAAGGTACATCAACAACTAAAAAATATTTTTAAAAAATAAAATAAAATAAACAGCAGAAACTTATTTCTCACCGTTCTGAAAGCTGTAAAGTCCAAGATCAAGGCACTGGCAGATTTGGTGTTTGATGAAAACAGATTTGCAGCTCATGGAAGTTGTCCTCTTGCTACATCCTCTTATGGTGGAAGAGGCAAACAACCCCCAAGCATCTATTTTATAAGGGTACTAATCTCATTCAACAGGGTTCTGACCTAATCATGGGCTTTTGACCCTAGTTCCTAATGCCATCACCTTGGGGGTTAGGATATCAACATATAAATTTAGAGGGACATGAACATTCAGACTATTGCATCCACTATTCTGAAACAGTTGGCTTCATAAAATGGTGGAATGGCCTTCTGAAGATTAGAGCACCAGCTTGGTGGACATTCCTGGGCACGGTTTCCCAGAAGGCCACAAATGCTCTGTATAGCGTCTAATACACAGTGCTGTTTCTCCCGCATCCAGGATTCACAGATCCAGGAATCAAGGAATAGGAATGGGAGTGGCACCATTCACTAGAGCCCATTTTGCCTCACAAGCAAAAAGCCAAAAATTTGTTTTGTTTTGTTTCCTGTCCCCGGGAACTTACCCATGTTGGCCTAGAGGTTTCTGTTCCAGCGGGAGAAATCCTTTAACTAGGAGATACAACAACAATTTCATTGAACTGGAAACTAAGACCAACTGCTGCCTGGCCACTTTGGATTCCTCATGTCTCTAAATTAACAGTGAAAAAAGGGATTATTGTGCCAGTTGGGGGTAATTGATCCTGGCTACCAAGGGGGAAATTGAATTCCTAATCCATGAAGGAGGTAAGGAAAAGTATGTCTGGAATTCAGAGGTTCCATAAAGCATCTCAGAGAATTACTATATTTTATGATTAAAGTCAATGGAAAACTACATTAATCCTAATTCATGCAGGACTGCTAATGGCAGAGACCCTTAGGAATAGGGTGTGGGTCACCCCACCAGAAAAAGAATCACAACCAGATGAGGTGCTTGCTGGGGATTAAAGAATTATGAAAGGAGTAGTAGAAGAATGTAGTTATAAATACCAGCTATGACCACATGACCCATTATAGATATCAGAACTATAATGTACAACAGTATTTTTTCTTTTTTAGGTTATGAATATTGGTATATGTCTGTGTGATATTTGTCCCCCCAACACCCATCATGTAACTTAAGATGTACTGCTGGGCATGGTGGTGCACACCTGTAATCCGAGAAGCTTGGGAGGCTGAGATAGGAGGATAGCGAGTTCAAAACCACCTCACCATTGGTGAGGTGCTAACAATGGTGAGGTGCTAAGCAACTCAGTGAGACCCTGTCACTAAATAAAATACAAAATAGGGCTGAGGATATGGTTCAGTGGTTGAGTGCCCCTGAGCTCAATCCCTGGTACCAAAAAACAAAAAAGTACTGATTTTTTTTCCTGTCATAGTATTTAAGAATTGTTGGTTTTATATTTAAGTTAGAGGCTGTCAAGGAGAAGAGTAACCATCATACAAGAATGCATCTTCTTTTGGGGAAAGAGTTAGTGCATTTAAAAAAAAGTTAGTTGTAGATGGACACAATACTTCCATTTTATTTATTTTTATGTGGTGCTGAGGATCGAACCTAGTGCCTCACACATTCTAAGCCACTGCTCTACCACTGGGGCACAATTGCAGCCCCAAATTAGTGCATTTTTCCTTGTACACAGATAGTTGTATCATGGTAGATAGAAGTAAGATGTATTCATTATTTAGAGATTAAATATGGTTTAATAAGATATATATGGGCACAAAATTGCCAAGTAGTGGACTTATGGTGATTAACTTTATATGTCAACTTAGCTGAGTCATGGTGCCCAGATATTTGGTCAAATGTTATTCTGGATATTTGTGTGAGTAGTTTTTGGGTTATCTTAATATTCAGTTGGTGGACTTTGAGTCATGCCACAGTCTGGCTGGGCACAAAATCACGAGCCACTCAAGCAGGAACAAACATTATTTTTGAAACTGCCGCCAATGCCCGGTATGCGCCCGGGAAGATTGCCGATCCACACACGCTGCGTTCTCCCGGAACCCCAGAGGAAGTTCCTCCCCCGGAATTCCCTCCTACCGCACTTCCCCAACCAATGGGAACTCTCCAGGAGTCCCGTAGCAGGCCCGAGGTGAACATCCATATGAATGCAAATCTTAACATAATCATATCATCTCAATGGCTAGCTGGCATCACCTTTCAACCAAAAATGCCATGCATCATATTACTTGGCTGTGGCTCTTAGCAGAGTCATGCACATTACCATGCATAAAATGGATGAGCCTCCTGCAATCAGTTGAAGACATTATTAGAACAAAGACTGACTTCCCTTGACTAAGAAGGAATTCTGCCAGCAGACTGCATTTGGACTCGAACTGCCACTCTTCCTAGATCTCCCGCCTGCCAACTGACCCTGCAAGTTTTAAACTCATGAGGCTCCAGATCACATGCACCCACTCTGATAGATAAAGAAATAGGTATCCTTATATCATGATTGGTCTGTTTTGGAGATAATTTTATCTAATTCAGAAAAAAATTTCCCAGAAAATGAAGCGAACAAAAAAAGTAAGTAAAAATAATAATAACACTAGATAAAAGATAAGAAAATTAGAGGATTAGGGGGCTGGAATTATAACTCAGTGGTAGATTGCATGCTTAGCATGCATGAGGCCCCCTGTGTTCAAACCCTAGCAACATCAGAAAATTTTTTTAAATAGAAAAACATAAGATTGTACCAGGAAATTTGATATCCAACTATAAAGAGTTAGTTCTAGAAAGAGTCAAGAAACATAGGAACACAGAAGAAAATATCAAAAAACTAATACAAGAAAATTCCCTAAAACTCAAGAGTTACACTTTTTTTTTTCTCAATGAATGGGTTTACAGTAACTGACCAAAGTCCCACTCCATAAAATATTGTTATGAAATGTTAAAGGAGAGGGATTAAGAGAAGATCCAGAATTTTCCAAAGACTGGAAAAATCAAACAAGACAACAACATACTCAAAACACAGAATGCAGTGTATTTCTCATCAGCAACACTGGAACCTAGAAAACATTGCAGCAATGAGTCAAAATGTTAAGTAAAATTATTTACAGTCTGGAATTCTATATCCAGTCAAACAGTGGATTAAGATGATGATAATGGCATGACTTTTCATATATGTGGTGTCTCAAAATACCTATCTCATGTACTTTTCATCAGGAAATTACTAGAAGAGGTTATCCATCAAAACAAGGAAGTAAATCAAGAAAGAAGATATTAAATCCAGAATCCTGGGGACTCAACATAGAAATGAGATTAAAGAGCATTCCCAGGACAACAGCAGGGCATCAACCCAGAGGGCTAATCTGTACAGATTGGAACAATAAGATGGACGGCTTTAGAAGGGAGGCGTCCAGAAGAAATGAAACTGATAGACTGTGTTCTAAGTTTATGGAAAATCGTACCGCATTTCACATGAGTGTCACTAATGTTAGAACACTTAGCCGTAGATTCCTTAGAAAAACTAAAGTTGAAAACAAGCCAATTACTAACTTCAGGAAAAAAATAAAACATTGCATTAGGAAGGAAAATCTAATCACGGTATAATACTAGGTTCAGTACTAACAGTGTTTAAATAGTCACAATGAAGAAATATGTGGGCTTAACCCCAAATGTTGATGATTTGCAGGAAGGAATATATAAACCTCTTGCCTGAGGTTGCCAGCATTCTAGAGAAGGGAGCTCAGTATCTCATTGCTCAATGTACAAATTTCCTATAACTCTCTATTTCAATCTGGTAGCCTACTCTGTTATAACTGATGCCAGTCCCTACCTTTTCTTTTGATAACATAACCTCATTTTTGCTGGAGAGAGATGATACCAAGGAGACTAAAGGGTTCCTATTCCAGCTTTCAAAGTAACCCCATTTATTTATTTTGGGATTTGTTATAATATATTCATACATTCATCAAATATAATTTGATCAATCTCATTCCCCAGTACCTCCCCTTTTCCACCCCCCTCATTCTCTTCTTCTATTCTACTGGTCTCCCTTCTATTTTCTTTTCTTTTTTAAAAATTTGTCCTAATTAGTTATACATGACAGTAGAAAGCATTTTAATACATTGCACACAAATGGAGCACAACTTCTCATTCCTCTGGCTGCACGTGATGCAGAGTCACACCGGTAGTGGAATCATATATATATATATATATGGGGTAATAATGTCTGTCTCATTCTACTGTCATTCCCATCCCCACAGCCCCACCCCTCCCTTCACTCCCCTCTGCACAAACCAAAATTCCTTCATTCTTTCCTAACCTCCACTATGGATCAGCATCTGCTTATCAGAGAAAACATTCAGCCTTTAGTTTTTTGGGACTGGCTTATTCCACTTAGCATGATTCTCTAGTTGCATTCATTTACCTGCAAATGTCATGATTTCATTTTTCTTTAAGGCTGAGTAATATTCCATTGTGTATATGTACCACATTTTCTTCATCCATTTATCTGTTGAGGGGCATCTAGGTTAGTTCCACAGTTTCAGTGTTTTTATGTCCCACCATATACATCTGTCTTTCATGGAACTTGGTGTTTATATTTTACAGTTCATTCCTTTGCATTTCTGTGGTTCCACAATGCTAATGAACTTGCTGCTCCCTAGCTTTACCCTAGAGAGCCACTTAGGTTGGTCCTCTCTCTTCTGTTAAGTCATTTACTGTATTACCCCTGTTTTCCAACTTCTGAAATGGAGTTTCAGATTTCTACATATTTCAATGATGATGGAATTTTATTTTTCCCTTCCTTGTTCTTTTGAGCTGTTTTTTAAAGAAGGGAAATGTTTTTATTACTGTATCTTTAAACTGGAAGCCCATATTGTTGCCAATATTTAAAATTTGAGAGAAAGACCATGAAAATATGTATTTGCATGAATCTGAAGATTTAGAAATATTACCTAACATTTCCACATGATGAAACTTGACTGGAATTGAGTAATGTCACTCCTTTCTAAAAAGGACCTGCAGGACTAAGCAGGGAGGTCACAGCTTCTTCTCTACTAACACTTAATGTTTTGCTCATTAGCAGTAAGTTCTTTTCCCTACTGGCATTTGAGTTTGTGAGCCTGGGTCTAAGGTATCTCCCCTGCTACAGCCCACAGGAATAAGTGGCTGCAGTAGAATAAGAAAAGGTCGTTGGAGGAGATGAAGACAAGGAACTGAGAGGCAAGGCTGTTGGATGGTTCATTCATGTAGCTATTGAAGTCTTTAAGAATTATACCAGAAATAGAAGTGGAAAGGAAGTCAGTAAATGATCATGGAGAAGAGGACAAGGAGGTATAGTCTGGCTTCCTTCAGGACTGTGGAGAGATTGTTGAGGTATGCAAGATATAAAATGTGAAGTCTCATTGAAGGATACAGAAGATAGCATTGAATCAGAGCACAGTTCAGCTTCAAGTGAGAACAGGACCCGTAGAAAAAGTTTAAATGAAACGCTAAAATTGTAGGGTGGCTTCATCTTTACAAAAATGGCAACCCAGAGGGCACAGAGATCAGTTTGGATCACCCTAATTGGAGATGAACAGAGTGATGAGTCTGGATGCTTCTTGCTGATGGAAGGACTTAGACCAAGAGAAGCCATTGAGGCAAACAAGGATGTGACAGATGATGGCATTAGTCACAGGCATCTCTTAGAGCCATGCTATATAAGCTATAGTTATGATCTGTTAAAAAGTAAAAATTAATTTGGTGGGTTGTGATTAACATGTAAAACATTGAATAAAAGAGAAAAGAAAAGTTCACCCGAGGTAGTTTCAATATTGTCTGCAGGAGTGGGTGTATGTGTGCATGTGTGTACACACGCATGTGCCTCTGTGTGTCTGTATGTACTGGTACACTGGGCCACTATTTAAAACATATTTGTGTAGTAGGCTGCTATTTTCAATGTGCTTCTTGGGGCTGGATTCCCATCCCATCACTGCAAAAACAAGAAAAAATATGAAAATGAAATATTAAATGTAATTCTCTGGCTGGGGTTGTGGTTCAGAGGTAGAGCGCTCGCCTAGCACCAGTGAGGTTCGATCCTCAGCAGTACATAAAAATAAATAAATAAAAATAAAGTCATTGTGTCAACCTACAACTAAAAATCTTTTAAAAAACTTAAATGTAATTCTTGCTGGGGGAGGTAATCAAAGGAATTTGGAGAAAAAAAAACCCTGTCTTGGAGAAAGGCAAAAAGTTCAGCTGCTCTGATCCTGGACACTTGCTTGTTGGGAGGCAGATTGAGAGGACTTCCCCTTGTGCTTCACTCCCTCATTTTCCTTTGAGGAACTGACTGTCCTGTGAGAACTAACAGCAAATTTTTATTTCTTGGATTTCAAAAATTGATATCAACTTTCTAGCTGTAATATTTATACCACCTGCAAAACTATATAGGTAGCATATTTTATTCTTTAGAAAAATGACATGTTTACGTAAAGTCCTGAAACCTTTCACTTTGCTTTCATGCCTTCACTCAAGTTCAACAAATTCTTACTGGCTGTTTACTGTATACCATGGTATCTTCTAAGCTCCAACTCTATTTTACTCTATTCTTTATTTCATTTATTTCCATTCTGATTTTTAATATTTCCTTCCCTTTCTTTGCTTTAGGTTTAGTATGCTCTTCTTTCTAGTTGCTCAAGGCAGAAAGTTAGGTTATAAATTTGAGATTGTTCATCTTTATCAATCTTATGTTAACAACTATACATTTTTCCATTAAGTACTTAAATTCAACAAATATTTATTGGGTGTCATAACTACATCATGTTTTATATTATGCTTTCATTTTCATTCATCTTTTCTTCACATTTTTCTTATCATTTCTCTTTGGTTCTATTGGCTATTTAGGGATGTTTTGTTTAATTTCTACATATTTATGAATTTCCCCAAATTTCCTTCTATTATTGATTTCTAGTTTCATTCCATTTCAATTAGAGAATATACTTTGTATGATTCCAATAATTTTAAATTTATTGGGAACTTGTTTCATGACCTAATCTGCTCCATCTCTCTCCATTTGAGAAGAATATGTATTCTGCTGTTATTGAGTAGCATGTTCTAGAGGCATGCTGGATCTAGTTGGTTTACAATGTTGTTCACACCTTTTGTTTCCCTGTTGGTGCTCTGCCTTGATCTATCCAAAGTGAAGAGTGGATTGTTGAAATTTCCAGTTATTATTATTGAAATATCTATTTTTCTCTTCAATTTTGTAAAGGTTTTTTTTTTCCATGTGTTTTTGGGCTCAGTTGTCATGTGCATATCTTTTTCTAGTTGTTATATATTTTTTTGATGGATTGGCCTTCCTGTCATTATGAAAGGTTCTTTCTGTCTAGTAACATTTTTTTCTGAAAGTCTAGTTTGCCTATTAGTACATCTACTCCAGCTCTCCTTTATTACACTTTGCATAGAGAAAGTCTGTCCATCATTTTACTTTCAATCCAGTTGAGGCTTTAGAGTGTTTTTAGGGGCAGTATATTATAGGGTACTGAGTTTTACCAGTCTCTGTTTTTTTCATTGGAATGTTCAATAAATTTATACTTAATTATATGTAATTATTGACAAATTAGAATTTATGTCTACCATTTTGCTATTTGTTTTTTTTAATTTTTTATTTGTTCTTTTTAGATACACATGACAGTAGATGCATTTTGACAAATTACACATACATGGAGTATAACTTCCCATTCTTGTGGTGTATATGATGTGGAGTTATACTGGTCATGTATCCATATATGAACATAGGAAAATTATGGCCAGTTCATTGTACTATCTTTTCTGTTCCCATCTCCCCTCCATTCCTTTCTTTCCCCTTTGCCTAATCCAATGAATTTTTATTCTTCTCCTTCCCCCTTTATTGTGTGTTAGCATCTGCAGACCAGAGAGAACGTTCAGCCTTTGGTTTTTTGGGATTATCACTTAGTATGATAGTCTCCAGTTTCATCCATTTACTGGCAAATGCCATAATTTAATTCTTCATTATGGCTGAATAATATTCCATTATGTGTGTGAATATATATATATATATATATATATATATATATATATATATATCACATTATCTTTATCCATTCATCTGTTGGAGAGCACCTAGGTTGGTTCCATAGTTTAGCTATTGTGAATTTAACTACTATAAACATTGATATTGATGTGTCACTGTAGTTATGAAGATTTTTTAAGTCCTTTGAGTATAAACTGAGGAATGAGATAGCTGGGTCAAATGGTGGTACCATTCCATGTTTTCTGAGGAATCTCCAAACTGCTTTCCAGAGTGGTTGCACCAATTTGCAGTCCCACCAACAATGTATGCTGTACCTTTTACCACACATCCTCACCAACATTTATTGTTACTTGTATTCTTGATAATTGCCATTCTGACTGGAGTGAGATGGAATCTTTCAGTGTGGTTTTAATTTGAATTCCTCTAATTGCTAGAGATGTTGAAAGTTTTCTCATATATTTGTTGACTAATTGTATTTCTTCTTCTGTGATGTGCCTATTCAGTTCCTTTGCCCATTTATTGATTGGGGTTTTTGTTGTTGTTGTTGTTTTGTTTTGTTTTGGTGTTGTTTTTGGCTGGCATCCATTTTCTTTCAGAGCTTGGTTTATATTATTCCGAGACCTCCTAGGTTTGAGTGTCTGGGTTGAGAAATCAGCTGAGATCTGTATTAGTTTTCCTCTAAATGTAATCTGATCTTTTTCTCTGACATTCTTTAAAATTCTTTCCTTATTCTGTATGTTAAGCATTTTCATAATAATATGCCTTGATGTGGGTCTATTGTAATTTTGTATACTTGGGGTCCTATAAGCCTCCTATATCTGATTTTCATTTCATTCTTTAGGTTTGGGAAATTTTCTGATATTTCATTGAAAAGATTGTATATTCCTTTGGTTCATATCTCTGAGCCTTCATCTATCCTGATAAATCTTTTAATGTAATTATATAGTTATTTTTATCAGTGCTTTTAATTTCTAGATAGATTTAAATTTCTGTCTAATGTCTTTCATTTCAGCCTGAAGAACCCCCTTTGGTATTTCTGGTAGTTTATGTCTGGTAGTGAGCAACTCTTTGTTTTTGTTTATCTGAGAAGCCTTACCTTTTTTCATATTTGAAGGGTATTTCTGCTGGCTATGGAATTCTTGGTTGACAATCTTTTTCTTTCAGGTCTTTAAATATGTCTTCCCATTGTCTTCTAACCTTCATGACTTCTGAAGAGAATTCAGCTATTAGTCTTATTGAGGACCTTTGCATGTGATGGACTGTTTTTCTCTTGATAGTTTCTCTCATTGTCTTTGGCTTTCAACACTTAGACTATTGTGTATCTGTGAGGGCATCTTTCAGTTTCTCCTACTTAGAATTTTTGTTGGGTGCAGTTCATGATTCTTCATAGATCTTATGAGACCTTGTTCATTTTTCTTCATTCTTTTTTCTCTCTCCATCAAACTTTATAACTTCAACTTACCTATTTTCAAGTTAACTGTCTTCACTCACTTCAAATGTGTTGTTATTGAGCCCACTAGTGAATTTTTTATTTAAATTTTTATACTTTTCAAATCTAGAGTTTTTTTTTTTTTTTTTTTTTTTTTAGTTTCTGTTTGTTAGAGGATCCAAGATGGCAGGCTAGAGGGAGGCTGCATTCTGTGTTGCTCTGTGACCTGGGATTCAAGTAGAGGGAACACTGTTTCTCTGTGAGTGATTAGAAGACACCCAACAGCTGCTCCTGCACAGGAATGATGGCCACCATGCCCAGGCAGGTCTCCAGGCCTCATTGTCAGTGCAGGACTCCCAGCCACTCATCCACACAGGACCTCTGGGTGCCCAAGCAGGAACACCAGCATCAGCACCTGCGCAGGACTCCTGGCTGCCCACCCACTCAGGAATCCTGGCTACTGCTCTCACGCAGGATACCTGACCACTGCCCATGCATAGGAACTCTGGCTGCCACTCCTGTGTGGACCCCCATCTACCAGTGGGGCTCTCCCAGTTGCCTCCATCTTGGGACACTGCAACCATTGCCATAGTCCCCTACATGTGGTAGCCTGCACCTGGGGACACCACACAGGGTCTAGAGACAGCTGCCAGCCACAACACAGCACGCCACAGAGCTGCATCTCTTAACACGCTGCCCACTGACACTGCTTGGCCCCAACCGACCCAACAACTCATCACTGAAAGCAGCTGCCTCCATCTTGGCACACCTTCCTCACCATCTCTAGTTGGAGCAACCCCCAGCTTGGAACTCTAGCTGGGTCTTAGAAGCAATATCAAGGTAGCTTTAGCCCCCAAATCCCCCCCTCCCTGGTAGCTGCTAACCCAGCACGGTGCTTGTCGCTACCCAGCCAGTCTATAGCTCACAAAACCTGGCCCTGAACTGCCCAATACAAAACAGCTTTCCGGGGCAGGTGCACAGCCCCCAGAGCCCAGCCCATAAGACCTCCAGAGAGAAAGATTCCTGATTGGGAAGTAGAAAGGGAGGGGGGCAGTGAGATATAGTTTAGAGACTAAATTAGAGACCAGGAATTGTGATGTTTACAGGCGATATAAGGAGATAAGACCAGGCGACCCCATCACATGAATAGGCCCCAAAGAAGATCCTTGGGGTGCAATCTCCTATAGAGGACCACCTCCAGGAGCCACACTCCCAAGACCAACCCTCCCACCCTAGTAACCTTCACCATGCTGAGGATGGAGATACCAGCAAACAACAGACAACCCCACCTATTGGATGAGAATCGAAGTAGGAAAGATACTGATCTACAAAAACAATCCTTGTATCTTCCTTTGAGATTCCCCCTCCTTCTCCCACTCTCACATCCCCAACATTTGTGAAACCAAGTACTTTTCATGAATTAGGCTACTGAGGATGGGGGTGTCTGCATAGTATATTACAGTTGTGTTGTATATTCTTTTATCTCCTATTTTTACATTTTTAATTTTTCTTAATATTTATGTTTGTTAGTTGTACACAATTGTCTTCCCACTTACTTGTCTCCCCAAAATAACTTCTCTCTCTTCTCCTGCTGCTAACCAATTTCTTTAGATTCTCTTTCATGCTTCCTAAGATTTAATAACTCTTTATCCTCACCCCTTACCCCCTCAGCATCTCATCCTACACCTCACCTCCAGTTCTTTGTCCACCCTTAGAAACTGTAGACCATTTTTGCAAACTTACTGTTTATATTGTAGATAATAATTGAACTTACCATTTCTGTATATTGTGACAAAACTGTAAACATCTTAATAGCAGCTATTTGGTTTAAGGTTGTATATTGTTTGTATTGGGATCTGTTCACATTGTTTTCCCCCTTAAAGAACAGGTATTAGAACCCGGCAGAGGGCTGGGGATGTGGCTCAAGCGGTAGCACACTCACCTGGCATGCATGCGGCCTGGGTTCGATCCTCAGCACCACATACAAACAAAGATGTTGTGTCCACCGAAAACTAAAAAAAGAATAAATATTTTTTAAAAAAAAAGAACCCTGTAGAGACACTATAGGCCTATAAGGTAAAAACTGTAGTGCATTTTTTAGTGCTAGAAGGAAAGACACATGAACAACAAGAAAAAAAAAAAAGGAAGAAAGTGCCCCAGACAAACCAAGATACTACAATATTAGTATCCATGGCCAGCACAACAGAAGAAATGACAGAGGAATTCAGGACGTACACAATTAAAATTTTCTGTGAATTAAAGGATGATATAAGAGAGCAAATACGGGCATCAAAAGATCATTTCAATAAAAGCTACATAAGCAAATACAGGAAGCAAAAGATTATTTCAATAATGAGATAGAAGGTCTGGAGAAAAACCAAACAGAAATCCTTGAAATGAAAGAAACAATAAAACAAATTAAAAACTCAATAGAAACCACCACCAACAGATTACTTGGAAGACAGAACCTCAGACAATGAAGACAAAATATATAATCTTGAAAATAATGTTGACCACACAGTGGAGATGGTAAGAAACCATGAGCAGAACATTCAAGAATTAATTATGTGATAACATAAAAAGACCAAATTTTAAAGTTTTTGGGATACAGGAAGACATATATTTCCAAACCAAAGGAATGTACAATGTATTCAATGAAATAATATCAGAAAATTTCCCAAACATAAAGAATGAATTGGAAAATCAAATACAAGAAACTTACAGGACACCAAATGAACTAAATCACAACAGATTACACCAAGGCACATTATAATTAAAATGCTTAACATACAGAATAAGGAGAGAATTTCAAAGGTAACAAGATCAAATTACATATAGGGAGAAGCCAATTAAAATATCTGCAGATTTTTCAACCTAGACCCTGAAAGCTAGAAGATTCTGGAAGAACATATACCAAGCTCTGAAAGAAGAGGGATGCCAATCAAGAATCTTATATCCAGCAAAATTAAGCTTTAGATTTAATGATGAAATAAAAATCTTCCATTATAAACAAAAGTTAAAAGAATTTACAACTAGAAAGCCTGAGCTACACAACATCCTCTGCAAAATATTCTATGAGGAGGAAACGAAAAACAACAGTGAAAATCAGCAAGGGGAGGTATTACACTAAAGGAAAAACCAATCAAAGGAGAAACTAAATAAAATTAAATAACAAAAATTACCAGGAAAACAAATCATGTCTCAATAATAACCCTTAATGTTAATGGCCTAAACTCACCAATCAAAAGACATAGACTAGCAGTTTGGATTTAATGAAAAGACCCTACAGGGGCTGGGGTCATGCTCAGTGGTAGAGTGCTTGTCTTACATGTGTGAGGCACTGGGTTCGATTCTCAACACTGCAGAAAAATCAATGAATAAAACAAAGGTCCATCAAAAAAATATATATATATGAAAATATATAATATATATATATGAAAAAAAGGACCCAACAATATGCTGCCTTCAAGAGACTCATCTCATAGGAAAAAAACAGCCACAGACTGAAGGTGAAGGGTTGGGAAAAAACATTCACTCACATGGACTGTAGAAACCAGCAGAGGTGTCATCCTCATATCAAATAAAGTAGACTTCAAGCCAAAATTAATAAAAAGGGATAAAGAAAGACATTTAATACTGCTTAAGGGAACCATACATCAACAAAACATGACAATTATAAACATATATGCCTCAAACAACGGAGCATCTACATTCATCAAACAAATTCTTCTCAAATTCAAGAGTCAAACAGACCACAACACAATAATTTTGGGTGACTTTAACACACCTCTTACACCACTAGATAGATCTTCCAAACAAAACAAAGAAACTATAGAATTCAATAATACAATCAATAACTTAGACTTTATATATATAAAGTCTAAGTTATATATATATATATATATATATATATATATATATATATATATATATAAAGTCAAAGTTATTGATGGATGAATTATTTCATATATATATAAAATAAAATATATATGTATAAAATAATTCATCCATCAACAAGTGAATACACTTTCTTCTCAGCAGCACATGGATTCTTCTCTAAAATAGACCATATATTATGCCACAAATCAACTCTTAGCAAATACAAAAAAGTAGAGATACTACCCTGCATTCTATCAGATCATAAGGGAATGAAATTAGAAATTAATGACAAAATAAAAATAGAGGCTACTCCAACACCTGGAGACTAAATAATATGCTATTGAAGAATTTTTTATCTCCTCTTTGATGTCTTTTGCAACCCATTCTTAGAGGTAAATGAGAACACTGATACTACATATCAAAATCTCTGGGACACTATGAAGGCAGTACTAAGAGGAAAGTTCATTGCATGGAGTTTATTCCTGAAAAAAAGAAAAAGTCAACAAATAAGTGACCTAGTAATAAAAACAGCATGGTATTGGCACCGAAATAGAAATTACATCTCAAAGCCCTAGAAAAAGAAGAATAATCAACATCAAAAGCAGTAGAAAATAGGAAATAATTAAAATCAGAGCTGAAATCAATGAAATTGAAACAAAAGAAACAATTGAAAACATTGACAAAGCAAAAAGTTGGTACATTGAAAAATAAATAAAATTGATAAGCCCTTAGCCCTGCTAACAAAGAGGAGAGAGAAAACTTAAATTACTAACATTTGTGATGAAAAAGGAAATATCATAACTGACACAGAAGATAACTAAAAATTATTTTGAAAATTTGTACTCCAATAAAATAGAAAATATCAAAGCCATTGACAAACTTCTAAAGTCATATGATTTGCCCAAACAGAATCAGGATAATATACACAAGTTAAACAGATCAATTTCAAGCAATGAAATAGAAGATACCATTAGAAGCCTACAAAACAAGATAAGCCCAGGAACAGATGGACACAGATGAGTTCTACAAGACCTTCAAAGAAGAACTAATACCAATACTCCTCAAATTATTTCATGAAATAGCAAAACAGGGAATCCTTCCTAACTCATTCGATGAGGCATAAATAAAATTCTGGCAAATCAAATAAAAAAAATATCAAAAAGATCGTGCACCACAACCAAATGGGGTTCAGCCCAGGGATGCAAGGTTGGTTCAATATACAGAAATCAAAAAATGTAATTTGTCACATCAATAGACTTAATTAAGAATCATACGATCATCTCAATAGATGCAGAAAAAGCATTTGACAAAATACAGCACCCCTTCATGTACAAAGCACTAGAAAAACTAGGGATATCTCAACATTGTAAAAGCTATCTATGCTAAGCTCCAGGCCAAAATCATTCTAAATGGATAAAAATTGAAAGCATTCCCTCTAAAAACTGTAACAAGGGCTGGGGACGTGGCTCAAGTGGTAGCACGCTCACCTGGCATGCATGCGGCCCGGGTTCGATCCTCAGCACCACATACAAAGATGTTGTGTCCGCCGAAAACTAAAAAATAAATATTAAAATTCTCTCTCTCTCTCTCTTTCCCTTTAAAAAAATAAAAAATAAAAACTGTAACAAGACAGGGATGCTTTCTTTCACCACTTCTATTTAACGTAGCTCTTGAATCTCTAGCCAGAGCAATTAGACAGATGAAAGAAATTAAAGGGATACAGATAGGAAAAGAAGAACTCAAACTATCACTATTTTCCTACAAAATTATTCTATACCTAGAAAATCCAAAAAATTCCACCAGAAAACTTCTAGAACTAATAAATAAATTCTTCAAAGTAGCAGGATATAAAATCAACACCCATAAATCAAAGACATTTCTGTTCATCAGTGACAAATCCTCTGAAAGAGAAATTAGGAAGAGTACCCCATTTACAATAGCCTCAAAGAAAAAATAAACTACTTGGTAATCAACTTAACAAAAGAAGTGAAAGACCTCTACAATGAAAAATACAGAATGCTAATGAAAGAAAGTAGAGGAGACCTTAGAAGATGGAAAGATCTCCCTTGTTCTTGGATAGGCAGAATTAATGCTGTCAAAATGATCATATTACCAAAAGCATTATACAGATTTAACACAATTCCAATCAAAATACCAATGACATTCCTCATAGAAATAGAAAAAGCAGTTATGAAATTCATCTGGAAAAATAAAAGATCCAGAATAGCTCAAGCAATCCTTAGCAAGAAGAGTGAAGCAGGTGGCATCACTATATCAGACCTTAAACTATACTACAGAACAATAGTAACAAAAACAGCATGGTATTGGCACTAAAATAGACATGTAGACCAGTGGTACAGAATAGAGGATGCAGAGACAAACCAACATAAATAAAGTTATCTCATACTAAACAAAGGCACCAAAAACATACATTGGAGATAAGATAGCCTCTTCAACAAATGGTCCTTGGAAAACTGGAAAGCCATATGCAGCAAAATGAAGTTAAGCCCCTATCTCTCACCATGCACAAAACTCAACTCAAAGTGGATCAAGGACCTAGGAATTAAACCAGAGACTGCACCTAATAGAAGAAAAAATAGGTCCAAATTTTCATCATGTTGGATTAGGCCCCAATTTCCTTATATAGCACAGGAAATAAAATCAAGAATCAATAAATGGGATGGATTCAAACTAAAAAGTTTCTTCTCAGTGAGAGAAACAATCAGTGAGGTGAAGAGAGAGCCTACAGAATGGGAGCAAATTTTTTATCACACATAGAACACTAATCTCTAGGATATTTAAAGCACTCAAAATTCCTGGGGCTGGGGCTGTGATTCAGCAGTAGAAGCTTGCCTAACATGTGCAAGGTCCTGGGGTCAATCCTCAGCACCACAAAAATAAATAAATAAAATAAAGGTATTGTGTCCAACTACAACTAAAAATAAATATTTTTAAAAAAACTCAAAAATCTTAACACCAAAAACCGAATAACCCAATCAATAAATGGGCCAAGGAAATGCACAGACACTTCTCAGAAGATGATATACAATCAATCATCAAATATATGAAAAAATATTCAACATCTCTAGCAATCAGAAAAATGCAAATCAAAACTACTCTAAGATTTCATCTCACTCCAGTCAGAATGGCAGCTATTAAGAATACAAACAACAATAAGTGTTGGCAAGGATGAGGGGGGAAAAGGCAAACTCATACATTGCTGGTGGGACTGCAAATTGGTGCAACCAATATGGAAAGCAGTATGGAGATTCTTTGGAAAACTTGGAAAGGACCCATCATTTATCCCACTCCTTGGTTTACACCCAAAGGACTTAAAAACAGCATAATACAGTGACACAGCCACATCAATGTTTATAGTAACACAATTCACAAAAGCTGTTGTGGAACCAACCTAGATGTCCTTTAGTAGATGAATGAATAAAGAAAATGTGGTATATATACACAATGGAATATTATTCAGCATTAAGAGAGAATAAAATCATGGTATTTTCAGGTAAATAGATGGAGTTGGTGAATATTATCCTAGGTCAAGAAAGCCAATCCCAAGAAAACCAAATGCCGAATGTTTTCTCTGATATGTGGATACTGGTCCATAATGGGTAGGGAGAGCATGGGAAGAACTTTAGATAACGCAAAGGGGAGGGAGGGAGAGGGAAGGGCCATGGGTGTAAGAAAGATGGTGGAATAAAATGGACATCATTATCCTAAGTACACTCATGAAGACACTAATGATGTGACTTTACTTTGTGTACAACCAGAGACATGAAAAATTGAGTTCTATATGTGTACTATGAGTTGAAATGCATTCTGCTGTCATGTATAACTAATTAGAATAAATAAATAATTTTTTAAAAAAGCTTCTGTTTGTTGATCTTATCTATTGGTGAGTCATTATTTTTAACTTTCCTTTAGTTCTTTGGATATGCTTTTTTTTCATCCTCTATGAACATATTTATAATACTTGATTTAAATCAAGTCTTTGTTCAGTTAAGTCCAATGTTCACACTTTTGTAGGGACAGTGTATGTAAACTACTTTTTCCCTTATTTATAAATCATATTTTTCTGTTTCTTTGCATTTTGTGTGACTTTTTGTTTAAGTCTTGACACTTTGTTTTCTTTTTTTTTTTTAATATTTATTTTTTAGTTCTCGGCGGACACAACATCTTTGTTGGTATGTGGTGCTGAGGATCGAACCCGGGCCGCACGCATGGCAGGCGAGCGCGCCACCGCTTGAGCCACATCCACAGCCCCAAGTCTTGACACTTTGAATAACATAATATGGCAACTCTAGAAATCATATTCCCCTCTCCACCATGATTTGTTGTTCATTTAGTTCCTTTATAGGACCACTTCTGTAAAGTCTGTATTCTTAGTTGTGGGTAATCAGTAAAGTTTCTTCTTGCATAATTTGTGTTCAGCTAATAATTAGAGATTTTCTTAAATGCTTTGAACCATTAGTCTCCAAGCCTTTGCTGAGAGGCTGTGTGTATTAGCCTTCAATATCCCGAATATCCCAGTTGGTGGTTTGCTACTCTTGTTTAACCTGTACTTTCTGCTTGAATTGAACCTCAAGGTCAACTGGAAGTGGGAGATTAGGCCTTTTCAGATATTTCCTGAATATGTACAGTCCTGCATGTATGCATAGCATTCTGGAGTCCTAGGAATAGGTCAGAAATTTTTGAGAAAACTTATGTACTTACATTTCCCATTATCCTATTTATTTACTTACTTGGTGAGCTTCTTTTTTTAGGGGGAGAAGGGGTTTAACCAAGATTAAACTCAGAGATGCTTGACCACTGAGCCACATCCCCAATCCTATTTTATATATTATTTAGAGACAGGGTCTCACTGACTTGCTTAGTGCCTTGCTTTTGCTGAGGCTGGCTTTGAACTCACAATCCTCCTTCCTCAGGCTCCTGAACTGTTGGAATTACAGGCAAGCCCCACTGTGCCCAGTTTGGTTAGCTACTTGATAGTCCCCACTGATTTCACCACTTCAGGAAGCTGTCATGCTAAGCAATTGCAATGGATTGTTTTCAACAAATGCCCTGGCGGTAGGGCTACTTCACAGCAAGATCTGAGCCAGGTCAAATAAAGGCAAGCACTGAGAATGGAACTTTTCAAGGTGCTGTTAGGTCAAATGATGACTGTTTTCTGAGGATGGGGCTTTTGAGGGGACCTACATCCATTCTTTTTTCTCCAGTAGCTGCTAGTCTGCTGGTTTTCAAAGAAAACTGCCATAGTTTTAAGGCCACAGTGAGCCTACAGTTTTCAACAAGATGCAGTACTTTTTCTTGAATAAAAACTTCTTGTATTGTTGCAAGCCTTTGGTTTATTCAGTTTAGGCACTGACAGCGAAGTGTACAGTTGTGTTGCTTCCTTTTCTCCCTGTGGTAACCAGCACAGCATTGTATAAAAATTAGTAATTGAAAGGGAGAATCTGTCAACAAAGATGAAAGTGCAGCAAAAACAAAAACAAAAACAAACAAACAAAAAGGTTAAGGATAGAATTGAAGTGAAATTTGAATGGAATATAAAGGAAATATAAAAGAAATGGACAACTCAGAGATTGTGACTTTCTGGAGACTTTAGATATGAAGCCGGCAGAATATACTAAATAAGAAACTGAAATGAAGAGGACAAAAAGGATGAGGATGTCCCTGAGGACATCAACAAAAACAAAGCAAAACAAATAACATTAAAGGAACTCTTTGAGATATTGCATGACATTAGTAGCACAAAGAATAACGTGCTGAGAGTAATCCAAATATGATGCTTTGCCAAGGCACAGAAATTTTGGGTATATGAGTTACACTGGAAGACAAGCACTGTTTAACTTAACTCTTGATATTTTTTTATTTTTATTTTTTAGGTATAGATGAACACAACACAATACCTTTATTTATTTATTTATTTTTATGTGGTGGTGAGGATCCAACCAGAGTCCCGCCTGTGCTAGGCAAGCGCTCTACCACTGAGCTACAATCCCAGCCCCAACTCTTGATATGCTTTAACAACAAAAAATACTTTAATTCTCAATGTTTGTATTGTTTTAAATTGCATTAACTCATTAAATTGTATTAACTCAATAGTTTTCCATTTTTTAAATTTCCGTATACATTTCTAACCCCATTTACAAAGATTCAAGTTTTTTTTTTTTAACGTATTTGCGAAATTTAAAAGGTCATGTAACAATCTTTTAACTTTTTCCCATTGATTGTTGAGGAAGTCTGGAATGGTTTAGTATTTCCACCATCCAGAACTACCATGCAAATGAGGACTGCATATCTTTGGATGTATAATATATAAGTAATATGCATGTAATATATATTAAATGTAAATGCAAAATCGTCAATTTAGGGTAGACAACATATGATGACAACAAACCATTTAGTAGTAATTCTAAATTAAAATATTTTTTTCACTCTGAGATTTTTTTTTGGGTATAAACGACTGGAAATGAGTTACTGGGGGCCGATGAAGAAACTGAGGCACGCGGAGATCAGGCCTCGCCCGCAGCTCCAGGAGCGCGCACCATGCACGCCCCGCTGTCTGCGAAACCCGCAGGGTGCGCACCGGAGCTCGGCTTCCCGAGTGGAGGAGGCGGTGCGGGCGGCGGCTGGAGCGGCGGGCCACGCACGGCGGCGGCGGGAGCGGCCGGGCACGCACGGCGACGGCGGCGGCGGGAGCCCTGGCCACGCACGGCGGTGGGATCGGGATCCCGGCCACGCAGGGCCACGGCGGCGGGAGCAGGAGCCGGGCGCACACTGCGGCGGCGGCGGCGGCGGGAGCGGCGGGAGCTGTGGCGGCGGCGGATGGCCCAGAGCTGATCTATGCGGCGCTTGGAAGGGCTGTGTCTGCGGCGGCGGCGGCGGCGGCGGGGCCCTGCCCGCGAGCGGAGCGGGGACAAGATGAAGTACCAGAAATACCTGACGGTGCTGCAGATGGCCATCGGTGTCACCCCCTCCAACCGCGGCAGCCTCCTGCCGCTCAAGAGGAAGCTGTGGTGAGGGAGGGCGCGGCGCGCGCGGGCGCAGAGCCCCAGCGGGACCGGGCGCGGGGCGCGGGGCGTGGGGCTGGAGCCGGGCCGGGGCAGGGGCGGGCCAGTGGCCAGGCCGCGGTGACCCGGCCGACGATGCTCGGAGAGCGCGGGGTGCAGCAGCGGTTTCAATCTCCCAGGGCCGAGCGCCGCCACGACCCTCACGGTGCCCAGCGACACGTAGAGCTGCGCGCTGCAGCGAGCTAGCTGCAGGGACCTGCCGGTTGCTGGCACTGGACCGGGCCTCCCTCCCTGTCTGTCCTTTTAGCTCCATACCGACGAGTTGTGACTTCAAATTTCAAGCCAGGCTTTCTTGGCATACAGACACCAATTTATTATCTTTGTGTATACGTTCTCTGCTTTTTCCCAAAATCCATCTGCTCTTGAGTACATAGTAAAAATGAATTGTTCCCACGGTAGGGGAAATAAATTGTGAGATTAGAATTGCATTGTCAGAGACTATTATTTTATTTGCATGTTTTCTGGTTCCTTCCACCTGGAAATTGTTATTGAGGTAACGGAAAAAGAACACCCTTAATGAAAATATCTGGAAGTTAACCAGACCTGGTTTATATAGTTGATTATCTCTGATTGCATATCGCATTTTGTTAGTTTTTAAATTGCCATATCGCAGCCCCAGTGGCCACCTAGGCATTCTAGTGGCTTGAGATGTAGATTTAAGGTTTTATCACAGAAGAAATAAGTAAAGGGAAGGTGATTACAAAAAAAAAAAAAAAAAAGAGGCCAATAATTGTGATAGTTATTGATGGTTACTAATTAAAATTACTGGTCAGTGCTATTCATAAAGGTTTTGTTTTATTCCATTGAACGTAGTTAATTCGATCCTAAGGTTGTAGAGAAAGGAAGGGAGGCTGCTTTTTAGGTATTTGGGAAAATTAATTTCTGCTGTGTCAGAAATTAATGATCCAAGATCTTTAAAGGTTGATCAGTGATAAAAAGATGGGTTAAAAAAAAAAAAAAAAAAAGAGGAAGCCCAATAGTAGTCACTTTTGGAGGGAAGGCAACAAATGTGAGCACCAAAGTTCAAATTTCATCTGTGCCACGTGCTGTGTGACACTAAGCAAGTTACCAGAGTATCTGTTTCTTCCCCTGTAAAATGAGAATCTTGTTATCTTCCTCAGGTATAATACACAGATCAATTCTGATAATGAATATAACATGTCTACTCCTGTGCCTGGCTGAATAATAGATGCTTAGTAAACATTAATATCTTCCTCCTTGCCCTACCGCCATTTTTTTTATTCTAAAGAAGATATTTTAATTTGATGAATAGAAAGGAATAACACATAGAAGACTAGAGTAGTAAAAATTGAATAAAATGTCTATGAGGGTTGGTTATATAGCTCAGTGGTAGAGTGCTCACCTAGCTTGTGCAAGGCCTTGGGTTTAATCCCAGCACCACAATAAACAAATGAACAAACAAACAAGTATAGGTCACTCCTGTGAAGGAACGCAAAGTAATATTTAAAGATGATTTCTCAGACTGATGGTGAACACCAGCAGTCTTACCCATACCCTGCATTTCTCCTGATACCTAACACACTATTTATTTTTTGTTTGTTTTTTTTTATTGGTTGTTCAAAACATTACAAAGCTCATGACATATCATCTTTCATACATTTGATTCAAGTGGGTCACACTATTTATTTTTTACTTATTTTTCTTGTATGTTGTTTCTTTCTCTCCATCAAAATGTAACTTACATGAGGGAGGACTTTTGTCTATTTGGTCCATGACGAAATCCCCTACAATTGATATTTGGCACAAAATAGCATCTCAATAAATATTTGTTGAGTAAATGGAGAAGTGAATTCTTACTTAAAAATGAATTCTTAATAATATGTGGCTGAGAATGACCATTAAAGAATTCAGTTTTCTTTATGCTCACTTTAAAGAGATACAAGAATAATATTTAAGAAGCTCCTAGCCATGAGTATTAGCAACATTAAATCACAAAGTTAAGAAACTAAATTTACTCTTTCTCATCATTTGGAGCACTGTTTCTGAAAATACATTTCCCAAACACAGAATTTGTGAAGAGGCTCTAAGGAAATAAAATTGAGGTAATATTTGTACTGTAATGATTCACATGGAAGCAGACAATAAATTTGGACCAGGGATAAAAACCATCCTATTAAGAGATGGTCTGCAAAAATCTGGTGGATTTTGTGTAACCTTTTTCATAATCTTAGATGAGTGTTTCAGAGTTTCCACTGAATGCTAATTTGCAAAGCTTAATCTAGTTTTTGCAGAGGAAAAAATGAAGAGCATACTCTACAAAAACTCTGTTATGGGTAGTACTTCTCAACATAATTGGATAGTACTTTTCTTTTAAATTGGTCCACTTATCTCTTATTTCCTCTGGAATTTTTTTCTAGATAGCATTTTAATTTTGTCAATATCATCATAATTGCACATGGAGAATTTGAGATATAAAGCACTGTTGCATGGTTAGAAGATAAGAAGATGTAGGTTCCAACTCCAGAGTGGTGGGGACCTGTAGCAGACATCAGCAACTTGTGTCAGACCTTGGAATGCACCAGCATCTGCCCATTTATAAAATTTGAGGTCATACTATGAAAATTGTGATATATATGAAGATTTGTATGGATATGTTTATGAAAATTTGAATTCTCTCTCTGTTTCTCTCTTCAAATTATTGTAGTCTGCACTAAAAGACGTGGGCTTGCAAAGCTTATACCAGTATAAAAGATGGGACGGGATGATCTAGTGCTTTGTTCCCACACTTCATCTAGTTTGGGCATTGGTGACCATCAACTTTCTTTTGTGCAGTGTTCCCTGTTTTTCTACTGGACTCCTGAAATCCCTTAAGAAGTATCATATTTTACAGACCAATTTATGTGGAAACTGAAATAAACAGACCCATCCGCGTTGGTGGAGCCTATAAGAACCCTCTTCTGCTTGTCCTCTCTTTTCCTTGTCTCCTAGAGACAGAAGTAGGAGTGCATGAAGTGTTTGGTTCTGAATCATCACTGTTTAGGAACCCAGAGGAAGGCCTGCTACCTCTACACCAGATGGGTAGAAGTTGCTGCAGCCTACTGTCTTCCTTTGGGGGTTTCCTGTGATTACCAATTATGAAAAGCAGTAGGATATTGTATTTGCTAGGGTTGCTGGAACAGATGACCACAGATTTGGTGGCCTTAAACAACAGAAATTTTTCATTTCACAGTTCTGGAGGCCAGAGGCCCAAAGTCAAGGTGTCAGTAGGGCCACACTCCCTTGAGGGCTCTAGGGGAGATCCTTCCTTGCCTCTTCCTGCTCCTGGTAGCTCTTTGTGGCCACATTCCTCCAGTCTCTGCCTCCATCTTTACATGTCTTTTTCTTCTGCATCTGTCTTCTCTTCTGTCTCTTATAAGGATATTTGTCATTGGATTCAGGACCACCTGAATAATCTAGGATGATCTCATCTCAAGATCTTTAACTTAATTACATCTGCAAAGTCTCTTTTTCTAAATAAGGTGATAGTCACCCTGCTCTTCAGCAGGTTTGGTAAGAGTCATATAATAATCCAAAATTTAATAATAATGGTATGGTTGTCAACTGTCTTTTAATTTTTGCACCAAGTGTTTTTAGGAGTGTTTACACTGACCTGGGGTAGAGAAGAAGGGGTTGTCATTTGATTTTTTTCATCTTATAAAAAGATTTTTTGTGGTTATTTGAGTCAGTGATTACTGAAAGCCATGCAGCATCAATGTACTGATTCAAGTAGCCATCCAGTAATCAGATTTTGAAAGTGTTCAAAGCTACCGTTCATTAAGCTATTATTAGCAACCTATAGAAGTGCTTTGCAAGCATCCTGTCATTTAACTTATAGCATCCCTGTGAGGTAGGTGCTGTATTTTCCCAGTCTACAAATAAGGTTATTGACTTGCCCAGAGTCAGCAGGTTTTATGCTGGTTATTGGATTAAAAGACAATGGAGGAGGAAGATGATAGTGTAGGAGGAGAGAATAGCTGAAAATAGGTGTAAGGACCCAGTAGTATTAGTTTCTGCATGGGTGTTATATGGAACACTCATGTGTCACACAGGTCTGCCTGCTGGGATGTGAAGGGCTCTAATACCCAAGTCCTTTTGTAGTTTCATAATGAGCAAATTATAGATGATTACACATATTATTATTTACAAGTGCAACTAAAGACTATTTGCTGTTAATCTAATAAGTGAATCATTAAGGTTTCTAAAGTCTGATACTTAAAAACAGAAGTTAGCATTTTGCTATCTTCTATGAAAGTGTCCTTAGAAGGAGTCAGTGTCCTTTTAAAGTCAGCTGCACTTCTGTTCCTAGCAGTATGCCAATGCTCTTGTTCCTACACTGTTGTTTGGGATTCCCCTCTTTGGGGAAGGATGCTTTGCTGTCACTCATTAGCATTGTCTTGAGTTGGTGGTGTCTGTCAACTGCTGATAATTTAAACTTCATATCTTATAGAAGCATTGCCACTTTATGAATAGTTTGGTTCTTGCATAACTGCTTCATTTTTACCATCTTGCTGATTTATTTTTGCCCCATTCTTTGTTGTTATTGAATTATTTTCTACTGGAAATTTGAAATGGAATAGAAGGAATACACAAATACAAGGACACCTAATACTCCCCTTGGGCATCAGCTTTGCAAGGATGGGGAGCAGGAGGGCATTCCAGCAGAGGGAGAGTCTGGGAGGGATGGTTGCAGAATGTAAGGAGTTGTGTGCTGTGTATTTTGGATGAGTGAATTTTTTAGATTTCTGTTGGGTTTCAAGGACTTTGCAATGCTGTATTGAAGGTTTAGCAGTCTGTACCTGGATGGCAGCCAGCAACAGGCCAGGCGTTTGCAAGTGTAGGTGTGACATGATTGATAGGGTTGGATTGGTGTTTACCTTTCCCCTTGTGTCCTCGAAATGGGGAATGTACACACAAGGAACAAGAACTAAGTGGTAAACAATTTACTGGGTTGTTAATATCTGGGCAGGTGCCAGTTATCACCCACATGAGGACCTTCCAGGAAGCCATGCTGAAGCAGATTGGCCTTCAAGCCTAAGAAGGGATGGTCCTCTCTTTTCTCAGAAGCTAAGAGGGTGGACCCTAGCCTAATAATGTCAGGCAAAGAGAAGGGAAATGAACAAAAGGAGACCTGACTCCTGGGGTGAGCCTTACCAGGACATGTTTATTCTGTGGAAGCAGGAAGTGAGATGAGAGGGTGGACCCTGGATTTTTACCTTATGGGCACATTGGCCTGGCCCACCAGTAAAACATGGTCCCCTGAGAAACATAGGAAGAGATTGGAGAGAGAGAGAGAGAGAGAGAGAGAGAGAGAGAGAGAGATTGATTTTCTCACCAAAATCCCTTTATGGATGATAAAATGAAATGAAGAATTTAGAAAACTTCACTGTAAGCTAAGTGTTGATTTCCCCTTAATTCAAGAGAAAATACAAGTTGCTTATAACTCAGTTCCTAAACGTATTTCCCTGACATTAAAGGTCATTCCCTGGGCTGGGGATGTGGCTCAAGCGGTAGCGCGCTCGCCTGGCATGCGTGCGGCCCGGGTTCGATCCTCAGCACCACATACCAACAAGGATGTTGTGTCCGCCGAGAACTAAAAAAAAAAATAAATATTAAAAATTCTCTCTCTCTCTCTCTCTCTCTTCTCTCACTCTCTCTTTAAACAAACAACAAAAAAAAGGTCATTCCCTGAAATATTTGGGGAACTATCCCCAAAGTCTGTTATTCAGTTCAGATTCATACCATCAGGGGTGGGGGAGGGTGATCCCTTGGGATTAGAAAACTCCTACTGTACATCTGGGGGGAACTGTCCTTGGTGGCTTTCTGTAACCAAGTACAGTTCTTCTTGCCTGAGTTGTAGATATGCCCCTGTATTCCGTGAGTGTCCAACAGAAACCTGTTGTATAATGTCAAGTCGAAGTAAACATGTTGATCTCCCCAGGACCCCTCTTTTCAAAGACAATAATCAACACAGGAGAAGCAAAACCTTAAATTCTACTATACCTATAAGACCATTTCTTAAACTGGAGTTAACATTCTCCACAGTTATCTGGATCAATGTTTATTCTTTTCTTTATTCCCCACCAAGGAAAAGGAGCTGGTCATTATTGAACCATGCTTTTTAATTTAACAATTGGCCTCTCACCTTCAAAGAGACTCGGTTAAAGCTTCTAAATGAATGATACTACTGTGGAGGAGCCTTAACCAATTCCATCCTCTTTAGGGGACCACAGGCAGGTGGGTCCAGAGGATCTTCACCTGGTATTTATCCATTCTGCTCATCTGGTCATTAAATACTTTTATTATGATCCTGGTGGGAAAGGGTTTGGTCCATTCTTCTAGTTATATTTATGATTTTTTAGCCTTGTCATTGGATTTAGTATTATATTGAGTTTATTCTGATAAATGTCTTGGCTGCCTGCCATTTGTAAAATTTGGTGTAAGCTCTAGGTTTTAAGCTTATAGGGTTTGAAGAAAAGGGAAAATAGTGATGACTATTAAAGTCAGATGAGAGAAAATCTTATGAAAAATATTAGCCAGGTGATTTCATCAAAAAAGTGAACATTATGTTTACATTCACTTCCTAAAATATGACCATATGATTTAACCAGTGCCATCAAAATAAAGTGAGAGAGAAGAAATAAAAGAAAAAAATTGACATGTATATTGTTTTATAATTCTTTCCAATATGTCCTCTTTTGAATAAGTTCATTCAAAAATTTAAGTTTAATTTATCTATAAAAATTTAAAATTGTACATATTTATGAAGTATCATATGATGTTCTGTTACATGTATATGTTGTATAATGTCAAATCAAATTAAAGATGTTGATCTCCTCAAACATTTATTATTTCTTTATGGTGAAAACATTCAAAATCCTTTCTTCTAGCTTTTTTTTGAAATATTCAGTACATGGTTGTTACGTGTAGTCACTCTGCTGTGCACATTAGGACTTGTGAAACTTAGTGCCTGTTGATCAACCTTTCCCCATTGCTCCTTGTTCCAACTCTCCTCATCCTCTGGTAACGACCATTCTGTTCTCAATTTCTATGAGATCAACATTTTATATTGCAGTGTGAGATTATGTGGAACTTATCTTTCTGTGTCTGGCTTACTTTACTTAATGATCTCTGCTTGTATCTATGTTGTTTCGGATAACAAGCTTTTATTCTTTTTTATGGCTGAATGGTATTCCATTATGTGCCTTACACATTTCCTTTGTCCATGGGTTGGTGAACATTAGATAGTTTCCCTTCCCTGACTATTGTGAATAGTGCTGCCATGAGCATGGGAGGGCAGCTGTCTCTTCAACATACTGATTTCGTTTCTTTTGGATATATACCCAGGAGTGGGATTGCTGGATCATATGGTAGTTGTATTTAAAAAAATTTTTAAGAACCTCCATAGTGTTTTCCATAATGGCTGTATTAATTTGCATTCCCACCAAGAACGTGCAGGGGTTCCCTGTTCTCCACATCATTGCCAGCGCTTGTTATCTTCAGTCATTTTGGTCACAGCCTTTCTTACTGGGATGAGGTCATGATTGCATTTCTCTGACAAACAAAATGTTGAACATTTTTTTCATGTATCTGTTGGCCATTTGGTATGTTTTTTTTTTTTCCAGAAAATTTTCTATTTAGGTCTATTGTCCATTCTATTTTGTTTGTGTTTTTTGAGGAGGGGTCTCATTGCACTGCCCAAGCTGATCTTGAACTTGTTGGCTTAAGCAATCTCCTGCCTCAGCCTCCCCAGTAGTTGGCATTACAGGTGTACAACACCACACCCATCTTTTTAATTGGGCCATTTATTTGTTTGTTTTTTTTTTTTTTTTTGCTCTTGAAGTTTTGGGAGTTCTCTATACATTCTAGATATTAACTCCTTGTCAGATGTATGCTGTACAGATATTTTCTCCCATCTGTGGGTAGTCTCTTTACTCCTTGATCATTTCTTTTCCTGTACAGAAAGTTTTTAGTTTGATGTATCCCATTTGTTTATTTTTTCATTTTGTTTCCTGTACTTTTGGAGTCTCGTCCAAAAATTCTTTGCCCATTCCAACGTCCTGAAGCGTTTCCCTTTGAATAAAGTTCTTTATTGTTTTTGTGGAAGCTTTTAACTCTGCAGAAAGGAAAATAGGGTTGTAAGGTGTGCTTCTTTTTATATTGAGAATCATGAAAAGGTAGCATTAAATTTATACTTTGGAATCTGAATCAAAGTGAGAAAATTCAATTAAATAAAAAAAAGTTAATTAAAAAGCTTCAGTAAAATTAATGATGGTCTAAATGAAGGTAAAGAATGCTTCTGTGGGCCTGAATTTTTTTTGGGGGGGGATGGGGGTTACTGGGGATTGAACTCAGGGGCACTCGACCACTGAGCCACATCCCCAGCCCTATTTTATATTCTATTTAGAGACAGACTCTCACTGAGTTGCTTAGCACCTTACTTTTGCTGAGGCTGGCTTTGAACTCACAATCCTGTCTCAGCCCCCCAGGCTGCTGGGATTCGGGTGTGTTCGACTACTCCGGGTGGACCTGCATTTTTGAGAATTCTGAAATGCAGCTAGTAGATAGAGGTAGGTGGACTGAGAGAAAACCTTGCAGAATCACTGTCCAGAGCATGCTCAGGAGACCCTTGCAAAGGTGGGGTGGATAGCTTGAAAAAGCATCAACGGACAGCAGATGGGGACACTTGGGAAATGAATTGCATGTGATATGCTGGGTTGGCTCAGCCCCTGATCCTCACTGTTTGTGCCAAGTAGAGCATAGTAGTGCTGCTTTCTCACCTTCTTAAATATTGAGTGTGGGCACCAGGCCAGAGCCAGGGCTGTTCCCAAGGAGCTACTGAGTCCCGCTAACCCAGAGAAGTTTCCTCACAGACCTCCCAGTACCCCATGCTATCTCTCTGCCAGAGTCACTGAAGGCAGGTTCAGTAGATGCCACAGGAGGAAAATAGATGTTCTCCAGGACAAATATAAGTGGACAGTATAAGTCACCAAACAGTGGGAGAAACCAGCACCCTGAGAATTACCAAACTGAAAGAACAGAGGAACTAATCCCTGAGAAAATAGAAGAGCATCGGATTAACAGTTATTTTCAGAAAGTTGCAAAAGAACATTCAATCATGAAGTCTAGGCACTTTGAAACTTTAATTTTCTCACTGATGGAAAGGAGACTGGTTGAATTGTCAAAACTGATAATCCAATCAGCAATTTGGAGGAGTAAGCTAAAGAGTCCAAGAAGAGCAAAGGTAAATCGGAAGAGTAAATGAGAAGTTAGGAACGTGGAAACTTTCCAAGGGGAAGGCCGGCTTTAGTAGGAGTGTGGTGGTGCTGTGAGAGAAGGGCCATGAAGATGCATTAATGCTGTGTATTATTTAGAAGAGGTGACAATATTGATGAACTTAGGTGTTGACAGGAAAATATGCTCTCCATGTCCTTACATATCACTTCAGTACTGAAAACATACACACTTTCTTTCCTTGTCATTGTTCCCTAAACAATATAGTGTTACAAGTATTTACATAGCATTTATGTTGGGTATTATAAATCCTGAAGAGATAATTTAAAGTATGAGACTGTCTACATAGGTCATATGCAAGTACTTCACCTTTTATTTATTTTTCCTGATACTGAGGATAGAACCCAGGGATTCTACACCCCCAACCCTTTCTGTTTTTAATTTTGTGACAGGGTCTCGCTAAGCTGTCCAGGCTGACCTCAAATTTACAATCCTCAGCTTCCTGAGTAGCTGGGATTATAGCCCGAACCACTGCGTCTGGCATAGCCATGTTATATAAAGGAGTTGCATATCCACAGATTTGAAATCCAAAGGGGATTCTGGAGCCAATCCCCCATGGATACCAAGTGCCAACTCTGTGTGTGTGTGTGTGTATGTGTGTATTAGCTAATGTGTATGACCTAATAATATGTGTAACTTTTAAACTACTAACTGGCAAGGGAAATCAGTCATAGAGCAGTTGGGGACAAAAAAAACTCCATCATATTAATAAGGCAGAAAAATAAGAAAGCATTTATAATGGGAATAAAACATAGAAAAAGATGATAGAAATAAATCTAAATATATAAATAAACATAATTTGAATGGAGTAAGTGCATCTCCAAAGATATTTACTGTCAGATTGGGTGAAGGAAAAAAAAACACTCTAGCTACATGCCAAGACATAAAGGTACAACTTAAGGAAAAAGAAAAACAACAGACAGACTTGGAAAGGTTGAAAACGTAGGCACACAAAAAGATAAACTAGATAAACATAAAAATGTAAATGTGGGCCATGCACTGTAGTGTGACTTGCAATCCCAGCAAGGGGGCTGGGATTGAGAGGCTGAGGCAGATTGAGAAACTGAGGCAGGAGGATCATGAGTTCAAAGCCAGCCTCAGCAACTTAGCAAGGCCCTGAGCAACTTAGTGAAACCTATCTCAAAACATAAAAAGGGCTGGGAATGTGATTCAGTGGGTAAGGACCCCTGGGTTCAATCTGGTACCAAAAAAAAAAATGTAGATGGGGGAAATTATCATCAGATAAAATAGCATAAAATTATCACCACATAAAATAGCTCTAAAATAGCATAAAATTAAGGTAAAATTGATCATTGGCACAAAGATTTTCTATATGATAAAACATTAAATCCCAAAGAAAATTTGAATAATAAACATTAAGGCATCTAATCAGAAAGATTTGAAATGTAAGAAGCAAACACCTAACAGACTGACAAAGATTAATTGACAAATCCCTCTTTGTCATGGGAAACTCCACAATAGTCCTTTTTATAGAAATCATCAGTTCAGCAAGACAAAAGTATAATGAAGAACACAGAAAAGTTGAATTATAAAATAGTTAAAAGATAGAGTTGCCCTTGTATTTAATGGTTCACCCAGTGCACATTCTTATACAGTGTTGGTGGAAGTGTAAATTGGCAAATTTTGGAAGTCAGTGCCTGTTAACATTTAGAAATCTTCTACCCCTACCCCTGCATTTCCACTTACGATTCTTTCCTAAGTAAGTATTGAATTTGTCTACAAATATTGTCATGGATACTTGTTGCTTTAAGACTTAATAGCAGGGGCTGGGGTTATAGCTCAGCAGTAGAATACTTGCCTCGCACATGTAAGGCACTGGGTTCGATCCTTAGCACCACATAAAAATAAATAAAGTAAATATATTTTAAAAAAGATTTAATAGCAAACATTTGAAAGCAAAATAAATGCCCCTCAGCAGGGAAGTGATTGATAAATGATGTTACATCTGTATCATAAAATACTGTTTAGTCATTAAAAAGAAATTGTTCTACATGGGTTATTGTGGGTTATTATGCAAGTCATATTAAGTGAAAAAATATGGTGCAGGAAAATATGAATAATTTGGTCATCTTACTAAAAAATTCCAAAAGGAAATAAGCACATACATAAATAACATAAGCATTTGTATGGGAGGAAGCAGGATGAGGGGAAAGGAGGCCCATTTTACTTTCCATTTTCATATCTTTCTGTACTTTTTAAATATTCTAAATATATGTATATTTTCATTCTAAATTACAGGCCTACATAAACTTGTCTATTTTATAATAGTCCCTCATTTTTTTTTTTTGTACTGGGGATTGAACCTAGGGGTAATTAACTACTGAGCCACATCCTAGCCCTTTTTATTTTTAATTTTGACCCAGGGTCTCACAAAGTTGCTTAAAGCCTCGTTAAAGTTACTAAGACAGGTCTTGAACTTTCCATCCCCCTGCCTCAGCCTCTGAACTGCTAGGTGCTCACCACCATACTTCGAAAATATTACTCTTATTCATATATGAATCAAGTTTATTTTGCTAGTAGTCCATTCTGTGCATCTTTTAAAAAGCAATTAGAGGCCAGTGTGGTGGCTTACACCTGTAATCCTAGCAACTCCAGAGACTGAGACAGGAGGATTGCAAGTTCAAAGCCAGCCTCAGCAACTTAGCGGGACCCTAAGCAACTTAGAGAGAACCTGTCTTAAAATTGAAAATAAATGAACAAATAAATAAAAAGGAATGAGGATGTGACTCAGTGGTCAAGTGCCCCTTAGTTCAATCCCGGGTACCCCCCACCCCCCAAAAAAAAGGAAAAAAGAAAAAGGAGTTAGAGCTTACAGGCTATGTCTTATGTTATCCCATCTGGTCAACACTTGAAGTATAAAAAAATTAAGTAGTAACAAGGGTTGAAAATTATATGAACATGGACTGCATTGTGAATAGGAAATTCCATCATGATAAGAAGAAATTGACTTTCATAAACCATATTTAGAAATCATTCCCATTGCTTTATACATTTTGTCATCTCTAAGAAAATAATTTACAGAACAGTTTCCTTGCAGGTGCCCAGAGCATCTTCTCTCTGACTAGTTTGTTCTAAGGCTGCCACCCAGTAGTGACTCAGCAATAAGAGAGCATGTGTCAGTTCTGAGTGTGTGTTTTTATGTATGAACATGTATTCCAGTGTACACTCCATAGATAGATAGCTTAGATTATTTGCTATTTCTTCTTATCTGTGTTTTTTTATTCCAAAATCATGCTGAATTATTGACTGTCATGTTTAAATTTGGAGGAGTTATTTTCATGCTTAACAAAAGCATGCTGAACAGTATCTGTGGATCTCTCCAGTGACAGCTGACTTGTACTAGGTGAACCAAGCTGAGTGCTGCTGGTTAGACCACTGTCCCAAGGGAAGCCAATGCCTGTGAGTTACCTAGGAAACCTAAACCAGTCTAGTTGTAATTGCTTCTTTGATGGTGGCAGAGTTGACTTTTAGTGAATTTTAATGTTGGAATATTTGAACTCTTTCAGGAAGATTCCTACACTACCAGCTGCTAAGAAATATTTAGAAAGAGTATCCGATAGAATGTTTGGCTCTTGGGTTTTTGGTTGAAAAAAGGAGTGTGTGTGACACTTCCAAAGCTACCCTCAAGTAAATGCTTACCACTAATTTGAGAAATAGGCTCACCTGTAAATCTGCCTTTTTAAGCAATTTTTCCCCTTCTTCCAGGGTTACTCCATCCTCTGAAAATCCCAATGGTGCTACTTCTAGTGTCAGCCAAGGAAAACCTTCTTTAAGACGAATTAAAGGGAGACTGCACAGAAGCAAAAGTCTTGATAGCTTCGATTTCTGTGAACTCACTGTAAGTGGACTGGTTGATACTTTTCTCATTTTTTAAGGAATGCAAAACTTTTGATTTTTTTTTATAAAAATATAATAGTCTCATTTGGTGGTCAGCATTTTTTTTTTAACTAAAAAATGGTTTAACTAACAAGTTACCAACCAGAATGCTTTCTTAACTGGCATGCACAGGGTATATTTATAATAAATGGTTCATAACAAAGATTCTGTTGGAAAGATGAAGATAAAGAAATTTTTCCTGAATTTTGTGAGACACGTTGAATTGAGTAGACTATCCATGTAAATTTCTTTGAATATCACAAATTCATGTTAATATGAAGAGAGACTTAAATATCTGATTAACTCCAAACACTCAGCTTTCTGGTAGTACTTGAAAGTCGTTATGCCAAAAATTATTAGGATGGATCCCAATTCAGTTAATGATTGCACTTTCTCTCTATTCTAAGTGATTAACTCTAACAGTCATGTTTTTTGTTCCAGGCCATGTGACATGTTTTTCCTATGGGTGTATGGTAATAAATCAATCCATGTTTCTGAAAGAACACTAACACTGTCAGGCTCCTCTCTACTAAAAGATACACTGTAATGCTGTGAAGTACATATTAGAATGCTCTCTGCTTTGAAAAAAGTTTTATTCAGATTTATGTATCAGTGTTCGTTGGCAGATTAATGGATGTTTAGGATGTTTAGAAGAATGTGTGCATTTCTGCCTTTTGAGTTCTGAAAAATTCTGAATTATAAAAGTACCACTGACAAGTGTTGTTTCAAAAAATGACACCAAATTGCTGTCTTTTGTATATGAAACTAAATCCTGTCTGCTTTTGAGGATATGACATTTGCATCTCTTACCTATAATTGATAAAAACAAAAGCTCATTAAATTTTTGTTTTTCATTTGTTAAGATTTATTCTTTTTAGCAATTATTTTTACTAAAATAATTGTATTCAGTTATTTTGCTTTAAAGTGTTCTTGAACTCTTTTATGATACAAGACATAAGAAAGTGAAATGTGATCTATAGGAAAACACTTAACCAATAACTGAGAAAAGGAGTCAGTTTTTGCTAAGTCAACCTAACAGTGAAAGTGACTATCAGAAAACATATAATCAAGTGAATTGCTTCTCAAAAGTAAAGCAATAAATTCACTGAGAAACAAATTTGAATTATGTTTTAGAACGTAAAATATAAAAATGGAGGCCAGGCGCGGTGGTACACACCTATAATCCTAGTGACTCAGACGTCTGAGGCAGAAGGAACAGGAGTTCAAATCCAGCCTCAGCAACTTAGTGAAGCCCTAAGCAACTCAGTGAGACCCTGTCTCTAATAAAATATAAAAAATGGCTGGGGATGTGGCTCCATGGTTAAGTGCCCTGGGTTCAGTCTCTGGTACCAAAAAAAACTCAAAGAATATAAAACTGGAAATTGAAATTTTATCAGGTTCTTTCCTCTAATGTTTAATATTATCATTACTGATACATAATCAGGTAATTAATATGACATGTTGTAAAATACAGTTACTTGCTTAACCAGAATCATTCTGGTTGGAGAAGAAGTTAAAATTTGTCTAGAACATGATGAAGAAAACTTTACATATCAATTATCCCTTATCTGAAATGTCTGGGATCAGGCATGTTTTGGATTTTGAATTTTGGCATTTTTACATCTCATAATGAGATATCTTAGGTCATTTGTATTTCATTTACACTTTATATACATTGCTTGAAGGTAAATGTGTACAGTATTTTTAGGTACCTATGCTTTGACTACAATCTGTTATGTGAGGGCAAGTGTGGAATTTGCCATGTGTGGCAACGTGTTGGTGCTTTAAAAGTTAGGGATATTCAACTGTACTTTGTGTAAGGTTGCCTTCAGTTTCCCACAAATAGAAATGAATATTTAAATGATCAGGAAGTTATCTTTTTATTATAATCAATATGCTTAAAAGTGAATGATAATTTATCTTTGCTTTGTTCCATAAGAATGGCTAAAGTCTAAGCAAGAAAAAAAATAGCACTATCCAGTGGATTTACCATCTACAGAATTCTTTTTTTTTCTTTTTGATACTCTTTATTTTTTGGTGTTATCTCAAAAGTAAAGTCTTAGCATGAAGGAAAGGCATTTGTCATTGAGGTTAAAAAAGAGGAAAAGTTGGGGGGATTCACAGAAGGTGGATAGCAGGGACGGTCTGTGGTTCTTGTGTCGTGGTATGTGCAGTTGTCTTCATGGACTATGTTGTTGCTTTCTATTTTGGTTTTCTACTTCTGAAGGGTGGATCAAAAGGCTGGGGACTTTGGCATGTGGTACTCCATTTCTCTTTCATTAAGGGGAATGTACTATGAAATCTAACTATTGCAAAACTCAAGTTTTTCACTATTTGAATTCATTTTCTTTCTCAGGTTTTCACAGTAATGGTGGGGTAGCAATTTATTTTACCCTTTCAACACTTGTAGACATTTTTACAATGAGTATATTCCATTTTTAGAAAAGCTATAAAATTATTTTCCAAACAATAAAAAATATTAATAAAAAAGGAGCTTAATAGCTTGACTACTCCCACTTCCTACCAAAGCCTATGACAGCACTAAAATATCAAAGATACTTAGGGGAATATAACATCTTGGTGTGGGACTAAAAAAAAAATGATTTTTTCCTATATTTTTAAATTCTAACTTTTTTTTTTTAAAAGAAGGCAGTGCTGTGCTTTTGTATTTTTGAGAAGAAACATGGATTACACAAGGGTTTTATGGGAGGTGAAAGGTATTTGGGAATAGAGCCCAGTGACAGAGCATTAACCTAGCAAGTACTAGGCCCTTTTTATCCCAGCATCACAAAAAAATTAAAAAGAATTGGCTCTCTAATGTAATTGACTTTGTAAATATAATTATGGTAAAAAACCAAGTTTTAAAACCTAAGTCACAACAGTCTAAAGAGAAGATACTTGGTAAAGGATCTGAAATGGCTTTCAATTATATAGGAGTAATCTTTGTTCCCTTTAGGAAATAGCTTAGGCACTATAGATCTCTTTGTAAATGTTCATCTCATTGAAAAAGACTGATAATTTTGTCATTTTTATACAGTATTCTTACAATTAAAAAATACTTATTTAATGCATGTCTTCCTATGACTGTTGAAGTAAACAGAGATCCTTAAAATGGACAGACAGTTCATAATCTCCTCTCTCGGTACATATCAAATCTGTGTCACCAAGAGGATAACACATTTTTATTTTACTTTTAACTTTCCTAAATTTTCCAATATTAAAAACAACTTTTCTTGCCTTTGGAAAGGCATAGCAAGTGGGAGCAAGAGATCCGCTTGCTATAGTTTCAAGGTCCCAGTTTCTGGCCGAGAACCCTCAGGTTCCAGCTGAGACTACTGGCGTTGGTCCCAGGCATCAGATTGATGCCATTTCACTCCTGGGGAGAAGCAATTGTTTCAGCTTTCTCTGTGGGGATTAAATGGGATGGGCATTCTGGTTCATTTTGTAAACCCTACCGCATAATTGGTTGGTATCCTAGTTCACTGAGGGAGACTGGCATCTCTCCAGTCTCCCTGGTTCCTTGAGACAGTGTAGGGAGATACTTGGCAAAATTTTCTTAGGCAAGTTCTGAACTGGACCAGTCTATTTCTGTAGATGTGTTTTGCCTAAAAGACCCAAGCTTTTCTCTTTGGTAGGCAGAATGCTATAGAAGTCAAGTGATAGGTTCTCTTTTCTCTGAGGTGGAAAGTGATATACAATTCTCTATTTGTGAGGGTTTTTTTTTTTTTTTTTTTTTTTGTACTGGGGATTGAACTCAGAGGCTCTCGACCACTGAGCCACACACCCCTAGCCCTATTTTGTACTTTATGTGGAGACAAGATCTCACTGCATTGCCTAGTGCCTCGCTTATGCTGAGGCTGGCTTTGAACTCAGGATCCTCCTACCTCGGCCTCCTGAGCTGCTGGGATTACAGGCATGTGCCACTGCGCCCAGCTCCTGTCTGCCCTGAACTTGTATATGACTTTTTTTCTTGGTATTAGTCCTTAAACAATGGAGCACAATAATCATTTTCATTGCCTTAGGTATTATAAGGCTTCTAGAGAAGATTTAAAATATTGAGGAGGATGTGGGAGGATATACATAGGTTATAGGCAAATAGTGTGTCATTTTATATAAGGGGTGTGAACATCACAGACATTGGTGTCCATAGAGTCCTAGAATCAAAACTCATCGGATATGATTTGGAGATGACTATGTTGACAATCAATCTGAAGAAGAAATGGGATCCTTTGTCTTTAGATGTAGTTAGTGATGTTTACATTTTCAGCTACTTCCTCTGACTCTGGTGTCATTGCCTGTTGATAGAGTGATCAGGTTACATTTTTACATCTGTCCCCTCCCTTCCTTGGATTCTAAGTGTGTAGTTAAAGAATTTTAAGGGATAATTTAAAAATTTAATAGATTGCTTGAAATTTTACAGCTTTTCCTAATCAAATTTCCTCCCTAAACTAGGGGAATGAAGTCAGCTGAGTTAAGCTCATTCTATTTGAACTCTAGAATATAAACGTAAGCAATTTATTTCTTTATGTGTATAAGCCTCCATTACTGCTTGTCTTTGAAGACAGATACTACATAAAGTTTTATGCACAATAAGTAAAAATGATGATCCAGTAACAGTTTATGGGGATATCCCTTAACCTTATGTGAAAGAAGGATTCAGTTATGATTAAGAAGCTTTTTTTGGGGGGGGGGCAGGGCTGGGGTTGTGGCTCAGCAGTAAAGTGCTTACCCAGCACGGGCAAAGCACTGGGTTTGATCCTCAGCACCACATAAAAATAACTAAATAAAATAAAGGTATTGGGTCCAACTACAACTAAATATATATATATATATATATTTTAAATATAGTTGGCAAAAAGGATACATACTTCAAAACTTTAGAGCACTATTTGTCATGAGAGGGGAGGATGGATGATAAGAAATTACTTGGAGTGTTACTTTGAGTATCTTTTTGGCCTAATAAGTCGTAATTTTCTGCTGCCTGAATAATAGCTCTCTGGTGTTTTTGGTGATCAGTGAATTTTCATATTTGAAAAGATACTTCTTTCTCCTGACAAAGAGGAATCTCCATGAAGGCTAATAGAAAACGTATGTAAGTCTATGAACTTATCAATGATGAAAAATTTCTCCATCTCCCTCTACCTCCAAGGCCTCCAATTGTAAGATCTGTGGGATCTAGAGGGCTGTTTTGAAACTCAGTTGCCTCTTCACTTCAACACACACTTTTTTTTTTTTTTAAGAGAGAGAGAGAGAGAGAGAGAATTTTTTTTTAATATTTATTTTTTAGTTTTCGGCGGACACACAACATCTTTGTTTGTACGTGGTGCTGAGGATCAAACCTGGGCCGAAGCATGCCAGGCGAGCATGCTACCGCTTGAGCCACATCCCCAGCCTAACAACACACACTTCTTGACCTGACTTGGGTTCCTCCTGGTTGGTGAATAAGGAGCTGGGCACTAAAAGCAAGAAAATGATGTAAGAAAGCCTGTGAAGGGATGCTGAAGGCCTGTGTGTCCAGCCTCCCAGTTCTGCGGGAGGGGCTGGCCTCTTCTGTCTGTCTCACTCTCACTGAAGTCACTAGCTCCCACCTCACCAGTAGGAGAGCTAGGAAGGAAAAGCACGAGCTCTGTGGGCCCCTTCTGCTCTGGCATACAGCTGCTCCTCGCATCCTGAGCTCCAGTGAAGTGGGCAACTTTCCACTCTCTTTATATCCTCTGTCAGGGTAGGTGTTACCCCAAGGACACCAGCAGATCCCCACACTGTGCCCTCAGCTCTTAGTGCCTGTGTTCTTCCCTGATGTGTCATATATTTCAGCTACTCAGGGAAGGGAGTAGTTCTTTTGTATTCACACAGATACCACGCATGACAAATTTTATGCTCATGAGACATATGTTAGTTGACATTTTCTTCACTTTATTAACTGTGACAGCTAAGCAGAAAAAAATTTAGAGACCATTAAATATTAATATAGTTGGGCTTGATAAGTAAGAGGATATGTAAGATAATATGACTCATTGGACATATGTTGGAGATATGTAAAATGTAACCAGCTTACTTTATCTATTGACTTATTTTTATAGGGAACACACATATACACTAAGAAATAAGGGGGAGATGGTGAAGGTGTTGGTGGTGAAGGTGGAGGCGTTGGTGGTCATGGAGGTGGCATAAGTGGTGGTAGAAATAGAAGAGGTGGGGGTGTTGATTGAGGAGGTGGTAATGGTGGAGGTGGCGATATTGATGGAGGTGGTAATGCAGGTGATAAAGGTGGTAGAGTCCTAGTGGTGGCAGTGGTGAAGGTAGAGGTGGAGGTGGAGGTGATTAGTGGAGATTAAAAGGTGGCAGAGGTGGAGTGATGGTGGTAGAGGATAGTAGATGGTGGTGGTGGAATAGTAGTGGTGGTGATGGGTGGTGGAGGTAGAGATGGTGGGAGTGGGGGGTGGAGAAGTGGGGGAGGTGGTGGAGGTGGAGGTTGTGGATGTAGAGTTAGAGTGAGGGGGGTGAAGGTGGAGGTGGTAGAGGTAGAAGTAGAGATGCTACACGTGGAGGTAGAGATAGGGGAGGTGAAGGTGGAGGTGCTATGGGTGGTAGACATGGAGATGGAAGAAATGGAGATGGTAGGAAAGGTGGTGACTGAGGAGGCAGAGGTGTCAATATTAGAGGTGGAAGTGGAGGTGGTAAAGTGATGGTAGGGATGGAGGTGGTGAATGTGGAGTTGGAGGTGGAGGTGATGGATGTGGGTTTGGGGATGGAGGTGGTGGATGCATCTACACTCCTCTCTGCATGGATTTCATTGGAAGGTTTGTAACAGTGGGTACAGCAGTTCCAGGCCTCACGTAAACACAGATAAGTAGAGAAGAACCAGTGTCTCTTTCTGTGGCTATCTCTCACAGCATGGGAAGCCTCCTCAAACTCTTTCTTACTTACCATTTCTTATGATTGGGCCAGTCTGAGGCCTGGTGAATGCAAAGACTACATTGATTTGCTTAACTGGATCCTTTGACCAAAGTCTGAGGATCCATAAATTATAGCTCTAAGAATATCAAAGAAGACTTTGGTGGGAGCAAATAAATACTTTTCAGGTATCATTACTTCTGGCTGATGGAATGAGAGTCATTTAAAGTATAGGAATGGGAGTTTTTCTTATCTAGCAAGGAGGATGAGGTAGTAGTCCAGCTCTGGTGCAGCTGCCGTGGCATTTCTTAGAGACCCAGCTTTCTCTACCCTTCCTTCTCATGCTGTCAGCCTCAGTCCTCATTTCTTTCATCTCAAGATAGCATCTTGTATTTTTAGCAAGATGAAGGGGGTAAAGGGGCACAGGACACTTTCTGCTAGTTCACTAACTCTGTCCTTTTAGTTTAGAGAAGATGCCCTCCCCAGGGATATCTTCCTATATCTCCTTGGCAAGAACATGACATGTTGTCATGTCGAGCAAGTATTAAAAAATTGAGAGTTTTGGTAGCACAGGCTCCTAAGGATAAAAATCAGATTCTGTTAGTAAGGAAAGAAGAAATGGATACTTGGTATATACTTGTGGGATATACTCTACTTATGTACCCCAGTGGTCAGGAATTCATACCTGTACTGGCCAGGAAATGCTACAGTAAAAGCCATATCATAAGTAGGTTAAAATATAGTTGTTTATGAAATAGATGTATTTCTGAGGCCCCTGCACTTTGAAATTTATACAACTGTGAGATGGATTTTCCCCTGAGGCTTACAAAGTTTGGGGGCTTATTTCGTTCTCCAGATGAACTGTCTTTCCATGGTTAGTAGTACAGACTCAAGTTGTAGTATACTCTGGCTGCCAGTTTGAAATTATGTAATTCTTGGACTGGGGAATTTTTGTGTGTGTGTGTGTGTGTGTGTGTGGTGCTGGGGACTTGAACCCAGGGCCTTATGCATGCTAGGTAAGCCCTTACCAACTGAGCTCAGTTGATAGAGTGCCTGCCTCGCATTCAGTAGTCCATAGGTTCAATCCTCAGTACCAAAAAGAAAGAAAGAGAAAGAAAAGAAAAGAAATTATGAAATTCTTGATGTATATTCATATTTTGGGGGGAGGTGAGGTGTAGGTATCACTGATTGAACCCAGGGGTAGTTAACTACTGAGCTATGTCCCTAGCCCTTTTTATTTTTTATTTAGAGACAGGGTCTCACTAAGTTGCTTAGGGCCTCACTAAGTTGCTAAGGCTGGCTTTGAACTTGCAATCCTCCTGCCTCAGCCTCTGGAGCTGCTGGGATTACAGATAGGTGCCACAATGCCTGGTTTGATGCTTGCTCTTAATCTGGGGCATTTGCATAGTTTCAGGTTTGTTTGTAAAGCGAAGCTTTGTTACTATCCTTTAAAAAAAAATGTTCCTTTTTGGTGTAGATGGACACAACCCTAACCCTTTATTTTTATGTGGTGCTGAGAATCGAACCCAGGTCCCGCCTGTGCTAGGCGAGCGCTCTGCCGCTCTACCGCTGAGCCACAATCCCAGCCCTGTTACTATTCTTTATTGTATTATTTAGATGTACACAACTAAAATTTGCATAAACTGAATTGTGTTCAGATGAAGAAGGCAGCAATGTGTAATACATTTTAGGGGGGGAAATGCAGCCAGATTTAAAATACAAAAAGGGTTTTCATACCTGAAATTGTGTTTTCAGTTAACTCTATGAAAACTTGTGTTCCCTAATTTTTCCCTCGTTCCAGGAAATCTATTTTACCGTACCACCTTGTAAGATCTCTTACGGTATAATTTATATGTATATATTTCCTCCCCAATTTCAAGCACAGATTATGTCACAAAACTACGTGGGTTTTGTTTTTGTTTTTGTTTTTTGGTATAATACATGGCATAATGTTAAGGGCTTTGTAGAGCTCACTCAGTATTTTTTGAATGAGTGAAGAGATGTGATTAGTGAATAAATGGCCTTGCTAGTGGCTAGACTGTGCAGGATGCTGAAAATGGAAACGGCAATGAGTTTCTCCCTGTCCTTCGTGTCCTTGACAGTTTTAAAGAATCTTCAACTTAGTTCCATCCAAGTGGTTCTTCATGACCGGATTCAGGTCATACAGTCTTGGCAGAAATACCACTGAAAACTGAAATGATGCTGTGGTCTGAGTGCCTCACCACGAGCACAGAGGGAAGCCATCCCGCCATTGTGACGTTCGCCTTGCTAGCCTGGTCATGTTGTGTCTGCCAGACTTCGACATGTTTAATTCACCATTTTTCCACTTGATAATTGATGAATTTTTGTGGGGAGATATTCCAAGATCACACCAGTATTTCTCATTAAGTTTTTAAGCCACTTAGTCCTAGACTCCAATGAGGACTCCTAAGTCAAAATTGTGATATTAAAAGGTCCACTATCTGTTTTCTAATAATTTCTGATTCTTTTTCTTTTTTTTTTTTGTTTTGCTTACACAATATTTCCTTTAACTTCCTAGCTTACATGGTAGCAACTTTAATTTTGTTTAGTTTTTTTGTTTTTAATGTATAGGGAAAAAATAAAAAAATAAAAACAGCCCAAACTCTGACTTGCAAAGTAATCACAGGATTTTCCATAATTGTAGAATAACTCGAGAAGGGTTAACTAAATTCACGAATTGGATTGTAAATTCATATCAGAAAGCCATATCACTTATCTCTTATGTCAAGGGAGGATGCCTGTGTAATCTTGCTCACTTGCGCGTGCTGTCTGTCTGTCTCTCTGTCACGAAAAATCCCCAACTGACGTCTTCTGCAGTTTAGACAACAGCCTGGTGGGCTACTGGTCTGGATTTCACTAGTGTCTTAGCATAGCTCACAGTGATCTTACTTGTTAGGACTTATTCTGCTGCCTGTCTTCTCCATGAGAAAGTTAGCTCTATCAGGACAGGGACCAGGACAGTCTTGTTTTTTTTTTTTGTTTTTTTTTTTTTTTTTTTTACATCCTTAGTGTATAGCAAAGCATTATATCCATATGGCTATTAAGAATTGTTGATTAGGGCTGAGGATGTGGCTCAAGCGGTAGCGCGCTCGCCTGGCATGCGTGCGGCCTGGGTTCGATCCTCAGCACCACATACAAACAAAGATGTTGTGTCTGCCAATAACTAAAAAATAAATATTAAAAATTCTCTCTCTCTCTCTCTCTCTCTCTCACTCACTCTCTCTTTTAAAACAAAAAAAGAATTGTTGATTGGCCAACAGAGTATTATTTTTTGTACACACAAAGTACAAAAGTGTGTGTGTGGTGCTGGAGATTGAACCCAGGGCCTTGTGCATGCGAGGCAAGCACTCTACCCCAGCCCCATAGTATTCACTTTTTTAAAAAGAAAAGAAAAGCAACTTGTAAGGAGAGTCTCACAAGTGATCATAAATAGGTCCTCTCCCTAGAGGTCCCTGGTCCCATGGGCTTACCCTCCATAGTCCCAATTCACCAAGTGAGAGTCCAGTGTACCTTGCTGGTCCTGCATCTGCAAACTGGATGTGACACCAGAGCCTGCTTTGGTCTGCTCTTAACCCTCTGGAGGGCAGGGGGTGTGCATTGCTGGAGAGGAGAGGAATCTACTGGGATTATCGCCCTCATTAATTTTCCAAAGTGAGAGGAGTCAGAGAGATTTAAAGCTTTTCTGCAGAACAAGAAATCCAGCTATTTATATACCTAGGAATTCCAGAGGCCGGCCTGAATGCAGTCTGCCAGTTGACAACCAATTAGTAGGAGATTTTTGCCTTAATGGTTACCTTCTTCATTAAACTGTGAATGTCCAGATATTTCTAAGGAACTCTTACAGACAGGCAGCCTTGCAAGGACTCTTGGTTTTTTGAAATGGTCCTAAGTACAATGGCTACAAGTTCTCCATTCTTATGAATAGGGCCAACCTCCATATTTGTCTAATAGCCTTCCTGGATTGATTTTGCATCTCAGAATTTTGTTTCATGAACCTGTGCCAGCATTTCTTATCTCTTTAAAGTTTCTTTTTACTAGTAACTGCTAGTTTGGGAGCTTGTTGGCTCTGATTTTAGGCAGGATTTTATTCATTTATAGGCAGGATTTTCTGAATAGAAAATACAAGGCTTTTTAGAAATTTAGGACTTAATGAAATGAATAGAGAAATTATTATTTCAAAGAAGAGAATGAGGCCTTTAGCATTCTGCCTTAACTTGTGTTTCATAAAGTCTCTCATGAAAGCAATTCCTGAATGCTATAGTTTGAATCTTGAATGTCCCCAAAGGCCCACATGTGGCAAGTGAGAAGTGGTGAAAGGATTAGGAGGTGGGAGTAAGGTTGGTCACTGGGGGGTGTGTCCTTGAAGAGCATCTTGAGGCCCCAGCCCCTTCCTCTCTCCCTTTTTACTTCCCAGCTCTGTGAGGTGAGCAGGCCTCCTTCACTACATGTTCTGGCCATGATGCATTGGGCCACCATAGGCCAAACAACTGTGCAATGAAATCTTTGAAACTGTGAGCCCAAACTACCCCTGTCCCCGACCCCCCATACTGGGGTTTGAACCCAGGAGCACTTTACCAAATTCCTAGCCCTTTTCAATTTTTAATTTTGAGACAAGGTCTTCTAAACTGTTGACACTGACCTTGAACTTGCAGTCCTCCTGCTTCAGCTGGTCACTGGGATTACAGGCATGTGCCACTGTGCCTGGCTAAACCTTTATCTTTTTAAGTTGATTATCTCAGGTATTTTGTCACAGTGACAGAAATCTGATTAATACTGGATTTTGCCAGAATTTCTCCCTTTCTAAGGCTTAGATTTGGTTCTTGTTGACTGGGCTGGAGACCAACAGCCACCTTTCCTCTCCCATTTCCCCATTTGACTGCCTGCCTCACAGACTCTACATGCAGATCAAGACATCTCCCTCATAACCAGAACATGTCCAAGCTTCATTTTAGGTTCACCTAGGACTCCCCTCCCATTGTCTCTCTGTCTGTCTGTCTGTCTTTTTCTCTTTCTCTCACACACACACATACACCACTACCACCACCACCATCATGAACCTGTCAACCTTTAACATGGTCGAAATCAAGTAGAGCAGGCAGAGGTGTAAAAGAACAGTGCTCATGTCGAAGCAGCACAGGATACCTCCGAGGATAACAGAGTGCTCAAAGCTGCTCAGAACAGGAAGCACCAAAGAGGAGATAGCCCTTAAACTGGATCCAGAAGAGCACATACAACTTTGTTGTGACAGAAATGGGGAGTTGGTCCTGGGGTTGGAGGAAGCAGAGGAGGGGAAATGGAGCTGGAGCCGAGAACTCCCTGCCCTTGGTTATGAACCACAGAGCTCTGCAGAGATGCCCCAGGTGACAGTGGGTGATGTAGAGGGATGGACGGGGCCTGGCGCCTCATCCTCCTCTCCAGCCAGAGTAGCTCTGCTTTTTCTGTTTTTACAGAAGGGCGAGGTGGGGAGAAGGATTCTGTTGCCAGTTTTGTTTTGTGAACATGGATTGCTAATGCAGAGCCAGGAAACATCACCAGGGCAGGGGCAGTCAGGCGTGGAGAAATCAGGAGGGAAATTCATGCATAGATGTTGAAGAAGCTGAAGAGGGGAGTTTCCCGAAGGGAGCAAGTGATCAGAGACTGCAGCCTCAAACATTTGGGGGAGGGCAAAGGCAACGTGGACCTGCCAGTGGTCAGAGGAGGTCATTCCTCTTTTTTTTTTTTTCTCGACAGGAGGGATAACGTCATTTTTCTCCTAGCCACAGAATTGAAAGAGCCATTGCTGCTTCAAACTCTGCAGAGATGATGTCATATAATTCTTAGTTTTCTTACATTTCTGATGTTGCAGCTGTCCTCCCCTCGGTTTATGAAAGGAGTGCCCCTCTGTGTGCTGTGCTTAGGGTTGTTGGCAGTGCATGTGGTGCAGGTTGGGGACATTTGGAGGTGATTGGTGACACTAACTGAGGGCAGTGGGGCATCGGGCAGACTGAAGAAGGTTGGAAAATTTAGAAAGAAAAGGATGTGTGTGTGTGTGTGTGTGTGTGTGTGTGTGTGTGTGTGTGTGTTGAACGAGTTAACTCACGAGTTAATTTGTGGAAATAATTTGTTTTTATGTAATATGGATCTGTTTCACCTTTCCAGAGATGATCTTAGATTATCTCATTATTCTTTGATCAGTGAACAAAATCATTTAATCTCCACATTTGTTATTGGACAGAATAAATCGTGCCTGAGGAACAAAGGAAATAATGTATTATGTTTGTCTATTTTCACACACATACAATTTCAAATACATGTAGAAAATAGGTTGTAGTTGTCTTTGAAACATATCATTCTGTTCCCACTAATGCTCACCTGATTATTATGTGACTTCTGAGCATTAGAATGAAAAATGGAAGTTTCAAAATACGTTGTTTTCTATCTGGTGGGGAGGAGCAAAGCCCGCATTCATGGACAACCCTGGTACTTTGTGTTGGCTCAAAATGGGCCTGAGAAGACACACTGGGAAGGAAGGAGTCATTTTCTTTCCTGTGGCCAGAGGGAAAATGAAATGTTAGAGTTAAGTTTTCTTCAGTAATGACTCCATAGGTGCTAGGAAGGCTCATTCCCCAGAGACTGACTTGCAAGCTGCCATAAGACCCACCCAGTCTTCCCCAGAATATCTTTGGGGCCGCGTGTTTGCTCTGGAAGTCCCTCTCTGAAAGTTACTAATGGACTTGGGCCAAACTCAGTTTCCAAAGGTTGTTATTCAAATGCTTGGTGTCTTCATCCTTTCAGGCTGCTAAAACAAAATGCCATAAATTGAGTGGTTATAACCAAGATGTTTATTTCTCACAGTTTTGGAAACCAAAATCAAGGTACTGGCAGAGTTGGTGTCTGGTTGGGGACTCATTTCTCCCAGACATCTCACTGTGTCCTCAGTGGATGGGGCAGATAAGCCCCCGTGAACCTCTTCCGTAAAAGCACCAGTCTCATTTGTGAGATCTCTACTTTTGCGACCAATTGCCTCATGAAGGCCGCACCTCCTAATATCATCACCTTGGGGATTAGGTTGCCACACACGAATGTGAGGAGAACACAGACTAAAGCTCGTGTATATCTGGGATGGCATTTTTCCTGTTTTCTCTTGTGATTCACCAGCGTTGCAGCCAGCCATCATCCACAGAGAACTGAGAGCCTACCCTGAGGGGTGGGGGACAGAGTATAGGCTTGGGACTTGGTGTTGATGAATAGGATTCAGTGCCCATAGACTCTGGATTGGAAACTACTTGGGATGTGAACCAGAGAGGATTGAAACATTCCAAGAGAGACCCTGGGCAGCTGCAGGAGGGAGAGGAGGGTCCAGGACCTCAGTTCAGAGTAGGAAGCTGACAGAGAGTACCAAAAGCCCAGAGTGCCCAGATGCCTCTTATGCCCTCAAGTACCACAGAAAGTCAGCCGTGACCTTTAATATGAACTACAAGGTCACAAAATAGTTGTGAATAGGAAAGATGTCACTTAAATGGGGCCTCAGAGTCATCTCAGACCTTGAATGCCCCTGCTTCCTGCAGCCATGTGAGACTGGTGCAGACACCAGCTGCTTAACCATACCCTCCAGTTGTGTGTCCCTTTAGTCCCAGCCACTAAGTCTGGGATAGGTGTGTTTCCGCGGAGGAGACTTTATTCTCAATCTCTCAGCAGCCAGAGGTGAGCGCTGCACATGATAATTTTGGTCCCAGGGCAGGCTGATCGGCAGCACTAGCAGCGCAGCCGGCCACAGGGGGGCAGGGCTTTCTAGCGGGTGCCGCTTGGCTGCCTTCTCCAGACCATTCAGTGACTTCCCACTCGTCAAAACTCGACTGAAGTTCATGATGGATGAACTTTAATGTGAAAATGAAAGCGGAAAAAACTTTTCCAATTTGAAGTTATTTTGGTTGTTTGAATTGCTGGAAGCAGCTGTTATTTAGCTGCGTAGGGCTGAGTGGGAATTTGACGTACCCTGTGCTTGTCTGAAGGTGATTTACATGCACAGGACTTCCATAATTGGAGGACTGTAGTGGAAGGGCTGAAGTGGCTCTGTTACATTTTGGGGAGTGGAAATGAAAGTGCAGCCACCCTTCTTTGAAGTCTTTAGTGCTTTCAGAAAGAAGTCAAGCTTTTTTCTTGTTGATTTTTTTCAGTTGGTCAAAGTTCATTATTTAAAACTAGTGATGTACTTGTACTGCAAACATGATTTTCGATCTTTTTAAAAAATCACATTTGATATTCATTTTCATGTTTTGATATAACATGAGCCATCATATTTATTAACTTTGTTTCTCCATTCTCTATTGCGTATTAAATTTTGATTTATTGCAATTAGAGAATGAAAATCACAAACTAGCTTTTAAAATATTTCACTATTTTTCCTTTACCTCCAACTGTAGACTTTGAGTTATTTCCTTTTATCTTGGTGACTTGCAATCACTGGCTTTCCACACCATTTTGGCATGAAAATTCATTTTCCGGCATTTTGAAAATTACATAATTCAATATATTCTTGTTGCTGCTGTTTACTTTTTAAGAGCCTCTTTTAACCTATTCGAGGACTGGAAATGTTGGGAATTTGTAGTCATTTGAATGACAATGTGTAGCTCAGCAGGCATTAGAGTTTTTAGAAATTCCTCATTGGTCATGATTAGTTTAGTGCTATGCAGAGACCCTTCTAACTCCACCACTACCTCAGGGAGATGCAAGAGTTTTTTTTTTTTTTTTTTTTGAAACGCCTGACAATAATTACAGAAAGATAGAGGCTTAGAGAATCTTTATGGATCACTGGACCAGAAGAGGGAGAAGGAAAATGGATGGAAGGATCTGGTGCTGCTGGCTGAACTTGAAAAATGTTGAAAAGGTAAATGTAAAGAATTTTAAGTTTGGAGTTTAAGAAGAAATTTGAGAATAAGGAAATTTTGAGGCACAAAAAAAGAGATGATTTGTGGTGGCAGTTTGAACTAATTAGAGGTAAATTCAAAATGTTAAATGACCTAGGAGATCTACAATATTACTGGAGGATGTGAAAACAAAGAGAGAAGGGTTCGTTAGAGCAAGGAGCAGAAACATCTGTGGAATGTGGAATACTGTGAGTGTAGGCATTTCTTTGTGACTTCACTCCTGACAGTCATTCTCCAAATAGTTCCAAGAGAGTACAAAAAAACCAAACCAAAACAAAACAAAAAAACCTCAGTTTCCCTCTGATAGCATTGCTTTGCTATTACCTCAGAGACTTCCACACTTAACTTACTAATTTACTTAATATTACAGGAAATTAACAGCTATTTTGGAAACTAAAGTTGTTTTAACATTTTGAAATCTACATTCAGTAAAAATCTTTGCAAGCTTTACTTTCTCAAGTCACATCAACTCTTCATACACGGCTGTATAACAAAGTTCATAGTTAGCTTTTGCCTCTAATGTATGTTTGTATTTGAAGTCAAAAGCCACTTTAGAAGTTCCACATATTGCAATTGTAAGCTTTAGTTGTGCATATGCTTAGAAGGTAATTGTTTTTATTACTTATAAATTTTAGGTCCCCTTTTAAGCAATAGTTATGGAGATCAGTAAGCATTCTTGTTTCTCCAGTTTGTTGGGTTCATGACACAAGGATGTCTGTGCCTGTTTGACTTGGCGTCACTCAAGGTGGGGCTGAGTTTTGATAGGCCCAAAGAGAAGTGTGAGGTTTGGATGTGGAAAGGTTGGGGAAGATCACAGGGACAGGTCAGCCCAACTTCTCTGTTCCAGGGAAGCAACCTCAATATAACTTACGTAAAGTGCTATGAGTCACTGTATTCCTGATTTAGTCACAGACATGTAGGAAGATCTGGGTTGGGTTCTTTCACCTTGAATTGGTTTTGCTTTTAATTCTGTATCTTAAACTAGCAATTATGCTGTTGACTATGTAGCACAGAAACATTCATTGCATATAACGCTTAGCAGTATTTGTTGACTGTCTACTGTGGATGCACACTGACATCCAAAATTCAAAATTAAAATAAATTAATATTTTGCTGCTTTTAAGGAAACAGGAACTTGTCAGTGGTTAACCAATTAAAATTCTTTCCTTTACCATCAATTCTTATAAAATCATTGATGTATTAGTTTTGGTTCTCATGCCATGGGTAACTGAAGCAAAGACATAGATTTTTTTTTTTTTTCTGTTCTAGTAAGGTTAATGTGGATACTTCTTGGTTTAAGTTGCTTTTTGACATATCTGGGTACTGAATTCTGAGTTTACTTACCCTGAGGGTCCTCCTGACCTCATTAACTTGAAGTATCTCTTCTGTGGGCTTAGGATGTGGATCAGTGATAGAATGCTTACCTAGCCTGTGCAAGACCCTGGGTTCCATCTCCAATGCCACAAGAAAGAAAAAAGTCAAAGAAAGAAAAGAATCTCTTTTGTCATACTGGCTTTTTTCTCTTGACAAGTCTTATTCTCCTTTCACAAGTCCCTCCTCCCTTTCTGCTGGCAGGGCTTTGAGTCTCTATTTTATTTTCTCTAGTATCTTCAGTCTTTCAATATTTGGGACTTCTCTCCTGAATCTCTCTTATCTTGATGAAAACTTCCTATTGATTTGTCACTTTTTTTTCTTGCCGGATTTGTTGACTGCATGATCTACACCCAGGCATCTCTACCTCCCTTATCTGTTTTCTTTGCATTCCTGTAATCTGACATTTTCAGCACAGCCCTCTTGACTGCTAAATGTGCTGGCCTTTTCTTAGCACTCATTCTGTGCAGGATGTGGCAGTTGATTAATACCCTCTTCTTGAAATTTTTCCACAGTAGCCCAGTTCTCCTCCCACCTTCTCTTTTTTTCAAGAGTTCTTTCCTCCAACATCTTAACATGACCCTTATCCCAACTTTTAATTCTCACTCTTAATTTTCCTTCCACAGTCTCTTCCTGCAATAGCAATTCCCAAGTCAACAAATGTGACCTCCACAGACACTCCCAGACTTAACCTCTTTCCTAAGTGTTAGTTTGCATCTTCTACTGATTGATGGATACTGCTGCTGGATTGAGCCACCTTTGCCTCGGACTCAATGTGTCATGCATAGAAGTGAATATGTTCATTAACGGAAAGAAGGTGTTGAAAAAAATTCTGCAATATTAATAAGGATTATGTGGGCGTATGAGGCATTATTAATGATTCTTATTTTTATGTTTATTTTTCATCTTAATGTTTTAATTTTTGAATATTCAAATATATATTTTACTATCTTTACATTTGTATAATTATCATATTTTCATAATTATAAAAGTTATCAATTATTAATTTTAAATTGTTTTTGATAGTTCTTATTCCAATCAGTTGTAGCCTTCTGCATTGGAATGACAATAAGGTAGAGAATACTCTCAGAGAGGCTAGATGTTCATTTTTCAAAATGGAAGCAAAATTGAAGACCTTCACACTTTTAAAAATAGTGAAGTTATTGAAAGACAAGATTGATCATTGATTTATGGGAGTACTTTGTACTAGTTATTAATCATTTGATGGCAATATGCATGCAAATGTGTTCTTGTTTGTGGCTTATCTTTCACTTTCTGCTTGTTGCTCTTAACTTTAATGTAGTCATATTATCAGTCTTGTCTGATTTTTGCTCTCTCTCTCTCTTTTTTTTTTTTTTTTGCAGTGCAGAGATTTAAACCCAGGGCATCTTGCATGATAAGCAAGTACTATACCCTTGAGCTATGAGTTTTGCTCTTTTAATATCTTTTTAAAAATGCTTTTTTTCTCTGGGTAATAAAGATGTTCATAATAAAGATGTTCATGTTCACACACACACACACACACACATATTTTTAGATTTGAAGTGTTGGTTTTCCCATGTAGATCTTTAATTTTAAAATCGAGTTTCTGAGTGTGGTAAGAAAGAGATTGGTTATTTTCAACATGGATTATCAGCTATTTTGGCTCTATATTTGAATGTTTAATCTTTTCCATACTAATATATATAATACCTTACCTATTGAATATCAGGTTTCCTTATGCATGTGGGTCTGTTTCTCTTTCCCATTGGTCTGTTTGGTAGAAACCACACTCTCTTAGTTACTATAGTTTAATAGCAAATCCTGAAAACTGGTAGGGCAAGTGCCTTCCCACATTACCTTGGGTGTTCTTTAATGTTGTGTCAGTTGCTTGGCCCATTGATTTTCCTGGCAGATTTTACACACATCCACAACCTTAACATGGAACCTTGGAATTACAATGAATACATATAATTAGAAGGGGGAGAATTAGTATCTTATAATTTGAACTCTTGTTTATATGCAGACAGAGCACATTACCATTCTTCTAAAATTACTTTCAATAGTGTTTTATCATACATGACTAATTAGATTTGTTGGGTAGTTTTTGGTTATTGTCAATGGCTTATATTTGTATTTTCATTTTCTAACTGTGCTAGATGGATAGATGTGTCATTGACTATTCTATTTTTATGTTATAACCAGCAGCCTTTCATTTTAATACCAATAATTTATAGATTTCTATGGTTGTTCCAAGCACTTTCCTGTTCTTTGCATGTGTGATAGATCCGTGTCTCCTTTTCCAGTTCTTATGTCCATCCTCTGTCTCATTTCCATGTTGATGCTCTGTACAGTGATGGGTACAGGCAGTGAGTGGGCACCCTTATCTTAGATCAGATTATAAAAGGATAGCTTTCATGTCATCATTAAGTATGATAGTTGCTTTATGTTTTTGTAGATAGCCTTTATTAAGCTTCTGATATAAGTTGCTAAGAGTTTGTATCATGAGTAAGTGTTGAATTTTAAATTGTGTTATTTCTACCTATTGAGATGATAATGCATTCTCTCTCTCCTTTAATTTGTCAGTTTCCTGAATGACAATCATCTTGATAGATTTTCTAGCATGATAACTGTTTTTATGTTATTTGGATAAGTTGAACTTGACCGTATTGCTGTTTAAGACTTTGCAAAATTGAGTTCTCTAATGTTTTATTTGAAATTTGTACAACTGTGTTAGGAAGATGTTCATATTGTACTTGTTTGATTTGATTTCTTTTGTTTTTCCTAGTTTCATTCTATCAGTTGAGAATACTTTCTTCGTTTTTTGTTCTCTGGAAGGTTGTGTAAATAGAGATATGCATCTTGAATGTTTGATCTGACTTACCACTAATATTATCCAGGGCTAGTGTCCAGCGTTTTGTTTGTTTTTAGTTTGTCTTGAAGGAATAAATTATAAATTACTGATTCAATTTCTTCAAGTTTTGTTTCTTCTTGACTTAATTTGAGGTTACATTTTTCATTTAAAACTGTCCATTTTTCATTTTTCCTTTAAAACTGTCCATTTTTACCCTAAATTTCAATTGCATTGCATAGACTTACTGCTTCTTTCCTTTCTTTCTTTTTTCTTTCTTTCTTTCTTTTTTCTCTTCTTTTTTTCTTTTTTCTTTTCTTTTTTTTTTTTGGTACCAGGGATTGAACTTGGGAGCACACAACCACTGAGCCACATCCCCAACCCTATTTTGTATTTTATTTAGAGACAGGGTCTCACTGAGTTGCTTAGCCCCTTACTGTTGTTGAGGCTGGCTTTGAACTCACAATCCTTCTGCCTCAGCCTCCCAAGCTGCTGGGATTACAGGTATGGGCCACTGTGCCTGTCTACTTACTCTTTCTTTATTTCTTCTTTTTTTCTTTTTTGGTGCTAGAGATATAACTTAAGGCCTCACAAATGCTAAGCTCACATTCTACCACTGACCCACAACCACATCCCCAACCCCTTCTTTTTTTTTTTTTTTAAAAATGTTTATTTGTATTTCTTTTTTTTTTTTTTTTTTTAGTTTTCGGCGGACACAACATCTTTGTTTGTATGTGGTGCTGGGGATCGAACCCAGGCCGCACGCATGCCAGGCGAGCGTGCTACTGCTTAAGCCACATCCCCAGCACCCCCAACCCCTTCTTAAAAAAAAATAAATAAATAAAGTTGGGTGCATCTTTAGGTGAAACTCTTTCTTCATTCCTGATATTGCCCTATTTTAAAAAATCTTTTTTAAAACCAGCTTTTAGTTTTGTTGATTTTTTAAAAAAAGAGTTTGTTTTAATTTTATTAATTTCTGCTCCTATCTGATTATACTCTATACTGTTTTTTTCTCATTTTGAGTCACATATTGAGATTACTCATTTTCAGATTTTTTGCTTTTCTTATATATTTGTGAAACTCAAATTTTCTCTCTAGTGATTTAACAGAGTCCCATGTATTTAAGAATATAGTGCTTTGGTTCTCACTGGAGTTTTAAATATTTCCTAATATCCTTTATGGTTTCTTCTCAGACTTGTGATTTTTCAGCACTGTGCCTATACATTTCCAAGAAGAGAGATACAACTTTTGCCCTTGATTTCTTATTTCATTGCTGTAAGATATGTAGTCTGCAGAACAAATGATTATTTTATCTTTGTTAAAATATATATCACTTCACAATAAATTCAGTTTTTTTTCCTTTTTATTAAATGTTGTCAATGGAGTTGAAAATAATGGTTCATTAATTGGGTCTGCATATTTTCTTTAGATTGGGCTTGTCAGTTGTTTTTCTGCTTGTCTCTACTTGATCAATTTACTGAAACAAGTGTGTTAAAATCTATTACTGGATTATGCAGTTTTCCTTCCAGTACTCAAATTTTGCTGTTGGAAGTTTTCTTGTGTATGTTTCTTGGTGTTCAGGTGCACGAGTCGTGTTGGATGTATAACCTAGCTGTAAAATTGCCATGGCACTGGTTGCGCATATGTTCAGTTTTATTAGGTAACACTAAGTTTTGTAAAGTGGTTTAAACAATTTAAATTAGCAGTGCCGAGAGTTCCTGTTACTCAATATCTTTAGCAATGCTGTGTGTGTGTGTGTGTGTGTGTGTGTGTGGTGTGTGTGTATGTGTTTTAATTTGAGCCATCATGGTTGGAGTATACTAGTAGCTCATTGTAGTTTTAGCAGGCATTTTCTAATCACTAATGAGATTAACCTCTTTTCACGTTCATTGGTTCTTCTTTATAGTTTCCAGTTCTCTGCCAAATAGATCAATCTTGTCATTTATCTTGTTGGATATAGTACACACAGTTATTTTGCACTTTTGGTCTCATATACTAGTACTAGTACACTTCTGGGTATGTTGCTATGGTTTCTCAGCTTTTTCCCATAAAGTTTTATCTTTTCATATGTCTGGTTATTTTTAATTAAATAGCAGAAAAATACAAACATTTGAAAATCAGTGAAGATCTAGGATGATGTAGTTTTCTTTTTCCAGAATGGGTTGTGTGTATGCCAAGCAGTTGGCAGCAGTAGCAATCTGGGATCACATCACTTCAATCTCAAGGACTAAGATGATTGGAAATCTGTGACAGCCTTGAGGGCTTCCCAATTTCTGGTTCTTTGCTTCTTTGGGATTCCAAAGGAGGATTCACTAGGCTTCCCAACTTTGGTGGGCCTCAGACTCCAGTGATCAGTCCCTTTAGCCTGGATGGAGTCACAGTGTTACAACCTCATTCTCCAGAATTAGAGGACACGGATAAGGGGGAAAACTGCCCCATGTTTGGCTCAATCTCTCAGATGCCTGTTTTTCTAGAACCTGGTATGGCTAATTTTTGCTATCTTGTTGGTTCTTTTTTGCCTTTAAGAAAAACGCCCTTTATATTTTTTTCCAGTTCTGTTCATAGGAAGGGCTAGACTAAATTACCTGGTCCACCAGTCCCAGAATCTAAAATCTTCTAGTATACATCACTTTCCCTCTTCACCTTTCTGTGTCTACATGTGTCTCTGTGTATTTTGTGAGGTTTATTTTTTTCCCTTTTTAAATTTTTATCCAGTTCAATGGACACATATAATTACTTATATTTATTTGTGACATATTTGAATATATTCCCATCAACTTTTCCTAGTCTTTTTATTTACCCTGTTTTTGCCAAGATTTTTATTTCTCTGGGTCTTTAATCATTTTAAATATATGTCTTTTACAATGTCTATTTGATGGTTATATTACCTCAAATACTTTTGAATTTCTGTATTTTACTCAAGTAACTCGAATATGAGGGTGATTTGGGGGGGGCATGAGGGTTTTTTTTTAAAAAACATTTATTCTAAAATATGCTTTTTCTTTTCACTACTAAGATCCAGAGAAGACACAAAAGGTAAGGCATGATTGGAAAATAAAACCAGTGGAAAACAAACTAGGAACAGAAAATGTGTCTTAGTATTCCTGAAGATGTTAGGACCCAATAGAAACTAGAAATCAAGATGAAAAAAAAAAATGTAGTTAGGTTAGATAGTAAGTTGTTTACCATCACTTGTATGAATTTGGTTTTTTGTCCCCAATTAATTATTTATTGTTTAGATAGTTCCATGAGGTTATTTGTGGGATTTTGACTATTTGTAGGATTAGGACAAAGGTTATACAGCAAAGCTTAAAAATAAAATTTAAGCTTTTGCTTATAAACTCTGAACTTGCCATCTATCCCTTAAAAGTCTACAAAAATCCTTTCATTTATTTGACTTCATTTTTATCCTAGTCCCTTTGGTTTTCAGTTAGACATGTGGTCTCAGCCTGTCGCCTCGCCAGTTGCTTCTTCTGGTAGGTGCAGTGGGATGGGGGGGCCATGCCATAGCAAGCGACCCCTGCTGCACTGGCTGCTCCATCCCCTCCTCCCTCCTTTTCCTCTCTTCCTTTTTGGTCACCAGGAGGTGTCGCCCAGGAATCCAAGAGTAGCCTTGCGTTAAGTGGGCACCCAGGGAAACAGAATCATGGTGGAAAGATGAGGACCAGGGAAGTGGCAGGGAACAGAGGATGTGATCGAAAGAGAAGGGAGCGAATTTATTGATTGATTTTTTGCCTTCCTCTCTGTGATGGCCTGTCAATAATAAAAACCACTGAACTTTACCCTTTAAGTGGGTAGATTTTATGACCTGTGTAACATACCTCAATAAAGCTGTAAAAAAGAAACATCTCCCTGTCAGAAGAGTTGAAGGAGAAGGCATTAGAGACTGCTGACCTGTTCCCAGGTCCCAGGAGCCTGCGGACTGTGTGGGACTGTGTGGGACACAGTTGAGTCTGGAAATCTCCTAAAGGGCTGCCTGTTGAAGGCTTTGTGCCTGTTGGAAGGTGGTGGAGCCTTTCAGAGGTGGAGCCTCGTGGGAGGTTTTGTCACTAAGGCTATACCCTGGAAGGGTTTGGGAGACACTGTTTTATTTTATTTTATTTTTTCCTTTTCTTTTTCACTTCCTGGCTGTGGTGGTGTGAGCAGCTTGCTCCCTGCCAGGATGTTCAGCCTCACCACAGCCCCAAAGCAATGAGGCTAAGTGACCATGGACTGAAACTTTTGAAACCATGGGCCAAAATAAACCCTCCTTCTTTAAAGTTATCTCAAGAATTTTGTTATGATAATGGAATGCTGATGAATACAGTCTGACAGATACTTCCCAGTGTAGTACATATAAGGAAAAGTGTGTGTGTGTGTGTGTGTGTGTGTGTGTAAGAATAAAGTCCTGGGCTTTGGGGTGGATGCTGTGTCTTAGAACTTGTAATTATTATGACCACAGAAGAAATTTGACTTTTTGGGGCTGGGGATGTGGCTCAGCGGTAGCGCGCTCGCCTGGCGTTCATGCGGCCCGGGTTCGATCCTCAGCACCACATACCAACGAAGATGTTGTGTCCGCCGAGAACTAAAAAATAAATATTAAAAATTCTCTCTCTCTCTCTCTCTCCTCTCTCACTCTCTCTTTTAAAAAAAAATTAAAAAAAAAAGAAATTTGACTTTTTTTTTTTTTAATAGAGGCAGCACAATTAGCAATACATTGATGGATGCCTGCTGTGAGGTAGATGTGGTCACCTCCTTTCTGTAGATGAGGAAACTCAGATGTAGATGCTGAAGAACTTGTTAGGTAACTAGGTTAGAAGAGAAGTAGAACCAGGGCCTAAGGGACCTGGACACATGCTTTCATTACCTCACTGTAGTGCTGGTGGCCCAGGTGTCAGAATTCTAAGTACATGAGGATGCCCCTCTATCCTTAGAGATTTAGGTGCTGTCAAGAAAGGGTGCCCAGCTCAAGGAGGGTAGAGATCCAGCTTAATCTTGACAACTTAGTGCACTTCTGAACACTTTTGCATTGGTGCCATCTCTGAACTAGGATAGAAGGAAGCTGAACAGAGACTGGAGCACAGCCCTGAAATGTCAAGGCTCAGTGTCAGACCCTGTGCCAGAGTGCTTGATCCCTCACACTGTGTGACCATCTGCAATACAGTGAGAGGAGAGTAAGAATTCCATGTGAAATTGTATAATATATTCTGAAAAAGGGGTAAATTTTGTATACCTATCCCTGCAGAAAACATAACAAGTGGTATCCTAATCCATTTTCTGTTGCTATAGCAAAATATCTGAGACTGAGTAATTAATAGAGTAGAGGTTACTAGTAGCTCATGGTTCTGGAAGGTGGGAAATCCAAGAGCATGGCACCAGTATCTGGAAAAGGGGGACTTTCTGTGTCATATCATCATAGAAGGCATTTCATGGTAAGACAGAGCAAACTAGCCAAAGAGGGCTTGCTTTTATAACAAAGCAACTCCCATAATAATCCATTAATAGACTGATCCATTCCAGAGGGCAGATATCTTATGACGCAGTCACTTCTTCAAGGCCCAATCTCCCAACACCACCACAATGTCAGTTAATTTCAACATGAGTCTGGGAGGGAACAAACCATATTCAAACCAAAACAGTTGGTGGCCATATCAATTGCTCTACCTATGTATTGTTCTAGACAAGTAGCAGGAAATTTCAGGCAGCCATAAATCCTAGTTGTTTCTATAGCAGAATCAGCACTTTGCTTATTTAGTGTGACTAGTGCATACTAAATAAAAAGATGTAGAGAGAGCTGCTGGCACAGGTAGACACAACCAGCATTCCCTTGGGATTAGCCTTGTTTACAACCAGTGTGTGCTGGGAGATTTCAGCCCCTGAGCCAGTGAAAGCTGAAAAAATTGGAAATTTAGTGAAGTGACTATGGGGTAGGATTCGGAGCCGTCCTGGTGGGCCAAGACCCTACCAGCATTCCTTAGATAACAGTAAACTGTAGCAGACTGGCAAACTGGGTCTGGGGTAGATCTCAGTTCAAGAGAGCAACCAAGTTGAATCTCATGTTGTCAATTTCAAATTTCTGAGGAAGGACCTGTGATTGGCCACCTGATCCTTAGATCAGTCTCTGTCTCTGAGGCTGTGGTCAATTACATCAACATAGTGACTCTCAAGGGAGAGGTTGGTAGTCAGAGAAAGCAATTGATATCCCCCACATCCATGTTGTTGTAAAATACATATAACAGGGATGATATTACACACACACACACGCACGCACACACACACACACACACACACACACACACAATTACTTTGTGTTTTTTTATTTCCTTCCGATAGATTTCAAAAGATAATCTCTGAATCAAAGGATAAGAATTTTTATTTTAGCTGTTGATATTTACTGTCAGATTCTTTCTAGAAAAGTGAAGTATGAGTATAGAGATAATATGGCTTTTTGCATATAGATAATAAAACTTGCACACACAGAATAAGTATTTAAAGTGCATTTAGCTGCAAGAATAAGGACACTGAGGTGCCAAAAGATAGCATATGGGAGAGCCCTTAGTTTTTTAACAACTTTATTAACATAAAAAAATTCATATACCATACAATGTACCCATTTAAATTAAGTGTATGTTTCAGTGGTTTTTAATGTATTCATAGAGTCACAAAACTTTAACCATTATCTAACTCTCCAACATTTTTAGGACCCCATAAAGAACCTCATACCAGTTAGTGGTCATCTAACCTGCAACGCTGGCACTCCTTAGTCCTGGCAACCACTAAATGATCTGCTATCTATAAATTTTCCCATCCTGAACATCTCATATAAATGTCCTCATACAATATATGTTCCTTTGTATCTAGCTTCTTTTACTCAGCATGTTTTCAAGGTTTGTCCATGTAGCATGCGTCAGTACTTCATTCCTTTTTATTGTTGTTGGGAGAATATATTAGTCCGTTTTCTGTTACTGTAACAAAATAACTGAGATGATCACCATAAAATAGCAAAGGTTTATTTTTGCTGACAGTTTTGGAGATTTCAATTTATGGTCAGTTGGCCCTGTTGCTTTGTGCATGTGGTGACATAGTATATAATAGTGGGAGTGTGTGGTGGCTGAAGCTGATTCACCTCATGGCTGGTAATTGAAAAAAGAGCAAAAAGAAGAGTCCTCCATCCCCTTCAGTGGCACAGCCTCACTGACGTCCTACTAGATCCCACCTCTCAGTGGTTCTACTGTTTCCCCAAAATACCATGCTAGGGACCAAGCCTTAACACATGCCTCTTTGTGAGACATTCCAGATCCAACGGTGGCAGAGTTTATGTTGCATTAGCAGCAGGACCTCTGAGCCTATGGTTAGAGAAAGGGAGTTGAAGGCCCATTTGGGAGCAGTGATCCTGAAATATAGTGGCATCAATTTCTTAGGTTCCTTCTCCTTATATATTTTTAAGGATCATAGCAGTGGTCTTTTTTGTTGCTAATCCACAGTTTATTTACCCTATCCATTATTAGTGAATATTTGAGTTTTCCCCAGTTTTCTCTTTTGAACACTGCTTCAGTGGATGTATCTTTGATTATTGTTTTCTATGGGTAAATCTGTAGAAGTAGATTTGGTGGGTAAGGAGAATGATTGACATCTGTGTGTACATTTATTTATTTGATGATGATGATGATGATGTATGTGGTGCTGGATATCAAACCCAGGTCCTCACAGTGCTATGCAAGTGCTCTAGCACTGAGCTGCATCTCCAGCCCTCAGTTTATATTGTGATGCAGAGTGCCACCCTGTCTTCTTGAAAAAGAAAGGGAATTTACACACCAACCAAGAGTCCCCAGGTCTTTGTTACCCTAATGAACAGCTAACCTGGGATGTTGCTCAGTGATAGAATATTGCCTAGCATGCTTGAGGCCCTGGGTTTGATCTCCAGTGCTGCCATCCTCCCCCCCCCCAAAAAAAGTGAATCTTAATGTGTGGTTATTGATGTGTGAAAAATTGCTTATCAGTGTTCTTGGTTGCTTTGGAGGGCACTTTTCTGGTTGAACAGTTTTTTCATAACTGTTTTCCATTTTTTTTTCTTTTAAAATTTATAAGACATTTTTAAGTAGAAGTTCAAATTTTTTACAGAATCGAGTAGTTCAGTTTTCCAGATGGACTTCCCCTGCCTTAAATGTAATTAAAATTTTAATGATATCTTATTGCTCTTAATTAGCTTCCACAGTTAACCTGTTTATTATCCCTTTATCATTTTCTTTGGTTGTTGTATTACAATTTCCTTTCTACTCTTTTTTATGTGGCTTCTAGAAACCATTTAATTTCTTTTAAAAATGCCACCTTCAGTGTTACTCTTCAAAATATTTATTCTTCTCAAGAAACGAGAAACTTACAACCCTCAATTAGACATTTTCCCACACAGCTAACCCTTGCATTTTCACACCAATTATTTCTTTTTACTTTAATTTTAGAAGATTGTAAACTGCTAACTGAAGATTTTTCTTAGAAACTTAAAAAAACATAGCCCTTTACAAATGTTTGTGTGTAGCCTAAGAGTTAATTTACAAATGAAAACTACTAAATATGAAATTAGTAGACTACAACTTTTGCATCAATTTCCATATTTAGATCTGATTTCTTTTTCAATTTCTAAAACTCTTTTCTTTGTTTTTTTAATTTTCTCTCTTTTCCATATATGGAAAGAGGGAAATGTTACATTCTTTTTATTCTCCTTAGAAAATCTTTGTTTTTATCCCATGCATTATTTTATTGAGTAGTCTAATTTTTTTAGCTACTAAAAATATTTAGAGCCTGTCTTTGGAGCCAGAGGGAACTCCAACTCTACATAATAAGTTTGGAATTTCCCAGTTGGGAAGCCAGCAAATTATATCCGAACAAAGAAATGACCAAGACCATGATACAGAATGACTGGTATTAAGCTGCTCTTATAGCAAACGTACAACACCATTCAACTACTGAAAGAAATACTAAGAAATTATGAAAAATAAATACTAAAGAAGAACAAAGAAAACAGACCTTGCTATACATTAAGTATTACACACTTCATTTATATTAAAAAATGTAAAAAGACTCATTACTATTAAAACTAAAGATTTTTGCAGCTGGGGATGTAGCTCAATGGCAGAATGTGCTTAACATGTACAAGGAAGGCCCTGGGTTCAGTCTTCAGCACCCAACAAGAAGAAACAATTTGAATATTCTTGGATACAAGAAATTAATTCTGCAGTACACACATAGTGTGTGTTGAGTGTATTAGAAACACAAGAGGATGTGCTGGGAAGTTACCTTTAAAAGAAAATCTTGAAAATGTAGATTTAGGCCAAAAAAAAAAAAGCATCACATAAGGCAGAAACACCATATAATGGTAAAGTCTGTAATTCATGATGAAGCAATGACAGGCTTAACTATTGGTGCTCTAAATACCCCAGAGGCAGCTTTCCTAAAGCAGAAACTATAGGAGATGAAAGGAGAAATAGAAAGTCAGGAATAATAGGGGAATCTTACATGCCTCACTCTGATTTACACAGATCAAGTGCAAAAATTAAGAATGTAGATGGCCTAAATAAATAATGAATAAGGAGATCTATCAATGCATATAATACTCTATACCCCAATAGTAGAGCATATTCTGTGATTTCAGGTGCACATGGATATTTTATACCAGTTGACCTTATAAAAAACTTCAAACAATTTTGAAAAGTAGAAATCAAGCAGCATTTTCTGAGTAAAAGTACAAATTAATGATTAGAGTAACAGGCTGGCCAGATATGGTGGCACATGCCTATAATCCCAGCTACTCAGAAGGCTGAGGAAAGAGGATTACAAGTTCAAGGCCAGCCTGGGCAACTTGGCAAGACCCTGTCTTAAAATAAAAAGGGCTAGAGATGTAGCTCAGCAGTAGAGCACTTGGCTAGCATGAGCAAGGCCCTGGGTTCTGTCTCCAGTACCACAATTAATAGTAATGATGTGGTACAGAATAGAGGACACAGTAACCAATCCACAAAACTACAACTATCTTATATTTGATAAAGGGGCTAAAAGCATGCAATGGAGGAAGGATAGCATCTTCAACAAATGGTGCTGGGAAAACTGGAAATCCATTTGCATCAAAATGAATCTGAATCCCTATCTCTCGCCTTGCACAAAAGTTAACTCAAAATGGATCAAGGAGCTTGATATTAAATCAGAGACACGGCATCTGATAGAAGAAAAAGTTGGTTATGATCTACATACTGTGGGAGCAGGCTCCAAATTCCTTAATAGGACACCCATAGCACAAGAGTTAACAACTAGAATCAACAAATGGGACTTACTCAAACTAAAAAGTTTTTTCTCAGCAAAAGAAACAATAAGAGAGATAAACAGGGAGCCTACATCCTGGGAACAAATCTTTACTCCACACACTTCAGATAGAGCCCTAATAACCAGAATATATAAAGAACTCAAAAAATTAGACAATAAGACAACAAGTAACCCAATCAATAAATGGGCAAAGGACCTGAACAGACACTTCTCAGAAGAGGACATACAATCAATCAATAAGTACATGAAAAAATGCTCACCATCGCTAGCAGTCAGAGAAATGCAAATCAAAACTACCCTAAGATACCATCTCACTCCAGTAAGATTGGCAGCCATTAGGAAGTCAAACAACAATAAGTGCTGGAGAGGATGTGGGGAAAAGGGCACTCTTGTTCATTGCTGGTGGGACTGCGAATTGGTGCAGCCAATTTGGAAAGCAGTATGGAGATTTCTTGGAAAGCTGGGAATGGAACCACCATTTGACCCAGCTATTCCCCTTCTCGGTCTATTCCCTAAAGACCTAATAAGAGCATGCTACAGGGACACTGCTACATCGATGTTCATAGCAGCACAATTCACGATAGCAAGATTGTGGAATCAGCCTAGATGCCCTTCAATAGATGAATGGATTAAAAAAATGTGGCATTTATACACAATGGAGTATTACTCTGCATTTAAAAATGACAAAATCATAGAATTTGGAGGGAAATGGATGGCATTAGAGCAGATTATGCTAAGTGAAGCTAGTCAATCTTTAAAAAACAAATACCAAATGACTCCTCTGATATAAGGGGAGGAAACAAGGACAAGGTAGGGACGAAGAGCTTGAGACGAAGATTTTCATTAACAGGGTTGAGAGGTGGGAGGGAAAGGAAACGAGAAGGGGAATCGCATGGAAATGGAAGGCGATCCTCAGGGTTATACAAAATGACATATAAGAGGAAAGGAGGGGTAAGACAAGATAATTCAAATGGAAGAAGTGATTTACAGTAGAAGGGGTAGAGAGAGAAAAGGGGAGGGGAGGGGAGGGGAGGGGGGATAGTAGAGAATAATACAGACAGCAGAATACATCAGACACTAGAAAGGCAATATGTCAATCAATGGAAGGGTAACTGATGTGATACAGCAATCTGTATACGGGATAAAATTGGGAGTTCATAACTCATTTGAATCAAACTGTGAAATATGATGTATGAGGAACTATGTAATGTTTTGAACGACCAATAATAAAAAAAAAAAATAGTAATGATGATGATGATGGTGTTGACATACTTAACACTGCTGAACTGTACACTTAAACATGGTTAAGGTGATAGGTTTTATGGTATATACATTTTACTACAAGTTTTTTAGAAAGCCTAAAAATAAAAAGAACATCGACAACAAAAGAATTCCCTAATAGAACCAAAAAGAATGCATGGTTGACCCTGTTTCTGAAGTGATAGATAGAGTGAAATTGGACAGACTTTGCCACCACACAGACCTGAGTTCAAGTCACAGATCCTCCAATACCTTGAGATCCAAGAAAAGTGGTCACCTTTAAAATTCACTTTCTTAACTTTCAAATCGATAACATCACCTCTCTTTAGAGGGAAGGTTTGTTGAGAACTTACATAAAATGCATGGTGAATTCAGGTTTATTGCTAAGAAGTCTGTTTCTGCCTTCAATTATGTTGTCATTAAATTAATTCCATGAAGAATTATTGAGCAATCTTGATATACACTCATAATTTTCATTAAGATCCAAAGCAGGTACTAACATGGAGATCAAGAGGGAATTGCAAATAGTAGTCACAAGACTCTTAAAATTCCACTGCATTAAAGCTCAAGAACAGGTGAGGAGTAGCTTTTTACTTCAGTGCCAATTTATTCTAAATAGAAAACAGAGGTAATTATCACTTGCAGTGCAGCTATAGAATGGAATTTAGACCTAAAGCGAATCTTAGCATCAACGCCCTACTTAAACAGAGGAAGATAGTGAACCTGAGAGGAGTTGGAGGACTTCCTGAAAGTCTTGCAGCTGGTTAGTGATAGAGGTAGGGTTTGAGTGGTGACTGCCAGAAGTATAACATCTATGGAGTAACACCAATAGCATTGGAAGAGGGATAAATATAGGCAAAGAAAAAGATAAAGTACATATAAAAATAAATTTCCTTAGAATGTGAAAAATTTTAGAGGGAAGTAAGAACATCCTTTTGCTTCAAAGGTCAAAGTCTTCAATAAGGGTTTAATTATTCATTAAAAAAAAAAGCCCTTTGTTAGTGCAGTTGGATGGCTATAACAAAAACATCATAAACTGGATGGTTTGTGAACAACAGAAATGTATTCATTTATTTATTTTATGGTTGTAACAGTTCTAGGAAGTCCAAGATGAAGCTACCAGATTTTTTGTCTGGTGAGGGCTTGCTCTATGCATTGTAGATGGCACATTCTCCCTGTGTTCTCACATGGTAGAAGGGGCAAGGCTGCTCTCTGGGGCCTCTTTTAATCCCATTCATGAGTGGATGAAACCCAGGACCTCACACATGGTAGGCAAGCACTCTACCACTGACCTGCACCCCCAGCCTGGCCCACTTCTTAATAGGATCATCTTAGGGGTTAGGTTTCAACATGTGGATTTTGAGGAGACACAGACAGACTATAGCACCCTTCAATCTGGAAAATTTGAACCTTGTTAAACAATTCTTGGATCAAAAGGAGAATATGAACAAAACTACAGAATTCTGAGAAAACAATAATAATAAAGAAGCATGACATATCAGAGTCTGTGGGATATAGTTGAAATAAGGCTTAGGAAGATTCATAGCATAAATACCTGTAGAAATAAAAATTTCAATAGATTAAAAAGAAGTGAACTGAGCATCATCAAACTCAAAACCCTGGGGTAGGCTGGAGATATAGCTCAGTTGGTAGAGTGCTTGCCTCACACGCACAGGGCCATGGGTTCAATCCCCAGCACCACACACACACACACACACACACACACACACACACACCAAAAAAAAAAAAATACCCTGAGGGAAAAGCACAAAATAACTAGAAAGAAGGGATTTATAAATATAAAAACTGATATTAACTGGTTGGAAAAAGAAAACCAAAAGAGTTAATAAATAAGCAAAGAATCGAGTTCTTGAATCAAGAAGAGGAAAAACAACTAGGTCACCTGATTAAGAAAGAGGTGGATGAAGAAGGCAGTATATATTCAAATAAGATATAACGACAAGCTGGGTGGGTGCAATGGCAAACGCCTGTAATCCCAGCGGCTAGGGAGGCAGAGGCAGGAGGATCGTGAGTTCAAAGCTAGCCTCAGCAATTTAGCGAGGCCCTAAGCAACTCAGCGAGATCCTGTCTCTAAATAAAATATTAAAAAAGGCTGTGTGTGTGGCTCAGTGGTTAAGCGCCCCTGGGTTCAATCCCCAGTACCCCCCCCACAAAAAATATATATATGTGGCTCAGTGATAGAGCACTTGCCTAGCATGTGTGAGGTGGCATTGGTTTCGATTCTCAGCACTTCATATAAATAAATTAAATAAAGGTCTGTCAACAACTAAAAAAAATGTATATTAAATTAAATACACACACACATATAAAATGAGGCAGAAATAACTATCAAAACAGAACATTTAAAACAAAGTAAGTGACTACTTTGCACAACTCTGTGAAAATATATTTGAAAATTTAGATGCAATAGATAACTTTCTATGAAGTTGTAACGTACAAAAAATTGATGCCAGTAGAGACAGAAAATCTAAACACCCCAACTGCACATGAAATTTGCAAAAGAGCTTGATTAAAAGCTCCATGCCCAGATGTTCTCACAGGGGCATTCTTCCAAATCTTTAAAGCTCAGATAATCCCAGTGCTACTTAAACTGCTCCATAGCACAGAAAAAGAAGGGAGAATTCCAAATATTTCAGTGAAGTAAATATAACATTAATACTTAAGCCTGATAAGTACTTTATTAAAAGAGAACTGCAGAACAATATTACTTATCAATATTAATGCATAATTTTAAATGAACTATTAACATAGAATCTAATGTTACATTAAAAATGGATCACGAACAAGCAGGGTTTATTCTAAAAATTCAAATGTGATTTATTAATCCATTCATGTAACTTATCGTATTAGATCAAGTAAATCTAAAGAGAACATTTAATTATAGGAACATCTTTTTTTAATATTTATTTTTTAGTTGTAGTCAGACACAATACCTTTATTTATTTATTTATTTTTATGTGGTGCTGAGGATCGAACCCAGGGCCCCGCACATGCTAGGCAAGCACTCTACCGCTGAGCCTCAGCCCCAGCCCTAGGATCATCTTTAATAGATGCCAAAAATGTATTTCACAACATTTTAACACTCATTCCTTAAAAAAAATGCTTAATTTATGTTTGCTTACCATGGTTAAACATTCTCATATATATACATAAATATGCACATACATGTATGCCTACATAAAGAAACCTCAAAGCCAGCATCTTACTTAATAGTGTAAAAACTGAAGGCTTTCCCTACTAAAATCAAGAATGCCAGAGACATACAGTTTGGAAATAAAGGCTTAAAAGTCTTCTTTATATATATGTATATATACATATACATTATATATATATATTTGTTGTCAATGAACTTTTATTTTATTTATTTATGTGCAATGCTGAGAATTGAACCCAGTGCCTTGCACATTCTAGGCAGGGCTCTACCACTGAGCCACCACCCCTGCCCCTAAAGTCTTCTTTTAAGAAGACTTGTGTTAAGAAGACTAATGCAGATTGTGTTATTCAACTTTCTATCACTGTGACAAATACCTGAGAAAAATCCACTTGAATTTTGGCTCACAGTTCTAGAGGTTTCCATCCATGGCTATGTGGTCCTACTGCTTTGGACCTGTGATGGCACAGTACATTATGGTGGGAATGTGTAGCAATGGAGCTGTTATCTCATGGTGCCCAGGGAACATAGAGAGACAGAAAGGAATGGGAGTCCCAACATACCCTCTAAAGACATGCCTAATAACCTAACTTTGTCTCACTAGACCCTACGTACTAAAGGTTCCACCACCCCCCAGTCATACCATTGGCTGGAGACCAAGACATTAGCACAGGGCTCGTGGGACATTTCAGATCCAAACTGTAATACAGATAAGTTAAACTAAAATGCTATAATGCTAAATCTAAATTGGAAATATTAGTATGAATATGAATTTCCTAGCCCCATCCATGGAACAATCCTAGAAGCTGTGATAATCCCAGCAATGAAACATGTCTAAAACCCACATTGAGGTATGTGTGTCACCAGGGTTCTGGCTAGTTTCAAGTATAGGACAGGAAATATTCTAGATGTGTCAGAACATTTTATTGTGCCAGAGAGCAAAGAAATTACCAGTGACTAATGGGTCCATGTCAGGAGATAGAAAAGCCAATGTAAAGGGACTCTCATTAGCCAAAGATAGACAATGTCACACAATCTCACACACACACACACACACACACACACACACCACACACACTGCAATTAATTGAAACAAAGAATATATAAAAATCTATGATTCTATAAGGATAGTTTAAAAGAAACAAAAAAGCCAAATAACTTGTTAGACCATATTGAGTAGAATTATGAATTAGGATATTAGTCTTGTTCTGAAAGTTAATGTTTAAAAAGAAAAATGATGCACTTATCCTGTCTTTTGTGTGTCAGTTGTAATCCAGGTAAACAAATAGCTGTCTCATGAATGAAACTTGCTCTGTGTAAAAGAACACCAGCTAATAGCTGTTGGGAGAATAAGAATTATAGATTCAGAAAATCGTCCTATTGTAATGCTTGGTGAAACAAAAGATTGAAGCAATGATCATCAACGGGTGAAACTTCTAAAGAAAGGTTGAGAGGAACTTTACCTTAATCCACTGGTGGGTTACTAACGGAGGACCCAGCAAGTACTGTGGACCTCTTGATGAGATGTAGTCGGAAGCACTCAGCACTATCTATGGATTTTTTTCCACTCTTTTTAAAACTTTATTTATTTATTTATTTATTTTTAATGTGGTGCTGAGAATTGAACCCAGTGCTTCACACATACTAGGAAAGTGGTCTACCACTGAGACACAACCCCAACCAACCTATGAATTATTTTCTAAAAACTGGAACCTTGTATTTAATCACACCTCTAGAGCTGACTTCCATTTATGAAGATAAGAGGAGAATAAATATTAAACGATGGTGCTACAAGGAAACAAGCAGGTGAATCCAGCATATGGTTCAGAGACAAATGCTCTGGTTTCTGCAACAGATTAATGGCATTAAATAAGTAAAGGTGGGGGAGAGCTGGCTTCTAGATTAAAGAGGATGTGAAAGAATGCAACCAAAGCTAATATATATGGTGCATCCAGTTTGGATCCTGATTAAGATTTATTTGGGGAAAATAACATTTTCATGGACTGAGTTAGGTGATACCAAGGAGTCAGTGTTGATTTTATTTATGTGATCATTACATTGTGGTTATGCTTTTTAAAATTCTACATAATTTAGAGAGGCATACTGAAGAAGTTAGCATTCCTTTACAATACTTCAGCAAAACAATGAATAGAAAAAGAATAAAATGGTATAATGAGGCCAATATGTCAAAATCTTGACACTGTTGATTCTGAGGGATGAATCTATAGGGGTTCATTATATCCTTCTTTCTTCTTTTAAGTATATTTAAAATATTTCATAATAAAAAAGTTTTAAGTGTTGAAAGATATATGAATGAGAGTAAGCTAAGCCATCTTGGAACATTCAGGCCATAGAAAAGTGGAGAGCCAGCCCAGGAAAGAGGCATGGGGTGTTGGAGGGAGGGCCCAGGAGAGAGGTGTCCACACATCTCATCTGTCACTACATGGCTTACTGGGAGCTGACCTACGGCTAGGCATAAGCTCCATTTAGGCAGAGCTGTTTTCTGCCACTAATGTGTTCTCATCCTTAAAAGTGCCCGTTCCCGTGTGTTGGCAAGGAAGTGCCCCAGGGTTTGACAGCAGAAGTCATGGAGAGAAAGGAGGTTCGGGCACTAGGCATCTTTCTGCAGTGATAGCACCATTAAGGCAGCGAGATGGAATGAAGAGAATTTGGTCTGGGGAAAGACTTCCTTTTAACTTCAAGATATCACTGTTGTGAATGAGGAATGGCCAGGAGCTGAGGGGAGCATCCTAGGTATCCAGAGAGTCAGGAAGCTTGAGGCTGGATTGTTGAATGAATCATTCATGTGGGTTTTGAAATGATCCAGGATGATGGGAGAGTCCCTCTCCACTGACCCCAACATTTTTAAATGAACACTTCAAAACTACAACACAGCTGAAAGAATTTGCAATGAATACTCTTATCTCTAACACCTGGATTCCACCAGTACTATTTTACTTTATTTGTTTCATCACATATCATCCCATCCATTGTCCATTTTTACATTTTTTGTCTCATTTCAAGTGGATTGTAGACACAAGTATGATTCTCTCATGCAGAGAATTTTTAAGGATTAAATGTCAGAGTATCTTTAAAAACTCTTGGATACTGTAAATCTGGCTAAGAAGTGGTGGCCTGACTTCAGGTTGCAAACAGTGACTCAAGTTTTTAATCAGCTTCGGGAACCTGGCCAGAACCAGGAGGAGATGGGGCCACCCTGGGTCTCCTTGCTCAGCAGGAGCAGCAGGGTCATGGCTGCTGACTCCTTGTGTTGGCATGCGGTGGCTGCTCCTCCCATCCTGCACCTCCACACACTCCTTCCCGGCACATGCAAGCATTCCTGTGCTCCCAGAAGAGAGATGCAATTTGAAGACCAGAAGAAAAAAAAAAATTGCAATTGCAGTGTTTGGAAGGGACAGCTAATACAGCTAATGTGGTGCGTTGTGGAAGGGAGCTAGCAACAGTGCACTTAATATAACCATTGAACCATCTTCTGCTAAGGAGACCTGATTCCATCCTTTAGTTTGCACTTCACTTCTGTGGAACTACAGTTCTTCTAATCTAAAGTGGAGCAAGGCTCACCCAGTTTTGGTACCTGTCTTCAGTGTGAGTGACTAGAAAATGACAACTCAAGGTAAAGTTCCAAGAGAAGTCCTTTTTCGGTTTATTAAGTAAAAAGAGCCTTTGTTCACTTGAACCGCTGACAGCTTGTGATTTATTTCTACCTCTGTGGAGAAAACGAAAGATAATAGGGCAAAAAACTTTTACATTTGGTTTTGATCTAGTACTGGCTCCTGAAGTAGGCTCAAGTTAGAGTTTGCACTATAACTAATGTGATCTGTGACCCTGATCATGTCCCTTACCCAGAAGTGCCTCAGTTTCTCCATTTGCAAATGAAGATGGTGAGGCCTTCTCTTCCTGCTCCCTCTCCCCCAACCCCATTTGTGAAAAACCACATAAAAAGCTTTGCAAGTGTAAGGTGCTATTCTTGGGCTCTTGCACTTGTAAAGACTTGTGTTGTCTCCCCCCTGGAGAGGAGGGAAAGGAGATTGGCCAGATAGGACTCTGGCCATATAGTAATTGGGGCCACTAAGTCCTGCTGCCGAGTTCCAGGCAGAATCCATTCCCAGAGGGGTCTGGAAGAAGTGAGAAAGCTGGGAACAAATGGAAAACCTCGTCCTAAGAGACTGCTTGTCCAGGGGGCAGGCTGAGTGAGGCAGTCTGGGCCTGAAGTCTCTGTGGCTGACTGTTTTCAGCACCTTTCACTCCTGAAGAACCCCCTCCCCAGCCCACCCATGCAAGCTCTCCCCTCCCTGCTCTGGGTCTCCGAGGTCATCTCTGTTCTAAGCTAGCACTCTACCTGATCATCTGTCCCCTTCTTTCTCTGCTTATTTTCCTGAGAGCACTTCACCTAGCAAGATATTTTTGTTTATTGTCCCTCTCAACTTAGATTGAAAACTCCATGAGGGCAGGAACTTTGTGTTATTCACGGCCGCATTCCCAGCACTCAGAACAGAGCAGAGCCTGGCACACAGTAGACATTCATTGAACTCCGTTGAGTGAATAAATGAATCAGAAACAAGGCCATAGGCCTGTAATGCAAGGTCAGAAGCCTCCATCCCCTGCTTCCACCTGACTGCTTCCTCTGCTCCTCTCCTCTGATGGAGAAGGCTTGCCTCCTTCTTGATTGGTGATTTGCTTAAGTATAGAATTCTAACTTAAAAAATTATTTTTCTCTGAATTTGGATAGCATTGTTGTATTACTATTGCGATCTCTGGTACTCCTCCATTTCCTGAACTTTTACATGACCTGCTTTTTGTTCTGGAAACTCTCTGCATCTTATTCCTGATAGAACAGAGTTTCACTATGGGGTCTCCTATGGTCTATTTTCACTTTTTCTAGGTGTTTAAATGATTTCTGAATGTGGATACCTTCCAGTTTTGAAGAAACTTCGGTTGTTTCTTTGATTAAATATCTTCTTTCTTTTCTCTTGGGAAATTCTGTTATTTGAATATTGGAACATCTACATTAAGTCTTATCTTTTTTTGTGTTTGATCTCCATTTATGCTATTTGCTGAAAGAGTTCTGTGATTTCATTTTTCAACCCTTCTAACACTCTTTATGCTATTTTATATTTAATTTTCAAGATCCCTTCCTCTCTTCCTATCCTTAATTATTTATTCATAAATAATTGAGTCACTAGAGAGCAGGAACATGAAAAGATACTTGCACACCCATGTTTATAGCAGCATATTCACAATAGCCAACAGGTAGAAGCAACCCAGTGTTCATTGACGGGTGAATGCATAAACACAATGAGGTTCATTCATGCAATGGAATATTATTCAGCCTTTAAAAGGAAGGAAACTCTGACTTATGTTACAATGTAGCTTAGCCTTGAGGAAATTATGCCAAGTAAATAAGTCAGCCACAAAGGATAAATACTGTATGACTCCACTTAGGTGAGGTACCGAGAATAGTCACATTCATAGAGACAGAGAGTAGAATGGTGGTTGTCAGGGGCTGGGAGGAGGAGGGACTGGAGAATTGATGTTTATTGGGTACAGAGTTTCAGTTTTTATTATGTGTATTTTACCACAATAAAAAGGAAAAAAGAATGTGTCACTAGCAAGCACATTGGAGGCTTTGCAGCCTGCCAGCTCTTTCCTTGGAAGAAGGCATTTGAGCAGGGTTAGGGAGAACCTGGGGTCCCAGGTGTTCTATCTGTAGATATTCATAGACACCCCCACCATGTTCAGCCCTGTACTCCCTGCTGTCCTTTGTGGCCAGGTCCTGCTCCCCCAAGCCTGCAACCTAGGTCTGAGAGCAATCTGGCTTCTCTGCCATGTCCCCATGGCAGCCTCTCCTTTGTCCCATCCTGTCACCACTCCCCTGCTCGTTTTCCATTTTCTGAAAGGCATTGCTATCTTCCATTCTCATGGATCTTTGTTTCTCCTTGTGGTTTTAGATCTTTTCTTTGGGATGGGGGAACAGGGATCATGAAGGAGAAGAAATAGCATGCATACTCTATGACCTTCTTAATTAGAAGCTGGCACAGGGATTTTGTTTGTAATGTTTCGAGGTACTAGGGATTGAATCCAGGACTTTGCACATGCTGGGCAGGTGCTCTACCCCGAGCGACATCCTGCCTGTTTCTCCTTCGTTCCTTCCTTCTTCCCTCCCTTCCTTCCTTCCTTCCTTCCTTCCTTCCTTCCTTCCTTGTCTTTCTGAAACAGAGTCTCACTAATTTTCTCATGCTGGCCTTGAACTTGTTAAACTTGCAATCTTCCTGCCTCAGCTTCCTAACTGGCTGGGATTACAGGCATTCACCGCCCCACCCCCAACAACTGGCATAGGTATTTGTGAATAGTATCGATCTCAAAATTATGGATCTACCACTTTAATCTTTTTAATCCACTCACATACAAATGAAAATTCTAAGTGCATGTTTCATCCAGATGTTCAGTTCACCTTGCTGTCCACATCAGTACCACCGTCAGTGAGGACCTGTAATCAAGAAGTGGAGTCAGTGTCTAAAACCAGTGAGCTACAGATGACCCCTTCAAGCTATAGCTTACAGCTGAGGCAGCATTCCTTAAAGAAGGTATTCCTTAAAGAAAACATAGAACAATAACAGCAATAATGAAATGTCACAGGAGTAGATTCTAAGCATCTTTCCTTTTGTTAGTTCTTCAGAGGAGATTGGAAAGTACTTCCAAAATTGTCAAAAAAAAATGAATTTGACTAAAAAGTAATCACAAATATATGCCATGAAGTAGTGGTGGGTATGCAAATGTGTGTGTGTGTGTGTGTGTGTGTGTGTGTGTGTGTGAGAGAGAGAGAGAGAGAGAGAGAGAGAGAAGAGAGATGGTGGTTGGAGGTATGGATTAAGGGGAGGACTTGAAAGGAACTGCCTGCATGAAGTCACAATTCATTGTTTTGTGATAGTTTATCCTAGTTTTTCAATGTAATATAGTATTATTATGCACTGAAAATAAGTATGAGTTAAGTTTTAATTTATGATGACCATATGTTAACAGGTGCAGCTGCTCTGTTAAATGTTAGGTCTGTAAGAAAAATCTCATCTTCCAGTTGACACCAGATATCAAAGCACTGCTGGTTCAGGTAGATAAGGACTGAGTAGTAAGATTTGAGCCAAATTGCCAAAACTAGAGGAAATTGAGTTTGTGTAACAGCATCTGTGTAGGGCTTTTAAAATCATGTAACTCTTAAAATTTCCCTTCTGGTTGCCTATCATGGGAAGAAAATGCGATTTTAATTGTACTGTTTTTTTTTCCTTTTTTAATTAGAGGTGAAAGCGAGGCAGCCTCTAGCGGATTAGATGTAAGGGAGCTCAGTACCCATTCGGGAAATCCAGTCACATCTTCTCCAGTTGCTTTTAGCGTTAAGTCCTGTGTGTAAGGACTAACTGTCAGCCTGGAGCATTCCACAGTGCATCTGAGACCTCACAAAATTGCTAGAGATATATTAAAGAACAATATATTGATATTTTAAGACATTATGAGGAAAGCATTACTGAATAGCTGGCATTCACTAGTTAGTAATCCTCTTATAACAGATTTCAAAGCATCAGGTTTTAAAGGAGGACAGCTCCTCCAACTGAATCAATGTTTAAAAGAAAACATGAACAGGGCAATTTTTCAACAAAGTAATAGTTTTCTTGCTAAATATAATTTTGATAGTTACATATTGAATGTTTAATGCCAAAAAAAGAAAGTAACTACATACTTTGCATTCAAAAATTAATTTTGTAAGTTTTTTAGAAAGAATCATTAATACTTAAAATTCTGCAACTAAATTGCAAATGCTCACAGACACTAAGAAAGTGCTTTGCTAGAGCACTTTATGTGTTTATTATTATTTATTTATTATTTAGTCAGTCTCTAAATTATTTTCTAGACTGTATGAAATCTTGTTGGGTGAATTGAAGGAAGATTGGGCAGTGGGTAAGAGTTACATTTTAGTATAAAACTCCTTTTCACAGAAAGTTGAAATCGCTAAACTAGATCACAGTAAAAGTGGTAGAGATAAAAACAAACAAATAAAACAAAACAAAACAAACAAAAAAACCCTCCTTTTCACACATAAAGCTAAATCCAGATGAGACTACTGTTTGGGAATCATCTTGAGGTAGCCCGGTAACAGAGCCAATGACCAGTTGAAAGGCAGTGCAGCTGGCAATGAGGGTGTGGGAGGTGGAAGGGGTTGTTGATATCACTTCAGTTAAATTCATGTACAAAAGGAATCAGAGAACTGGTAGTTTTTTGTTAATTCCTATGACATCAGCCAATAAATTGCAAGACAGCAGTTAAAGCGGAAAATTATATTTAAAAATGATCTAGGCATCCTGATGGTGAAGCCCCAGAGCAGGAGCAGGCTTCACTGGTGGCTGTGCTTCAGTGCAACTGGTTAGTTCTGCCACTCGCTTTTACCCTGTGCTGGGGAATCTTGGTTTGGAGTAGAGGAGCACAGAATTTTCTGGGGCCACAGAGCCTTGAGGAAAAGTCATGAACTCTACAAGAAAACAAAAACCAAAAAGTCCATGAACCCATAAGCATTTTTCTCCAATGTCAGGAAGTCCAGGGACCTACGGTGAGATAAAACAACTCCTTTCAGCTTTCTGAGATTCTTGAAACCCATGGTTTCTTTCTCCTCTCTGACCCACTTGCCTGTCCTTCCTCCTTTTTTTTTCCCCCTTTGGCTTTAACATCTGGACACTGCTAGCTTGACCCCTGCCTCTCGATTAGCACTCACTAAGATGTCTTTTTTGGCTTCAGATCTGCATTTTCCTTAGCCTGTGCCAAAATTTTTCCTGTCGCTCAAGCTGGTTGGTGGTGAAGTGGAGACTTCAATAGAGCTGATAATGTGAACGGAGGCTCTCAGGGCTGGCCCTGTACCACAGGCAGCAGCAGCACTGGGAGCTTGTCAGAAATGCAGACTGTCAATCTGGGAGCCATGGCAAGCACCTGTAATCCCAGGGAAAAGGGAGGCTGAGATAGGAGGATCACAAGTCCAGCCTCAACAGCAACTTAAGACCATGTCTCAAAATAAAAAGGGCTGGGGGTATAGCTCCATAGCATAATGAATGCCCCTGCGTTCAATCTGTAGTACTAGGACAAGCAACATTTGAAAAAAATGTATCCAGAATAGCAGAATCTTGGGCTGCTCCAGGCCTGCTTCTCCAGAAGCTCTGGAGTGTGGCTGGCCCACTGTTGATTTTGATGCAGGCTGGAGTTTGAGAATCACTCAGTGAGTGAAGGTACCACTTCCCCAGGTTCCATCATTGGTTCCCAGCTGGTTGAAGTTTTTTATAAATCAGCTTCAAGCCCCTTTCCAATGAGACTGCAGCCCCTAAGGCCCTCCCAGAGTCATTCTGGACCCTGGTGATATGGGCACAGTTGCAAGAGGTGCCCCCTTCAAGATGACCTGTTCAGCCATGACAACTGAAGGCCACTGCTGTCCCCTTCTCCTTGAAAGTGGGGTGAGTTCAGGGCCTGACCTCCTCTGTGAGAAGTTGGGGGACAGTAGTGAGGGTGATGGAGGAGTGCTGGTTATTTGTGCCTCTTCTCTTAGGACGTTAAACTCACAGATTTGTATGTGTTTGTGTGTGTGTGCACAAGGGGGTGGGGAGGGGAGGACAGGCAAGTGGGTACTGGAGATTGAGCCCAGGGTTGCTCTACCACTGAGCTACATCCCCCAAATCTTTTATTTTTTTATTTTGAGACAGAGTCTCACTAAGTTGCTGAGGCGGTCCTGCTATCCTCCTGCCTTAGCCTCCTGAGTTGCTTAGATTATAGCCACTGTGCCTGGCTCACCTCACAGATTTTTAAACTTCAGAGCCATTTCAGAGTTAAAAGAATCAGAGAAAGTCATATAAGAATCATTTTTATGATGAAGAACAGTCGGAAAGGAAACCTGGGGGACCAGTTTCCTTGAATATAACTGAGGTCAAGGTTCTGTGGTGTTCTTATCCTGCCCCCTCTTATCCTGAATAACAAGACTGATTTTGTTTTTCTGTTGTCTTTCTACATCCTTCCTAAGTTTATTTATTTGTTTATTCTTCAAGTACTTATCCTTATCTCTTTCTTTCCTTACCACCTATTTTCCACACCAGTGGCTTTAAAGCTTTTGTCTGGGCAAAATTCATGTTGAGTGGCTGTGTAAGTGCAGACTCCTATCCCACTGCAGCAGCTCTGAGGGAGTAAGTCTGGGTCGGCCCCAGGAACCTGCATCCTAAAAAAACATACCAGGAGCCCAGCAGTGACACTCCTATAGCCCCAGCAGCTCGGGAGGCTGAGGCAGGAGGATTATGAGTTCAAAGCCAATCTCAGCAACTTAGAACCTGTCTCAAAATAAAATATAAAAAAGGGCTGGGGATGTGGTTAAGTGCCCCTGAGTTCAATCCCCCTGTGCCCCTGTGAACAAAAAGGCACACACATTTTGGTCTTGGGCCACTTTGCTGGTTTGTAATGAAATGTATACCTCTGGTTTATTTCAAAATTGGAGTGCTGTTGTGCATTACTTATGTAATAAAAGCAGGTAGTAATGGTTTTTAAATCCACAGAAATAAATTTTTGCACACACACACACACACACACACACACTTTTTTTTTTTTTAACATGTAGAAATTTACTTGCTAGAGTTGAGCACTGACTTTGTTCTGGACCCAACCTTGAGCATATTTTGAATGTCAGTCACTATTTTAACTTTGGAGGTTAGGACAGGGAAGAAATCAGAGAGAACCTTAAGGCTCTGCCTAACAAGTGTTTCCTAAAGAAGTATAAATTTGTCCCATGATACATGAAGATACAAAGGAAGAAACTGTGTTCATTGAAGGGGTAATCCATACTGGTGAGTGAAATTCCTAATTTGTAAAAATCTTCAAGTCACATAAAATGTTTTTTATTTAAAAATTTGAATACTGTTTTGCTCATTATCTTTGACTTACTTTCCTCATGTTTGTTTAGTTCCATCTCTGGTGTGACAGAGGCAGATACATCCCCCTGAGGGTTCCTAATGCCAGGAGAATATGGAAAATTGGGCCTACCCAGGGAGAGAAATCACTGCGAGAAAGGCTTTGAAGATTGTTTTCTCATCTGCTTTTTATTTTTATATGCAAGCAAGGTCCTCTGTAGTTCATCTTATCTCTGTCTTTAGGCAGAAATATTTTGGCCCATAAAAGTAGAAGAAAATCTCCAGTTAAAAGTGACGTAAGTTCAGAGGTTAAATATTCCATTCTTTGAAGTGAAATCACTTCTTTATTCTGAGGGTAATGATAGCATTTCTCTCCTCTCTCCTTTTCTCTCCCCTAGCACTTCCCAGCTAGAAACTTTGTGGTCATCTTTGGATCCTCCTCCTCTCTCACTCACTATTCACTGAAGGTCCAGAAAGGCATTTTTGCAGTCATTAATTCTTCCTGTTCACTGCATACTTGCCACTTCTGCTCCATCTCTACGCACTTGACATTAACCCTGTAGTTCTTAACCCTTTTGAAGTTATGAACCCCTTTGATATCTGACAAACACCACAGGTCCCCTTCTAGAACAAGTGTGTGTATGTGAACACATGTACACATATGCACACACACACATGATTTTGCAACTATTTCCAGAGGTTCACAGATCTTTATAATGAACCCCTCATCAGAATAATTTTCCACCTCTAATATCTCCCACAACAATTAAATCATCCATATTTGTATCGAGGCTTTTCCCAAAAAAACCAGATTTGATTATACCACTCCTCTGTTTAAACACTTTCCTGCTTGACTGACTTGACTCAATTACAAAATAAGTTCTAGTCTATTTAATCCAGTCTTTTAAGACTTCTATATTCTACTCTCTCCCTTTTTTTCTCCTCTATCTCCTGAACTTCCTGCTGCCTGCTTGGCTGTTCTCCATGCATGCCATGAGTTTGCATAGCATTTTGCCTGCTAGTACTGCTCTGTATTGGAGCATCTGCCAGTAACCTGCCAGAACCTTGATTTTGGATTTCCAATCTTCTAGAACTGTTAGTAACAAATGTCTGTTGTTTAAATCACCTAGTCTGTGATATCTTGTTGCAGCATCCCCAGTGAATAAGACACTTATCTTCATCCTCATTGGATTGTAAATCTCCCCAGCACTCCAAACCAGGCCTTAACTTTCTCTTTCCCTATAGCACCTATAACATTGAGCCTGGTGCATTTTTCATTCCCAGGGCCTGAGTCGTAGTCGAGTCAACAGATGAAAGCATGGTTAAGAAAAATAATTATAAGGTTTGATTTAATTGTGAGACTGTGTCTCCTTATTCTGTTTCCAGCCTTTTCCTTCCTCAGGTAGATTTACTAACAGGTCCTGCCACTTCTCGCTCAGTCCTGCAGACAATTGTGATAGAAACTACGGCTCAGCTCTGCCAGCCTCTGGGTTTTGAATGTAGTTATGTGACTGAGCAGAGCTGGTGTGCTGTGTGGAGGCACTGAGCCTGAGGCATTGAGATGGCCTCTCGGTGGCAGTAGGCAGCAGCTGGCTTGACTTCATGAAGCAGTTTTGTGGGATACCACTACAGGTAAATGTTCGTAGAGGGACTGTGTAACTTCCTGTGCTCACCATATTCTTTACTTGCCTCTACTCGCCTCAAGGTCATCGTGGCACAGTTTATTGCCTCCCATGCTCTGAAAGCTGAATAGAGTAGTTTGGAGCTGAAGGTACCAGCTAGTGACCAGTACAGGGGCATCCTGTGATCTCAGATGGCTCCCTTACCCTGGGGCTGTGTGCTCTCCTCTCCCTGTGAGGGCCTGTGGCTTGTTTAATTGACCTCAGGTAATCTTTTATTCTCTTTTAGTACATGTGTTCAATCATATATATTTCATGTCTGTGTCATGAATCTCCGTGTTCATAGTGTATAATTTTAGGGAGAGAAGGTGACAATTCTATGGTCAAAGTTATTTTAAAAAGGTTGATGTTAGTCATTATGCATCTCAGTAATTATACAGACTGATTCATAAATACTTGCTTTTTGTCACGCATATCATTAGTAGAGAGTTATTAGAGCTCTATCACAAATGGAATTATTTTCAACTTTAATGAAGTATTATAGAATCACCCACATTCAGGTAGTAAACATAGTTTCAACTTGCATAACTTAATTAAAATGCCCTCTTTTATATAAACATATTCAAAATGTAAAAATAAACATGATGCCAGAAATTGTTTTTTAAAATGGAAAGTTTGGCTTGGGGTGTGTCTGGCTCTGCAGTTGAGTGCTTGCCCAGCCTGCCTGAGTCCCTGGGTTTGATCTCCAACACCTCTCCAAAAAAAAAAAAAAAAGAGAAATGGAAAAGTCAAGGGAGTGGTGAAAGTGTTCAAAACAGGGCTGTGTTTAGGACTAGAGTGATAGGCCAAACACTTTGGCAAAGTTTCAGGTATTGTAGCAATGAACTTGGGTGGAGGGAACATAGTAAAGTCACTGTTTCCACTTAAGTATTTAAAAATACAAACACACTTTGATGCTAAAGGAGAAAGCGAGTGTACATAGAAACTGGGTATTGTATTTATTTTATTCTCAAGTTCCTATAACATTTCTTAGCATAGAAGGTTCTGTTTCTACTGCCTGCTATTGTTTTCCAAGGAAAATGGGTATTAGATGTCAATTTAGATTTGGGAAGGTGAGTGAAAGTTCAAATTGTTTTTCCAGATAAGGCGTTTTCTCCAGTGGCTTTTGGTAGTACAAATAAACAAATATCACGTTGCCTTTTAGAATGTTTTCTGATTTTTGATGCAGATATCCCAGTCCTTTGTGGAGTATACATCTGGATCATTCTGGAAAGTCTGCTTGGACTGAGATTAATTAGCAACAAAGACTTAAAGAATACTGAAAGAACTAAATTAATTTCCCACCTCTGTCTCTCGCAGTTTAACTGATGAATGGATTCCATGTGAAGCCCTGGAAGGACTTAGCCCATTCCTCAGGGATATGGATTCTCATCTGCAGTTTCCCACAAGTGAGAATAGACATGCTGTGAGGTGGCATGGGGAGGGGCAGGATGCTCAGCTCCCCTCAGAGCCTGTGTGAGCCTAGTGTGAGAGTTGGTGTTGCCAGGGAGCCCTGGTTCTACAAGTAGCAGGAGGATTCCTCACAGTGGAAGACCATTTTTGCTCCCCAAGCTGCAGAGGACTGAGGACACAGGCAGCAGGGAAGCTCGCTTTGTTCTTGACTCATAAGCAGTTTGTCTATAAATTGATTTGAAAAGCATCAGAATTTCTTCTTTCTGGATTATCACATTGACATATCCTTTTTAAAGTAATCAGTTTTTTAAAGAGTATTGTCTGTGTCAAGCAGTCATTTATTTTTTGTATGAATTAATTTTCATATTCCTGCTACCAGATAACTGAAACCAACTCTTTGATGTTTAAAGGGCAACAGAATGACACAGGAAGGGAGATTTTTGGAGGGAAAAAGAGAGAGCAGACCTGGAGAGGGGTTGCCCAGTGTGTTTGGCTCCCACAGGTGCTGAGATGCCTCCAGGATGGGAGAAAGGGGTGCCTGGAAAGTGAAGGACAAATGATGCATTTTTCCATGTTATCTTTGGTTAACTCCCACCATAGGGAAACCACTAGACATTTGTTTTGAAGAAAGTGGAACTAAATGACCATCCACGTTGACAGTCTTCTGAGACAGAAATCCTCTTACATTCTGGGATAACATTCTAATAGGAAAATCTCAAGAAACCTTCCTTTCTGCATCCTCTGGCAGGAGCAAAGCCTCCAGCCATGGTGCCCATTGCTGGATACCAGTAGTGCTGCAGGACCCCACCTTTCCATGAGTTCACCAACCAGAAAGTTCTACTGTGCTTTCATATCTGAAGTTTATATTGGGGCTTCATTAGAGCAGAATCATTAGAGCAGAATCACTGGCCATATGATTGAACTCCATCTCCAGCCCCACTCTGCTCCCTGAAGGTCAGTCAGCTGTAAGTCCCAATCCTGTAATCATATATAGTTGCTCTTTCTGGTGACCAGTCTCCATCCTGATTCTAGGTAGGGACAGGAGCCGCTCATTAGCATAACAAAGATGCTCTGATCACTCAGGAAATAACAAGGGTTTTAGAAGCTTCATGCCAGAAACCTGGAACAAAGTCCACTCAGATGCTTTATTATACCCGGGAATGTATTCATATAGTTTAATAGGTCATACAGTATGACAAGATTTAAGTTTCTTCAATCTTCAACTTTTTCTTTGCAATTGACTTCCATAGTGTAAAATGAGGTGCTTATTTAAGTGATCTCTTGGTTTTTCTACCTTAATATTACCACTGATTTCCTCTTATGGAAGATGAGAGAGAATCACTGTTACACGGGGCTCTCCCTCCCTTTTCCTTTTCTTTCCCAATTCTTCTTCCCATCCTCTGGCTTTGCTTTTGCCAGAGGATGCAGAAAGGAGGGTTTCTTGAGATTTTCCTGTTAATATTATTCTGACTGTGTAAGTGCTATTCATTGCTGAGCCAAGTAGTGTGCTTTTCCTTTCTTGTGCAGATTTTAATTTTTCTAGAGTATCTTGAATAATCATTGTTAAATACTTTTTCCAAATTAGCCTCATTTTTAAAAAATGACCTCGTTTTTTCATTTGCTTAGTTTTGTATTTACCTGCTACTATGTTATTATGTGCCCATTATTATGCCTTCTTAAATTCTTTATCTGTTATTATGTCTTCTTAAACTCTTTAAGAAGATTGCAGAAGCCTCCTGCTTGATATTTTTCATAGCTACACACTTTTAAAGTCTATTGTCTTTCCTGGGTTCCATCCTGAAGCCTCATTGTAGTCAGGCTCCAGTGTGGATGCTTCCTGGGCTTTTGCACAGCTGTTTTCTTCAGGTGACCCTCACAGTTATTGCAGGAGTTCCCTTAACCTTTTTTTTTTTTTTTTTTTAAGAGAGAGTGAGAGAGGAGAGAGAGTGAGAGAGAATTTTTAATATTTATTTTTTAGTTTTCAGCGGACACAACATCTTTGTTGGTATGTGGTGCTGAGGATCGAACCTGGGTGGCACGCATGCCAGGCGAGTGCGCTACTGCTTGAGCCACACCCCCAGCCCTCCCTTAACCTTTTCTATTTCTTGGGTCCATTAGCTTTCCAAGAAGGATATGCATCATATTCAGGTAATAGCCAAATAAAAGTAACCTAAACAGAAAGGACATTTATTATTATATCTGATAGGTCTGGAGTGAGAGTGGCTATAGTGGTGTAGGCTTGGTGATATCTTCATGGACTCAGGTTTTTCCCAGCTATCACCTCTTTGAGCCTTAAGTGTAAGGATTTGGCCTCATGGGATACCTGCAAGGTGACCCTCATGTTGAAGGTGTCCTATTGAAGACAATATCTGTAAGTAAAAAGGAACCATTTTGCCTGCTGAGCCTCTTTTTAAAAGCCAAGAGATCCTTTTCTTAAAACCTCCTAACCATCTTTCCTTTACATCTCAGGCCAAGGGAATGGACTTACTGTAACTGGCTTCTGCCAAGGATTCACCCTTTTTCCGTTAATTTTTCATCACTGTGACTAAAATACCTGACAAGTCCAACTTAGAGGAGAAAAGTTTATTTTGGCTCATGGTTACAGAGGATTCTAGTCCATAGTCAGCTGGCTCCAAGGTAGAAATATCATGGCAATGGGCATGGAGGGAAGCTACTCAGATCATGACAGCTGGAAGCAGAGAGAGAAAAGGAGGGTGGGGGCAAAGTGGCTAGGGAGAAAAGAAACCCTTCCAGGGCAGGCCCCCAGTGACCTGCCTCCTTCAACTAGGTCCCTCCTGTTGTCCATTCAGCTATCACTGGATCAGTCCATGAATATTCCACTGATGAGGTCAGAGTCTCCAGGATCCAATCGTTGCCTAAAAGCCACACCACCTCCGAACCTTGCTGTAATGGGGACCATGCTTTCAGCACATGAGATTTGGGGGACATTCCAGTTCCAAACTGTAGCAACCCTGTTGGGGCTGGTACCCTGCCTCCTTCAAAACAGATGATGGCTTAGTATCTGAATAAAACTGGGACTTGTTGTCAAGAAAGAATGGGAGAGGCTGAGGGCTGGCCATTAACAGTGGCTGTTGTGGCATCAAGGGAGGTACATTGATGTTTGAGAACATCTTTAAGCTACTGGAACGGTTGATAGCATGGTTGGCTTTAGAATTTAGATTGGAAATTGGTTTCTCCTAATATTGTGGCATCACTAATTGTCTTTTTGTTTCCAAGGTTGTCAGTAGTTTCAGAGGTGTCCCTATCCTCTGTCTTTTATATATGCTTCTGTTCCTCCCTGTCTTTGGAAGTTTGTGGGACCTTCTCTGTACTTCGCTGTTAAGAAGCAGCTCTACTTAAATTCGTTGTGATGGGCACCTGATTTCTTTCCCTTTTTTATCTCCCATTTCTTCCTCTTCCCTCTTTGTCCTTTTTCTCTGCTTGATGAGATAATTTCTCAACTTTATCGTCCAAATTTATATTGATTTTACCCCCTTCTGCTCCCATATTTTTAGTTTTCAAGAACACTTTGTTTTCAGCTCGCTCTCTCTCTCTGTCTCTGTCTCTCTCTCTTTTTTTTTTTATCAGCAAATCACAAAAGGAATGAAGGAACTGGTGGGTAAAAATTCTGGGAAACTTTTGTTATGCAAGCAGGGGAAAGGGAGGGTGTTCATATGAGATGAATTTCAGCATCCCTGCATGAGTAAGCAGGTTGCCTGATAAAAGAGGAGGTTGAGGGAACCCAGGGGAAGTTTGGGAGGAATGTAGGTTACAAAGGTCATGAACATGAATGTGATGGGTGGGTTAAAACAACACAGACCACATCGGGAGCTCAGTTGAAGGGATTTGTTATTTCTCACATTAATATTCTTAGGGTTTTCAGACTTTTGCATTTATATTATTTTGCATTTTAAATTACATTATCTGTGTGTTCCTGATCACAAAATTATACATGTTTATCATAGAGATTCTGGAGAATACAAGAAATCACAAAGGAAAACATAAAAGTTGTATGTAATCCCAGCATTCAGTGTTAGCATTTTCTATTTTCTGTGCTTTTATCTTATGATATCTAAATAGTCCATTCAAATTATGAATCCCTCAATGGATTAATCCATCACTGAGATGAGAGCCTTCAGATCCAATCACTTCCCAAGTGCCCCACCTCTGAAAACTCCCACATTTGGGGAACAGCCTTCACCATGTGAGTTTACACATGGAGGACATTCTAGATCCAAACCATAATATTTTTAGAACAGATTTAGGTTCACAGCAAAATCAATCATAAAATACATATATACCTTCTGCCCCCATATAGGCACAGACTCCCCCATTACCAGCATTTGCACCAAAGTGGTACAGTTTTGACAATGGACAAATCCACATTGACATATCATTATCATCCAAAGTTCATGGCTTACATTAGGTTTTGCTTTGGTGTACATTCTGTGGGTTTGGACAAATGTACAATGGCCAATAGAGTATCTATCATACAGAGTAGTTTCTCTGCCCTAAAAATCCTCTGTGCTCTAGCTCCCCCAAACCCTTGTCACTTTTCACTGTCTTTGTGTTTTTATCTTTTCCAGAATGTCATACAGTTGGAATCATATAACATGTATCCTATCTACATAGACACTTCATTTAGTAATATGCCTTTTTGTGGCTGATAGCTCATTTTTTTATTGCTGAATAATATTCTAAATTGTGGTGAGTAAATTGTATTACAGTTTGTCTATTCTTTCACTGTTGGAGGATATCTTGGTTGTTTCCAAATTTGGCAGTTATGAATAAAGTGACTCTAAACATGCATGTCCAGGTTTTGGTGTTCACATGTTTTCAACTCATTATTGTAAATACTAAAGAGTGCAATGATTGGACCTGTGCTAAGGAGTATGTTTTGTTTTGAAAGAAACTGCCAACCTATCCTTTAATCAAAGATCATTTTTAATAACTACATAGTACTTGATTATAAATTCATACCATATATAGTTTATATGACTAATTTTAAATTTTTTATTCTTCCTTTTAGTCTTTGTACATATTTCTTATTTTCTTAGAATAAACCCCTAAGATTGTAATTGTTGAGTCAGAGATCTGGTCAATTAAATTGTGGTCAGCATCTCCTGATCATCTTTCCCAAAGGCTAAGCTACTAATTTATGGTTCTTCCAACAGGCATGAGAGTGATGGCTACTTCCCACACTCTTGGTAACACTGCCTATTATTGTATTTGTTTTCTAAGGCTGCTGTTATGAAGAACCACAAATGTTATTCTTTTCACAGTTTTGGAAGCCAGAAGTCAAGGGTCTAGGGAAGAATCCTTCACTGTCTCTGCTGGTCATTCTTGGAGTTTCTTAGCTCATAGTTGCAGCATGTCAATCTTTGCATCGTTCTTTATGTGGCCTTCTTCCCTGTCTATCTCTGTAGGTCCTCTCCTCTTCTTATAAGACACCAGTCATTGGGTTTAGAGTGCATTCTAATCCAGTATGACCTCATCTTAATTACTAGTCCACTCTTTGCGGACTAGTCCACAGGGAACATATTCTAAGACTCCTTGTGGGTGCCTGACACTACGGATAGTACCAGACCCTCTCTGTCTTAATAACTCTGTGGCCATAATTTTAAGCTATTTGAGATGCAACAGCAAAACTATGAATTTCTTTTTATTCTTTTTTCACAATTTCATGAACAGAAGATTGTTTATTATAGATCTTAGCAACCTCAGTATTCAATTCTTTTTTCTTTATTGAGAATTTTCACTTAAAGGAAGCACTTTACAGCTTCTTTGGCATATTGAAATTGTCAGCATTGCTTCTCAGCACTTTGGGGCCATTATTAAGTACAATAAGGGTTACTTGAACACAAACACCAAGAGCCCATGACAATTGATGTGGTAATCTAGATGGTTACTAATGACTATCAGATAGATAGGATATATATGGTGGATATGTTGGACAAAGGGATGATTTTCATGTCCTGGTAAGATAGAACATGATAGCTCAGGATTTCAGCATACTACTCAGAATAGTATTCAGTTTAAGATTATGACTAGTTTATTTCTAGAATTTTCTATTTAATATTTCCTGATCACTGTTGGCTGCTTGTGTTATAGTTTAGATATGAAGTGTCCCTTCCCCACCACCACCCCAAACTCATGTGTGAGACAATTCAAGAAAGTTTAGAGGTGAAATAATTAGGTTTTAAGAGTCTTGAACTAATCAGTATTATTAATCCACTGGTTGGGATTAACTGAGTGATAACCTTAGGCAGGTCGGGTGTGACTAGAAGAGTTGGGTCACTGGGGATATGCCTTTGAGGTTTCTATTGTCTCTGGTGAGCAGAACGCTCCCCTGCCCATGTCTGCTTATTTGTTGCTCTGTCCTGAGCTGCTTTCTTCCTCCACACCCTTCCGCCATGATGTTCCACTTTATTTTGGGCCCAGAACAATGGAATTGGCCATCTATGGACTAAGCCCCCAAATAAACTTCTCCTCCTCTAATTATTCTTGTCAGGTCTTTTGGTTATAGTAATGAAAAAGCTGAATAAAACAGCCAGTAACTGAAACTGAAGAAAGCAAAACCACAGGTGAAGGAGAGAGGTGGCTACTGTAATTATATCTACAAAGACCCTGTGTGCAAATAAGGACATCCTGAAGTTCTAGGTGGACAAGAATTTGAAGGATACTATTCAGCCCCCTATAATTATTTTTAAATTTGTTTTCTAATCACATGGGGGAAAGCTTCCTGGTTTGTTTGTTTGTTTTTCTCAATTTGCATTTCTGTCATTACTAGAGATGTTGAAATCTTTTGTTACCATTTGCAAATGTTTCTTGCTTTTTAAAAATTGTTTATAGCCCATACCTATTTTTCATTTGAATGGTTCTTCCTAATTTATGGAATCTGCAGTTTATTTATAGTGAAAAGAGGTAGAAATTTGACTTTGGCTTCCTCTTGCATCTTGCATGTGACTGATGAGCAACTCCTGTTGGCTTTCTTCTATAACCATATCACATATCTGATCTTTCTCACCACCTGCATGGTCCAAGTCATCTGCTGCCAGAAGTTGCTTTCCCTGCCTCTACTTGGTCTTACTTTACAATACTGCTGAGTAATTCTTTTAATGTGTAAATATGATTCTGACATTTTTCTGCTGATCATCTTCCAGTGGCTTCTGAACATTTAGAACAAAATTCAGAGCCCTAATTGTGGCCAGTAGGCCTCCCCTCACCTCCTTTTCTACCACTGTGCCCCTGCTTTCCCTCCTTTATCCAAACACATTCACTGATCCAGGACTTCAGGCCCTAAAGCCTGGTTGAGTTCTGTTCTTGTGAAATCAGCTTGTGTTATTTTTAGGCCTCATATCTAGCTGGAAGAGGTCAAAGAATTGATAATGGGGCTGCCCCTGGGCACTTCTATTTCCCAACTCTGTTGCTTGTTTTGTATGAGTATGGTATTTTGTCTTCAGGTTTTCTACTGTAAATACATTTTATTTGGATTTTTAAATTACCATGCCGTAAAGGAATTTCTCACTGCTTTGATCTACATAGATTGCTGCTTTTCATTGGCAGTTCTGCCTTAATTTCTGAAAAAGGAAGCACAACTATCTTGAAAAATGTGAAGGAAAGTTTTCTGATTTTTTAAAAAATATTTTGACACTTGGAAAAATAGAAAATGTATTAAAATATTAAATATTTGCTAATTTCTTCATGAGTTAAGGTTTTAATTTTGACCTGCTGATTTACCAAGCAACAAGAAGACCTTTCTAGATAAATATTACATAATATTGTAAGTACATTTTACCATATAGGAAAATTGAATAAATTTGTGGCATGCATGGTTTGTGCCTTTGGAAAATTTTCATCTAGAATTTCATATAGAGCTTGGAAAAAGATGATACGTAGGCTATTTGGAAAACTTTGCTTCATTCAGGCTCCACCTTCTCTGAGCCAAAAGCCACTAAGTAGATAGAGCTGGCAGAAGAGTGAGAAAGGAGCCTGAAGAGGCCTGGCTGGTGTGCTTTGTTTACAGGGGCCAGGCTTGCCTGTAATCACATAGGTCAAAACCTGGCCTGCATCTCCTTAAATGTGGTTGACAATTGTTTTTTCCTTTAGAAGTTCATGGCATATGACAACTGAGATGTTGACTTGCTAAATTGTTGGTTTCTACTTTCTGTAGTTCTTATCTGTTTCCTTTGGGTCAAACCAATCCCTTCAGGGCCAGGCAAATGATACCTTAGTGCAATTTATTAAGAAAAGGAATTCTGTCCTAACAGAACTCATTTATGGCAAAAAAAAAAAAAAAAAAAAAAAAGAAAGAAAGAAAAAATAAAAAATTATTTCTCATTCCTGATTAGTTATTAAAGATGTTTGTAAATGGGATGAGGACTGAGTGTTGTGACTTAATAGAAAATTTCCTTTTAAAATGCAGCATGAGGGGCTGGGGCTGTAGCTCAGTGGCAGAGTGCTTGCCTACCATGTGTGAGGCACTGGGCTTGATCCTCAGCACCACATAAAATAAATGATACCTTTATCATGTCATCTACAACTAAAAATTATATTTTAAAAAAATGCAGTGTGAGCTGGGCACGGTGGTGCACATCTGTAAACCCAGTGGCTTGGGAGGCTGAGGCAGTAGGATTGCACACAAGTTCAGAGATAGCCTCAGCAACTTAGTGAGGCTCTAAGTAACTCAGCTAGACTGTGTCTTAAAATAAAAAAAAAATTGGGCTGGGGATGTGGCTCAAGCAGTAGTGCGATCACCTGGCATTCGTGCGGCCTGGGTTCGATTCTCAGCACCACATACAAACAAAGATGTTGTGTCTGGCGATAAATAATAAATATTAAAATTCTCTCTCTCTCTCCCTCTCTCACTCTCTCTTTAAAAAAAATATTCTTTAAAAAAAAATTAAAAAGGACTGGGGTTATGGCTCAGTGGTTAAGCCCCTCTGGGTTTAACCCCTGGTACCAAAAAAGAAAAGAATATAAAATAAAATACAGCCTGACCATTGACTGAGGTCCACACTGAGTTTATTTTACCTTTAGTTTGCTAATGATTTTTTTCTCCATCAGCACCATAGTTAGAACAGAATACAAACTAATGGCATCAAGTGTACTTGTGTTTTCTCAAGCAGTTGAATCTGTAATGTTCAAATAAGCATCAAAAGAAAAGAATACAGTGAAAAAAATTAATTGCATTTCTTTCAGTGGAAAAGAATTAAGAATTTTGTTTCTGCTGGATGTGGTGGTTCACACCTGTAATCCCAGCAATTTGGGAGGTTGAGGCAGAATTGCAAGTTTGAGGCCAGCCTCAGCAATTTACTGAGACCCTGTCTCAAATAAAAATATAAAAAAAAGGGCTGGGGTGTGGCTCAGTGACTAAGTATTCCTGAGTTTAATCCCAGGTACCTGTGGCCCCCCCCCCATAATAATTGTGTTTCTCCATGAACTATTACTGTTTCTCATTTTCTATTTTTTTCACATAATAAATTTTCCAAGATCTCCATGACTCAAATTATAAAAACCAAATGTGTCATTGTCACCAATTTCATTTCATATCTGAATTTCCCTCCTACCTTCCAACTCATAGAAATTGAATTGTTTTCAGGGTTGATGCCATGAATACAGAAATTCATGGCTTATGTTTCTGTATTAGATGTTGTAGTCCTTTTATATCATCTTACTAAGAAAATGAAATTAGCTGTAGATTTATAGGCAGATACTAAGTATATGGACAGTATGAAAAGATCTGGATCATGATTGACCACCATGCAAACGTATCACCAACTGAGTAATGTTATTAGAAGTGACACTTGCTCACTGCTGTGGATCATGGAAGAATTCACCAGAAGCTTCTGTGTTCCTTGGAATCTATGGAAAGATAAAGCCCAAGGGGTGTGGATTGGGACCCCTCCCTTCCACCCTCAGGCAACTGTACTTTTGCAGGATTTTGCTTTGGAGATGTATAATGTGATGTTACATTGCTGACTAGAGTTGACTGAACCAAATTATAATTGTGAAAGCAAGAACAGTCAAACCAAATAACAACTATGTTTTGAGAAACATTTACAAGAAACCGAGTACACATTGTGATCCTCAGGATATGGTGCCTGCATCTCAGGATGTGGTGCATAGAGGAGACACAGACAGTATCATTGTCTTCAAAAATAATAAACCACCATCATTCAGTGTCAGACAAGTGCTCCCTGAACATGCTGTCCTTTTCTACAGTCTTTTCACAGCTATGAGAGTTCTCAGGGGTTTTCCTCCCAACAAGGCAACTCTGCCACCTCCTGTAAGCAGCCCTCCTAGATCCCGCCCATGTGATGACTCACACCCTTCCCCCCTGACTTCTAACTCTTCTGCACATTCCTGTGGCCCTTGTTCGACCCTGTACCATACAGAAATATTTCTCTCCCACTCGATCCCCACTCCAGGAGGCTGGATTACACCTCTTCCACATGCTTGTATTTCTGGACCTAATAGACTGAGAGCTGGGCACACAGCAGACAATTCACAGAGTTTATGATTTGTACTTGAGCGTTACTGGAGGGCCCACTGTGCCAGGCATTGGGCTGTGTGCTTTATAGACATTCAACACCCAGCTAGTTCTCAGAACCAGAAATTAGGTCATGTGCAGGTTACACAGCTAGTAAGTTGCTCAGGCCAGAAAACCTGGGCTCTTCCTTGACTCTTCCTTCGTGCTCAGCCAGTTTCTAGTCCACTCAGCTTCTGGCACACTGTAGTGTAGACCCAATTTGTGACTGCTTATCACCTACACATGGTGTACCCTTATCTAATTTGTCATCGTCTTGACCTGGATTGTTGCAGTAGCTTCTTAGGAGCATCTGTGTTCATAGTCCTTTCCTAACACACACTTCAGAGAGTCAAGGGACCCTGTCAAAAGGTTAGCTATGCTGTCATTCTTGTGCTTGGAACTGCCAGGCCTCCCATCCCACTCAAGTTGGATTTATTTTACTGACTGTGTTTTATTAGAATGGAAGCTCCAGAAGAACTGGGAATTTTGTCTTCTCGTTGCTGTATCCTCAGTACCAACAAGTGTTTGGCACAGAGTAGTTAAAACATATTTTTTGAATAAATGAATCAACTTATCGGAACTTTCTGTTATCAGATAATGATTTGGTGTTTCTTGTTTTGTTTTGTTTTTTAATGGAGGTTGTTGGATCTTTGTATGATTTTTCCTTAGACATGAATACCTTGATTAGGAGGAAAAAAATAAAACTGATATCCTCATTGTGATTATTGAACTTCAAATGCAGAGTGGCTTTAAACCTTACAGCAAAACTGTGACGGTGTAGACATGGCTGTTTCCATTTTACTGAAGAAAAGGTTGAGGACTTCCATAGATTGCCTGCAGTCATACAGATGGTGAGGCCTGGACCCTGTGTCAGGAAGCCTCCCGCCACCTGGGCCCCTCTCACTGTCACCTGTGCCAGGAGCTGCCCTCATGGTGGCAGGGTGAGGAATACTGACAAAAGTCCCAGAGACAACAGCGAGGAAACAATGGAACTTAAATTAGAGAATAACTGGTCGTTCTGATGGAGGGAGAATGGTGAATTTTCTTAATAATTGAGAATGGAAAAAAAGAGAATGACCTTAAATTGCGAGAGGAAAGGGATAATTTAAGTACAAGACATAAAATAAGGATTTGGGACTTTGCTGTCATACGTAATTAAAAATAGAAGAGAGAGTCAGGTCCTTATGCCCATGGCTGTGTGCTTTAGCCAGTGTTTGGGAAGATTATGGCTTTGGGGACGCCTTTCTTCAAGACTCACTTTCATGAAACTGGCTTTGTTTTTTCATGGCTTCTAATTGAAAGTATGAAATAATACATTGAGACCTATTCAGATGATCATTATAGTACCAATAATGCACCATGTTCCCTTCACAGAGACAGTCCTAAAATTGATCTCGTCCTTACTTCATCTTTTTGTACTTAATTTCAGCCAACTATTCCAGCTGAAACCCTACCGATGAGCCAAAAATCATTACATTTTAATTTCATTATCTATGATCTAGTACCTACCCGTTTTCATATATTTAATGAACATATCAATCCATTGTTTTCTCACTCCAAAGTGAATTTGCGATGGGAATAATTCTTCCAATTAAGATTGTATTTAGCATTAGGTAACAAACATGCTGTATTTCTTTTATCTAATAGGTTTTATCTAAAACATTCTGAAATATAACTGTGAAATATAACTGTGGATTAAAGTTAAATTGTTGCTTTCAAAAAACATCGGAAAGGGGCTGGAGTTGTAACTCAGTGGCAGAGCTTACCTAGCACATGTGAGGCACTAGGTTCCATCTTCGGCACCACATAATGAATAAATAAATGAAATAAAGATATTATGTCCATCTATAACTTAAAATATTTTTTAAAAAGCATTTGAAGGAGTTCTATATAAATGTTTTATATTGCTATGGCTTGAATGTTTATGTCCCCAAAATTCACATCTTGACCCCTGAAGTGATAGTATTAGAAGGTAGGGTCTTTTGGGAGGTAACTGGGGCATACGGGCAGAGCCCTCATGGATGAGATTAGTGCCATTATAAAAGAGGCCCCAGAGAGCTTTCTTACCTCCTTTGCCATGTAAGCACAGAACAAGAGGCATCATCTGTGAGAAAGTTGGCCCTTACCAGATACCAAATCTGCCAGGACCTTGATCTTGGACTTCTCCACCTCCAGAACTATGAGAGATAAATTTCTGTTGCTTATAAACTACCTAGTCTGTGGTATTTTGTTATACAGTCTGAATGGACTAAGAAATTAGTACCAGAAGTGAAGTCACTGCTATATGCCCCATGTGTCACATAACAAGGGGATATATCTGAGAAATGTGTGCTTAGGCAACATTGCGCGAACATTACAGAGTGCACTTACACAATCTTAGATGGTAGGTCAGTCATTTGAAATGGCTTCCTGGTGCAATCAAGAGACACAGTGAACACAAGATGTAGGAGGCTGCTTCTGTACAGTTTTCCAGTAAACTTTTTATATCAATAGAATAAGAGTACATTCTAAAATAGGTAAAAATATGGCATAGTAAATACATAAACCAATATAGCACCATTGTTTCTTATCAGGAACTGTGTACTGTATATAATTATATGTTTAACTTTCATGTGACTGACAGTACTGTAGGTTTGTTGCCAGAATCACCACAAACTCTTGAGTAAAGCCTTGTTATGATGTTACAACAGCTGCAACATCACTAGGCAATAGGGATTTTTCAGCTGCATTATAATCCTGTGGTCCATCATTGACTGAAACATCATGACTTGGTACATAACTGTACCTAAAACAGTAGAAACTACTTTGGAGTTGGGTAATGGGTAGCCGTCAAAAGACGTTTTGAGGTACAAACTAGAAAAGGCCCACATTACTGTTAATGGTCAAGGATGGTGAGGGCTTCAAAAGGGAAGAAAAGTCTCTGTCTTAGAGAACATCCACGTGGTCAAGATCAGGATGAAATCTGGACTACGAGGTCTCGTAGGAGAAAGAAGAACATGTTTTTGGAAACCAGAGAAAAGGTGATTTTTATTATAAAGTGGCAAAGAACTTGGCTGAATTATTGTTTGTCGTGGTGTTTTGTTTGTGAGCAATGTAGATTCAGCAAAGCAAATTTTTCAGCAAAGTGTTGAAGGTGCAGCTTGACTTCTCTTAAATGTGTATAGTAAAATGTGAGAAGAGAGCAATGATTTAAAGATAGAATTTTTAATTCAAAGGGAAGTAGACTTTAAATATTTGGAAAATTCTCAGTATGTTTGTGTTGAGAACCATGTTCAGGAGAGAATACCAGGAGTTCTTGGTGGTACTGCCTCAAGGCTCTGCTCCCCGCATTCCAGGGCAGTTCTTTGGACCATCCCAGTTCAACCTCAGTAGGCCCACTTGTGCACTAGCCACCCCTCCAGAGGTCAGAGTGGTAAACCTTGGTGGCATTCAGGCAGTGCCATCTCTGCAGGCCTCAGGAGTACACGGGCTTCAGGAATGCTGCCCCCTCTGCCTAGATTTCTGTGGATGAAGCAGCCAGGACCTTGGGTCGGGGCCCTCAGCAAAGAGAGGCTGCCACAAAGGCAGGCCACTACAGAGTCCCTACTAGGGTTTCCCTGTCACCTGAGACCAGTAGAGCTACAGTGTGTGATTCTAGCCTGGGAGAGCTGCAGGGACCAACTACCATAGCTGGGCTCTGGGCTTGGCAGAGCTGTGGGGCTTGGCTGCCCAGAGCTCATCCAGGTTAGGTATCTTGATATAGCTGCCTAAACAGACCAAGACACTCATGTTCACATTCTTTTATGCATATACTTTTACAAAATTTTAATATTTTCTAATAATTGCCTCTCAGGTATATGTAATGGTGCACATCCTGCAATGCATCTCCCTTAAGTGACTTCATTTCTCTTTATTTGTCCCCAGACACATAGTTAATGAAATCACCAGTAAAAATACGATAACATAGATGGATTTTTTTCTCCTTTTTTGCAAATATCTTTATATATATATATATATATATATATATCGTTAGTTAGTTAGTTGTTGAAGGGCCTTTATTTTATTTGCTTATTTATATGTGGTGCTAAGAATTGAATCCAGTGCCTCACACATATATGAGGCAAGCACTCAACCACTAAGCTACAACTCCAGTCCCAGCAAATATCTTCCTGTTACATAAATGTTCACTCAAAGTATCTGATTAAAACAAGAATATTGATGGGACAGCAAAGGGCGGACTTGATCACTGGTCAGCACCTTCTTTGCCAGGGAACAAGTAAGCGTAAACCTGTGGCTGTGGCAGCTTTGGTTTTTACAGTACATGCTACAAGATGGGAAGAATAGAAACACAAAATATTGTTCAGAGAATTCTTTTTATTCAGTGTTTGATATTTTACCTTTTTTCTGTCAAGAAAAGATGATGACCCAAGAGAATCTAAGTCAAGAGTTTCTGATTTTAGGACTGGGGATATAGATCAGTGGTAGAAAGCTTGCCAACCATGTGCAAGGTTCTAGGTTTTATCCCTAGCAAAACACACACACACACACACACACACACACACAGAATAAAAGAATTCAGAATTTGAGTTGAGGGGACTACATAAATCTGGTTACTCCTTCTGGGGGTTTTCCTAAAATAACACCAGACATTGTATTCTAGGCTTTTCCTACCTGTTGACATTTAGTCCTGTCAATCTGGAAGGCCAATTGCAGGCCAGAGAGGATTTGGGGTGTGGTGGGTGGAGGAAGTGGGATTTGAACTCTGTGATTCTCGTGTGCACAGTGCCACAAGAAGCACCTTGGGAAACAGTATGCCTTTAGGATGATGCCCGTCTTGACCAATGCACCTGGTGTGGAGGAGAGTTTTGACTGGTTGCTGAGGCTCCCTCATTCCCCTTGGTACCTCTGTGCAGGATACACCTTGAACTGGGCTTTCAAGTGAGGCTTCAGTGAAGATCTCTAGAACAAGGAGACATTTCCCTGGCAGGGCTGCTACTTGTTATTAGCTTTTGTATTCCTCTGTGGATTTGACTTTCTAGGGATTCTGTTCTTTTGACAGTAGATGAGGGAATAGTGATACGGGATTATCTTTCCTCCTATAGCAACTTTATACAGATTTAGTGTCATACCAGCCCTTCCAAGAAGGACTTCCAAGAAGGAGTGCTTAATCATTTTCCAACACATTTTGTATTGAACATACTATACATATATTATTCCTTTCACAACTGAACATTTGTCTAACAGTCTGCCCTAGAATTTTGTTAGGGATCGATGCCATATTTGCCAAGTTTGTAGTTTCCAGAATCTTATTCTTTGCTCTTTTCTGAAAACTGAGAAAACATTCCCTGGCTTCCATTTCCTGACAGCTGTCCATTTTTCTTCCTTAGAAAACCATTCTAACAATGGTGCCATTGCAGTGGGAGAAATTCATGTGGGCCTTGTAGTTGTTTTGAAGGCCCTTGCCATCTCCAGCCTTGTTTAAAGATCATACTTATTGCAAGAAGAATTAAAGCAAAGTACTGAAGCACCTCTGCTTCTGTTCCCTTCTGATGGCCTTTCTCTCTTTATTTCTCTCTTGAATTCAAGTGGCTTATGACAGTCATTTTATTTTAAATCTCATTTTCCTGGCAGTGAGACCTATTCCTTCCCACCCCAGCCCAGTTTTGTTGGGCTTTTACCTTTGACATGGTAGACTCAGGGTGGATGGTCACTCTGGCCTTCTGTGGACCTTTTGTTCTGCTGAAGAGGGCATGACACTGAGGGTCCAAACTGGATCTGAGAGAGAAGAAAAGAGAGATGGTGACACAGGCAGGAAAGAAAATGTTTGAGCAGGAGAAAGTAGGTATCTAATAGAAGAGATTAAAATTGTTTTGCTGTGTGGTCCATGGGAAAAAGTACCAAATCAGTAACCGTTTTTCCATGAAACCTTAGGGACAACTGTGACTGGGAATGCCTTGTAGCACCGGATCTCTTCTGGAGGATGGGATGAAGAAGTGCCATCTCTAAGTGGGAGAGAGGGCTGCAGAGAGGCTGGGGCCTGCCTTGCCAACCACATCTGTTTTCTATGGGTGTGGCTGTAGAGTGGAGCCCAGTTTACATCTTTCTCTGGCTGTGGAAGTGGCTAAATGGTAGACAGTGATGTCCAAGAGGGGATGCCACCCTTCCAAAGAACTGCTGTTAATGGTGTTTAAAAACATTCTGCTCATTTCCTTTTCTAGTTTAGAAAACTTGTTATTCCCTTAATGGTTCTAATTATTTTTATGTAAATTAAGACTGATCATTGGATTCACTTTAATTGATTGAATTTTCCTTAAACATTTTAAACTACATTTATAGGTTTAATATATTTTATTTTTAAGCATTTAAGATGTCTGGGAGGCAAGCTTATAATAGGAAAAAAAATGTCTCAAACCAAATCTATTAAACTTACAAGTACAGTAATCAAGTGAACTTGAACATAGCAGTATTATTTACAAACAATAAATTTCCAATACATCATTTAGCTTACTGATGACAAAACCATTATAACAGATTCTCAGCATTATTACAAACACTGTAAATGACAGTCACCCAAAGATCGTCTTGTACTTGACACAAGCAATATGCTTATGTGCTATGGGTTTGGTTTACTTTGAGGCCTGTCCTCTTTATCTTCCCAGGCTTGGTTACCTAACTAAAGAGATCTGCCACCTCTATTCTTGGGGAGCAGGAGTTTGGCCTCTGGGCATTTTAAGAGTAAAGCATCAGATTAGATCCAGTCCACATCCTGCCTCCTCTCTGGCTTTTGTGCTGTCTATTGTACTCCCAGAGCTTTTTGCCCCACTCCACAGTCCTGCTGACCACATGCCATTGCATCCCACATTCCTCTCATACTTCTGTCAGGGTGTGAGGCCACGTGCTGTTGTCATTCTAATGACCAGAGAGAAAAGCCCTGAAAGTTCCCCTGGGTTCTGTGGACACTGTCAGGGAATTATGTAGAGAGAAAATGCAGTGTTAGGGTGTATGTGGAAGGTAGAAACGTTGAAGTGCTTTTATCCAGAATGTCTGTGCTGTGCTCACCCAGCTTAGGAAACTACATTATTATATTTGCATTTAAAATATTGCCCTGCAATGTTTTAAATATGAGACTTTTTAATATACACTTAATTCATAACTGTTTCTCTTATGACTTTATTTTGTTGAAAAAGATATTAAGATGCTCTGGGAATTGTAATATTACACTATAAAATGAGTGTTAATACTATATTATTGATTTGGGGTCTTATGCCCTATTTAAAAAAAAACAAATTGAAAGCATTAAACAGTGGTGTATTCATATGTTTGTGTATGTATATATGGGGGCGGAAACATATGTATATCCAGTCACATATATAGTTCTGTATATGCCAGATGTGGTGGTACAAGCCTATAATTCCAGCAACTTGGGAGGGTGAGGCAGGAGAAACACAAGTTCAAGTTTAGCTTCAGCAACTTAAGAGAGCCAAGTCTCAAAATAAAAACAACTGGGAATGTAGCTTAGTCGTAGAGGCCCCCCAGTATTAAAAAATTAAAAATTACAAATGTTTTTAAGCATTATTACACACACTTTTTAAAACTTCATTTAAAAATTCTACATAGTTTACTTAAATGTTCTTTAATGCACTTTTAGATTACTTTTTCAACTCTGATAAACATGTTTGTGCAGAGTATTTATTATATGGGATTATTTCCACAAGTGGAATCAGTGGGTCATTGATACAGATATATTTAAGGGTCCAGTTACATATATTGCCAAGTTGTCTTCCCAAAAGTTTGTCTTAGTTTACTGAGCTATAGCTATTTACTAGAAAGCTATTTGCTCTTGGATTAACATTTTTACTACAAATATTTTTTCCAGTTCAATATTTGCCCATAAATTTATTTTTATAATCAAAATAAAAATAGTAGTTTATAATTTCTAGATGAATTTGTTACTTGTCTTAACAAAAATTTTATTCAAGTCTTAAATTCATGTAGAATTTATTTTAGTATATGTACTTAGGTGAGACAGCTCTGATTTAAAAAGAAAAATAATCAGAATTTCTACTTAGTTGACACCATCCTCTTTATTTGATTGATTTGTGGTATTTTCTTATAATGTATAGGTTTTATTTCTGGGTTATCTACTCTGACCCATCCTTCTGCTTATCTTTCTACCTGTGCCATATTGCTTAAATGATGTAAAGTCTTTAGTACTCTTCTGCAAAATTTTTTTTGTTGTCGTTATTGCCTGTTTGTTCTTTCAGATGAACTTTGGAAATTTTATGTTGAATCTGCAAATTATTTTGAAGAAAAAAAATGTCCTTTTAAAATTTCTTAGTCTTTACAACCAAACACACGACATGGTCTATGCATCTACTCATATTTTGTTTTTTTATATTTATCACGAAATTTTTAAAATTTTTCAGTTTTCTTTAAATAGGTCACACAGACTACTGCCTTGTGAGAGAATCCTAGTAGTACAAGGCAAAGTTATTTTTTCTCATTATACTTATTTTTTAAATTTTTTTTTAGTTGTAGTTGGACACAATACCTTTATTTTATTTATTGATTTTTACGTGGTGCTGAGGATCGAACCCAGGCCTCCCATGTTCTAGGCAAGTGCTCTACCGCTGAGCCACAACCCCAGCCCTTATTATGGTTATTTTTAGTTGTTTTATATTTTGTGTTTTTAATCTATTTTTTCTCAGCATGTTTCTAGATTGGTGAGACTTGGTATTTAGAATTTGTGTATCTTGAATTCACTACTTTTAAGTCAAATCTAATGGTTTTCCCATGATTTCTAGAAACATACCATTCATAAAGAAAATATTTGTTGTCATCCTTTTTAAAATTATCTTAGTTTTTTTTGTCTCATATTTTTTAACATTGACCTGAATCCTGAAAAATTTTTAGAGAATTTTTCAAAACTTAAAATTATAAAAGAAAAATTTAATAACTAGCAGTGATAATGGCATGATATGCTTTTAAAGGAAATACTAAGGACTGGGGACGTAGCTTACTGGTACAGCACTTGCCTAGCAAGTGCAAGGTTCTGGGTCCAATCCCCAGCACCGTAAATGAATAAATGAAAGTAAAAATAAAACAAAGGAAATACTAAGTTTTGCAGACGGTTCTATAGCACCATAAACAACATGTTTAGCATGACATGATTTTCCTGTGCTGCAGATGTTTACATTTATTTATGGTATTTTTAAATTGGCCCCTTCTCCTGTTTGGTTATGTTAGCTCAAGAACAGGCACAGCCTGGATTACACATGATGAGGGGTTTTCAAATCCAGTGGAACTTTACGCCTGTTTCCAAGTCTTGAGAACCTCTGAGTGTTTATTCTCTTTTCCCTTCTCTTCTCACACTCCCTTTCTCTCTCTCTCTCTCTCTCTCTCTCTCTCTCTCTCTCTCTCTCTCTCTCTCTCTCTCTCTCTCTCTTTCCAATCTTCAAGCTGTGGCTTATAGGTCTTAGCCTGCAGTAGCTTATAAGTACCACAGCTGGGGCCACATGATGCCATTTTTATTAGTACAAGGCAAAGTTATTTTTTAAAAATGTGTAAAACTTCATGTGTTTTTATAATCTGAATTTATTCTATTCAAAGAATGGTTCTTCATTGAAATAGTGGTTTTCCTAGTTTGCCTAAAATGCTTCTTTTTAAAAATATTCTTGGATGCCAACATCAAAGGTTGACAATTCTAGGTCAGTTCTCTTTCCTTTCTCCTGCTTCCTTTTTAAACTTACTGAACCATGGCAGAAAAGAAAAGCTGATTGTTGATCAGTTTGTTTCTTAAAGCTTACAAACACTGAGCAGTTATCTGACAGCCGTACTGGCCTGGAGGAATTTTACCCGTGGTGCATAGGAAAGGGACACAGGGCCAGGGAAAATAACTTCTCAGCCTGAGGCCCCTCCCACAGCCCTCTGAAGTGCTGCTTTGGGTTTCCCCTTCCTGTCCTAGATGCTATCTCAGCCAGTCCCCTTACCAGAGAAGCTTTGTAGTGGAGGAACACCGGCTTGCGCACTGGGTATCCAGGCCCTAGCCTGGAAGCTGCCTCTCACTTTCTGACCTCAGGAAGGCTGCCAATCTCCTCTGAGCCTTGGTTCCCATGTGGGAAAGGAGAGCGTGTAAAGTGTTGGTGAGTGTGGGGATTTTCTCACAAGTGGCGGGAAGAAGAAAGGATCCAGGTGGACAGCAGAACTGAACAGGGTGGGTAGGGGTGAGGAAAAGCAGAGTTGGAGATGTCATGCCTAGAACGAGGACCCTGTTTTCTTTTACCTCTCCTTTCCCATTCATGTCGAACACTTAGGCACAAAGTAGTACCTTTCAAGCTGCAGCCTGTACCATTTTCACTGGGTAGTGAATGAGAGTAGTAAGGTGTGCTTTCTCTGCTGCCCATGGCTGCTACAAGCCCAGCCCTCCTACCAGAAGTGGCCTCTCCTCTGTGACATCTGTATTCATCATCTGAACCTGAACGTGAGGTGAGGACTGCTACTTACAGCTCCCTGACCCCTTCAGTTAACTGGTTAACTCTTGTGTTCATTGCAGGCAATTGTAATTGTACCTCCTGGTACACACCTCTTCTTTGCTCAGTTGCACACTTAGCCCCCACCTCCTGATGCATAATAGTGAAGGCTTATGCAGTACAAGCCATTCAAGACAGATTTGTGGGATAAAAGAAAGAATGAGAAAGGTCTAAGATATTATTATAAGATAGTTATCGAACTTAAAATGTCCATTCTGTCCCTGGGGTATAGCTCAGTAGTAGAGCATGCATACGGCCTTGGGTTCAATGCTCAGTACCCACTAAATTAATAAATAAATAATGTTCATTCTGCTTTTCTGCAATTTAGTATTTAGCAAATGTTTTATTACAGAGAAGTAGTGTGGTATTTGATCATTGGATTAAGTTTGCCCATATCTGCCATTCTGATCTTGGACAAACTGGGTTAGAATTTCTGCATATGAAAATGGAAGAGAAAGGATAACAAGGGTTTTCAAAATTTAGTTAACACAAGAATTAAATAAGTGCCTGTTAAAACTATAGCTGTCTAGGCTCTGCCTTCTAAGATTCACTGGGCCTGAAGGAAGGGGCAGAGCTGGGGCGGGGAGCCTGTAAGTTAATGCACCCCCAATACCTCCTGCTGGTCCTCAGACAGGTGGTCCAGGGAGCATCTGCTGAGAACCTTTGAAGAAGATAATGTCTAAGGCTTCTCCAGTTCTCTTTTATAAGGATACTTTATAACATCAGAGACATCTGTTTGTATAGTTATTTTCTTTCAAAAGATGTTTTGGCCAGCTCAGTGGCACATTTCTGTAAGCCTAGTGGCCTGGGAGGCTGAGGCAGGTGGATTGCAAGTTCAAGGGCAGCTTCAACAATTTAGCAAGGCCTTAAGCAACTCAGTGAGCCCCTATCTGTACATAAAATATAAAAAAGGGCTGGGGGTGTGACTCAGGGGTTAAGCACCCCTGGGTTCAATCCCTGATACAAAAAAAAAAAAAAAAAGTTTAGTCCCTGCTTACCATTGTGAGTTCATTGCGGCAAGTATAAATTAGCGTGTGCTACATAAAATAGTAGGAAAAGGTGTGCTTTCAAATTATTAATATGTATTATTATTATTATTATTATTATTATTCGTGCTGGGATGGAACCCAGGGCCTCCAGCAGTCTAGGCAAGTGCTGTACCACTGGGCCATATCCCCAGCCCAAATTCTCTTAAAGGAGAAAAAGTTACTAGGATTCCCTTGTTTTAGTAGGTATACTTAGTAGAAACATTTAATTTAGTAAATCCCAAATTAAATTTCCTTGGCAATAGTTGTTTAATAGTACAGTGTTTAGCCGAAAACCTTTTTCTAAGAATGTTTACCTTTGAAGAGTTACATATTTATCATACCTATTCACTTTATTAATAGCACCATAGGAATGGATCATCCCCTTCAAATATATGAGTGACACATTATCAAGCTCTATGTATGATTTGTCCATTCCTTTATGAACTTAAGCTGTAAATGTGTTATTAATAAAATATATCCACAGATTCTAAAAGATTTATAAAAATGCTATCATTCATTGACATGGAATTCTTTTATCACTAGAGGGTCTTCTCCTTCCCCTTCTCCATCTCCTTCTCGTCCTGCCCCACTTTGCTCTTCCTTTATCTTCTTCTTCACTAAAAATAAGTCCCATTCTCATAGTTAAAGCCAGAAATGAAAAAAGGAAACACTTCAACACCTCTTTTTCTTCTTTGCCATTCGGTCCTTCCAGTCGGAGGCCTTTAATATAATAAATGATCCCAGGGTGAAAAGGAAAAAGGAATACACACCGTTTCACTACTTAAAGTGTGTGTGTGTGTGTGTGTGTGTGTGTGTGTGTGTAAGTAGTGGGGTGATGGTTGCTGCAAGAAATGTATGAGGTTATATTAATTTATCTTATAATTTTATGTCCTAGTCACAATACAAAGTTAAGAAATTTCATCTCGGATTTAAGAGTAAATATAGGTTACTCAAGCAAGTATGAACAACTCAATGAGAAAAGAACACATTGTTCCCTGAATTCCCTGAGCATTCTGCGTGGTGCAGTCATCAAGTTGTCTCTAAACATCCTCAGTTGCAAGCTTCCCACGCCAGCAGGAAATGGACCCAGCCTTGCATTTAAATCCCAAGGCAAGCCTAGAGTTTGGAAGAAATCTTACTTTGGTAGATCCCAAATTAAATTTCCTTGGCAATAGTTGGAAGAAGCAGACAGATTTTCATTAGGCTTCAGGTTATACAAAATCAATCAGAGGTCGCTGTGTTTTTGCAGGGAAAGATTATTCAAGGTTCTTCTCTGGCAGGAACAATTGTCCTCCAGAGTAAGTAAAGGCACTCTTACCCCCTGCTAATTAGATCCGTTCTTTCAAACAACCCTTTTCAAGAGTTTAAGTGCTGTAGACATTTTTGTACTCCCTCAATGTAAGAGTCCTAGAAATGGCAAAATTGAAAGGGGCAATGGGGAGGGGAAAAATGACATATTGAAGGCATCAGATGAAAGCCTCACCAAGGCTAAAGAAAGATGTGGTTAATGGGTGAAATCTTGGGTCTATTTAGCTTTTTCTGTTTGCTCTCTAAATCACCCTCCACCAAATTAATCAAACCATTTTTTAAAAAAATTAATAAAACCCTTATTATTAAACCTGCAGGTTACTTCCAACTGAATTGGACCAATGACTCTTAATATAAGGAGGGTAAATAGAGAGGGACCTTCTCTGTTGCACAGGTACGTGCAGTTGCTTGTTCATTGTGCCCAGCACATTTATTTAATGCAGCCACCTAAGTCAATTAGGGATTTTGTACTTAAACCAAGTTACAAATTGAATTTTGGTCCTGTTCCCTCTATTGTGCATGATATCATGTGCCTCCTGGTCATTTTGTGGCCCATTTTCTGCAGTCTATTAAATGATTTGTTTGTATAGTCATTTAGAATGAAAGTCACAAAATCATTTTTAGAAAGGTTATTAGTGCCTCTAAAATCTCTAAGTGTTGCCAGAAATTCCTCAGTTGTGGACATTTGCAATGAGGGCATGAGAGTCATTTCATATTTGAGTATAGCTTTGAGCCTACTCATATCTCTTCCCCGCCTCCCCAAAACCAAAACACAAACACATACAAGCAAAAAGCATATGAGAAAACAAAATAAAATTCTGCCATGTCTTTGCTGGAGGGATAACTGTGCTAACAGAGGGCTCCCATGCAATCCTCAGTTAGTGTACCTGGGGAATTTAAGATTAGCTTGAGTGGATATGAGGATGGAGTTAAGTAATATTGACTTCTTAGCATCCAGCATAACTAATCATTCATTTGAAATTATGTTTGATGATGCCCTCGAGTAAATATTATAAAGTATCAGAGAAATAAAAATTTAAAACTTTGACACCAAAGTGCTGAACTCAATCATTACCCAAAATAAATAAGTATAAAATGCTGACCCTCAGTAATCTTAGTTAGATCTGTGAGACTTTGTTAGCAAACCAACATCTTTAAATGCTTTGCTTTTTCTGGCACAGAAATATTTTAGGACTGATGTAATAGGTAGTGTTAGGAAACAGATCACTGTTAAAAAAAAATTGTCATAGTTTAAATTGACCAGAGACCCTTTTTAAAGTTTCATCTTCCTAATTATCTGGGAATTATGATGAATATCCATCCACACAGCTTTCTGACTAGAGGGGAAATGTATTGATCCATTGAATAGATCAAACTTGAATCTACTGATAAACAGATGAGGGACATTAATTGAATTAAGTATTTATTTATTTATTTATTTGTTTGTTTGTTTGCAGTGCTTAAAATCTTAGTGCTCTACCCCTGCGCTGCATCCCCAACCCTTGGATAATCTTAATGGATATTTTACTTTCTCTTTCAGTTAATGTAATTCATTGGTAGACACAGAGAACCAGGCATAGAGAGTCAATTATCTGCCTAAGGTTAAACAATGAGACTCAGGTAATGAGGCTCTAAGCTTCACCTCCTATGTACCACACTGGACTGCCTGTCTCCAAAGAATGCACCAATAAGCAGGGAAGCAATGAAAAGAGTTGAAAGCCAACCTACAGAATGGGAGAACATATTTGCAAACTATTAGAACATATATCTAATGAGGTTAATTTCTAAAATAAGTCAAGAGCTTCTACAACTCAATAGCCAAAATACCAATAACCTGTTTAAAATATGGGCAATGAATGTGAACAGACATTTCTCCAAAGAAGACATACAAGTGGCCAAATGGTGTAGGAAAGATGCTCAATGTCATTAATTATCTGAGAAATGCAAATCAAAACCAGTGAGATATCATGTCGTACCTGTCAGGATGGATATTATCAAAAAAAGTTTTGGTGAGGATGTAGAGAAATGGGAATTCTTGTATGCAGTTGATGGAAATGTAAAATGGTGTTGCATTTTGGAAAACAATAAGCAAGTTTCTCAAAAAATTAAAAAAATGATCCAGCAATTTCACTTCTGGTTCTGTATCCAGAAGAATTGAAGTCAGGGTCTTAAAGAGATATCTGTGCTCTCATGTTTACTATAGTATTATTCATGATAGCCAAGATGTGGAATCAAACAACATATCCATCAACAGATGGATAGATAAAGAGAATGTGTTATGTACACACAGTGGAATATTATTCAGTTTAAAAAAGACCTGCCATTTGCAACATGAACCTGGAGAGTATTATGTTAAGTGAAATAAGCTAGACAGAGAAGGACAAACATTGCATGATTCTGCTTTTATAAGACATCTGTAGTACTAAACACATAGAAGGAAAGAATATAGTAACAGTTGCCTGAGACTGGGGTGCAGAAAATGGAGAGGTGTTTATCAGTGGGTGTAAAGTTTCAGTTCTGCAAGATAAGTAAGTTCTAGAGATCTGCTGAATAGCATAGTGCCTGTCATTAACAACACAGTATTTTTCTCTTCAGAGTTTTTTTTTTAACTTTTTTCTTAGTTGTAGATGAACACGATATCTTTATTCATTTATTTATTTTTATGTGGTGCTGAGAATTGAACCCAGGGCCTCACCGATGCAACGCAAGTGCTCTACCACTGAGCCTCAGCCCCAGCCCTGTTCTCTTCAAAGTTTAAGGATAGGTCTTAAATGTTCTTAGATGCATGCATGGATACACACGTGTGCGCATGCATACACATACACACACACACACACACACACACACACACACCCCAAAACCAAAACAAAGCAGAAAACAAAAACAAAAACACACAAGACAGCTTTGAGTGGTGTTGGATGTATCTAGAGTCCGGATTATGACAACAGCTTCAAAGATGTTTGCATGCTATACTGATCAAATTATGCAAGCTAAATATGTGCAGTTCTTTGTCTATTGGTTATACCTTGATAGAGCTGTTTAAAGAAGAAAGAAAAACATACACACATACACACACACACACACACACACACACACACACACACACACCAGACCATGGACAAGGATGTTTATTATTATTACAGCTTTGTTATCAGATACCAAAAAAAACTCTGACAGTACATTCACATAAAAATCATTGAATAAATTGTTGAAAACAATTGCACAAAGAAAAAGAAAAGATTAAAGATACAGTAGAATAGAAAATCAGTAAGTAAGCTTTTGTAATTAACTTCATACTAATGAGAAATAGTTTTGTTGCTTTTGTGTTTGTTGTTGTGCTGGGGATCAAATTCAGGGCAAACTTTCCCACGAAGCTATGCCTCCCCCTCTGCCCCAATCCAGCCAGTAGGAACACTTTTTTAATTTAAGATAATATTCAGCATATTTCAAAGCAGCTAGTATGATTAAAATATTCTTTCTTGTCATTCTGATATACTGACTTGATATAAGAAATTTGCCCAAATCTCATGCAGAAGGGTGCATTCCTGATGTCATGATTCTGTCACTGCACTACCTGGGTCAGTGGAGTGTGATTGACACTGCTGATCACAGGGCTGCTCTTGCTAGAGTAGACACTTCCTAGAATACTCAGATTTAGCTTTAAACCATTGTAAAAGTTGACCTGATTAATCATGAACATAGTCTTAGAAATGTAAATTTAAAAATATTCCAAAAGGGGGGTAAAAAGGCTGACAGGGCTTGGGGCCCTCTGGTCTTGGCTCTGGGCAGGCTCCTGGGCAGTGAGCCCTAGAGCCGACTCAGGGAAGAAGACAAGCTTGTCTTCTGGTGTTGAAAATCAGCCAAGGGGAAGCAGGCAAAGAAGGTCATAGGTCTCTTCCCAGACCCAAGACGACTGCATGTTGCTTTCATTAGATGTTTCTTCACTGAAATGATGATTGACATTCTTTTCATCCAATTTTAAATGCTTGTACACGAATGTAGGTGGGAAGAGGGGCGTGGAAAGGCATGACATTAATTAGCGTGCAGGTCATCTCCTGTATTTCTTCCAGGTCAGGCCCTCCTCCCATACCAGCTTCTTGTTGGTCCCAACAGAATGAGGGTATTATAGAAGCCAATGTGGAAGCAGATGCATATACAAGGGAAGTCATTTTTCATGTCAGCTGTTTACATGCAGGACTGGAAAATTATACAATGCCCTGGAACTCTAAGATTATAGGAACACCTTTCAAAGGATGTTTCTAGAGTCTTCCTTTTTTTCCCCCTGCAGATTTCTATTCTAAGAACAGATTGTTGTCATATACTAAACTGTGCCTTGTCTTTCTAAAATAAGATTCTATCAGAATGATCTGACTTTTAAAACTGAAGTGTTTATTTGCAAACGTATCAGCTTCTTTCCAGGCATTCATAATGGCTCCAGGGAAAGTACAAAGGCTGCCCCTGGAGAGCAAGTCAGTTTATAGTCACTTGATTAGTCACAATGAACCAGCTTTTGAAACATAATACGTTGCTCCCTGCACAGTGGTGCATGCCTGTAATGCCAGCAACCTGGGAGACTGAGGTAGGATGATGGCAAGTTTCAGGATAGTAGCAAGCACCTCAGCAACTTAGTGAGACTCTATCTCGAACTAAAAAAATTAAAAGGGCTGGGTGTGTAGCTCAGTGGTAAAAGCACCCCTGGGTTCAAGCCCCAATCCAAACAAACAAACAACTATAACAACAAGCCCTATATGTCCCTTTTAGGGAAAATTGGCAAATTTCAATTAAAAAAAAAAAAAGTCAAAGGAACCAAGAACAGTGATTCATGCCTAGAGCCCTAGCTCCTCAGGATGCTGAGGCAGGAGGATCCTTTGAGTTTAGAAGTTCAAGGCCAGCCTAGAGAACAAAGTACAAGACAACCCTATCTCCAAACAATTAAAAAAAAAAAAAAACACAAGTATTTATTGTCATTGTTTTAAATCTTCCATTTTATGTCTGGGGGTCAAATACTAAGGCAAATACGAAATCTTCTGCATCTGTTACTGCTTAACATGAAATTACAAGAATAGTGAATTTTTAAAAACATTTTTTAAGATTTTTTTTTAGTTGTAGATGGACACAATACCTTTATTTAATTTATTTATTTTTATGTGGTGCTGAGGCTCCGAGTGCCTCACCACTGAGCTACCAGAGAGCTACAGTGAATTTTAATTAATGTAAGATCCTAAATCAGGGGCTGGGTTTGTACTCGATGGTAGAGCACTTGCCTAGCATGTGTAAGGCACTGGGTTCAATTATCAGCACCACATATATTAATTAATTAATGGTCCATTGACAACTAAAAAAAAATTTTAAAAAATCCTAAATCAGTAAACATTAGGTGTTGAACACTCTTTTTTTCAGAGCAGTAGACTGGTATATTATACAGAAAATGTTGACAAAACTGAGGAGAAGAAGTATTAACCCCAGTTTAACCAAAATACTTTAATTTCTTCTGCATTCTGGTTACTCTAGGCTTCAGGTGTTCTCATAAATGTTTGTGTATTATATGTCCTGAAGAGATGGTGTTAAGCCATCACAGGAAAAGGTTTGGGACAATTTCAGGCTCCAGACAAGAATGTGTTGGGTCTTTAGGTGTGTACTCTGGGCACTGACAGATATTTGCCTCCAGGTTCTTTCAAGGAAAAGAGGGCTACTGTAGCCCAGGTAGTCTGTACTCATTGGAATAATCCCAGTTGTGTGTGCACTGGTGGATACTGTATGTATCCATCAGGAACACAAATAGGGGCAACTTTCTAAACTGTTCCAAGGGGTTGTCACCAGCCACACATGATGGAGGGTCACTTGAAATGTGAAATGTGTATCTGAGGTATAGAGTTTTGACTTCAGTAACAGGTACATTTGGTCATTGGAAATGCCACCTCAACAAGAAGATGATGACACTTTCCTCCTAAGATTGGGAAAAGAACCAAAACCCACATTCTGCCTTTGGGGGATCATTTATGGCATGTCAAGGAGAAGTTAGTTCTCGAAAGTTGCCAAACTGTTAGCTTTAGGAATTCATGAAGCAGGTAGAAAAGAGAACTCAAAGGAGTTGAAGATAATAAACTCAGGTGTCATTTTCCACAGAAGCAAAATAGTTCAGCAGAACAAAGTCTGTTGAACAAAAGCAAGGTCAAAATTTCTTTTTAAAAGCCCCTTAGAAATGTGGTGTATATAGAATTTACAATGGCAATTCACTCAACCATAAAGAAGAATGAAATAATCGCATTTGCTCATAGATGAATGGAAATGGAGAAAATCATACTAAGTCAAATAAGCCAGAGTCAGAAAAATCAAGGGTCAAATGTTTTCTCCCATATGTAGAAGCTAAAGCAAAATAAGGGAAAGAAGGCAGTTTGTGTGTATGTGTGTGTGTGTGTGGGGGGGGATCAGATCATAAATTATAGAGAAGATCAGTGAAGTAGAAAGTAGAGAAAAAGAGGGAGGGAGGGAGGGAGGAGGGTAAAGGGGAGCATTTGCATTATACATAATTAACTTAACAAAATCATGTTATATACATATATAAATGCACCAAAGGGATTTCATCTTTATGTATATATAGAACAATCAAAAATAAATGAAAAAAGAAGTGAAAGAAAGATCAATAAAGTAGAGGAAGGAGAATAGGAGGAGGGATGAGGGGAGGAAAAAACTAGGAGGGGTGCTAGATGGAGTTTGAAATCAAATTCCTTGCACATATGATTCTGTCAAAGTGAACCCAACTACTATATGTAACTATAGTGCTCTAATTTAAACAAAGAAAGAGCCTCTTAGGCAGGCTTCCTTCCCGCTGGTCTTCAGATGGTCACAGTGCCTCACAGGGCTGCACACTTCATAGGACAAAGTTGAAGGCTTTTTTTTTTTAAAGAAAGAATGAGAGAGAATTTTTTAATATTTATTTTTTAGTTCTCGGTGGACACAACATTTTTGTTTGTATGTGGTGCTGAGGATTGAACCCGGGCCGGACGCATGCCAGGCAAGCGCGCTACCGCTTGAGCCACATCCCCAGCCCCAAAGTCGAAGGCTTTGCTGGAAGTCCTAGTGAGTTGCCAGACTTGAACTGAACACTCCTTATGCACTCTCCATGTGATATTTGTCAATTATGTATAGATCACCTATATTGATGTTTATAATACATTGTCACAGCTGTGCATTAAGTTGTGGTATTTTAACACTGTTTTCCATTAAATAGGGAATAAGATCTTTTTGTCCCAAAAGCTCAATCAAGTTGCAAACAAAAATTTAAAAAATTCTACATTTGTTTAAAGTGATGTTTTTTACTCAATTTAGAGAATTTCATTAGCATGGATTTTGATGGACTAAACAACTCTTAGTTCATTGTATTACCCTTTTATCAGCTCAGAGATCATAGACAACAACAACTTGCTGAGGTTTCTTCTATTTCATAATGGGGTAGATTCCTTTTTCAACCCAGGGCATTGTCTCTGACTGCTGTCCACTATAGGCCGGTCTCGTGTGGTTGATGATGCCAATCCCAATCATGTCCTGCAACTGAGATGTGTTGTTTGTGAGGTTTGCCCTCCTTACTCGCTGCTGTGGGGGCAGCTTCCAGTAAGCCCAGGGTCTGATTGACCCCGACAGTGCACAATGGGTCCTGTGCAGCACTCTGCACCCCTATCCTAACACTCCCTAGCTGTCACCCTGCGGGCCCTTCTCTCCCCAGCACCCTTCCTTCTCTGCTGAGAGAGAAAGCCATGATGCAGCCTCAGGTTGTCCCAGAACTGACCCTGATTTTATTAATGTTTCCCTTATTGTTATTTAGTGTGTTAGTGGTTATGGCCCTAAAAAGAACGTGGGACATCATCTCTGCCTAAAAATTAACTGTGTAACTGAGAAATTCCCCATGGGAGATACATTTGGGTGGGTGATGGAAGAAGAAGAGGTAGAAGAGAAGAAAACTACTTTTCTTCCTGTCCCTTTGTTTTCTTTTAATTTAGATTTTTGAGCCTGTTGGGTCAGAGCTATGTCTTTTGCTGTACTTTGTGCAGTATCTAATATACTTCTTGTTCTCAGAAAAAGATTATGAAGTGATGGTTTGTAATCCATTTATGACAAAATGATTTCTAGATGTATCTGGAAGAGGAATACCTATTTGTATTGAAGTGATAAGGAAAGAGGGTATATCCTAAGTATTTCCCAGGCCAAAAAACCCCAAATCTTGTCTAAGCAAGTGGCATGTACTTATCCCTTAGCCCAAAGAAAAGGACAGTCCACACTTGAAAATTTTATTAAAACCAGAAACTAAAGGAAGGTATCGAGCATAGTGAAAATTGCCTTGGTAGTAAGAGAACAGTTCCTTGGAGCTGCAGGAGTGTCTTCTTCCCAGATGTGTTTCTAGTACCTGGGATAGGTTTGGTTGCAGGGGATGTCACCTTTGAGTTTGGGGACAACTAATAATCCAAAATTAGTATTTTTTAAAGAACTCCCTCACAGGTGATTAGTGTATTTGGCAAGATAAAGGCAATGGAGTGGTCTATTTAATAAGAAATTCTTTTGCCAAAAAGACATCAAAAGAAATGCTGAGAGCTGCTGGAAGCTCTGATCTCTTGCAGGACACAACGTGCCCTTTGCCTGCAGCAGGTCCTCATGCAAGCACTTGCTGAAGGCATCCACTCTTCCTCGGCAGATTTCTTCTACCAGTTTGAGTCCCATTCATCCCGCAAGGCCCACTTTAGACATAGCTTTGAGTCTCAAAAATGACTTTCTGTTGAAATGATTGATGTCCATCCCTGTGTCAGGTCTCAGAGGCAGGGACCTGGCCTCATTCCTCAGTGGAGGTAATGCCTGGCAGAGTGAACAGAGGACAGTTGAGTTCCCCTGGAAACTCAAGCAAGGGGACAGGCTACATGACCCTGGGTTGGTGAGTGGACCTTTTGGTGCTGTGGCTTCTCCAGGGTACAAAGGTCTAGGTGCAGGGTTGGGCTGAGGACTAGAGATTTGTATTCAGGGCCTGGTGCAGGCTTGCATGACATAGATGTTCATAGCATACTAGCTCCTAGTCTTGTTCACTCTTTCTCTGTAATTTCAGGACTTTTATATAGAATTTGCACTATCACTGAGGATCATAGAGCCTCTTTTTTCTTCCAGTTGAAGGTCTCAAAATTCCAAGTCACGAAGAGGTTAATTGCCTACAGGCCCTTGTTAGGGATGAGACACGGGGGTGTGGGGTGCAGTCTGTTGCAAACTACCAGCTTTCTCCAGTATCAGAAGTCTGTTTTTGTTATACTATCCTTGAACTGTGTTTTGTTTGTTTTTGAGTCTCTGTTCTTGTCTCTGCTTTCATCTTTGTTTTATATTTTTAAGTTTGAATTTGAGTCCAAATCTCTTCATAATTATCTCTGATGGAAATACAATAAGATTTACATCTAGGGAGAGAATCAAAGGAGTTGCCACACAATCTAGTCTAGCAGAATTAAATCCACATTTGTAAATACCACTCTAACCCTAGCACATTCTAGAGTTTGTAAGAGAAATAACAGGGTTATGATTCAGATTGGAAATTAAATGTTATCACTGAATCCTCCAGCTGACCACCTCCTGGGCCCTCCTGTGGTCACCATTGTTTCCCCCCAGCCTCTGAGGTTTCTTCTTCCACAGCCAACCCTGTCCCACCACCTGCCAGTCTTCCTTCCCACAGCTGGATGCTGTCTGCTCAGATGTAGAAGCACTTCTAAGGCCTTCCGTTTAAGAGCCCCCCTGATGGTTTTTTAATGTTTGTTGTTTACATCCCTCGTTTCTTACAGCAAGAAATCTATTTGGACACTTTCTTGAAGTTTGCCTAGCCAGTGGTTCAATGATGTGCTGCTTCTTTTTTTTTTGTGGTGCTGGGGATTGAACCCAGGGCCTATAAGAGAAACTTCGTGGATTGTTTATTATTAGCCCTCTTGGTTCTGTGAGTGGGCAGTTCTCACCTGGGTTCTCTCATGAGGTTGCAGTCTGGGCTGGGCTCGTCATACACATGTTAGTGCTTCTGCTGGTGTGGCTGGGCTGGCTGGAGGCTGTCTCCCAGGTAACCAGCATGCATGTCCTCATAAGAAGGCCTCTGGGGAAGTTGGGCTTCTGCATAGCCAGCCTTCCAGAGGCTCAAACTGCAGGATAGGATGACGTACAGTCAGGTCTTGGAAGTCCAACAGGTTAGCTTCTACTGCTCAACAGAGAGGTATCGCTCACTAGGGCACGGGAGGATGGGAGCAACTGGGAGGAGGGGTGTCATTTTGGGACATTAGCTACCACCGCAGGAAATAACCACTACGCATTTTCACATGTTATAATGTTTTTTGCATTTTCACTATTTTCTACATTTACTACAGTGTTCTCATTTTACCATTACTTTACTCTCACAATTTTTGGTCTCTCTCTTTGCTGATTTCCTGTTTTGCATACTTTTCTAGAACGTGTGTGGGAAATATCCCAAAAGTTGGGTAAGTGAGCCTTGAGTGCTGACAGAGGCTTCTGTTACCAGCTCTAAATGAGTGTCCAGTGTCCTGTGCAGGGGAGTATCTTTCCTTTCTTTTGTCCAGTAAAAACATGGCAGAGTATCCAGAGCTTGCCTCTGGGAAATGCCTCCTCCCTGCTGCCCAGAGGAGGTTGCTGGAGGAGGGAAGCCTTCCCTGTTCTGAGACTGGCCCTAAGTTCCCTTGTGACCTTGGGCTGGTTATCACATATGCATGAACTCAGTTTGCTCTTTGTCTGAATGTATGAGTCAATAAACTTGTTCATTTCACTAATTTCCCTTGTCCATCCTTAGCCTTCTCCTTGCATCTGTCTTTCATTTAAAAGAGCTGTGTTCAGTTCTCATGCATGTGCAGGTGACACCAGCCCCTCCTCTGTTAGCAGGCTCTTGGGAGCACAGGGCATTTTTCTGAGACAGAATCACTAGCTTTGCTGAGGTCCCTGCGAGGGACACTCTGACAGGAATTGATAAGGGCACGTTATGTAAAATCTGGAGGGCAGGGCTTTCCCTTTTAGGTCAGCACTCAGCCGCAAGCTAAAAATGCTAATCAACAGAAGCATTTTCTGTGTTCATTCCAGAGACTTTCCCAGGGGCACAATAAATCTAGCCTGCATGTTTACAGGATCGTTGTTACTTAACAAGTTAGTCTCCTAAGCTTAAGAGTTTTGGGTTTCATCAAACCTAACCCAACCTGCTATATTCGTAAGATCCATTGTCTACTTGTATTGTTCTCCGTACTGTAAGATAATTTTGCATACTTAAAGTAATTTTTATACCCAAAACGAACCTTACATGAAGTAGAGGAATACTCAAAAGTTACATCCTCTTTATCTCTCTCTCTTTTTTTCTTCTTCCAAACTTCCATCTCTGGGTCAGTTCAGTCTCTAGTCTGCCCGCTTGTACCCCCAGTTAGCTAGTTTACTCATTGACACATTCATTCACTGGTTCGATCACCCGTCCACTAAATGTCACTTTGAGTGATATGAATAATGTATGAGGAAGATGAAAGGATAGCATCCTGCCTTCAAGATGCTGGGAGTGTAGGGAGGAGGCAGACCCGTCAACAGGTAGTGTCAAGGCAGTGGGCTTGGGACTGCTGACCTGACTGTAAGATTCCCCTTTGACTTGGCTTCCAAGGAATCATCAGTCACTCCAGCAAGCAGTATGAGCAGGACGTGGGTTGAACCCAGTCACAGTGTGAATAGTGAACTGTGGGTAACCCTGCTTTTTTCTGGAACCTTGACCTTTGAGCAGAGCTTCTGATCTTGGGAGTATGGGCTAAATGCTCTCTGGCCCAGGGATGCTGAGATACATACTTTCTAGATTTCAATAAGCACAGCCAGATCCACCAGAAATGTCACATCTCATAGATACTCCCTTTAACAGTGTCTCAGAAAATGTTTTTCCCAGGCCCTCCTCAGAGTTTTGCCAGTGTGATGGGTAAAATACACAGTATCTCTCTAAATTAAGAAAGGCAGCCTTTTGTATCTATATTGCAGATAGTTTTCTTGTTTGATGTTGGAGTTTGTGTCCTGCATAGACTATCCTCCTGTGAGATATTCTCTGTTCACTCCTACTTCTCTTATGGCTTTATTTTTACATTTGGAAATTTTGATCCATCCAAAATTACATCTGGTATAAGGAATGAGATAGGAATCTGGCTTTATTTATTTTTTTCTCAGATGGCTACCTAGTTGCATTAAAGATATTTTATTGAGTAATCTCTTTTCTTGAAAAGCTGTCTTTATAGTTACATTCCTTAATTGTATGCTTTTATAATAAATTAAATCCCCTCACCTATTTTTAATTCTTCATTATGATCCATCAGTCTGTTTTGTGGACTTCTCCTTCAGTTCCAAGCTGTTATTGATTGATTGATTGATTGATACTAGGGATTGAACCCAGGAGTGCTTAACCACTGAGCCACATCACCAGCCCTTTTTAATTTTTATTTTGAGCCAAGTTGCTTAGCACCTCAGTAAGTTGCTGAGGCTGGTTTTGAACTTGAGATCCTCCTGCCTCAGCCTCCCAAGTTGCTGGGATTATAGGCATGTGCCACTGTGTTCAGCTCCCAAGCTGTTTTAATACTGAAGCCTCATAATGGGGAGCTTCAAACTTTGTTAACAGGAGCAAAGTCTTTCTTTTATGTCCTCAAAAACCAGTCTTTAAAGGAAGCTTGACAAAACTTAAATTTGGTTATTTTGCCTTAATAATTCATTTTCTCAATAAATATTAGGTACCGGTCGGTCTCTTGATTCATTCCTTCTCTTTTTTGCCTTCCATAAATGTTCATCTATTGTTGTTATGTGCTGGACACTGTTTGCTTGGAGATTGAGAGGAGAATGAGATTCCCTGATTTATTTATATCACAGTGAGCTTGGCTTTGGCTGCCATTAGAGCCCACCTGGAGGTCTTATACACAGCCACAATGCCAAAAATGGGAAGGAAGCCTCTTCAGCTGCCACCTCTGTATGTTATCCTAAGCCTTTGCCCAACCACTGAGCAGAATTAATAATCTCCTAACTGATCAGTTCTGTTTAATGCCTGGAAAATTGCAAAGAGGGAGGTAAGAGTTAATGCTCTCATCCTCTGTTAGGTTTTCTTAAAAAATATTTTTTTAAACAGTTTTTTTTTTTTACACACAGAGACAATTGTCAAGGGAATATACACACCCAACTAGCTTGTGGAAAGATAATGGAGAACTACAGAAAACTCCTCCACAGCGGCGGCAAGGGAAGGAAATACTTTCTCCTGACAGGAGCCTACATGGGCCACATGGGAGCCGCCAAGGCCCTACGTGAAAACGAGCTGGTGATCTTCTTTCTGGATGGCTGCTTTTATGTTTGAGTAAACAGGTTTCTAGTTTTGTCCTTTTGTGATGGTTATGACCTTATCAGAACCACAGATAATTCGTTTTTTTTTTCATTTGATTTGTTGCTCATAAATTGCCATTTGCTCTTACAGTCGAATGACTAAGTTCTCATGTAGGGCATAAACAGCCTAGGTCTTGCTCAACTTTGATGGGCTGAATTTTTTCGTGTTTAGGAGTGTTCCAGTAAGTCAGAAATGGCTCTCTCCATTTTTTACACCTTATATTTTACATGATTTATATTATTTGTCCAAAATACATGTCTTAAGTCTAGTGCAATGGATTTTGCAGGAGACTGTGGAGAAATTGGAAGGAACTAGAAGTGTGCCCCCTTTGAGCACCCACATGAATGAAACCAGAACCACATGAAGAAGCTATTAGATTCAGGCTGAGTGTCCTCCCCTTTCTCTGAGTGTTCAGGACACTGATGGTACCTCTCTGTGGTCCTTGTGGATCTGAGGAAACCTTTCCCTCCTCTGTCCTCCTGGTTCTCTCAGGTTAGAGTGACCACTGGAAAGAGGCTATGGATCTTCACAATCTAAAAAGGTCAGCTTAGTCTCCAACCAGAAGGCCTTTTAGTTTTTAAAAAATACATCTTACCTTACCCTTTCAGATAATTTGTTGTTGTAAAAAGCAAATTATATTTTCCAGTGGATCAAAAACATTGGAATGCTTTCCAAACATTCCAGAGTCTTATTTTCTGATGTGACATTTGACTTATATAAAAGCAGACTGTTTTCCCCCCTTGCATAAATATACACGAAGGACAGCTTTTGTAATATAGTAAATAAGATCCCACACAAATTCCACATGACACACTGTGTGGGGAATCTCACATAATAAAATGAAGAATGCTGCCTGTTTGTTTTCCAATCAATGTGGAGTTTTTATTCTACCCCGGATCTGTCAAAGCCATGTTCAAATACAGAGATGATGTATTTAAACATACTGATTTTAAACGGACACGTTTTCTACATAAACAAAACACACCCATTACTGCAGCCATCCTTTATATTTCAGAAAGGATGAAGGCAGGCTCTAAATATGGTTAATGACTTAAGCTTATGCTAAATTTGTGAGGGAAGATGTGTTGAAATTTAGGTGGTTGTTGCCAGAAAAGCACAGGAATGTGGGGGGCAGGACCAGGTGACACGGGGATAAAGTCATGCCAGACGTAAACGCAGATTTCAGAAGGTTTAACAGAGAATTAATATGCTGCTATTTTTGAAAAGGAGAAGGTGTCAGATCACCAAAAGGAGAAAAAGGTGCTTAAAATTGTATTTGCATTGAAGTTTATGTCAGCTCTGTATTTCCTTTCTCCAAGTGCCCAGGATGAAAGTGTACCTTTGAATTTGTTAAATGCATGTTTATTGCTGTCTCATTACCAATCAAGGTCAGAAAGCTTCTCTTAAATACCTCATGCCCCTCATTTTCTAGCACAGGGCCCAGGGATGTGAATGGATTCGAATAAGATCATGTGCATGTTTCTCTCACACATGCAACTTCTGTTTCTGTAGCTCTTCTTCTTCTCTAACTCACTCTCACTTTTCTACCTTCACTCCTCCTTATGAAATTGTTTCTCTAGCCAGCTTTCAAGGCTCCAGAGGGTCACGTTCGTTTTTTGTTTGATATTCATCATGATGCCCAGCACAGACCTTGAACCTTGAGATTGCTCAGTGCACCAAACACCTTTGCTGACCATTCTTGCTGCCCGGACTTCTCCACATACTCATGTTCCTCTGATGTTAGAGGTTTTCCAATGCTTTACATATTTATGTACGTTACCTCATTCTCATTCCATAGATGTTTGTTAAAATATTTTTTTTCAAATTAAAAAATACATTACTTCTGAACATGATAATATTCAAAATAGCCTTTATACCTTTGAAGGTCTTCCAGATATGGCAACTTTTCTTCCATGTAAAAGCACTCTGAAGTTAAAAGAAACAGCTCTTTATTTTGGGAAGACTATACTTTGAGGTTGCAGTGAACCTGGCAGTGTAGAATTTTCAACAAGACTAAACTGCTGAGTTTACATTAACGTGTGTGAGAATTACCTGCTTCTCACCCCTGCTCTTTGGTTTTAAATGTATGTTCTTAGTATCTTCATGGCGTTTGCTACTGTCCATGACTGCTGAAAGTGCAGTTCTTATTCTTTCAGAGGGCTTGGTGTTGGTCTGTATAGCTAAAACCAAGAAAAACAGCCACCTAATCTTGTCCTTGAATAGTTTCCTGGTCTTGTTACAGATTGCTTATTCTTTTTAAAATTCATTTGTAGATTTCCAAGTCAAGCAAATCATGAAGATCTTGGCTCACAGGAGCTTTCATGGTTTCCTGAGCATTCAAATCAGAGTGGGAAGGACTCTCGTATGTGTCACTCCTGGAGGGGATAAAGAGATTAAGTCTTTTGAATTTAGCTTAATGTTTTTCCTTCTATTATTTAACTTCTGTTTTCGAAAAGAGATTTACAAATAACATGGCAATTTTTTTTTTTTTTTTTTGTAAAATGAAAAGAAGTAATAGCATACACATGTTCACTGCTTGGTACCCAGGAAGGCCAAGTAAAAGCCTTGCCAAGTATAGAGGATTTGGAGGAGAGGAAGCACAGACACAGCTAACTGATAAGAAATGTGGGAATAGTGATAACACAGGCAGGAACTCAAGATGCAGTCCCAGAATCACACACCAGGTCTTGAAACTCCTAGGATCTGGCTTCCAGATTTTTTTCCCCCTGCCTTTATTCCTGTGTTGAGATGAGAGTTCTTAGGAATTAACCTGGCCCAGAGGCCTACAGACATCTGGAGCTGAAAAGACCTGAGATGAAAGTCCTGAGGGTAGGAAACCTGTGTAATTTTCAATAATAATGACCTCGGGAGAGCCAGGAACCTTGTTAAGCTCTTGGGTTACTAAGTTAAGTGAGACACACAGTCCCTATCATCAAGGTACTTAAACTCAGAAGGAAGATTCGGGTGAACAAAGTTCAAAAGAAAACAGAACATTATCATTGAACCAGGGCACATCCTCTTTATCTAGTAATACCACATCATTGTCTAACACCAGAGTCTTCAACTTCAGGAATATTGAATCTTCAAAGAATTTTGCTTCCCAGAAAACTCAGTCTACTTGCCGCAACTTCAGTGGAGAATAAAACGCAGTTCACAAGACGTTTTGAAAGGCTACATGTTTGTTTATTACTGTCACAATAGGCCAAGAGCCAGGAGTGCAAGCGTTCACAGTAGCAAGTTCAGGGAATGTGTTGTCAGCATTCTGGGGGATGGAATGTGGGCTAGGCACATTGATGTCCAGAGATTAAAACTTCACCCTCTGTTCTCCCACCTCCAAAGAGCAGCCACTGTCAGTCCACTTTCTGAATTATCCTGGGAGTACATGTTCTTCTCTCCTCCCCTCCCCTCCCTTCTCCTCCCCTCCCCTCCCCTCCCCTGCTTCTTAGACTCTTGTAGTGAACTGTTAGGAGAAACTCCTAAACACTTCCTCCAGGCTGTGCCTCCTGTGACAATCTCCTAAACGCTTCCTCCAGCAACTGTATTTTTAATATGGTGTCGTTTCCCTGATATACAAACCCATTGTCGATCCTGGGAGGATGAGCTCAGCCTGGACTTTGGCCTCACCTACAAGGTCCTTCCCAGTTTTCTCCAACTCGGCCTCAGCTTCCTCTCCTGTTGCTTCCCCCTCCCTTCTGCTCCAACCTAAGGTCCTTCACACTGGTGATTCCTTATGCTTCCCACAACATTCCTGTCCACATGCTTCTGTGAGTAAGCTTCCCTCCCACCACCCTACCTCCCACCCTAGTCCTGGAATGTCCCTCTTTGGTGAGTCTTAGTTCATGTCAGTGGGTAGTTATTTAATCAGTCCTTTGTCGGTGATACTACCCTTCCTTGTACGCTTCTGCAGTTAAACTTCCCACATTGTAATGTTTGCCTCTCTCACTAACTTAAAAATTCTTAACCTGGGCTGGGGATATAGCTCAGTTGGTAGAGTGCTTGCTTTGCATGCACAAGGCACTGAATTCCATCCTCAACACCACATAAAAATAAATAAATAAAATAAGGATTTATTTTTAAAAAATTTTAAAAATTAAAGAATTTCCTTTCCCCACCACTTAAAAAAAATTCTTAACCTGTGTAACTCCATATCATGTACAACCACAAAAATAGGAAGTTATACTCCATGTTTAAAGGCTATATCAAAATACATTCTACTGTCATATATAACAAAAAAGAACAAATAAAAAATTCAAGAAAAGTTCTCAAGAATGAAAACCAAGTTTTCTTCTCTGGATCTTTTTTCTTTATTTTAAATTTTTTTAGTTATACATGGACACAATATCTTTATTTTGTTTATTTATTTTTATGTGGTGCCGAGGATCGAACCCAGGGTCTCACACATGCGAGGTGAGCGCTTTACCACTGAGCCACAACCCCAGCCCTCTTCTCTAGATCTTTATCTTAAGCCCAGAGTAATTTTAGTGTAATCTCTTTGAATCTATTTTTTTTTTTTAATCTGTAAAGTAAAGATGTTGGACTGGAATGAAGTGGTCCCTTAAATAGAGGCCCACATTAAAATTACTTGGAGGTCAACAGACAATGAAGGGACCACTGTACGTACACATGCCAAGGAATGAAGTTGGACTCCTACCTTACACCATAAGCAAAAATTAACTCATAATTGATTATAGGGGGCTGGGGCTGGGGCTCAGTGGCAGAGAGTTTGCCTAGCATGTGTGAGGCACTGGATTCAATCCTTAGCACCACATACAAAAATAAATAAAATACCTGTCCATCTACAACTACAAATTTTTTAACTGATTATAGACCTAAATTAAAGAGATAAAGCTATAATATTCTGAGAAGAAAATAATTAAATCTTCTTGACCTTGGATTAAAGAAAGGATTCTTAGAGATGACATCAATAGTATAAGAAGAAGAAAAAAATAGATAAATTATACTTCATCAACATTAAAAACTTTGTGCTTCAAAGAATACCATCCATTAAGTGAAAAGACAACCCATAGAATGGAAGAAAATATTTGCAAATCTTGTCTCATAAAGGTATATATACATATTTTTTCTAGTATCCAGAATATATAAAGAACTCTTACTAGTCAACAATAAAAAGACAATCCAGTTTAAAAATGGTGAAGGATTTGAATAGACATTGTTACAAGGAAAACATACACAGATAATAGGTACATGAAAAGGTAGCATCCTTAGTTACCAGGGAAATACAAATCAAAATCACAGTGAAATGCCACTTTATATCCAGCGGGATGGCTATTATCAGAAAGATGAACGATAATGAGTGAGAGGAAGAATGTAAAGGAATTGGAACCCTCTTGCATGTTCATGAAAATGTAAAATAGAATACTTTGCAGTTCTTTCTTTTTATAAACATAGAATTATCTTGTGACCTAGTAATTCCATTCCTAAGGGTACATATGTAAGAGAATTGAAAACATACCTACTCAAAAATTTGTATGTAAGTGTTCACAGGCAGCATTATTATTTCATAACCAAGAAGTTGAAACAACCGAAATGTCCATCACCTGAAAAATGAACAGACAAAATGTGGTATGTCCATACAACAGAATAATACTCAGCATAAAAAGAAACTAAGTACTGATACATGCTACAGTATGGATGAGCCTTGAAAACATTATGCTACATAAAAGAAGCTAGATACAAAAGGCCATATATTGTATCATTCCATTTATGTGAAATGTTCAGAATGGGCAAATTCATAGAAAAAGAAAATAGATTCTTGGTTGCCAGAAGCTAGGGAACTGAATGGGTTGGGTAGTAGTGAATACACTCTGGTATGAGGTTCTTAATGGCATCCTAAATATGGAATTAAATAATGATGGTCGTATGACTTTGTGAAGACACTTAAGCCCACAGAATTATACACTTTAATAGGTGAATTTTATGGAATGTAAAATTTAGCTCAAAAAGCTGTTACTATTTTTAATCCCTCCGAGAGCTTTTCTAAAATGTGCCTGTGACATCTCGTCTTCCTGTAGTGAGTTGGATTCAGAAAGGCTGGGAGGTACCTCGGCTTTGCCTGCAGCTCTTTTTATGGCTTCATGAACTGAGAGTTTGAACACTTACAAGCATACCTGGACAAGCAAGTGTGAAATATCTTTTGGCTTTTTAGGTACTACTGTGAAGTTCTGCAGGTGCCTCTCCAGATCTCTTGAGGAGGGATTGGACAGCCTAGCTGTCCTGTAATTACATCCTGTTGCCTAGAACCAGGGCACAGCAGGACAGAAAGGAGAGGATAGAACATATAGGCAGTAAAACAGGACTCCAGGGAGGGTGAGAGAAAGGGAGGCTTTCTCTGGAGTCAGAGTTGAAGATGTAGTCTGGGAGTGTCTCCACTGCAAGGATCCTGCTGTGGATCTAGTCTGAGGCTGTCATCACCTTCACAGAGTGGCTGAGACTGCTCTGGGAGAAGCAGAGTTCCATGCTCGCCTGCCTCCAGACACTTATGCCTCTGGCTTCATTTGGTTGCTGGCCAAAACATCTTTGGAGAAGTCCTGTTGATTCCCCCCCCCCCAAGACAGTTTCTTGTTGAAACATAGAAATCACTGAGCATAAACATAAAAATAAAAACCAACTGTAAAATCCATTTACTTCTCAATATAGTGAGAAATAAATGTACAGCACACAACTGTTGGCTTTCTAGCTTAGAGAGTCAACATAGATCCATAAATAAAATCATGACAGTAGCAATCTCATATTCCTTTAGGGTGTGATGTGATACCTGGTCTTAGTGGCTGGGCTTTAGATAAATGGCAGCTCTTTTTATTCTCATCACTACAAATAAAAACTAAAACTTACAGATAAAAATTTTTAAAAATTGTGTTGCCTGTGAAACCATTTGAGTTTTTATTTGCCATCCTGTTTTGACTTTGCATAAACGCTGCTGGAATGTCAGCCTTGCAGGTATCTCCTCTGTACTTGAAAATTTTTCTCCAGAGTCACACAGAACCTTTCAAACAGTTCATAGTTCTTATGGAAATTAGGTAGACCATTATTTGTTTAATATTATTTCTACCTGAAATGTTGGAATTGGGATGTTAATATAGGGACACTGGTCAAAAACAAAAAAAGAACAAAGGCATAAACATTAGTAGTTTGAAGAATAAAACAAAGCCATTCTTTTTTTTTTTTTTTTTTTTTTAAAGAGAGAGTGAGAGAGGAGAGAGAGAGAGAGAGAGAGAGAGAATTTTTTTTAATATTTATTTCTTAGTTCTCGGCGGACACAACATCTTTGTTGGTATGTGGTGCTGAGGATCGAACCCGGGCCGCACGCATGCCAGGCGAGCGCGCTACCGCTTGAGCCACATCCCCAGCCCCAACAAAGCCATTCTTAACAGAACTCTTCCTAACAATATTTATCTTGGAAATGAAGCAACATTGGGAAGAGCCAGTGACTGAAAATACAACATATTATTGTTTAATTTTTAACAGTAGGAGTAGACAGAGCATGTCTGTCACTTTATGTGCTTCCCAACAGAATGTCCTGCCTCGATGGATGTGTAGTGTCTTTATATGACAATGTAGCACAAAATCATCTCCTACTTGGTGGCCACGGCATTTTGAATCTTTTTTTGAGACTGTTTTGCCTCATACCCAGTCTATGAAATGAGTGCAATATTTTTTATCTAAATTTGCATTTTTATCATTATATTTTTATTGATACATATTATATAATAAGAATAAAATATACAATACAGTATAGAATTATAACCACATTGAGTGAAGTTGGCAAGGTCTGACAAGATGACATACTCTTCCAAAAAGAGACCCTTTTATAACAAGACAAGTATCTTAATGGCTCATAGGCATGAATCAAACTGAACTATCCTAAGTGAAAAACATATAACATTAGGAATTATATTTGAATGTAAATAATTCCATTGGAGCAGTGTGACATCACGATCACCACTAATCATTCACCATCTTTTGAGTGCTAGGATTTGGGGGGGGGGAAGGGAGGATTGTTATTTCTAATCCTGCAAATAACCTCAAATGCTAGATTATTCTCACTCTGTTTTTTCAGTGAGGAAACTGAGGCTCAGAGAGTTAACTTCATCTCTATTTGGATCCAAACCCTACCCTACTAAAATGTGACATACCACAGAAACCACAAAAGGCTGGTTTCTGGTCTTGCCTTTTCTACTATGACTTTGAGTGAGGCATTTCATCTCTAGATTCCTCTTTCCTTATTTGTAAAATAAGAGACTTGAATTATGACATCTAAATTCTTTTTAGAGGGCTGGGGATGTGGCTCAAGCGGTAGCGCGCTCGCCTGGCATGCGTGCGGCCCGGGTTCGATCCTCAGCACCACATACCAACAAGGATGTTGTGTCCACCGAGAACTAAAAAAAAAAATAAATATTAAAAATTCTCTCTCTCTCTCCTCTCTCACTCTTTCTTTAAAAAAAAAATAAATTCTTTTTAGAAACTTTTCAGAAGTTCCTGAGAACAAAATGTACTTACAAGATAACTACTGAAACAATTTATCTTTATATATAGGTATGTAAAATCTTGGTCAAAGTCATCAGGAAATGACTGATTATCAAGTACTTAAAAAGTTATTGAGCTAAAAATTTTTAATTCATTAATTCACATTTTTATTCAATGCATCCAGTGCTTCTGTGGACTGAATATTTGTACCTGCACCACAATTCATATGTTGAAGTCCTAACGTAGGTGATAGTATCAGAAGGTGCTGACTTTGGGATGTGATTAGGTTATGAGGGTGGAGCCCATAGCAATGGGGTTAGTTCCCTTATGAGAGAGACTTGAGAATTTCCAATGTGAAGATACAGCAAGAAGATGGCCATCTCAGAACTGGGAAGCAGGCCCCAGAGCCCAGCCAGCCTAGTACATTGATCTTGGACTTCCAATCTCCAGAACTGGGAGAAACTATTTCTGTTATTTAAGCCCTCCAGTCTATGATGTTTCTGTTACAGCAACTCAGACTCACTAAGACAGCTTCTTGGTCTTTTTCAGCAGCATGTTCTTTTTGCAACTAGACTTCTGATGTGGAAAGTTGTGGGCTTCCTGAGCATCCTGTTATGCTTGAATTCGGGACCCCCAAAAGACCACCAGAGACCCAAGATAGACGTAAGCAGCAAAGAGGTGTTTATTGCGAGCTAGTCGGTCCTCCGTGTGCACACACAGCTACTGATGACGCTGAGAGGCCCTGAACCCAGGGTTTTATACACTCTCTGGAGAAGGCAGGGACCCCCACATACATCATAGCTTCTCCTAGCAAACCATCACACACTGCAGGAAAATCAAACAACTCCAAAACATGATTAGCACATTCACTGGCGAGAACAAGCTGGCAAGGGGTGATTGGTTACTACAAGAGGGGGATTCGTTTGAACTGATTGGTTTAAGCCAAAAGGAGTGTACGTGCTGAACTACATGGTTTCCCAACACGTTATCAACCACCATAAACTACTGGGAGGGTCATCTGGCATCCCAGATATTTCCTTGTCTCATGCTGATTGGTGGCTGCTAGGGGGTTACTATGGGTCCCCACCTAGCCTGACTGAGTCAGGGACACCTGTTGCAGCAGATCTCTCCTGTTATTTGTAGATAAACAACTTAGCAGGGTGGGAATGTGCCTAGGAGTGCTCTTGTGGGTCTTTCCAAGGACAAAGGTGATGTCCCTTCCTTGGACAGGCTTTGCTCTGAGGTAGAGGCTGGTTTTTCAATCCCTTTGGTGATGCCTGGAGTTGCAGAGGCAGATGAGGGAGACCCACATCCAGGGCTCAACATGAACTTATCTTCATCATCACTGACCCCTACTTTTTTTTTTTAAAGGTAGAATGGAACCTGAGTACCCATCAGGTAGCTTTACCCAAAAGCTGAGTTGCAAATGAAAGCAGCTTCTTCCTGAGAATTTTTCTTGCCCTTTAGAGAATTCTTTTTCTTAATGCTATTAGTATCACTTGAGTAGAAGTCACCCTTCAGAACATTCATTTGTAATCCTGATCATCTCTGTGATTTTCAGATACTTTAGTTTCAGGGACTTTTTGCTCAAATGAATCTCCTGCATACTCAGAATGAAGAACAGGAAGCAGAACAAAAGGAAAAACAAAACTTGCATTGCTGTTATTGAGAGGACCAGGCTGAGAACATGGAGGAAGCTGGACCCCCATTTCCTTTCTCTATCCCACCCCAATCCTGTGTTTGACAGCTTTCTGTCACTGTGACAAATACTGAGACGGACAACCTAAATAAAGGAAAGGCTTATTTTGGCTCACAGATTCAGAGGTTTTGGTCCATAGTCACTTGCCCTGTTGCTTTGTGCCGCAAGACACAGTACACCAAGGTGGGTGTTCATGGCAAAGGAAACTGCACATCTCATGGTACTGGAAATCAAAGAGAGAGACAAAAACGGGCTGGGGTCCCAATATCCCCTTCAAGGGCACATTCTTAAAGACCTCACTTCCTCCCATTAGGCCCCACCTCCTAAAGGTTTCACCACCTCCCAATAGTGCCTTGGGCTGGAGACCAAGCCCTTAATACATGATCCTTTGGGGGACATTCAAGATCTAAGCCATAACACACCCCAAGAGAACCTGATGACTTTGAGGCACAGTTTCAAAGCCACTTTCTCAAAGAAGGGCTGTAAATGGGATCCCACAGTAATTGTCAACCTCTCTGCCTTCTTACTCGGGCTACTGTGATTGTGAGGCAAGAAGGTCCATTCCTTTTTCCTTAAGAGTTTGTGGTAGATTGCATGGGTGTCAGAGCCTACTGATTCTTATTCTCAGATGGTGAATACGTCTGCTGCCTTGGATTCCTGATTTGGTTTTCCTAAAGCTCTTCTTAATGTTTGACTTCCTTTTATTTTATTCCTCAAAGTAGGTTTGCTCATTAAAGAAAATGCAGAAATTTGTGCAATAGAAAAACGTTACCATAGTCTCACCATTCAAAGATAACAACTATGAACACGTTGATCCTTCTAATCTTTTGTTCTAAATATAGGCTCAAAATATTTATATTCAGTTATTAAAATGTGGTAATATATTGTTTTTTCTCTTAAAATAACTTTTTTTTATATGACAAATGGCACTTTAATGCTTGAGTAACATTAGTGTAGGTAATGTTGAGTAAACAGTCCACCATAAATCCCCTATTACTGGACATCTATCTAAGTGGTTTATGTAATTATGAATAATTCTTCAGTGATCATCTATCTTAGGAAACACTGTACTCATGTTGCCTTAAACAATGCCTGGCATATGCCAGGGACTAAATATATAATCATTAGATTAATATTTCTGATTGCGCTATTTCCATATTTTAGATTCTAAAAAGCAGAATAGTAAGCCAAAGAAATGGAATCATCTTTAATATAATAAAATGAATTCATTTTGACATCTTTCATTAAAAGTAAAATTAAGGTGCAGGAATGCACCTTAACTCTGGAAAAAGACTGCAACAGGGAACTTACATGCCATTAATACTCAGTTCACTATCATTTAAGTCTGCCCTCTTTACATTTTTATTTTCCAGTGCTGGGAACAGAACCCAGGGCCTTATGCATGTTATGCTAGTGCTCTGCCTCTCAACTTCATCCCCAGTCCCTCTGTATATCCTTTATTCTTCTTGTCTGTCTGTGGAAGAACTGCCTGCTTTTCTTGTCCATGTGAGAGAACCTTGATGAAGCCTCAGGGGCAGATCCAGATCCATGTGATGTAAGAGACAGAATGATTAACTTGGGAACCCACTCAGCATAAGCCTTCATAAGCCTTCTAAGATTGTGGATGGAAACTTCCTTTTTTTTTTTTTCCTTTTAATCAAACCATCAATTCAGAAAGTTTCTTGTGTTGTAGATTTAAGTAATTTTTACATACTTGTATCCAGCTGTCTTTTGTAACTTTTTAAATCCATGTCACGCTTACAATGGATTGTAGATTATAGAAATACTCCTCTGAAATCCAAGATTATAGAATTATTCTTCTATTTCTTTATAGCACTTACATGGATTTTTAAAAATTATTTATTTTTTTAAGTTGTTAGAAGTCCAAAATCTGAGAGGGTTGTTGTGTGGTCTCTCCACCCACCAACCCCCTGCGAGACCTAGGGGGGAATCTGTTCCTTGTCTCTTCCAGTTTCTGGTGATTGTCCTGGCATCTCTGACCATTCTACTATGTGGGTGGCCTCATTTCTCCAACTTTTGCCTTCATTTTTACATTACTTTCTCTTTTCCTTAGTGGGATAAGGACACTTGTTATTGGATTTAGGACCCATTTGAATAATCTAGGATGATCTCCTCATCCCCAAATACTTACATCTATGGAGATCACTTTTCCCAGTAAAGCAGCCTTCAAGGTTCTAAGGGTTAGGACATACCTTCTTGGGGGCCACATCATGCAACCCACCCCAGAAGCCATCCTTCAGTTAACAGTGCATGGACCCTCTCCTGATTCTCATTTTATTGTGTACACACACACACACATACACATACTCACATATTATATTATTTCTAGATTTTTCTCTATGGTATATAGAACATTAAGTTTTGCACATGAATTTAGAGTTTGGTTAAATATCTATCTATCTATCTATCTATCTATCTATCTATCTATCTATCTATGTATCTATCTATCTATCTATAGAGGCTGGGAGAGAGAGAGAATTTCCAAGCAATGAGAATACCCTTGTAATTTTTGCAGGTATTATAAAAAGAATAAAAGCCCTGTGACATATCAGTTTTCCTATGCATGCTTCTATGATGCTGTGGTGAAAGTATAGTGACCATCTGCTAGACACGCAGATGTCTAGTGGCTACCTAGATGTGTTCTCTCTTGGGAAAAAAAAAAAAAAACAAAAGCTCCCTGCCTTTTCATTACCTTGTAATACAGAATAGCATTGTATAAGTCATTCTTAACCAAGGAGATTCATTTCAGAAGGTTTGGGTTTTGAAATAAGGAAATTGCTTTCAGGATCCTAAACACACTTAGTAACCTTGCAAAACTGCATTTTATAGAACTTAGAGATTATCTTTAGAAATATACTTTCTTTATTTTATTTTTGGTATGTTGATAAGTAACTACAGGGTATCAATTCCTCTTATTCAATTTTTACAACAAGGCCATTGTGTTAGGTACAATGCCTGTGGTGGAAAAACAGAGTAACCTCAAAGAGCACCTCTCTTTATCCGACCTTTGTATATATTTTTAATTAGTTTTTATTGAGATAATTATAGTTTCACATGCAACTTAAGAATTAATACAGAGATCCCTTGCACATTTTGTCCAGTATCACCCAATTAGTAAAGTTTTCTATAGAGTTTATTTTAATATCACAACCAGAATGTCGACATTGATTCAATCGACTGATCATATTCATATTTCCTTATTTTCACTTGCAAAAATTTATCACCTGCGTGGGTTCTTGGATTTACCACCACATCAACACACTGAATGTTTCCAACAACCCAAGAATCTCTCATATTCCCTTTTTATAACCACACTCTCTCTCCAGCTCCTCCCTCCTCCGAGGCAGGTCTCTGACCACCAACAATAACTGACCTAGCCTTGGTGCCTAAAATGTTATTTCAAAATGCTATATAAATGGAATCAAACTTTCAAAACAGTGTGGAACTTTTGGATGGTTTTATTTCACCCAACATAATGTCCTAGAGATTTATCTGAGTGATTGTATGTATAAATAGTTTATTTCTTTTTTATTACTGAGTAATAGATCACAATTTATTTAACCATTTACTTATTGAAGAACATGGGGGCTGATTCTAGATTTGAGATATTATAAAGAAAGCTGCTATGAAATTTGTACAGGATTTTTTTGTGAGCCTAGATTCTCATTTCACCGGCATAAATGCCCAAGAGTGCAATTGCTGGGTATGGTAATTACATATTTAGCTGTATATGAAACTGCCAAGCTGTTTTCCAGAGTGACCGTAACATATCTCATTCCCTCCAGCAATGTATGAGTGGTCCAGTTTTTTCATATCCTCCTCAGCATTTGGTGTCACCAAATAGGTATGTCACTGTTGGGTATGCAGTATTGTCTCCTTATAGTTTTAATTTGCATTTCTCTGAATATCCCCTTCAATGAAATGTTTATTATCTACTTTTTACTTGGACTGTTTTTTTGTATGTTTGTTTGTTTTTTACTGTTGAGTTTTAAGAGTTTTGTTGTTGTTGTTGTTGTTGTTATTTAATATTCTAGTCTCGTCAGATATATGATTTGCAAATCCCCTGCACCCCACCGCGGCCTCTGTCGCTTGACTTTTCGTCCTCTTGACGTGGTTGTTGGCAGAACAAAGAGCTCTTGATTTAGAGGATGTCCCGTTTATCAACATTTCCTTTTGTGCACTGTCCTACTGATGTCAAGTCTAAGAAATTTTTGTCTAGCCCTGGAGCCCAAGATTCTCTCCCCACACCCACCCACGGCTTTTTACTTTCACATTTAAGTGTCTGATCCATTTTATATAAAGGTGTAAAGTTTGGGGTCTAGTTCTTTTTTTTTTTTTTTTTTGCCTGTGGATGGTCCGTTGTCCCGGCACCACTTGTTCAAAAGGCCATTCTTTCATTGAATTGGTTTTGCACTTTTGTTACAAATCAGTTGGGCATATTTCTGGGTTTCACTGACCTTTGTATGTATCCTTGTATCCGTACTCTGTGATCTTCTTTACAGAATGTGTAAGTCTTGACATCTGGTGGATAGAATCCTTCCATTTTATTTATTTATTTATTTTCAAAGTCATTTTACCTAATTGTAATTTCTTTGCCATTCTCTGTAAACTTTAAAATAACCTTGTCTGTATCTACAAATATCTTGTTGGGCTTTTTATTCTCAATACTTTTTTAAATGTTTGCAAGAATATATAGTGGTATCCCTTATCTCATTTATGCCTTTTTGTTTGTTTTCTTTCTTTTTTGGGGTGGGGGATACTGGGGCTTGAACACAGGGGCACTGGACCACTGAGCCACATCCTCAGCCCTATTTTGTGTTTTATTTAGAGACAGAGTCTCACTGAGCTGCTTAGCCACTCATTTTTGCTGAGGCTGGCTTTGAACTTGAGATCCTCCTGCCTCAGGCTTCAGAGCCACAGAGATTACAGGCATGTGCTGCTGTGCCTGGTTAGTTTTCTTCCCTTTTTTTGTCAGTCTTGCTAAAGAAGAATTTGTTGATTTTACTGACTCCCCTCTTCAAGAACCAGCCCTTTTTTTTTTTTTTTTAACATTTGTTTTTCTGATTTCAGAGTTTCTGGGTTTTTGTTTTGTTTTTTGTTTTTTAAGAGAGAGAGAGAGAATTTTTAATACTTATTTTTTATTTTTCGGCGGACACAACATCTTTGTTTGTATGTGGTGCTGAGGATCAAACCCAGGCCGCATGCATGCCAGGCGAGCGCGCAACCCCTTGAGCCACATCCCCAGCCCATTTTCTGGGTTTTGCTCTAAGCTTTATTACTCCTTTTCTTTAATCCCAGTGGTTTAGGACACTGAAGCAGGAGGATCACAAGTTCAAAGTCAGCTTCAGCAACTTAACAAGGCCCTAAGCAATGTAGCTAGACCCTATCTCTAAATAAAATATAGAAAAAGACTGAGAATGTGACTCAGTAGTTGAGCACCCCTGAGTTCAATCCCCGGAACCCCCTCCCCATTATGTTAAACATAACTTAAAGTGTAAAGAACTCTAATTCTAGTCATTATTAATTTTTTATACTGCTTGATACATTTTATAGCTGTAACAAGAAGTAAAAACAAATTTAAAGACAATTTTCTAGTGCAGGCAATGTCAATGCTATTATAGCAACAGTATATTTTTCTCCTATATGTGGAAAACTTGTGTTCTATTTTTGTAAAACATTACTTTTCACATAACAGTAAATAGAATATATAATAAACTTGATGACTTATGCCATCAGTAAAAGACTTCTAAATGTAACATTTCTATAACATGATCCTATAAGTAAGCAAGAAAAAAAAAAGAATAGAGCCAAAATTAAACTAAATTTAATTATGTGGAGCATTTTGGACAGTGTTTTAAGTAGGTTTTGTGAAATAATTCGTAAGTTTGACCCTTGACTAAATTATAATTTTCTTGATGAAATCTATATATAACACGTTTTACCACATTCTGATTTGTGTTATACTTCTGTGTTTGTTTTAGCAGTATTTCTATACTGCTCTTTACAAAACCAGATAGTGTACTAGTTTAAAAATATATTTATAGGGCTAGGGTTGTGGCTCAGTCGTGTACTCCACGTGTGCTAGGTAGAGTGCTCGCCTAGCAGGTGTGAGGCACTGGGGTCTATCCTCAGCACCACATAATAATAAATAAATAATAATAAAGGTATTAAATATATATATTTATAAAATCTTTGATACTCCTCCTTTCAGGAAGTGGAGCTTAATTTCCCACCCCTTGAATGTGGACTGGACTCATTGACTCACTTCTAGTAAACAGAGTTAGGTAGATATGATGATGTCCTTTGTAGATTGGGTCATCCTTGCATTGTGGTTTCCTCCTTGTTTTCTCTTGAGTTGCTGGGCAGGGCAGGGGGATCCTGAGGGCATTCAGGCAGCTCTGTGGCGTGATCTGTGTGGTAGGAAACTGAGGCCTTCTGCCAACAACCATGTGCCAGGGCCATCTTGAAAGCAGATCTTCCAGAGCAATCAAGCCTTCAGATGAGGCAGCCCTGTGCATGTCTTGCCTGCAACTTCACGAGAGCCCCTGAGCCAGAACCCCTCTACTAAGTTATTCCTGGATACCTGACTGTCTGAGTCCACTCTATGTTGTTATAACAGAATACTACAGAGTAAGTAATTTATAAAGGAAAGATTCATCTCTCACAGTTCTGGAGGTAGAGAAATCCAAGACCGGGGTTGCTGGTATCTGGGGACAGCCTTCTTGCTACATTGTAACATGATGGAAGGCATCACAGGGCAGAGAGTAAGTGTGCTAGCTCAGGTCTTTCTTCTTTTTCATAAAAAGCCATTAATCCCATGGATGCCACACCCTCATGACCTCATCTAACCCCACTTGCCTCCCAAAGACCTCACCTCCAAATACCATCAACATATGAATATGGGGATTCAGTTTCTAATGCAGGAGCTCTGGGAACCAGACTCAAACCTTAGCGCTGACCTTTAGAAATTTTGGGAAATTTTGTTGTTTTGTTGTTTTAAATAACCAAGTTTTTGGGGAGGAGGGGTACCAGGGATTGAACTCAGGGGCTTTCGACCACTGAGCCACATCCCCAGCCTTATTTTGTATTTTATTTACAAAATAAAACTCAGGGTCTCACTGAGTTGCTTAGCGCCTCACTTTTTTGCTGAGGTTGGCTTTGAACTTGCAGTCTTCTCTCAGCCTCCCAAGCTGCTGGGATTTCAGGCGTGCCACCACACCTGGTTAAATCACCAAGTTTTGTTGTATAGCAATAGATAAACAACTGCACTTAGCATTTCATTGTATGTTATTTTGAAGTAAATGCTCATTAGATATTTACTAATATCTTCAGAACACTTTTTTTTAAGTAGGCATTTATATGTTTTCAGACATTTTTCTCTTCTTTGACCCCAGCCCTTTTTTTCCCCTAAGTCTGACATATTGACCCCCCCCACGACTCCAGTTTACCTTCACCTCTTTTTTTTTTTTTTTTTTTTTTTTAGAGAGAGAGAGAGAGAGAGAACTTTATTTTATTTTTTTTAGTTCTCGGCGGACACAACATCTTTGTTGGTATGTGGTGCTGAGGATCGAACCCGGGCCGCACGCATGCCAGGCAAGAGTGCTACTGCTTGGGCCACATCTCCAGCCCTACCTTCGCTTCTTTAACATGCTGGAATGAGTAAATGAACTGATCTTTAAAAGATACTCTCACTGCTTCAGATTTCCCTCTTTTATTCACTTTTACTTTCTCTGTGTTTCATTCCCTCAGCTCTGGTATCGAATCAGCAAATAGAGAGAATTATTATTGACTGAAAACCTTCTAAATGTACTCGGAGATTGGGATATTTGGGTGCAGTGACTTCAGAGAGAGGTAGACTGAGGTAATGGACTCTTTGTGTGCCCCTGGGCCTGTGTTGTCAAGAGAGAGTGGACACAGGATTGTCAGAATTGAGAAGCTCTTTGATGTCCATGTGAATATTGACGTCTCCCTGGCTGCAGGCAGGAATTGGGCAGGAATTGAGTTCTCTGCCTCCTTACAATAATGACAACATCTTAGATCATTAATATCTTTTATTTTGAAGTTTGACATTTAAATATGATTCTTTAGCATTTTTTTGGTTTTTATTTTATTTTATTTTATTTTTTACATTTGCTTAACCTTTTTTGTGTTTATTCTTGTTACTTCACCTAGATTGTAATCTCCTTATGATCTGCTGTTGTTCTGGGAGGTTTCTTATATTTCCTTTAGTATTGCTGGGGCTTCGATTTCTCTGGATTTCCTGGGATAACCAATTAAACTTAGCTGAAAAATCCATCTTTGAATTGACCCCAGGATCAATTCTGATCTGTTGAGAGTTTAGAGGGGAAGGAAGAGTCATGGCCTGACTAATATTGTCTCTTTGTCCTTATGTGTTTAGACTGCTATCTTTAGTGTCATTTTAGTGAGATTTAGTAATGGAGATAAATACATGTGTAAGCTGTCATTTAATTGTAAGACCTTATTAAATCATTAAAAACTGGTTTACCATCACTTTTTTTGAGGATTTTACAGTGTCTGCTTTGGTCTAGTTTTCTGTTTTCATCTTCTGAAACTAGCCATGACACTTGACACAGGTCATGGTTAATCAGTTTCTTCTTCTTCAAATATTTTCTACACTTGGCTTCTAAAATACATGGCTACTCATTCTTAGCCACCTTTGCTGCTTCTTGTGGACTTCTTACCATTGGCATGCCCCAAAGCTTGGTCTTGGATCTGTTCTTGGTATCTACACACACCACGTGGGTTTGTCCCATCTCCTGGCTTCCAACAGCTTCTTCATTTGATGATTATCAGCTCATCCATTGATTGTCCAACCTGGAACTCTTCCTTAAAGAAGGAAGGGGCTGGCATTCATCTACCCACTACCCACTCAACAGGAATATGTGGATGTCTAACACCGCTCCCACCTGAGAAGCCTACTAGCTGATGACCCTCTTCCAAGCCATCTTTCCCTAGGTGTCTGCATGGTTTTCTCCTTTAACCCTGTACCCAGGTGTCTTCTCAATGAGACTTTCCAGATGAACTGCTTTGCATTTCTCACTGATTCCCTATCCTTTTCTTTCACTATATTTTTATCTCCAGAACTTCTACCATCTAACATTTCACATGTTTTTTTATTTATTTCATTTAGTCTCTTTTTCCACTACAATGGGAGCTGGGGAGCAGGGAAGGAACTTTTTGTCTGCTCTGAGTTCCCAGCATGTAGCATATATTAGCTGCTCAGTAATTGAATTTGGTCTAGAAAATAGCTCATGTCATTTTGGGAATGGTTGCTTAACTCCTCTCAAAGATAGTAACATCAATAAAAAGCACTGGCTGCCAAAATAGGAAGCAAAGAATAGTTTAGTAAAATATGAGCAAATTTACTTATGTTTTTGAATGCTTATCTATACTTTTTATCCATGAACTTATTTAAGCATCACAGCACTATGCATAAAAAATAATGGTTATCTCATTTTTATTAATAAGGTTCAGAGAAGTTGGGTAGTTTGTCCACATATAGGTAGTGTGTAGCTGGCAAACGCCAAACTAAACATGATGCAAACTAGGCTTATCTGTAAGATTAATTCAGCATTTCAAAAGTGGAACTTTTTTCTCTTATATAGATAAGAAATAGGTAACTTAACAAAACTAATTCCTATTTCCATGGGCATCAGGTATGAAGAGAAAAGCAAATTAGCTCTTCTGGCTTTCAGAGATTTTTGCATTTCTGACCATGCATTAACCTTCCTTTTACAATTATATCTGGAAGCTGTAACTAGCTTTATTTTTTTTTCCCTCTCTCAAATTGAAATACCCTAACTTGGGTCTCCTAGTCAAAGTTTACCTGAAGATCAGAAAGTTCCACTCTGCCCCATCATTTCTAGATGTATCCCTACTTAAGATAATTCTTAGTTGAGATTCTTGCTTTAGAAGCCCCAAGTGATGGTGACGCAGCAACTTTAGTATATAGTTGTAACATCTGTGTAATAAATACACAATTGTATTATAATATTATTAGAAGACAGAAGCCACAAATTCTAATTGATTCTCAATCCATCCAAGTTATGGTCAAGAAAAAATTAGTATCGTTTTTGAAGTTAAAATATTATTTTCCCAGTAGTTTGCTACCACTTAAATTAATAAGGAAAAGGATGGACTATAGTCTGGACCTTTTTAAATCTTGAGAATTTATTAATCTGCTCCTTCTGGTTGGCAGGTTGAGACACAAAGTCAGGACTTTGTAGCCTGAACCCGACAAAACATAACTAAGTCAGACTGATTGAGGACAGAGAACATTGGAATTAGTCAAAAAGTAAAATTGCAGCATATAAAGAAATGCAATCTTTATATGTTTTGCTTATACTGTAACTCCAATTAAATGGTAACTAAGTCTTGCAAAGTATAGGTCCTGAAGGGTGGGTCTTCTTTTAATGAGTAGTTAAATGTTTTTTTAATGAACAGCTTGTTTGTAAATATGAACAAGTATAAATTATTTTCCGTGGGTTAAATATTTTGGCTGAATTACGTTCTCCCTATGTTTCTGCTTGGTAAGCTTTTTGTGTTAACCGTGGATGAGCCAGACTAAACTTCGGCCGGCGGGTCCAGATTACTTAAGGACACTGAAGCTCAGCTTGAACCCTGGCCTTTCATGTTCTTGGAGGCCCAGTGCTCCAGGGTGGTGGGGGGGAAAGCTAGCCATCTGCAGTCACATTCTACCCTCTCATGAGTTCTTGCTGCTCATGGGAAATGCCAATGTGCTGTTTTCAGAAGAGCAACCCTCAAACTGTTACCCTTGAAATGAACTTCAAGGACTATGAAGTGCAGGAACTCTTATTCTGAATTCATAGTTTCCTATTTCAGGAATTCTCGCTTCCTCTATGTCCTTTCCTAGGGAAGCCTTCCCCAGGTCCCCAGTCCAAGTTTACTGTCCTTCTTACCTTTGCTTCCTATCTGTGTTCTTATCCCCCCACCCCTACCCTCCCTCCCTCCATATCTCTCCCCACCCTTCCCTCTCTCATGTTTTGCTTATTGGTATGGAATAGTATCATCATTGTTGGTACTCATGATGTCCCAGGCCTTTTATGAGGGACTTTATTTTTTAAATTAACATGTATTAATTGTACACATGAATGGAGTTCAGTGTGATATTTTCATACATGCTCACAGTGTGTGCTGATCAAGTCCAACCTATATTTTTTCCACCCTTCTCTCCCAAACCCTTCACAACCTCCAATACATTATACTATTTTCAGGACAACTTTTATTAGCTTCTACATATTATAAGAGAGAACATGTGGTAGATGCCTTTCTGTATCTGGCTTTACATTTATATTTAACATACTCTCCTCTGTTTCCTGCAAATGACAAGATTTCATTCTTCTTTATGGCTGAGTCATACTCCATTGTGTATATATACCACATTTTCTTTGTCCATTCATCAGTTGATGGGCACTTAAATTGATTCTAAATATTAGCTATTATGAATAATAAATATAGGTATGTAGGTAAGTATCTCTTTGGTTTGCTAATTTCATTTCCTTTGGATAAAAACCCAGAAGTCATTTCCTTTGTTAGATATAAACCCATGGATAGCTGGATCATGCAGTAGAGCTATTTCTAGTTTTTGTTAGTTTGTTTGTTTTGTTTTACAATAACCTCCATACTTTTCTCCATAATAGCTGTAGTAATTTATAGTCTCAGTAACAGTGTATGAAAGTTTCTTTTTCTCTATATCCTTGCCAAGATTTGTTATTTTTTTTTTCTTGACAATAGGTATTCTAACTGGGTGACTTATTATCTCATTGTAATTTTTTTAAACTTATTTTTTGGGGTACTGGATATTGAACCCAGAGGCACTTTACTACTGAACTACATCCCCCCATCCCTTTAAAAATTTTTTTTAATCTTTTTTTATTTTTTAAGATAAGGTCTCACCAAGTTGTTTAGGGCCTCGCTAATTTGCTGAGGCTGGCAAATTATGGTCCTCCCACCTCAGCCTCCTGAACCACTGGGATTATAGGCCTGTGTCCTGGTGCCAGGCTTCTCATTGTAGTTTTGATTTGCATTTCCCTGATGGCAGATTATATTGGACATTTTCATATATTTGTTGGCCCTTTGTGCTTTTTTTGAGAAGTGTCTATTCAGGTGATTTGCCCATTTCTAAATTGGTTCACTTGTTTTGTTGCTGTTGTTTGAGTTGCTTATACATTCTGGATATTAACTCTCTGTCCGATGAATAGTTGCCAAATATTCTCTCTCATTCCATAGGACGTCTCTTCACTGTGTTGATTGTTTCCTTTACTGCATTGAAGATTTTCAGCTTGATGTAATCCTGTTTGTCAAATTTTGCTTTTGTTTTCTGTGCTTTTAGAGTTCTATCCAGAAAAATTATGGTCTGTCATGAAGTGTTTCCCTGTTTTCCTCTAGTAGTTTCACAGTTTGGGGTCTTATATTCAGGCCTTTGATCCATTTTGAGTTGATTTTTTTGTACAGGGTGAGAAGGGTCAAGTTTAGCCTCATGTGTATATCCAGGTTTCATAACACCATTTATTGAAGAGGCTAGCCTTTCTCCAATGTACGTTTTTGTCAACTTTGTTGTGAATCACTTGTCTGTAAACATGATTTATTTCTGGGATCTCTGTTCATTCTGTTGGTCTGTTATTTATTTATTTATTTTTGTCAGTACCTTGCTGTTTTGGTTACTCTAGCTCTGTAATGTATGTTGAAATCAGGAACCACGATGCCTACAGTTTTGTTCTTTTTGTTCAAGATTACTTTAACTATATGGGGTCTTTTTGCTTCCATATGAATTGCAGGAGTGTTTCTTCTAGTTCTGTGATCTATATCATTGTTATCTTCATGGATATTGCATTGAATCTGTGGATCATTTTGGGTAGTATGGACATTTTAATGATGTTAATTCTTTCAATCCATGAACATGGAAGGCCTTTCCTTTTTATAAATGTCTTCACTTTCTTTCATCGGTGTTCTGTAATTTTCATTGCAGAGGTCTCTTACCTCCTTAGTTAAGTTTATTCCTAGGATATTTTATTTTATTTTGTGTGACTATGGCAAATGGGATTGCTCTCATGATTTCTTTCTCAGAAAATTTATTACTGATATATAGGAAATTAGTCCTCTTTCTTATCTCATTTGTGTGTGTGTGTGTGTGTGTGTGTGTGTGTGTGTGTGTCATCCTCTGACTATAGGTTTTTGGGAACCAAGACCTTCTTGTTAGTTTTTCTCATATTCCAAACAACTAGCAAATGGAATGGCATCTAATGAAAAATGCAACAAATAAATAATAGATAGTTATGCTTTGTATTCATGACAGATGCTACTGTGTGCTGCTTGGTTCCATGGCAGCAGATAGTAACTATGGGGAGGCGTGAGGAAGCACATCTGATGTAGGGTTCCTCGCTTAGCATTTGCCCCTCCAGTTTCTGCCTCTTTTCCAGGGCAAGGACAAAGCTAGAGGAATGCATATAGTTTTCAAACTAATAATGGATGTGGAAGTGATAGAGAAGGATGTTTATCTGCTCTTTCAAACTTCTCTCCCTGGGCCTCTAGAATGAACATGGTCAGGGAAAAGAACAATCCAACACATTGGCCATCCTGTTCTAAGCTTTTCTAGAATGGCTTTTCTGTATTTATAACTAGGGTGGCCAGCTGTCCTCATTTGCCCGGGACTGTTCTGATTTTAACACTGAAAATTCTGTTTCCCAGGAAACCATTTGCTGGGACATAGAAAGCACAGGCTTTTGGCAGTGGGTGCTGAAGGTCGAGGGGTTGGGTGGGGGGAAGGAATACAAAACCCATAAAGCAGCTGCAAAAAAAAAAAAAAAAGGAGCTGAAAGCAACATTGGTTTTAGCATCAGGTGGATACTGAGTAGGTTATTTGCCCTCTATAGCTGCTATCACTACAGTAGTACTATTGGTATTTCTAAAAACTAGCAGTTTTTATCCCACTGCTAATGTTGGCAACTGTGATTTGTGGTTCACGGTAATGGATCATCCATTGTGGCATCATTGAAAACTATGTGACTTCAGTGTGCAATTAAGGGTTTTGTAATCATGAACATTAAACATCCAGCTCTTACTCTGCTTGTTTATCAGTTGTTGTGTTTTGTATCAAGATAGTGCTTGTAGGACCTGGGGAGGGGGTGACTCAGTGGTATAGTCTGCATTTATCATACATGAGGCTCTGGGTTCAATCCCTGGCATCTCCACCCTCACACACACACACACACAAAAATTGTACCAGGACAGTGCTACCGTGTTAATATGGTACAATGCCAGCATGACCTAAAGCTCACTGAAAAGGATAAATGACTATGCTCTAATGACTGATGCAAGGACACATACAACTGGATCAGGGAGGTGAATGATCAAACAGAACATTACACAATCTACAGAAAAAGAATTGGGATTGGGTATGGTGGAGAAGGTAATGTGAAACCAACCACTTATGGAGATTGAATCTTACCCATCTGGGCTGAGATAAGCATATTCCTCTAAATCCAAAGCTTTTTTGTCTTCCTAAAAGACATCAGTAGTCACTTGAAAGCAGCAGGTGCTAGCTGGTCTTGGACACACTACATAAATGAATCATATTACTGTGTAGTTCCCCTGTTGTCCCTTGTTACTGAGTACAGATAGACTTCAGAAGTTGCTGATGGTGCCCTGTGAGCAGCAGAAAAGAAGATCTTGATTACAGATGCAGTGGCCCCTTATGACTGAAAGATGATTCTGTCAGGTCTTACAAGGGACAATGTTTTCTAGTATGTCAAGAAATGTATCAGATCCTGGCAAAATAAATATTCCCCCCAGCTCTTTGGAATTTTGATTTGGAAAATGAAGTTTCAAATCACATTGATTTCTGTGGAGATTTTGATGACATCTCAAAAAACGTAAAGTAAAATGATTGTTGATATATTGCCCAAATGCAAACTAAGCTTTGCTCATCTATCTGCATGTTGAGCACATAGTACAAAGGCAAATTTTGGAAATTCCATGTAAACTTCTTATCAAAGAAACTACAATGATGTTATCTACCAAATATCTAACTCACTTTGAGGACAACACACTTCCAAAAGGCATGGTTTGTTTACAGGTAATAATGAGACTTTCATCATGCAAGTTTTGGGTCATTTTTGGGTCAAGTTTTGGGTGTAAGTTTTCTAGTTTCATTTCATTCAGAAGTACTGAATGAAATGTTTGAATTAATAGAAGTGGAAGAATAGTCTTTGTTTTTAAATCTATGATATTAAAATGTTAGCCTGTCATCAAATCATATTTTCAAAGTGTGGAACAAAGAATATTCTTCTCTATTTGAAGACACATGGAAGGTGAGAATGGAGAAAAGTATCAAGTAAAACAAATTTATGTGTACTTTCTTTAGAAGTGCTTGATAATCTTTGATAAAGCCTGGGAGACCCTAGAAAAGGGTAAAGTAACTATGTCTGGATTGTGTAATTTCTTGTGTAGCATGTAACAAGAACTCATATGGACAAAAATTGGATCATATTTTGAAGTACAACTGCTCAAAAAATATTTGAAGTTACCAGAAACAGGATACCAAGTTAAGTTGGACTATCTCACCTAAACCACAACTATGATTTTCTAAATTCAGGCTTTGCTTTTACCTAAAACGATTTCTCCTGAAAGAAAGAAGTTTAACTTAACATCCATTTGGAATCTTTAAAAATGGCAGACAATCTTAAATGTGAAACATGAAACTGTAAAACTTCCAGAAAAGAACAAAAGATAAAGTCTTCAGGACTGAGAACTGGGTGCAGAGCACTTAGACTTGACACCAAATGTAAAATAAAAAAGGGGAATCATTGATAAACTGAAACTCATCAAAAGTAACCTCTCTGGGCAGGAGCCTGCTGAGAGGATGAAAAAACAAGCTTTAGACAGGAAGAAAATATCTGCAAACTGCATATCCGAGTCTGTGACCTCTGCCTATCTAGACTATACAAAGAACTATTAGAAAAGGCATCTCACCAAAGGGGATGTCCAGGTGACAGTAAGCACAGGGAAAGCTGTTCAGTATCATTAACCACTAAAGAAATGCAAATTAAAGCTACAAGATACCCATTATACATCTATCAAAATGGCTAAGATGAAAAAAGAAAAAACAGTGGTAATAGCACATATTGGCAAGAATGCAGAGAAATTGGTTCACTCCTACATTGCTAGTAGGAATGTAAAATGGGATGGTCACTCTAGAAAGTAGTTTTGTAGTTACTTTAAAAACTAAAAATGGATTTACCATACAACTCAGCATTTAAATTCTTGGACATTTATTCTGGCTAAAGAAGTGTGTTCACAAGGAGATGTGTTAGAGTGTGTTCATAACACTCATGATAGAAAAAAAAATGGAAATTACTTAAATGTCCTTCAGTAGGTGAATGGTTAAACTGACACATTAATACCATGGAAACCATTCTTATGAAAAGGAAGGAACCATGCCCTTCAATAGATGAATGGATAAAGAAACTGTGGTATATATACACAATGGAACATTACTCAGCATTAAAAGAGAATAAAATCATGGCATTTGCAAGTAAATGGATGGAGTTGGAGAATATCATGCTAAGTGAAGTAAGCCAATCTCCCCCAAAAAACAAACGCTGAATGTTTTCTTTGATATGTGGACGCTGGTCCATAATGGGGGGAGGAGGGGAACATGGGAGGAATGGAGGAACTTTGGATAGGGCAAAGGGGAAGGAGGGGAGAAAACAGAGCATGGAGGTAGGAAAGATGGTGTAATGAGATGGACATCAATTATCCTAAGTACATATATGAAGACATGAGTGGTGTGATTCTATGCTGTGTACAACCAGAGACATGAAAAATTGTGCTCTATATTTTGTACTATGAATTGAAATGCATTCTGCTGTCATGTATAACAAATTAGAATAAATAAATAATTTTTTTTAAAAGGAAGAAACTACCTATACATGCAACAACTTGTATTAAACCTCAAAGAAATTATGCTGAATGAAAAAAAAAAGCCAATTCCAAAAGGTGACATACTAGATGATTTCATTTATGTAACATTAATGAGGTACCATAATTATAGGAGAGAGGACAGATTAGTAGTTGTCAAGTATGAGGAATTAAGGGGAGGGGATGGGTGTGGCTCTATGGAGTTACAAGAGGGGGGTCTTCTGCTGATGGTTCAGTTGATCTTGGTAGTAATGGCTGTGGGTTTAAAAAACAACACTATGATAAACACATAGAGCTACATACATGTGTGTATGCATATACAAGAGTGCATATGACTGGTGAAATCTGAATGCTGTGTTTGGATTGTACCCATGTCAATTTCTTTATTTTGGTAATGTACTATAATTGTGTATGAGAACATCAGGGGATACTGAGGGCAAGGGACATGAAACCTCCTTGTACATTTCTTTGCAACCGCTTCTTATAAATCTATAATTATTTCAAAATACAAAGTTTTGTAAAACAATGGACAGTTTAAACATGAATGTCCTAGCCAACAACTTAACAAGCCTGTAGAGTCAAAATGGATATTTTTGAAGAACTGAAAATGAATTTCCATAAGTGAAAACCTGTTCTTGCATGCTAGTAAGTAAAATCATAGGTATTCCACACTCCACTGATTTTTCCCCTCTTTTTTTTTTTTTTTTTTTTGAGAGGATATTTAGTTTGATGTCATCACTTGGACCTATGCCATGGATCAGTGGACTGTGAGCTTAGAAAGTGCAGAGCTGAAAATCAATATGAATTCTACATATGACTTTATTCAGTTTTACTACCATATAAAGAAAGAGGAAGGTCTTAACTTCAAGCAGTTCAGAGAAGTATTTGTGGAGAAGGAACAAAGAGTAAAATATCCTACCAGGGAGCAGAAACTTTGTTTGATGTTGTTATTAAAAATAGGTATTATCTGTTTAATTACCCGTGCTTTTTTTATGTTTTCCTTTTTAAAAGCCTTAACATTTGTATATCTTCAGAATACATAATATAAGCTTACAAAATTTAAATAAGTCAGTAAAGAATTTTTAAATGAGTTAAACTGCTATGTCAGAACAGAAATATTGTAAAATATTGTTATATTTTTCTCACATCTCATTTAATTAGTCCTACTACTAATTACTATTAATTGCCATTTTAAACCAGTTTTATTGTTATTTTGCTTAAGTAATTACATTTATGCAACAGAAAGTTAAATAATACAGAGTATACAATTTCTTTGTTTCTTTTTTATGTTAAAGCAGTAATACATGCTACTTTTATGTTTGCCTTAGCCTGTCTTTGCTGCTCTAACAAAATGCTATAGAGAAAGCAATTTTGTAACAATAGAAATTTTATTTCTCTAGTTCTGGGGGCTGGGAAACTCAAGACCAAGGCACCAGCAGATCTGGTGTGTGGTGAGGGACTGATCGCAGATTCCAAAAGGGCACTTTCCTGCTGTATTCTTCAGAGGGGAGGCATGCTGTGTCCTGAAGTGGAAGGAAGAATGGAAGAGTAAAAAAAAAAAAAAAAAAAAAAGGAACGTGGGGGAGATTTCACTACCTTAATCTCTGAGAAATTCTATAATTTTATTCATGAGGGGCTCCATCCTTGTGACTAATCACTTCCTAAAGTCACCTCCTTTTAATACTGTTAACTTGATGATTCAGTTTCAAGGCATGGGTTTGGGGGACCTTCAGATGGTAGGTAGCCTGTTACTGCTGTGTCCTGAGTTGACTCTAGGAGTTGGTCATCTCCTGAGTAACTTAACATTAGTGACAGTAAGAAGCAAATAAGTCCAGCTGGAATTGACTTCCTGATCCAGCTATGACCTACCTGTGTGTTCTCTTTAGGTGGAGATGGTAGGAGTGAACAAAGCAGCTCACACATTGATTTGCTTCTCAGGCACCACCTCCTCTGCTGGTGTGAGGTACTGACCCAAGTGGGTTGCTTTTAGTGCCACAATTTACATGTATCCTGGAAGAATGCAACATTGTAGATAACAAGGCAGGAGTGAGAGAAAAGAAGTTTAAAAAGTGAAAACAACCTGAATTTTTTAAAAAAGAAATTTAGGTTCTGGCACACAATAAAAGATACATAAATGTTAGGTGAAAGGATGAAAAAAATGAGTAGATGAATGAATGGGAAAGTAAATGAAAAGTACATGAAATGTTGCTAAATTTCCCAGTCCAGCTAATTATGGAGACTATCTAAATAAAGGAATTAGAGAATATAGATGTGAAACCTTTTAGGTGTTTATCACATTTCTTGGTTGACTTAAACAGATATACCTATAGGTATATCATATTTTATGCTATTTTGGGATCCAGTTCCAGGCTGCATTCCAGGATTTCAGAGAAACAAATTTGCCTTTGTCAGAATGTTTCCAAACAATGCAGAGAGAGGAAACCACACCCTTTCAAAACACTCTCACACATGTGATTAAGCTCAGCTCAGTTTGTATGTTTTTTAATTTGCTCAGCTTGTATAAAACTTCATTTTCATATAATATGCATTTCCTTATGGATATATTAATCACATTTAAAATTAGAGCTTTTTATGGAAACAAGGTATACAGATATAATATTTATCTTTCCAAAACTTGTGAGACCTACCGATAACCTCATCCTGCATTGGCCTCACAGTGTCAGGGATGAGAAAATCCTCGGCTATTACTATTCAGATCGCTGAATGTTATAGCTTTAAAGGGTCTTAGAATTCACATTTGCCCACTCCTCAACCTCGTCAAGGCCCTTTCTTCTGTCCCCTGCCCTCCTCAGTGTGGAGATGGAGGAGGAAACTTTATTCCCAGAAGAAATTTCTTAGATTATTTCCATCATGTGCTTTCTGATGCCTTCCCCATATGTATCCACACTTTGTTAATGAAAGAGGTCATTATTTTAGCATTATGTGGGATGATAATGAATCTATGGCTTGCCCTCAGCTCTTTGTGTCCCCCTTTCAGAAAGAGATGGCAAGTCTTTCGGTAGCAGGAGGACAAAGTGCTCCCCAAAATGGAGGAGCCTCGATCGAGGTGCCTTGGTTTCTGCTGTACCAACCTTAAGCTTGGTTAGGTTTTCATATTTCTCTTTGAAGTTTAGTTTCATAAATAATGGAGCTGCTACCAGTTATTCCTAGCTTTTGAAATCTGTTCTTCCCAAATACCATATTTGCTCATCTTTTTTGTGTCATTAAACCTGTTGAATGTTAACTTCCAACCCAAAATAGCTGCAAAAGGCATTTGCAACATTTACTGTAGTTTGCTTGTGCCAAGTAGTATAAAATATTGTCATTTACTCATAAAGATTCTTTGCTTCTCAAAATGTACTTATAAAAATTATACTGTACCTTTTAAAATATAAATGAAGAGGTTGGGTAAATTAGCATGTAAATGTAGGTGATAATTGTGCAAACAGTAATTTTAAAGTACTGAAAATAGACATAGTCATCAAAAATTAAAGTATCAAAGTAATTTAAAAATAACTTCCAAATAAATAGCTGCTATTATAGAGAAATATTTAACTCTCTTGATTTTTTTTTTATTTTACAAATATAACATTTTGCTCATGATACTAAGATGAACCACAATCTTTATGAGGATTATTTTAAAGTTATGTGACTCAGTTAAATTGAGTGGTTGTAATTTGAGCTTTTTTATAGTAAAAATCCTTTACTATTTTCTTTTTCTTTTTTTTGGTACCGGGAATGACCTCAGGGCCACTTAACCACTGAGTCATATCCCCAGCCCTACTTTGTGTTTTATTTAGAGACAGGGTCTCACTGAATTGCTTAGTGCCTCACTTTTGCTGAGGCTGGCTTTGAACTCTCAATCCTCCTGCCTCAGCATCCCAAGCCACTGGGATTACAGGTGTGCACCACCACGCCCAGTTACTCTTAAGATCCTATAAATCTTTTGCCTTTTACTATTGTCTTTTAGTAAAAAGTACTTTAACTAAAATATCCATATGCACCTCAGTGACTTATGTACATTTTTTATAGGGCTCTAAATACGCTCTCATCTTTCTACTGAATCCATCATTTACAAGAGTACATAAAGTGAAATGTGTCCTGTGGGGAAGTGTACCCTACTGAATCATATATGATAGGGCAACCAGCATGCCCCTTAGAGGAGGAAGGTTTAGCCAGCTTGTCAGGAGAATGTGTGTTCTCTCCCTGCACTGGCTATCTTTGATGCAAAACTGCATCAGAAAAGAAAGTCAGGCCAGCTGCCACCAATCTCAAAGGCTTTTCTCTGGCACCTGGTCATTATTGAATAGAGGTAGAGCCAGTCTACTAAAGTTCTCCAAGAGGAAAAGAAGTTTTTCATAGTCCATCTGCCAAACTTAAGTTCTATCACTGGAGTAACTACCATACTTGGTTTAATTGCACTTCCTATATACAAAAGGAGGTAACCTACCCAAACCTTCCATTGCCTTTAGAAAAGTTTCTGTACATACTATTTTATAGTATCACAAATTCCTATTCAGATATTCTCATTGAATACACATTGTGTACCCTACAGTGATAAGAAGCTGGTCTTTTGAATGAGTGTGTGCATTTGTGATTAGTATTCCTATAGGTTTAGCCTTTTGTATCAGTTAGTCATTGCTATGTAACAAACCATCCCAATATTTACCATCTTAAAGAACAATCATGATTCCGAGGGCCGGCAAATTGGGTTCATTTCTGCTGAGTGCTATATCCCTAGGCTCACTCATGCATATTTTGTGCTGTTCGTGGCTTGGCTGAGGCTGGAGGGTCTAGAAATTCCTTACTTGTATGTTGGCAGGCTGTTAGCCAAGGCTTCCAATTTCTTTTTCATGTGACCTCTCCAGCAGCCTAGTCTGGGTTTTTCCTGTAGTGATTTCAGAGTTCTCAACAGCATAGGCTTACAAACCCCAGTTCCCAACTACTTTTCATGTCTCTGCTTGTATCATGTTTGCTCCTTCCCTGAAAGAGGTCACACTGCAGCCCAGATTCAAGGGATGGGGGGAAAAGACCAAACCTCTTAAAGAAAGAGTTGCAATAGTACCTCCAAACAGGGATGGAAAGAATCTGTGACAATTGTTTATAGTCTGCCTCCCTTATCTGGTAGAAGTGTTTCTGTTTTTAATGCTTTTGTTGATTTTCACGATTTAAAAAAAGTCAAATGTATACCAACATTCAAACATACCCTAGAGTAGAAAGAATAATACAGTACAATAAATCTCCCATATGCCCATCACCCAGATTCACCAGTTTTCAATGTTTTGCTATATTTGCCTCTTCTATTTTAAAATTTTACTCTTAATATAGCAAGTTCCAAATATCATGTGATTTCAACTTTGTATGTTTGAATATGCTTCTCCTAAAAAAAGGTCCCTTCCTTAGGTAGTTGTGATGACATCATCATATCTTGGTATCATCTAACTGTCCATCATCAAATATTCCCAATTGCTTTTTAAAAAAAGTCTTGCTAAAGTAGATTGGTTTGGAAAGAAATTCATGTAAGATCCATTTAAAGTCTCAAATTACTTTTCTTTCTTTCTTTCTTTCTTTTTTTTTTTTTTTTTGTATTGCTCTGTTTGGAAAAGCTGGTCTGATTCCTTCCACATTTGTTTAATCCTATGGAATCATTTAACTTGCACCTCCAGGTTAACCCAAGTTAACCCTATAGGCTGGATTTCATTCTATTCCTTTTTTTTTTTAATAAAAAATCTTAATAGTTAATACCGTGTGTTTCTAATTGCTTTATGGGAGTCATAAATATTTGCTTGTCTTACTTTTAGTGATGCTCAGATTGATCCTTTGATCTTTTGGTAATCATTGCCTAAATCTATTAAGTGCACAAGATGATGATTTTCTCTTATTACTTCCAGATTTATTAACTGGAGTTCATGTATGAGGAACTTCTCATCAGTCAGTTATTTGGTTATCTGAAATAAAGTTCATGCAAAGTATATCTTTTCTGTTAACTGACAGCTTAGGGAAGTAGGGAGGTGGTGTCCAAGTTATATCCATGGATGTCCCATAAGTTATTGTTTGTTTCCTGTAGTGATTTCAGGGTTCTCAACAGCATAGGCTTACAAACCCTTATATTTTTGTTGATTTTCACCATTAAAATGTTCAGTAAGTTATTGTTTGTTTCCTGTAGTGATTTCAGGGTTCTCAACAGCATAGGCTTACAAACCCTTATGCTTTTATTGATTTTCACAATTAAAAAAAAGTCAAATGTATACCTTTCTTACTCTCTTTTGTTATTATGAAGTCCTGGGTTTTAGATATTTGGTGTGTTTCAGTCAAATGCATTCTTTTTCTTTTCTCCTTCTTTCCTTCGTTCCCTCCCTTCCTCCCTCCCTCCCTACTTCACCTGTTTTCTTTTGGTTAGGGACAAATTGTATCATCTTTGGCCAATGAGAGCTACTTATTGGCTTCTGTATAATTTTGATCGATTATTCTTCAAGAACTTCTTTGCATTCTGTCACAAAATATTCCCAGATTATCTTGCACATTCTTTGCTCCAGACTATAATTAGCCATTCTTGGCTGGAAATTCAGTATGGACATTAAGTGTGCCCATTGCTGTTGAGTTTTCATTATTTCTAGTCCTTTCCAATGACCAAAGGAAATAAATACAAATATATATTATATATGGAGACAGAGACTGATTTTTTCAACTTAAATTAGAATTGCAAAATTTTTACTTAACTTCTTTGATTTTATACTTTTTTCTCTTAGATAGAAAATCTTGGTTCCTAAAAACGTTAACATACACTAATATGCATCATTACTAAAACATATATAACAATGTCAACGTTATTAGCATAGAGCAACATACATTATGGTACTATTATTACTTAGAATTGTTCTGTATGTATAACTTAAAAATTATTATATATATAGTAATAATGAGAATGTTATAAATGGATGTATGTTAATGTTAATATAAGTTAAGTACACTAATATATGGTGGTTAATATATATATTACATTATACACCAATGAATATATAAGTTTTATATTAGTTAATATAAATAAATTATGTTTCAAAGTAATAATGCTGGGATGGGGTTGTGGCTCAGTGGTAGAGCACTTGCCTGGCATGTATGAGGCACTGGGTTCGATCCTCAGCACCACATAAATAAGTAAATTAAATAAAGGTCCATCGACAATTAAATGAAATATTTTTTTAAAAAGTAATAATGCTAATGTTATTAGTAACAGACTACTGAATGAAATTTCAACCTTCTTTGCAATACTATTTTTCTTGGAATATGCTACAGTCCTCAGAAATCTTTTCTTTGTATAGTTAGGCCACTGATTTTACATACATTCAGTTTTCTTGTTTCAGTTTGTTTTCAGCTTTTACATATTGTATTTTTATTTCATTTTATTTTTTTAAATACATAAAATGTCTTTGTTTCCAAACTAAAAATAATTTGTAAGATATATATAGAAAATGTTCATGTAATTGCTTTCTTCTCCTTCCTGTAAAAGTAATTTTTGTTTTTAGTTTTCCTTCCAAAGTTTCTTTTTACAAATATCAGCAAATATGTGTATATATTTTATTCCCTTTAAAAATTATTTTACTTAACAAGGTCTGTCTCAAAATATAAAGGCCTGGGATGTGGCTCAGTAGTAAAGTGCCTCTGGGTTCAATCCCCAGTACCCTACAAAACTATTTTAAAAATAAAAATATATTTACCTCTTTTAGAAGGAGGATTTTATGAAATTCTATTAATTTTCCATATTTTGCTTATCTTAAAATACTGTTATAAAGGTTTCACAACACACACATATTGTTAAAAAGAATTATACTTTGGGGAGGCTGGGGTTGTAGCTCAGTGGTAGAGCACAGCCCTAGCATATGCTAGGCTCCGGGTTCAATCCTCAGCACCACATAAAAATAAATAAATAAATAAAATAAAGGTATTGTGTCAAACTACAATTAAAAAATATATTAAAAAAAGAATTATACTTTGGGGAAGGCTTTGACTTCTTTTAAGGAATATATTTGTGCTTGTTAGCTTTCTGTTGCTGTGACAAAATATCTGAGAAAAACAACCTAAAAGGAGGAATTATTTATCACTGGCTCATAGTTTCAGAGGTGGTGGCACAGTATATTGTGGCAGGAGTAGGTGGTAGAGGAAAGCTGTACACCTCATGATGGCCAGGAAGCAAAGAGAGGGAGAACTAGGCCCCAATATCCCCTTCAAGTCAAGAGGACATTCCCAGTGACCTAACTTCCTTCTGCTAGGCCCCACCTCCTACAGGTTCCACCACCTCTCAGTAGTACCCCAGACTAGGGACCATCTCTTTGGCATATGGATCTTTGAGGGGCATTTAGGATCCAAACCATAATAATATTTTATTCCCACCCTCCCTTAATCTAATGAGTTTGGTTCTCCTTGCCATCTTTGGAGGACAGACACCAAAATAAAAAGGTGCAGATAGGTTTCTTCTAATTTCCACTAGTGTTTGAGACCCAGAAAATGTCTTACAGCAGTTCTTTCCCAAAAATGAGCTTCAGAAAAAGAAAAGTTTCTTTTTTTTTTTTAAAGAGAGAGAGAAAAAGAATTTTTAATATTTATTTTTTAGTTTTCGGCAGACACAACATCTTTGTTTGTATGTGGTGCTGAGGATTGAACCCGGGCCGCACGCATGCCAGGCGAGCACGATACCGCTTGAGCCACATCCCCAGCCCTGAAAAGTTTTTTGAACATAGTAAGAAATGTGAAATTCAGTGTGTACTGTTTGTATTGTCCTCTGACTTTTTTGATCTATATTCTGCCTCATCCAGTCATGTTCTCAAACCTTGAACTCATGAAAAGTCTAGAAGCTCAAAACCAACGTTATCAAAATAGTTTTCACAAGATTTGGAGGGTAGGTGGAATTGGCAAAATCGGAAGAATGTAAAAGAAATTCAAGAATTAAATTTGGCAGAACTTGATATAGTTTAGTTAATAATGTTGCACCAATGAGAATCTTTTCTTTTTTAACAAATGCCCTGTAGTTATGCAAGATATTAACCTTAGAGAAAGCTGCGTCAGTGGAAAGATGTTTAGGAACTCTCTGTTCTCTTTAAAAACTTTTTTGTAAAACTAAAGTTATTCTGAAGTACTTTTTATTTACACACACACACACACACACACACACACACACACAGTTGACCAAAAGATAAGCCTTAGACTGCATGCAGTACAAAAGGATACATAAAGGAGGTGAGCAAATCAATAAAATAAATAACCTAATAGGACAAAATGGGTAAATGACAGCATCAGGGAAGTGATATGCCATTTCTGCCTACTAAGTGGACAGAAATATAAAAGATTAATATTCTCAAGGGTTCATATGGGCGTGTGTGTGTGGGGGGAAATATGATAAGTTGATTCGGTTTTCTTGGAGCACAAGCTGGCAGTATCTAGTTTAAATGTTTTTATTACTTTATAAAAGTCTATTTTTTGTTTTTTAAATAAGCATATCCTTCAAGCCAGAAAATTCCTTTTTGAAATGCCTCTCCTAGAGAAACACATGTGAAAAAAAAGCATATGTAAGAATTTTCATTTCAACATTATAATAGCAGAAATCAGCCTAAACTTTCATATTATTAAGTTCTAGAAAGCTATTTTAAGATGAGGAGGCAGATTTTAATTGTTTGAAAGAATTACCAAGACAAAATATTAAGTGAAAAAAAACGAATTTCACAATCATAAATATTGTCTATCATTTGTTTAAACACCACAAAACCATATATTCCTATATATCCGTTCCTCTATTCCTCTAATTTGCACACACACACACACAAATAAAAACATGGAAAGCCATCTGGAAACAAACTTTCGGGTTAGGTTTAAATAATCATTTTCTTGGGTAATCAGAAGGGAAATGCAGTGGATGAGATCCTGTTGGTTTTTCAAATATATCTTACATGAACCTTTTACCGAAGGAATGTATACCAGTATTATTTGTGAAATTAAGGGGGATTCCAAATGGTCTGGACATTTATTAATAGAGAGACCCAGAGCTGGTCGGCAGCTCTTGAGAAGTCTGTCACAAACTGGTAGAAAAGCATCTAGAGAAGAGATGGGCTTTGTGCTACCTATATGATCTGGGGCCCAGTGCAAAATGAACATCAGGGCTCCTTGTTCAACAAGCAGAAATACATGCTCTTAAATGAACATATACCATGTAGCCTTTGCTTTTCTCCTATAGTTTACATCTTTCCATGTTTTTTATTTACTATTTAATGTCATTCTAAGTAAAAAAAAAAAACCCAAAATTGAATTATTAGCTTGAATCTTACTATTCATTTTGTGCAACACCAGTTTTTTGAATACTTAGTTCATATGAGGAGATACTGAAATTATACAATTCATACTTTGTGGCTTGTCTCTGGAGTATGCTTCAAGCTGGCCAAAAGAGACAAAATCAGCCAGTCTTGAAGAGATTGGAAGGTAAGAGAGAAGACTGCATTCCCAGTCACAGCACTGGTACAGGGAGCACGCTATGTCAGGCTTGGGGAGCATAATCACAGCATGACAGACCTACCCAGTGCCCTGGGTCCCACTTGTACATGTGTTGGGCCTGCTGGCTTGTTGAGTGTCCTCAAAAGTCTACAATGTCCTGCAAGGAATAAAGTCTGGGGAAGTTGAGTCACATGCCTCCTGCTCTAACCCACAGCAGTCACCGAGGATTGTTAAAATTCCATGGCTAGACATCTTGGTTCCTGATTCTCTGCTAGGCCTCTTGGAGGCCTATCAAGAAGTGGGCTCCAGCCAGCTGACCGCCAGACAGGAAGTGGTTCTGCCTGTCTGGGGTTCTTGTACAATCAAAGATACTGGTGTACACACATTGGTTCCCACCCCCTGCTCAGATCTTTGTCATGGACAGAAGTGGTAGAACAGGGTGGAAGAAGACCAGCAGGGACATTAGGGGGTACAGTATGGGATATCTCAGAAATCCTCCTGACAAGTGACTAGATATAGGAATATGTGACAGCAGAGGCCCCAAGTCCCGAGTGCACACTCCACTGTCACATAAACTTTCATTTACAAAACACTTATCCAAAACTGAAATTTTTAAGATTTAAAACCACAGTTGCAGGCCATTCTGCAGGGCACTTCTGTGCTAGAGCCCTTTATACCTTCGCTGATACACACCTTGGGAGGTAGCCAGGAGACATCAGTGGTTGTTTCCCCCCCCCCCCTCTGGGTTTAAGATGGGAGACACTAAAAGAAGCTTGAATTCTGAGGTACACTTACTTGGCTAAAATGAGAATGAAGTTAATGGAGTCAGGATACAACCAGGAGGGTCAGCCCCACCCCTGCCCAACCTTAGTTCCCATCCCAGGAGAAGAAAAGCAGGTGCTCTGGATAGGTCTGTTAGTGTTTTAGTAGGAAGGGAAGGGAGTTTCCATTCTTCAAGTTCTATTCTCTTTATGGATTCTGGAAAGAAATGTTTTTGCTTGGGTTGGGGATGGGGGTCTATGAGGAATCACTAGGAGAGTATAGGAAATGTATAATAGCTGTTGTAGAGAATAGAAGATACACTGCTCAGAGATGAATCAGAAGCTGCTTGCCAGCCTGGCTGGTTCAATAGTTACAGGCTTTTGGAGCCTCCAAACTGCCTGGTTATATAATATTTAGGACCCTAAAGAGAAAGTTCCACCTTGCCAAAGTCAGAGGAAAGGTGGATCCAAAGGAGGAGTTCTTTTTAGGAAAATACTCTTATTTATTCTGAAATGAATAAAAAAATGACTTGACTTTAGTGCTTACATGTCTTTTTTTAAAAAAATGAAATAACTTTGGCAAATGGATATAATTTTCATTGTAGTGAAATGTACTTGATATAAAATTTGCCATTTTAACTAATGTGCATAATTTGTAATGTTTATTTTAAAATAAGATTAAAGAGTTGGTAATCCTCTACCATCCTAAACTGTTTTTTTTAAAAATTTTACTGGTATTAAATCCAGAAGCTTTCTGAGTCTTAAAAATGGTAACCCTTTAACATTGCTATACAACTTTATTGGCAGAGGAAAATTCTGAAGAAATTTATATAATTTTAATGATATGGCATAGGAGTGATATTAGGATGACTTATATTTTTATTTTATAGTGCTTTGATAAAGTTTTCCTACTTTTAGGATTCTGTATATATTTTCTTCTATAACTTTATCAAGATTGCCTCATGCTCCACTGTGGTGTATCCTAATACTTCCTCTTAGCAGTTCATGCATAAATGCATAGCTCCTACCAAAAGTAAAACAAAGATGCTTTTCTGAAGATCTGTTTTGCAATGGAAACATAAACATACATATGTAAAATGTAGATAATGGATATAGTTGTTCATTAGGTCAAAACTTTAATAAGTTTTACTAAGATTTACAAAGATTTTACACAAACCATGTTTCTTTCATTTTAAGCCGCAGACACCAGATATCCCACAGGAAGTTGTCTTTGTAAGTGTTGTGGTTTTTTAGTTTCCTGTTCAGTAGCAGTAGATGATCAGAAATAAATCTGTACATGGAGAGAAGTTCTTGGTTAAACTTTATTGGAACTCATTAAATGAGAATCTCTAATTTACGTGTATTTCTTTCTATTTCATTGATGTACAGGAATTATGACCACATTAATCTTGATATAATTTGAAAAAATTTTGGTATTCAATTGATAAACTCCTAATTATTAATGTTAAGGGTGAGTCTTTGAGATTAATGCTTTATGCTCTCTACTTCATAGCAAAGCACCTTCTCAAAAATGAACTGTAGAAATACAAATATGTTTTTAATTCTCAACAAGTGTTTTAACTTTACCTTTATCAACAAAAACTTTCCCTTGGTTATTTAGAGAGAAGGAGATACATCAAAATACAATTTGATTTAAATACTTAAAATAACTATACAGTTTAACACATAGTTCAGTTTAGATACAATTTAATTTAGCTATTTAGAATATCATTTATAGGCCGGGCAGGGTGGCACACTCCTTTAATTCCAGTGACTTGGGAGGCTGTGGCAGAAGGATTGCTAAAGGACAGCCTGGGCAACTTAGGGACACCCTGACTCAAAAATAAGAATAAACAAGGGCTCAGGGGTAGAGTTTTCCTGGATTCAATCCCCAGTACCACAATTCTTTTTTAATTAAAAAAAATACAATTTCAAAGGGATTCTGTTATTCACTGAAATAAAGCATAATCTCAATTTTTTATTGATCTTTTTTCCTTTTGGGGAGGTGCTAAGGTACTAAGGATAGAACCTGGCCCTCCAGCATGCTATATAAGCACTCTACCACTGAGCCACATTCCCACCTGCTTGATTATCATTTTTGAAGCAAAGCATTCTCAATGTGGAATATTTTTGCTTGATATCATTGTTTAAAACCATGGCAAAATTAAAACTATAATCAAATATATTAGTTTGGTGACAAATTGTTGTCATCTAGCACTTAAAAATATAAGAATGATAAATGAGAAAAAGGTATAGACGTCAGTGCATTTGTAGATATTATCCCCAGATTTAGGTGTCATTAAAGACACCCCACCTTGTTCTATGCAAGTTATCCATATTGTACATTTTATTAAATTGTGAAGACAATCTGAAAGGTCTTCTACAACCACCTTTTAAATAAAACATTTCTACCAAAATTTAAAAAATGGTGTTTGTTCATAGGGAATTTTAATCACCATTCTTAAGCAAATAAATAAGAGTGTCCAAAGACAAAACAATCATACATGATTTTACTTTAAAACAAATGATTTAGACCATCTTTAGGCAGGAAAAAAAGAATGAAAAGAGTAAGGGTTTACTTTGAAGAATGTCCTGTTGTAGTTCATATAGCTTAGAGTTACAAAATATATGGTACTTTGTTGAAGCCTTAATTGATGTTTACATACCATATATGGATATTTCTTGGTTACAATTAAGTTTGATGTTTTCATACAGTTGAATTCTAAAGAAAAAAAGTTTAAAATCTATTGTGTATGTCCCCCCCCATTTCTTGTGTGCCTTTTTTGGCACTAGAATTTTGTATAGATGTTATTTAATTTTACTAAGAATTTCTGACATTTGTAAGGAGCTTTACTTTTTTTTTCTGACATATTTATTTCCTTTGTTAAACTAAATTTAGTTAATGGCATTGTGCCACTAGACAGTGTTGTTTCTTTCATACTGCAGACCCACAAAACTGCCCACTCAAACCCTCCAGCATATCCAGCTTAGAGGAGCTTTACATTTTACAAAGTGTAAATTAATGAGGGTGGTAATGTTTCCCTACATACAGATTCTTTGGTGTTTAGCAAGGCCGCACGCAGACATTGGGGTAGTGTGTGTAGCGGGTGATTAAACTGAAAGGTGGACTGCGCATCTTTACATCCTTTTCTGCCCAGCTTGAGCAGGAGGAAAACGGTTTAAAAACGCAGGACAGCCTGGCCCCTTTACTCGCCAAGAATTTCAGCAAACTTGGTGGCTAAAACCATACTTCTGAGATCCCTGTCTAGCTGGGGGGAAGGAGGTGTAGCTTTGGATATATCTCGGGGCCTAAAGTGAGGTGGGCCCGGTTACCATAGGCCTCTTGGGTGTTTCTCAGATCGCTTGCCCCTAGAAGTGCTCCTGATGTGTGACCAGTTTTGTTATGGCAGTCGGTTTGTCCTAAAGGAGAGCAGCGTCCTAAGCCTGTTAGAGCGCCTCAGAGACGCAAGAATGCATTCTGTCTTCAAAGGGGCAACAACGCCCAGACACAAGGCGACAGCTGTGACCATGAATATTTCCACAGTTAAGGAAACGACAGTCAGGTATTTGCCAGGCCAGTCTTTCCTGCCACACTGCAGCGTTGGGCTGATCCAGCCTGGCTTGTTGAGGAGCAAGTGGACAGGTCTCTGTTGGTAGTCGAAAAAGCGGGGTTGAGGACCTCAATGGGGGTCAAAATCTGTCGGACTTCGATTAAAAACAAACAAACAAAAACTCCGGAAAGCCTCCCAGGGCGGTGGAAGCTGCCTTCAAGTTTCTTGGGTAACGGGGCTTTTCCTTGGACGCCTCTGGTCGGACCCCGGCCGCGGCCCCGCCCCCCGAGCTCGCCCCGCCCCCGGCCCGCCCCCGCTCGGCCGGGCATGCTCAGTGAGTGGGCCGGGCTGGCAGGTTTGCGTGGCTGCCCGGAGTTGCCGGCGTCGGCTCAGCCCGCCGACGCCGCGCCCCTTCGCGGCCGCGCGCTCCGGGGAAGTTACGTGTGGAAGCCGGCTTCCGAGGAGACGCCGGAGGCCTCGGGCGCTGCCGAGTGGCGTGCGGGTGGGGCCGACGTGGCCGGGCTGGTAGAGCTTTGGGAGGCCGAACGGGCGGCTGCAGTCGGAGGGAGGCGCCGTTCGGGCGCGCCCCGAGAAGACCCGGGCGGGGCGGACGCTTCCTGGACTTTTGTCCGAGTTGAATCCCCTCCCCGTGGGCCGGGCCTTTCTGCCCGCTCCCGCCCCAGTCCCGCTCGCTCCCGGGAGATGTTTATTTGGGCTGTGGCGTGAGGACCGGGCGTGCCGGTTGCGCGGAGTTTCGGGTCCGAGGAACCTCGCGCGGCGCTGGAGAGAGACAAGATGTCCGCCAGGGCCGCGGCCGCCAAGGTGAGAGCCTCCGCGGCCGCCTGGGCCAGACCCGGCCGCGGCGAGTGCGGCCGCCTGCCGGCGTCGGGCCGCGCCCCGCCCTCCCCCGCAGGCGAAAGCCCAGGCGCCGGGGGCGGCGGCGGCGGCGGCGGCGGCTGCGCTTGAGGGGGTGGGGAACCGGACTGGCGCTGGGCGGTGGGTTGCTCTGGTGGTGCCAGGGCTGGGGAAGCCCGTGGGAGGGGGCTGCGGGCGCGTAGAACCGCCGTCGGGACAGGTGCACCGCTGCCGGTGTCTGGTTCCTGCTCGCGGCCGGCAGGGACGCGCAACAGGTCTTGCGCGGGGAAAGTCTGCGCCCACTTAGGGTTCTCTCTTGCCGGTGGCGAGCTTGAGTCCAGGTTTGGGGTGCTACCTCCAGCAGGCCGGTAGCTGCCGTCTTGGAAGGAGTGGTTTGTCCCTGGCGAAACCGTGTAGTTTCGATCTGATGTCACCCGCTTTGGTATGCGCTAGGTAGCGATAAGACGTTGAGACAGCATACAACCTGCGAGTAGTAGGTCGGATATTTTCAAGCTGTATTATTTAAGGTACCTTTGAAGAAATTAAGTTCTTAACATTCTTTAGTAGTATGAGTTAACTTCCAAAAATAACGCAAAATACCCCTACACTTGAGCAGTCAGATGAATTCGTAAACTAAAATTAGTAAAGATCCGTGGATTTAGCACAAAAAGTAACTTTTCCTATTAATTTCCCCATGTGCTCTGAAGTATTGTTATTTTCTCAATTCCTTTATATTAACTTGTGTGTTACATTGAAAAGCTCAAATTTCCCCAAACCAGTTAAAATCCCCCTTTCCTTTTGTACATTTTAACCTTTTTCATCATAAAGTGACATTTGCTCATCAAACAATAACAGGAATACCAAAATGTGCAAAATAAAAATCTTCCCTTAAAAAAAAATCACCTCGTTACTTTAAATATTATATAGAGGTGGGATTTTTTTTTGTATTTATTTTTTGTTTGAAATGTTTATTCATTATATCCAGAAGGTATGATATGCGCCTGAAGATTCTTAACTCTTAACAGGACTTTTTCTGACTGGCAGAAATTAGCGGTTATATTTAGTATTGAGTTGATTTTTTTTAGGAAATATAGTAATCTTTGTAATCTTCCTTTTTTTTTTTTAAGAAAAATTTAATTTGTACTTTTTTGAGCTTTAATTGATGAAGTACAGTCTAAACATAAAACTTGACCCAAAGATTTAGATTAAAAGGAAAATTTTGCTTTGTTTTAAAAATAAGATCACATTATTTACCTTTTCTGGGGCTTCCTTTCCTAGGAGGAAAGACTTTGTTTCCGTATTACACAGAATATCACTTTGTTCCTGAAGTGTGATATCTGGTACTTGATACGCAAGATAACACAGTTTTAAAGGGTTATGTCAATTATGGAGAGAAATGTTTTCAATAGATACTCATAGTAAGATGATTTAGAAGGAGTACTGCTTTTACTCTTAAATTATGGTATTGAGATTTTTTTGAATATTGAGAAATTTCCTTAAATATTACATTGTAGGGATGTTAGCATGAAATATTTATAAAATGGAAGTTGAAAATGTATATCTTTAAATGCTGCATTATGGGACCATCTTGAAATCTTACATAGAACAGTTCTTTCCCTAAATCCCATTTAAATTTTTAAGGTGATCCAAATGCTTAGGAACCACAGTTCCTTTACTCCCTAAGTTAAAAACAAAAACAAATCAAAACAAAACAAACCCCACAGCATTAATTTTGTACTTCTTTGCTTTTAGCCCAATAGTTGTGCAACTCTTGACTACTTTTAAGTTCTTATAATGGTTGAAGTTTTTAATGCCATGAATATGCTTCACCTCAGATCATCATTGCCTAGTACAGACATTTAACTTGTTTCTAGGATTTTGCTATTGCAGAAAGTATATCTTATGTGCTGATATTTATACTTTTGTATATATACACTTATTCCTATATGACATATTCTTTTTTTAATATTTATTTTTAGTTTTAGGTGGATACTATATCTTTATTTTTATGTGGTGTTGAGGATCGAACCCAGTGCCTCCTGCATGCCAGGCGAGCGCACTACCACTTGAGCCACATATCCAGCCCCATGGCAAATTCTTTAAAATGAAAACTGGTGGGTCAAAGAGTATGTGCGTTTGAAATACACCACTAATTTTTTCCCAGAGAGACTACCTAGGAACAAATATAACAAATCTTGATGAGTTGCCTGAATTTTAATGATGGACAAAAAATTTGATCAATGGGATAAAACAGTATAATTTCTGGATGAAGAGTCAATATTGTAGAATTTACCATTTTCCTCCTAGTTGATGGATAAAAGCAGTATAATTCCAAATAGAATTCCAGGGTGGTAGTGTAGAAAATTCAACATATTGGTCAGGGAGTTTACCTGATAAGTAAAATGATCAATAGCCAGGAAATTTTGGAAAAAGGAGGCCTTGTCAGAAATTGTAATTTGATGTAAATTCAAAGCCAAGTAGTATATCAGCTCAAGAACAGAGATGGACTTTTAATGATTGTGTTGAGCTGCATTTATCAGATACTGTTCTATGTGCTTAATTACATTCTCACAGTAATCTTTTGAAGTAAGCACTGGGTTAAGAAATTGAAACAAAGTAACTTGCCTCTGTTCAGGTAGCCTATAAGAGGGAAAATTACAGTTATGAGGTAAATTTATAGGGTAGATTTTTGAGGAAAGGATGGGTTATTCAGTAGTGCTAAAACTGTTGATTATCCACTTTTTAAAATGTTTGTTTTCTGCCTTAAAGGTCCATCCTTTCCCTCAACCCAAATGAAGCCTAAATTTTTTGGGTGGGGGGTGGGGGGGGGAGGGGAGGAAGCAAACAAAATAAGTCACAAAATACTTGTAGAAAATATGGAGCACATTTTTTTTTTAAATATGCCTGGATTGGCAAGGACTTCTCTTCATGATATTAAGTAATAAAGGGAAAAAAGCTTTTACATGCATGATATACATCTGAATTTGTGAACAAAATTTTGTTCAGTAATGCACCTGATACAAAATTATTTGAAAGTTGAAAATAGAAATTTGAGGGTGGTTCCCTGCTTTTTTAAAGAATTGTCTAATTATGTAAGAAAATGCTTTGAATAATTATTAGGAATATTTTCATTGGTTGAATCATAGAAAGTGTTTGGATGAGTAGGATTGGCTGCTGAATTTTCAAGCTATTTCTCATTGGAGGAAACAATAAAATTTAAGATTGTTATTATATATGCTTATTATTTTGTTGTATGCTTTAGTGTTTTTATGTCTCAGGGATAATTTTCTTCCCCAGTGGCTACGTCTGAAATTAAAATGTAGGTTAATATGGAAATGATTTATACCCGTTTTTACCATTATACTACTAATGTATAATCTCAAGAATCAATTTATTTTATCAGTTAAAGTACAATGGACTTTTTTCAATAGTTGAACATTTTTAAAAGTTAAGAACTGCAGAAAATAGCTAAGCTAATGAATAAAAAAGCTAATTATGAAATCAGTATTTACAGTTAGAAATTGTTTCTTGAGTAACAGTAACAATAGAGTTTTAATTTTGGTACTTAACAGATCAGTGCATATTTGCTTCATTCTGCTTTAAAAGTAAAATAAAGATTCACTGTGGTTTATGAACATTCACTTAATTGTGTCTGCCAACTTTTAATGGTCTTCACTGTAGTAATACTTTGATGAGTCTGCTCAGCTTGTACAATATTTTTCACTAGGATTACTTTTGTAGTGTTTTTGACAAAGCATTTAATTTATTAGTATACTTGGCATTTTAGATTCTTATATAGTTGACTGATAACTCCATTTTTTTAACTCTTAAACTTGTTTTTAGGATATTTATATAAGAGTTACTTTTCAAATCATACCGTGCCTTTTCTCCCAACTAATGTTTTCTTGTTGGGAGCTTGCAGACTGAACTTTTATTTCAGATTTAAGGAAGACTTAGGCTGCATATCAGTGATAGAGATCAGCCATCCACACCAACAGATAATGAGGTTGAAAGCAATCTGTGGTTTTCAGGGCTATAATGCAGTATATATAGCACTGCTTCTGGTTTGGTTTGAAGGAAAAACAATTATAGTAGTTTCAGTCTTTTTTTTTTTTTTTTTTTTCCCCCATCTCTTTTTTCCCCAATCCTGGAAACAATGTTCTGGCTCTGAGTTTTTACTTGCTCTTTAATCTTTTTTTTTTTTTTTCTATTTAGAGACCAAACATAAACTCAGTACAGTTCTAAGAATAAAACTGAGTAGAAATAAGATAGATCACAATGCTGCCAAGGCAAATGTCTTTTAAAATAATAGTTTTTGTGAAAAATTTGGAAGCGTAAACCTGTTTCTTGACATAAACCTGATGTGATAAAAAATTGATCTACTAAAAGATTAGGAATCTAGCTGTAAATTATTATGTGTAGTGTGACCATCTCTGACTGCTCAGTCACAGAACTTTCCAGGTCCACACAGCACTTTCACACACTCAGCACCGAGTCCTGACTGAGCAGCATAGTAGCTGAAGATAAGCCAGTGGAATGAACAAAATTATTTTTTATTAGCAATATCTAGACTGATATTCCTGAAATATTTGACTGGAACTTGGTTTGCATCTCTGAGATGAAAAGCAAGTTCCAAAGACAATCCTGAAAATCCTTATTTAATATTTAATTTTAACTTTTAATATCATGGATTTTTAATCTAATTTGACCTGTTTCAGAACAATATTTCCTATATAAACTGGTAATAAAAATAGGCCTTTGCTATCTCTAACCTAGAGTTCTTCTTTACTTATTTATTGTAGAGAAGAGTGGCTTCAGGTTGCTCCTTTTTGGGTTAGCAAGGTAACTTTATTTCCATTCCTTCTTAAACAGATAAATTCTTAATAATGAGAAGTATGTGGGGAGGACATAGGTAGAAAGTTTCATTTCACATCCTACAAATGGATGGAAACAATGGACTCTGAATGATTACACCACAGAGCACTGATTTAGATCAGAAGAAAAAAATAAGGTTTGTGTTATAGATACATTTCAGTTACCAGAATAACCTATTTTGCACTGAAAGAAGCCTGGGAAGTAGGTTGATTGATGATTGAACTCAAACATCCTAGTTTATCATATGCAGAAAGATGAAAAAAGAAGCTGATATTACTTTCTTTGGATATTAATTAGGGCCATAAGATTAGCAAATATCTGAAGTAATTTTTTTTTCTCAGCTGAAATATTTTCAGGTTTTATTTTTTAAATAGTGTACATTCCCAAAGATCAAAAAGTTCATTTTCTGTCTTGGTTATTTGGGGAATTTTTACTTTTTTGAAATTGTCACTGATATTTGGGGGGTTTATAGATAGTTTCTGATGACTGAATATTACATGCTAAACTTGATGATTAGCTCCTCTAATTCAGTATGTAATTCTAAAATTTAAGATACCAGTAATGACTAGTTCTTTTTGTTAGCTCAACAAACATTAATTGAGCACATTTTGTTTTAGATCCCTGTCCTCTAGAAGCTCATAGTTTTCAGCTCCTCTATGTTGTAATAGTCAATGTGAAATGTGTAATTCATTGTTGTAAGAACCAACACATTTGCATTGTTTACTCTTAAAAAGTAAGTATGAGCAAGCAAACTCACACTCATCCTGTAATAGCATTCTGGTGTTTTCTTGGTTGAGTGAGTTGGTGGAGAACTGTGTCTGTGTAGTTTCTGCATTTTTCCTGTTTGAACTGAATCTGGATACATCCTCAGAGGTGTTTTTAGTAAGTTTGGTATATTTCAATTGGAGAAAGAGATTGAAATTACAAAAGTACCTGAAACTTACAGTTCTTTATACTCCTCAAATATACTGACCTGGAACATGGACACTATGCTAGCTTTACTCTTTACAGTTAGGGTCTAACAAGTTGTGAAATATGTAACAATATTGATTTTTAAATGGTATTTTATGTTCAACATATACTCATGCCCAATGTGTTCCAGGTACCTTTGTACCTGGAACAGTGAGCAGTGAACACACCTCTGTTCTGATGGATGATAGAGTATTTTAATAGTGAGTGTAGACAGCAACAAATTAAATACTGTAACACAATAATAAGTGTTAGAATTCTTAACATGCTATTTCTGTTTAACAGTCCCTCCTCCCCAAAGTGTTACTTATTTTCTGATTTTTCTTTATAATTTTGCTACCTAAATATGCATTCCATCAACACTGTAGTTTTGTTTCTTTCTAATTTTAACACAAACAGAATCTTCCTGTGCGGTCTGTTGTGTGGAATTTTTTGTTTTGTTTTTTTGACTGAGCACTGTTTGAAGATGATCCATCTTGTGGGTAACTGGTTCTTTAGTTTTTTTTTTGGGGGGGGGTACTGGGGATTGAACTTGGGGCACTTAACCACTGAGCCATATCCCCAGCCCTTTTTTTTGTATTTTTTTTAGAGACAGGGTCTCATTGAGTTGGTTAGGACCTTGCTAAGCTGTGGAGACTGGCTTTGAACTTGCTATCCTTCTGCCTCAGCCTCCAAGTCGCTGGGATTACAGATGTGTGCCTCTTTGTCCATTGGTTCATTAGTTTTCATTGTATTTATTTATAAACTTCACACTGATTTATTATATAAGGACTTACTATCATATTGGCTTTGGGGAAAAATAATTTATTTTAGACTTTTATGGGGATTTTTTGAAGGCAAATATTATATACATATGTCAAAGGAGAAAGAATTAAGTGTCATAGCCAGTCATTGGCATACTAGCAGTTGTATGAAAGGTATAAGCTGCTTTTGGTGTTCTTATGTTTACCCTGACATTAAGTTTGTCTTAATTTGTGGAACATTTTATGATTCTTAGAACCATTATTGTAAAGTGTTTCAGTAGGTATATACTTATCTCCCCTGATCAGACCACTAAAAGCCACTTTTTATAAATACATGTTTTGGACAAAAGTAAAAAGATGTCTGCCTTTTGAAATAAAATAGTAGGAGATTTTTCTTGGTAGTCACATAAAGGAACTTGAGGAGACTTCACTGATTTTTTTTTTAATAGTGATAAATGTTGAATAATTTAGTTAAACAAAAGTACAGAAACCCATATTTTGATGCTGTATCACCTTAAAATCAGAAGACAGTGATCCTGGCAAGTATTTTATATTAAAGTTATAAGTGTCAGAAATATGTGTAAATAACAGTGGCCCCTCATGTTTAGTGCTGACTCGGACAGATAACTGAGCTAAGTGTTTTATGTGAATGTCACATTTGATCTTAACAATTTTGTTAGGTACTACTGTTAATCTGAGGTTACATTTACTTATTATAGCTAGTTGAACATCTTACCTCATAACTCATACAAGCATATATATATATATATATATATATATATATATATATATATATATATATATATACATCTCTTCATACATTCTAAGTAAGCGTCAGATGAGTTTGGAATGGTGTTAGGTGAGTCTTAGATCAGACAAATGATATGAGTCATGAAAGCTGGAAGAGAGTGCAGACTGGACTGAAGGAAGCAGCTATTGCTCAGCTCCAGCTGATTGTTGTTTTGGAGGAAGGAAGGCTGGATCTTCCAGTTTTTCAAAATGGATTGTAAATCTGGATTTTTACATTGTCCTGACTTATAGATTGCCAGCTAATTTATGCCTTTTCATTTCAAAATATAGTGCTATATGTATAAGTACATAAAGTAATTGTACATTAATGAATTATTATACAGTCAACTCCATATAAACAACATTCACCTGTTGGTAGGGCAGATCCTATACAGAGAGAGACTCAGTAATATAAAGACTGAAAGAATTTTCGTTGAATAACCCTAAGTTTATGTCACTTCCTATCTGAGTTTGGGTTCTAGAATCTCTGTCCTGTATCTACCACTTAATAGCTGTTTTCTCATCTGTTTAAAAAAAAATGTGTGAGTATAAATATGCAAACAGTACTCGTCTTGAGATACTTGTGTACTCAGAATCTAACACATAGTAAACTATTATGTTAGTTCAGTCTTTTTTAAAACATTTTAGGTGAAGCTCAGATAAGGTGCATATTGAAATTATGGTTTTGTGTGTATGCATATATGTACATAAATATTTATTTCTGAACAATGATTAGCCTGTAAATTAGTAGTGGTTTTAGCACAGCAAGATGTTTTGTGGTTTGAGGGAAGGTTCGTGGGCTTCTGAAATGCTTACTGAAAAATTTATTACAGTGACATTAAAAGATATAGTCTTTAGTCTGATGGATTAGGCAATAGGCATTAAAGACCATTTCAAATCCATCATACCTGGCTCAGTTTTGATATTTACCTAGTATGGTGAATGAATGATTAGAAAGTTTTGTTTAGCTTTTGACCTGCATATCATGTCTTTCCACGTGTTCCATCTGTACTTTTGCTATTTACATCTCTTCTCCCCAACAATGCCTGCCACCCTATTGATATAATAGCCTCCTAGAGAGTATGGCACCCCCTCTTTCTCTTACAAACTTTTTCTAAAATAATTTTCCAAAATTCAGGTTTGATTAGTTTCTCCCCCACCTCATTTACACATTCAGAGTCCTCCTAAAATTCCTATTTTTAACTGCCTTTAGAAGTAAAAGATGAAAATTCATAACATAGATTCACTTCTAGTATACTGTTGGGCTTCTGTTTACCCCTGTAGCTTCACCTTGCATCATTCTCCTTATTCTCTGATCCTAAGCTATGCTTTCCTCATTTTTAGTTCCTAGCAGTTACTCTACTTCCTACTGACTTCTTCTCCTGACACTATGTGTAGCCTCACCTTGCATCATTCTCCTTATTCTCTGATCCTAAGCTATGCTTTCCTCATTTTTAGTTCCTAGCAGTTACTCTACTTCCTACTGACTTCTTCTCCTGACACTATGTGTAGCCTCACCTTGCATCATTCTTCTTATTCTCTGATCCTAAGCTATGCTTTCCTCATTTTTAGTTCCTAGCAGTTATTCTACTTCCTACTAACTTCTCCTGACACTATTTTTCCCCCATAGTGCTTATTTAAGCCTGTGATAATATGTTTAGTCATGAAGTGCTTTGATCATCATCATCTGGTTCTCCCACTAGACTGTAAGCTCCATGTTCTCCAAGGTCATCTTGCCTATGTCTGGTTATCTGCAATTTAACACAGTGTCTAGAACACAATAAACATTTGAATGAATGAGACGCTCTTCTGGCCCAGGGCTTTTGATTGTGCTGTTTTCTCTACCAGGAAAGTTTCCCACTTCTAACCCTTATTCACCTGGCACCTGTCCCTCAATTCTTAATTCCTTAAGAATTTTGTCCTGAATCCAGAAAGTAGGTCAGAACTCTGTGCTTTATGCTCCCTCTTCTGTCCCTCCACAGTGCTTACAACAACTTATTCTTAGTTGTCTTTTGGTTATTTGATTAAAATTGGGTGTCTCTTCTAGGTGAGAGTTGCTTCTTTCTCTTCTTATTTACTTGCTGATTACATTAGACCATCTCAGAATGAGCCTAGAAACTCTCAGAAGTCTTCTCCAACACTAGCTGCATTTTTCTTACTTTTTTGAAAGGGAAGGCAGTTGCTAGAGTAGCCAGCCTAGGAAATTTTGCTTAATGCTAGGCCATGGTAGCCACATTCTTGGTTTGAGTTTTTATTAGATTGGAAATTCTAGTCTCCTTACGTTATCTTTCCTTTTTTAAGTGGAAAATTTTAAATCCATGTAAAAGTAAATGAATATAATGAATCTACTCTCAACTAGTGTAGTTATCCAATTTATGTTCAGATGTATTTTTGTTATAAATATATTTACATATATTTATATAATATATAAATCATTGTGTCCTTCACATGATTTTGAAGTAAGTGTCAAACATTTTCTCTTCTGTTAATATTTGAGTACACATCTGCCAAAGAATAAGAACACTTTTAAAAAGTATATAGCTATAGTACCATTGTCAAACTTTAAAAATAAATTCTAAATCAACTAGTATTTTCTAGTTCTTTTAAATATTTAACTTTTCCTTTTAAGTGTGTGTGTGTGTGTGTGTAAATCAGGATCTGAATAAGGACCTCTTATTATGATTGACATATCCTATATCTAGCTCTTGGGTATACAAGGTCCCCCATGTTTCTCTCTGTCTCATCTCCCCCTCATTAGCTTGCAGTTTTACTGGTTAAGGAACTGGATTGTTTGTCCTGTAGAATTTTTCTCAGTCTGGATTTTGGTCTTGCTTCATTGTAGTGGTTACAGTGGCACTCAGCCCTCTATACTTCCTACAAGTTGGTAATTGGAGGTAGAGCATTTCTGTCCAATAAGAATATTAGGTAAAATACCACAATGTAATTTAAAACTTTCTAGTAGCCACACTGAAAATTTTTAAGGTAAAATTCATCTTAACATTTTATTTAATTCATTTATCCAAAATATTGCTATTTTGGCATATAATAATATAAAACTTAGAAATGAGGTGTTTCTTTTTTTTTATATTCAATACTTGAAAACTATTTGTTGTGTATTTTATACATGTCAACCCATCTCAGTTTAGAATAGGCACACTTTAAGTGCTCATTAGCCACACGTGACTGGCTATTATATTAGTACAGATCTAGAGCAGTGATCAGATTTGGATTTGATTTTTTTTTCTTTTTAATACTACTACTTCATAAGTGGTATAGTTCCAGGGGTTTTGTTGTTGCTATTTTAAGTGAGGTTAGCAGCTATAATCAGTGGCTAGATTTCTTAATTCACTAGGTATTGCAAAATGATGATGCTCAAGTTTTATTATTTCTTCTACATTTATTATCAGGAATACCACTAAAAAGAGAAACTTCACTTTATCCACTGATTATCCAGTGGTACTGTTTTTTATAGGAAAGGCAGAATGGATATTTAGCTTAATTCCTTCTTTAAATCTACTTTTTTTTTCCCCCAAAAGACTGCAATGTCAGTGCTTATCATTTTTTCACATCACTGCACAAATGGGTGAATGGAAGTATATTTGATATATTTCAATCCTTATTGCCAAGCTATTTTATTTTGAATCTTATATAATCATTAAGGTGAATACATCTTTGGTATATACAGATTTTTGTCCAACATATATATCAAGAAGGAACATTATTAGCAACTCAAGAGTTTTTCTTAGTTTTTATGCCCTTGCAGTTGATGCATATACAAGGATAACCCTATCCTGACTTCTAACAGTGTAGGTCACTTTTGCTTGTTTTTTATTTTTTTTAAATCACATGTGCCATTTTTCATGGGTTATAAAATTAATTTCTTCATTGTCAAATATCAAAAATTAAAAAAATATGTACTCTGAAGCTAATCTTTTTTTCAAAACTGTAAGTATGTAAATATGCTTTTCAAAAACCAAAATTAGTATCTTTTTTGCATTGTTTTCCCATATACCTCCAAACTGTTTTTAAAAAAATTTTGGAATATTAATTGCTGTGCAGTTTCATCATTCATTTGTAATATAGTTGGTGTTTATATATTTGTTACTGTTTTTGATTCTTCTTTGCTACCCCGCCCCCCCCCCAATACACATCCTTTTCTTTATTGGTTTTAATGGCTAATTTTTCTAATGTGTGAATGGTGTGTCATGGAGTAATAATAGTTCTAAAAATCAGGGTTAAATACAAAAAAGATAAATTTAGAGAAATGTCACTCTTCATCTTTGTAATCCCATTCCCTTCTTCCTTTCTACCTGGAAATTTTTGAGAGGCCTTTTCTCTGCCTCCAGCCATTATAAAATACCATACCTAAAAATAGTTCTGTTTTTGATAACTGGAAAGCATTCTTGATTTTAAGCTTTCCCAAGGTATCTAACTGTCCCTAATGGAAATTTCTCAATATTTAATGTGCACAATATGGTAACTTATTTAAGCGGATATTCTTTCTAGGTAAGCAATAAATATAAATTGCCTTTGAACTTGTTTTTAGCAAACTTCAGGCTTGATCAAAAAATTCCAACTATGTCTTTCTTCCATAGATCAACTATGTCTTTCTTCCAACTTTTAATATTTCCTAATTATATGTATCTTATCTTTTTTCTCCTAAATTGTAAATCAAACGCTGGACACAAAGTATTTCTAAATTTAACTGATGTTGAATATAGTACTGGATGCTAAATTTACTTCACTTATATTTAGACTTCTGCCCTATAATTGTTGTGCTCTTGTTTTTTTTTTTTTTGGTTTTGTTTTTTTGCACTTTTATTTTGATAATTATTTTAACTCTTATGTTTAGTGAGTATTATCTTCTTACCTTGTATTTGTGAAGTGTGTTAAATCTCCAGGAATGTCTCTAGGACCTCTCTTCATTTGACTTTCCATGGACCTTTTTTACTACTTTTTGGGTATCTCAGTTTGAGAATTTAAAAGCCAACCCTCAGTCAATACAAATACATACCTTTTTTTTTTTTTCACTTTCAACACATATCCTACTTTCTTTGTACTTCATTCTTATAGCAGTGATCAGAATTTGAAATTAAATACAAAGTGAAATTTCATAGAGGGGACCATCCTTGTATTTCCTGCTAAGTTCCTGGCTCATTATTATCTCAGTAGTTAATCTCACATTTTATTTTGGATGAGGAAAAAAAGCCAGTAACAACAACAAACCCAACAAAAACACTTGGAAGCATAAAAGAAATCAGAAACAATTCAGGGTAGCAGTTTAGCTTATAGAAATAACCTAGAAAGTGCACCAGAGTGTCACATTTCTTTACTACTTGGTTTCCTAGTGGGGGAATGCAAGTCATCAGGAAATTGTTTAGCATGCTGAATAATCTGTTTTAGGTATGTATTTAGTAATGTTTTAGGGTCTAATTTTTAAAATTTTCAAGGAAATTTTGTTCTTTTATGATATCAGATAAATAAGATATATTGTTCTCAAATTGAGAGATCTTCAGTTTGTATTTCCTGTTTTGGTGTATTCTCTGGATAATAAATGATGTTTTGTATTAGCACCATTGATTTTCCTGTACCCTTACTGTTGGCTCCTTCTTAAGTTCCTTTGGTTCTTCCTTTTTTTTTTTTTTTTAACCTCCAAAATATTGTAGTCCTCAGGGTTATCTTAGTCCTTTGGTAATTGGATCTTTTCTTTAGGTTTCCAGGATGCTACCTTGTTAATTACTCTTAGATCCTATCTACTCCACATCTCAGTCTTGATTTTCAAACCTGTATATCCAGTGGCTACTTGCCATGTCTGCTCTGATGGTTCCATAGGCACCTTAAATTAAGCATTTCTGAAACTTCATTTTAAGTCTTCCTGCCTTTCCACTCAGCTGCTTAATTCAGAACAAGTCATTTTTAACTCTTCCCATCTTTTCACTTTAACTTTCTATCTGGTCGTCTTGCTTCAAATCCATATTCCACATTATAGTCTTTATAATGAATTTTGACTATATTTGATATCTAAAATTTATTAGTGTCTTCCTATTGAGTTTAAAATCCTTGGCATTACATCATAAGGCTTGTTGTGATGTGGTACTTTTGTAACTTCTCTTTTTACCCCCTTCCCTATTCCACAAATTATACAACTCTGTCATATCAAAGCAGCTGTCTTCTCAGTTCTTGTGCCCTCCTGTCTTTCCTCATTTGATTTGTAATCAGTCCTAAAGAATGGTGAAACTGCCTAGAATTGGGACCTGGAGTTTTGGCAGGAAGCCCTTTAGAGTTGGTGATCTGAGTAGTGTCTTTGCCAGCTGGAGCTTGGAACAAAGGAACCAAACAAACTTGGCAGATTCTGAAATGCAGCTTTTTGCTTCTTCAGAAATTGTGATTCTAGTCAGTTGGTGCTGACTTTGTAGAAATGTACGCAGAACTAATCTAGCAACCACGAATTACAATCACTTTTGATGCCTTCATGTTTCACTGATCATTTAATTTTTAGCCTGCTCTTTGACATTATAGTTTTATAGAAATTTGGAGCTGGAAAGACTTTTACTTGAGATAATCTTGTCCAGTTTCCTAATTTTACAGGAGAGTAAAAAGTAAGGTCACATTTCTAGTTTATGACAGATTTGGGCTCTGGACTCATTATTTCTGCGCTAGTTCATTTTCTGTTTAATGACATCTTCATAGATATTAGGGAATAATAGTAGTAAAATCATGCTTATGGGGAATTATACACTTTTCCTTTGGTCTCCCACAAGTTGAAGTGCTTTGAAAATGAGACTAGGGATTTAGCAGAAGATCCTTGTGCAAGTTATGTGACTAGTCATTCTGCATTTTTTAAAATAAGGCAAATTTTAAGCAAGTTTACAGCAAGAATATTAAGTTTTGAAAATCATTTATTTGCCTAAGTAATAAATATTATAAAGCAGTGCAGAAAGGAGCATAGTACTAAGATTCCCCACCCTGATTTCTATTTTCTCTGTACTTCAGAGGCTTTTGTTTCTTTCATCTTTCTAAAGAGCCCCCTTTTCTAAAACATCAAAATTCTGTTATTAATGATTTTTTTCTGTATGTAGTCCCCATTAAAATAATTCTTAGTAAATTTACTGGTACAAAATATTTTTAGTCAATTTTAGTTTCAATTTCTGAATGATTTACTAATTTTTAACCCCAGCATTTTATCATTATCATTTTCAAATGTAACAAAGTTGAAGAAATTTTATAGTAGATTTCTGAATTCTGACCTTTGAGAGTCTACCACTATCATTTTACTATATTGGTATCATTCCATGCCTATGTATTATCCATCGAACCATCCTTTAGTTCATTCAGAACTCCTCAAGGATTGCCTTATGTACCAAAAAAAGAGACAGAATTTTCTGCTTTTGCCACTGATGCAATGAAAGGATAGAGGGTGGAAAGAGAAGACAAGGTCTATGGTTTAAACTAGAAATACTTATTCTGTTTTTAAAGCTGATGATGATAAAGAGTGGTAAGGTGTAGTAACTCATATGGATTAAATTGATTTAGTGTGTTGGGTCAAGACAGTAACTAGTAATTCCTTTTGATATTTCATGTTTTGTTATTTATTTGTACATGGGTCTCCTTTCAGAGAACTAAATCAAGGTAATAAAAGCTCATTTTGACTTTAACAGAGGAGTGAGATATATTATCATTTGGGGGAAACCATTGAGTTATTTGAGAAGTATACTTGTCTGATTCTTCCTCCCTTAAAAAATCATGTCAATTGGAATAGGGAGAACAGTTATATTTTGGTATATTTTATTTTTTCCCCTTAGCTTGTACAAAAAAGTAATTTAAGTTTCTCTTACTGCACTCTTGGAGATTGTATAATAAGACCTTAATGTGTAGAATCCTTAATAACAGTAGAATAAACTCTTTTTTAAAGTTTTTGTTTGTTTATTTTAGTTGTTGATGGACCTTTTATTTATATGAGGTGCTAAGAATCGAACTCAGTGCCTCAAGCAAGGTAGGCAAGCAATCTACCACTGATCCACAACCCTAGCCCAACTCTCTTTTATAATTAACAATAAGACATAAAATAATCCTCTTCAACATTATTTGATTTTCCTAAAAACCAAAATAGAGTAAATATTTGAAATTTCAAGTAGGAGTGGAATTTGGTGAAGAGTGTGTTCTGTTTGAGAATAGAGTAAGGAAAGCAAAAAAAGAGAAAACACCTGATGAAAAAATGTCACCCACAGTCCCTTCACTTTGAGAATGATCACTGTTTACATTTAGTGGGTCCCTTTCAGTCTCCCTTCCCCATGTTTAAACAAAATTAAAATGTACAAACTGTTTCATAACCTGCTTTCCTACCCTAACATTAAATGAACTATGTGGTCATTTAAACCATATGGAGGATGATAAAATGTTTCATACTAAAGAGTATGTTATCAAGGAAAGTGTCTATTAGTTGTCAGATCACTTACAGTTTGGACTGATAGGTCATGGATTTAAAAAAGCAGTGAAGCAATGCTACTGGTTAATGAAGTGGATCAAGAAAAGACCAGCTTAGAGCTATGCAAGCAGTTTTCATTCTTAATGTCAGCTGAGATTGGCAATTATTACAGATATTTTTATCACTTATATTTTGGTATAATTTTAGTGCTTAGCTGATACAACATCATTGCTTCATATTGATAGAGGAGTTTTTAATACCATCATTGCTTCACAATGGTAGACCAGGTTTTTTCTTTTTTCTTTTTTTAAAAATCACTGAATCCCGGTCAGTTTTTGTTAAAAAAGACAAAACAGTTTTGTTTCCAGCAGAGGTCTCATTAAAGAGAGAGTTTGCTGCACTTGATTGGAAGATTGAAACAAAACCACTCCTAAGGTTGGCAGTTCTTATCTATGGGAGTGAACAGAGAGATCCTTTCTCTCTCCTCTCTTATTCATCTGGCAGGGAAGTTAATCTAGTTGCTTTGAATTTAGGAAAAGCAGGCTTTCTTTATAAGCATTCGTTTTTCTAAAGTGGCATTAATCTTCAATTAAAACTGCTGTGGGAAAGGAGAAATGGGCCCATGGCACCTTGATGGACATAGTCTCATGATGCTAATGACAGCACTATAACAGAAAACAGATCTCACTTGTGAAATAAGCATTTATAATAATAGATGATGGGGGAATATTCTGAGAATGTTGTGTTCAGCATTCTTCCCTTTTACCCTCTCTTTCGGTAACTCTGAAAGATCTTTTATTGAGTTTACCTAAAAAATAAATACATTTTTCGGAACCCTAGTTTTATAAAATTTTAACAGTAAGGTTGAACCTCCTAGAGCAGTTGACCAATTCTAAAGAAATTTATTTTGAATTTTTTAGCATTTATCCTTTAGGTAACTATTTTCCTTATGAGAGTTCATGACAGGAGATGAAACTGAACTATACTATGAATTGAGTATGACCTATATTGAAGCTTGCATTGCCTTTATCTTATGATGATTCTTGGAACGGGGGATTGTTGTTAAATTTTTTTTTTTTTGTTTCTTGTGTTTGTATATACATGTGTGATGCATATATTGGATTTATGATTATAAATGAAGCTGAAGAAGGTAATTCAGTAGTAAAACTAAAACTATGAAGCAGTAGTGTTTGTGATATAAAGCAACATTGACCAAACCTATCAGATGGTCTTATGTTTTTTATATATACACACACACATGCACAAACACATACATACACACACAAAACCATCTTTGTTTTAGACATGATCAAGTGATCCAATCTCCACTGTAAAGCTGTGTTTTTCACATGTTTAAAATGGGGGTCATGGCACCAATTGGTGTTTACTAATTCATATACACTTTCATACATACACACATATATACATATATAAGTTACTGAATTCAGAGGTGTTTAGCTTTTCCTTCCTTTGCAGAACACAAGGTATGCTTTCAAATGTTTATGTACCATTAAATATTTAAAAATAGAAGCATTCTGATTTTTGTTCAGATTAGCTTGAACACTTATTTTAGCTGGCAGAAAACTAGTATAGAACAGCATCTGTCCAGAGAGTAAGTTAAAAACAAAGGAAGTTCCTGTGTGTAGTTTCCTGTCTCTTAAAACAAAAGCAAACTAAAAACCTTTCATAATTATTAAGCTTCTTTCAGAATATATTAATAGTATGAATTTTGGTATTTTATTGTGGTGATTGTTACTGAATGTTCTTGTTCACTTGATGGAAAACATTTTCTTAAAAGGTAAATGTTTTATTTTTCTTTTCCTTTATCAGAACACAGCAATGGAGGAAACAGCTATATGGGAACAACACACAGTGACGCTTCACAGGGTGAGTTTCTGTTGCAGTAAATAATCTTGTGTTACAACTCAGGATACTGGCAGTTTTTGAAAACAATAGAGGAAAGCCAGATGTCAGGAAACCAGAAGAAAGGGGAAAATTTTTCTATATTCTTTTGTTTAAAATTAGAGTTGCAATAAATTCTTTATTAAGGTCAAAAGTGAGCATGATTACTTTTTCATATATCCTTTTGGTTGTTACTTGTAGATTTGCCATTTTTATTCCTGATTTGAATGATCAAGGACTGTATGTACATTAGTGTAATTTATAAAGTGTTGGTTCAACTCTTCTGAGTGTGTATACGTGTTTTCAGAGTGTGAGGTTTAAAATTAAACCAGGACATGCATATAATCTTGAAATATGTACCTTAGAATTGCTCAAACAATTGTTGACTTGTGAAAGATTAATAGTAACTTAAAGAACTTTGAAGTGAAACTGACCTGGATTTGAATCCTAGTTCTGCCTCTTTTTTTAAAGAAATGGGCAAGTGATCCAGTCTCCACTGTAAAACTGTGTTTTTCACATGTTTAAAATGGGGTAATGGCACCAGTTCATGCTCTACTATTTCATAACATAAGTGCCTCTCCAAAGAGCTGACTTAGTACTGATTACTCTCCCTCTTTAAGAGAAAGTATAGAAAGACAGAGAATAATATTTAAATATAGGACATATTTTCACACTTATATCTACTAGCTGTTGACTATTATTAGGAAGTTGGAAAGGGGGAGAATTATGTTCTTGGACCCTACCTAATTATCTCATGAATGTTTAAATCTGCACATAACAGATAATGGGTAAATATTCAAAAACAATGATTTTAGTTAGGATATAGTTGACATTTTGGTGCTTTACAAAATGAAATAATCCTAACATTAACTTTTAATTTATAAAGCTAAAGTAAAACATCTTGTTGTTTGAAATGTGTTCATTTTTAGCATATTTAAGTCAGATATATGATTAAGCACAAAGTAACTTCATTCCTTATGACTGTTTGATTATCAAGATGATGATTTAGTATAATTTTGTCATACTACATTTATTTGTCTTATTACCTTTACTTTTATTTTGGTATAATTTATACAATAAAGTTTTTTAGTGTACACTTCTGAATTCATAGTCATGTAATCAATACCACAGTTACAAAACAGAACAGCTCCATCACCTTAAAATTTTCACTTAAGTCCATTGTAGTCATCTCTGTCCCCTTGGCCCCAGCCCTTAACAACCACTGATCTGTTTTCTGTTCCTATACTTTGGCCTTTTCCAGAATGTCATATAAGTGGATTCTTACAGTTTAGACTAATGCATTTGTTTTAGTCAGCTTTTGTGTCACTATGACCAAACTACCTGACAAGGTTAGAGGAGGAAAAGTTTATTTGGTGCTCATAGTTTCAGAGGCCTCAGTCCATAGATGACCAACTATTGCTCTGAGCACAAGGTAGAGTGGTAGCATGATTTGGGGGAAAGGTATGGCAGAGGATCCTTTTGTGACAGCAAGGAAGGGGTGGAGGAGGAACAGTGCCTCCAGTGACCCACCTCCTCCACCTCCAGCCATGTCACACCTCTTCCTGAATTTACCTCCCAGGTCATTCATTCAAATTAGGATAGATTTATTAGGTCACAATTCTCATAATCTAATCATTTCACTTCCAAACATTTCTGCATTAATACAAGAGCTTTTAGGGGACACATATCCAAACCATAAAGCATTTGAGATCTCCATGATGTAGTTTATTAGTAGTTAGTTCCTACTTATTGCTGACTAGTGTTCCATTATATGAATGTATAATAACTTACTCATTCTCTAGTTGTGTGGTACACTGAGTTTATAGTTTTTGTTGATTATGAATAAATCTTCTGTAATGTGCAGATTTTTTTTAATATGAACATATGTATTTGTTGTGGTAAATATTTAGTAATGGAATGGCTATGAGTTATATGGTAGTTTTTTAATTTTGTAGGAAACTGCCAAACTCTGTGTCACCTTTCATATTCACTAGTAATGTATAGGAGTTCCTTGCTCAGTATCCTTGTCAATACTTGATATTTTTTGTTTTTTTTTTTCCCTTAATTTCAGTCATTCTAATAGATATCTAGTGATATTGCATTGCAGTTTTAGTTTGCATTTCTGTAGTGATGTTGAGTACCTGCTTATTTTTGTGATCCGTATATATTCTTTGGTAAAATGTTTTCCAAGTATTTTGCCCATTTTTAATTTTATTGTTTGCTTATTATGGGGGTTTTAAAAATTGTACTAAAATATGTAACATAAAATTTACCACATGTGTAAGTCCTTTGTCCATAATTTAATCACGTTGTTTATGTTTTAGTTGTAGAAGTTCTGTATATATTCTGAATATTAACCACTTACCAGATATATAATTTGTAAACATTTTCTTTCATTCATTTATTACCTTTTCACTGTTAATTATGCACAGAAGTTGGAATTTTTAGAGTTCTTTCTGTAATCTGGACACAGGTTTTCTTTTTTTTTGAGGTGGGTGGGAATCAGGGATTGAACTCCTCAGGGCCACTTGATGGCTGAGCCACATCCCCAGCCCTGTTTTATATTTTATTTAGAGACAGGGTCTCATTGAGTGGCTTTAGTGCCTCGATTTTTGCTGAGGCCGCTTTGAACTCCAAACCTCTTTCCTCAGCCTCCCAAGCCACTGGGATTATAGGTGTGCACCACCATGCCTGGCGGATACAGGTTCTTTATGATGTTTTATTTTGCTAATATTTTTGGCCAGCCTCTGGTTTACCTTTTCATCTCATAACAGTATCTTTTGCAGACTATATAAGTTTTAAATTTTGAAAAGACTGGTTTAACTTTTGTTTTCATAAATCATGCTTTTGGTTTGGTATCTGAGAAATCTTTGCCAAATCTAAAGTCACAAAAGTTTTTTTTTTTTTTTTTTTCTCCTGTGTTTTCTTCTAGAAGTTGTATTTGAGTTAAATTTTGTATGTGGTATGAGATAGGCAGGGGATTTTTTTTTCATATGATGTCTAATATTTTGAGCAACCATTTTGTTGAAGAGTATTTTTTTCTCCATTTAATTTCCTTGTCAAAAATCAGTTGACCATGTATGTTTGCATCTGTTTCTGGACTCCCTCATCTTTTTTATTGAATTACGTATGTGTCTACTAGTGACTTCTGCTATTGATTACTGTAGCTTTATGTTAAGTATGAAAATCAACTAGTGCAAATCCTCCAAATCTATTATTTAAAACAGGAGAAAAATGAACATAATTTTGGCTGTGCAAGTTCCTTTGCCTTTTTTTTCGTGGTTGTTGTTTTTCTGGTTTTTTTTTTTTCCCGTTTGTTCTTTAACTTTTATTTATTTATTTAATGATGGGGTCTTGCCACGTGTCCAGGTTTGAGGTTCCAAGTAATCTTCCTATATCTTCCCAAGTAGCTGGAACTACAGGTGTACACTGCCATGCCCAATTTCCATATAAATTTTAGAATAAACTTGGCAGTTTTTACTGCCCCTGTCCCCACCAAAAATTTGTGATTTTCATTGGGATTGCATTGACTCTATATAGATCAATTGGGGATAATTAATGGCTTTACAACATGAGTCTTATTAACTGTACACATGGTGTATCTCCTAGTTCTCTGATGTCTTTCATCATTGTTTTGCAGTTTTATTTATTTTTTATTTTTTTCATTTTTTTTATTGGTCAAAACATTACAAAGCTCTTGACATATCATATTTCATACACTTGATTCAAGTGGGTTATGCAGTTTTAGACATACAGATCCTGCACACTTCTCATTAGGTTTATATCTAGTTAAGTATTTCTGGTTTCTTGGTGCTGTTGTAGATTTTTTTTTTAACTTTAGTTTTTTATTATTCCTTGCTGATATGTAGAAATACAATTAATTTTTTAAAAATAACATCCCTGTTACTTCCTAAACTTATTAATTCTGGGAACTTTTCAATTTTTTGTAGATAGTCATATATCTACATATGGACATAGAGACTAAGAGAAGTCTTTTCTCATAGACAGTCATGTTATCTGCAAACAGAGGTGGTTTTATTTCTTCTTTTCCAGTCTGTATGCTGCTTATAGGAATGGTAAGCAGACTTGCTTTGTAGTATTGGATAAAATCACTGTCTATTATCATTCAGTATGTTGTGTTTATAGATGCCCATTATCAGACTGAGGAAGCATTGCTATTTTGTAATTCTGTTTTTGTGTTTTGTCATTTTTTTTAGGTTAGGAAGTTTTCTTATAATTTACTGAGAGAGTTTTTTTGTTTTTGTACTAGAGATGGAAGACAGACTCACTTAACCCCTAAGCCAGATCCCCAGCTCTTTTCAGTTTTTTATTTTGAAACAGAGTCTCACTAAGTTGCTTAGGACCTCACTAAATTGCTGAGGTTGGTCTTGAACTTGTGATCCTCCAGCTTCAGCCCCCTGAGCTGCTGGGATTATAGGTATTTGCTACCACTCCCAGTTTAGTGAGAGTTTTTAAAATCACAAGTGAATATTGAATTTTTCAGTACTTTTTTTTTTTTTTTAAACAAGTATTGGTTGACATTATAGTAGTGTTTTAGTCAGCTTTTTGTCACTGTGACCAAAAGATCTGACAAGAACCACTTAGAGGAGGAAAAGCTTATTTTGGCTCCAGATTTTAGAGGTTTAGTTCATGGTCAGCCAATTCCATAGCTCTGGACTCAAGATGGGGCACAACAACATGGAGGAAGAGTGTGGCTGAGAGAAGCAGCTTAGGATATGACAGCCAGGAAGCAGAGCGAGAACTCTGTTCATGGGGACAAAATATAAACCCCAAAGGCACACTCCAGTGACCTACTTCCTCCAGCCACACCCTGCCTACCTATAGTCACCACCTAATACAGTAGTCCTTTCAAATTATTAATTCATCAAATGAATCAATTTGCTGATTAGGTTATAGCTCTCATAAATGTTCCTGCATTGCCTCAAATGTGAGCTTTTGGGGGACACTTCATATCCAAACCAAAATATATATATTTTTTTTCCTTGTGGATTTGGTGAATTTAAATATTTTTTGATAATTGAGCAGCCTTGCATTTCTAATATAAATTACAATTGTGATATAGTACACATTTTATATGTTGTTGGATTGATTTGATAATATTCTGTGAAGATAGCTTATTTCAGTGTTGTGGGACAAATTGGCCAATTGATATTTTTTTCTTACATTACTGGTATCAAGGGAAAGCTGCCAACCTCAAAGGGAGGAGCTAGGAAGTGTTCCTTCCTCCTGTGGTTTCTGATGGAGTTTGTATACAATTGATGTAGTTTTTCTTCCCCTTTAATGATTGATAGAATTCACCAGTATGGCTATCTGGTGTTGGACTTTTCTTTGTTGGGATGGTTTTTAAACTACAAATTTAATTTCTTTAATATTCTGTAGAATTGTTGAGTTTACAAATTTGCTTTTGATAGTTTTTTTGTGGGGATTGTTTTTTGTAGTTTTGGTAGTTTGTATCTTGCAGAGGATATATCATCATCTAGGTTGATATATTTATGGACAGAAAATTGTTCATAATCATTTATTTTTAATGTTTGATGTTGTGTAATGATGTCCCTTTTCTCCTTGATTTTGGATAATTTTGTCTTATTTCCTGTTTAGTTTGTTTATATTTGCTAACAGTTTGACAGTTTTGTTGTTTTTTTGCACAATACTTTTTTTTTTTTTTTGGTGGTGCTGGGGATTGAACCCAGGGCCTTGTGCACGCAAGGCAAGCACTCTATCAACTGAGCTATATCTCCAGCCCCAGTACCAATATTTTCATTGATACTCTTTATTTTCTGTTTTCTATTTCATTGAATTCTGGTTTTGTTTTAGTATTTTTATTTGTTTATGTTGTTTAAGTTGATCTTGTATAATGTTTCTTTAGGTAGAAGCTAGATAGTTTCCATTATACATTACTTTTATTTTTCCTAATACCTCTAGTTAATAAATAAGCAAAAGAAAATGAGAGACTTAAATTAGCTAAACATTTTCTCCTATGTGTTTTGCTTGATTTTATTAGGAATTCAGGTATGAAGAAATACTACATGTATGTACTACAAATCTGTCTCATTAACTTAAGGGGAGTAGGGAAAGATCCTGAATATTGAGAAATAATATGATTTTTCTGAACATAAGTGTCATCCTAATTCATCTTGGTAAATAATATTCAGGCAAATCTGAGAACTCCTGCCTGGATGATAAGGTAGGCTCCTTCCTGTGCTTTCAGTCCTCTTTTGCCATAAGAGAGCCATTTGTCCAGGGGGTAGAAGTGTCATCAGAAAATAGAGATAAGAGGAATTTCTAACTCATAATTCTTTGTTTTTTAATGTTAACTGTTGTGCTGGGAGTACAGAGTTGTGTCATCTGAGAGTTTCATCAGAGATAGACTGTGGTAGAATGAAAAGTCCTCAACAATCAACCCTCCAGGAATGGTTATTTTGAACGTTTTTAAAAATAGCCTTGTCAATGCAAACTGAGAAACTTATGCCAAAGCCTAATTCAGTTGACTTTATTCTCTGAGGCTACAGAACATAGTACTTTGAAATATCTTAGTCCTTTGGTGTTCTAAATTGATCCAGAATAAAATGTAGACTCTCTAGAGCAGAATCAGCAAACTTTCTGTAAAAAGCCACATAATAAATATTTTAAATTTTGCAGGCCATAAATCTCTGTCACAACTATACAACTCTTCAGGTGTATTTCAAAAGTAGCTATAGACAACGAGTAAAGAAATAGCTATGGCTGTATTCCAATAAAATTTATTTATAAATAAATAACTGGCCACATGACCTTTGGACCATAGCTTGCCAACATTGATCTAGAGCAGTGGCTCTCCAAGTTTATTTGGGTTGCCCTTACCACTAGAGGATCTGATTTAGTAGGTGTGGAGTGGGGCCTCCATATAATTTTTTTTAATGCTCCAGTTTGAAATAGAGGGCCGTGACTTTGGCATAACCTCTGCTCCCCCAGTACTGGGGATTGAACTGAGGAGCACTCTACCACTGAGCCCTTTTTATTTTTCAGATAGGGTCTCACTAAATTGCAGAGGCTGGCTCCAACTTGCAACCATCCTCTTGCCTCAGCCTCCTTAGTTACTTGGATTGCAGGCATGTACTGCTGCACTAGACTTAGCATCACACTTACAGCTGGGTGCAGTGGTGCACACCAATAATCCCTGTAATTCAGTCATCAAGAGGTTGAGGCTGGAGGATCACAAGTTCAAAGCCAACCCCAGTAACTTAATGAGACCTGCCGGGTTTTTGTTCTTGTGACTAAAATGCTCAGGGGTCACTCCAGTCAAACTGGGCTAACTGGGCTGCACAAAATAACCACACAAGAGACACAAATACCTTTTTCTTTGGGGTCGATGTGACGGCTCCTCTGACCTTAAGGGTCCGCAGAAGGAGAGCGAGAGCATGCGCTGACCCCTTTTATTGAGGGAAGCTATTCAAATGAAGCAAGGGGTCAGGTTTCAGAGGGCTGAGTATCTTCATGATGTTCACTGTCAGCAGGTTGACTGACACCTGGGTAGGCCACACCCAAGGGCACAGTAAGAGAAGGGGACACACACAAGGCACTTCCATGGAAGATTCTATCCTAAACAGGGCAAGGAGTTATATTACAAAGGAACAGGTGAGCATAGCTTCACTCATGGGGCTGTAGCAAGACACACCCATGCACGAGACACCGCCCACATTTCTGTGACTGAGCACCTCAGCACCCAGCCAGGGAGTGTCACTCAGTCACGTGTAAGGTTGGTCTCCCAAGAGACCTATCTCAAAAAGGTCTGGGGATGTGGTTTACTGGTTAGGCACCCCTGGGTTCAATTCCTGGTACCACACACAAAAAGCAAACAAACAAAAAACACCCACATGGGAATGAAAAAGTCTGCTCTTGAAGAGGTGAGCAAGTGGACTTTAAGCGATAGTAGTAAGTGAAGATTTGAATCTGTGTTCTTTTGACAATAACCTGGCAATAATATGTTCTCTGTTGTCAAATAAGAGCAAATCCTTAATCATATGAAAGGTAGAGATGACTTTTAAATGAATAAAAATCCTATGGATTAGAACTCTAATATTCTTCTCTTTACTGCTAAGAATAATATATGATATGCCTCATTCTATCATTTACATTACATTCAGGAAACTTTCTTCATCTTGGAAAACTAGAAACAATTGAAATTGTGTTCATTCAAGGCTAAATAATTATCTGGTATTCCACTGTATGCAAACAGTGGAATACCAGATAATTGTATTGTTGTAGATCCTGGAGTTATGTCAGGGAACAAAACATGCTTATTCTCATGTACTTTTATCTCCTGATCCTCACTGAAAGCTGAATATACACCTCTGGTAGTGGTTTACCCCTTCCTTTGGTGCATTATAACTTTCTCAGGGTGGGAAGTCTTAGTCAATTTCATATCCTCTTAGTGCTTGGTACTTGGTAAGGCCCAGTAAAATTTAATTTCCTATGAGACCAGTCATATAATAAAGTCACTCTTAGGAGGTCTACAACAACTCTAATAGTAACATAGTACCACATATTTAAGTTCAGGTTTTTAGTCTTCATATTAAAAAATGTGAAAAACAGATCAAACCAATATTCATACATATCTTATTTAAAACTTAACATATCCAGAACGTCATTTCAACACGTAGTCAATGTTGAAAAATTCGTTACTTTACTTTTCTTATACAGAATCATAAAATTAGTGCTCATCATACAATTTCACATTTTAGACACATTTAAAGTGCTCAGTCACATATCTAATGGCTGTCATACTGACAAGCGTAGGTCTACCTATAGGTTAAAATGGTAAGAACATTTGGAGGACTCTGTGTTCCATTCCCTACCACCATAATACACCCACACTTTCTTTACTTTCAGGTGTACTTCCTTACAAAATGAATATATTTTTAGAATCTTTTGAAAAATAAAAATTTTAGGAATGAGTTGGTCATCTGCTTTTTCATTTTCTCTTTTTTATTAGTAAAAAATTTTCAGATGCACTACCTCTGAGCCATATCCCCACTCTCTATTTTTTCATTTTCTAAAGTAGAATTCTGTAGTGTAAATGAGTATTTGTGTACTGAAGGATTTTTAGTATCCTAAAGTATTAAAGGGTGAAAATATAGTGAAATCGGTCAGGAAAATAAAGTATGAGCCAGCTGATAAATATTTAAACTAAGGAGGTGATTGAAGAAGAGGTAAACTTGAGACAAGAGTGTTGGGAGAAGAGAATGGGGGGAAATAGTCTTGAACAAATGGTGTCAGGATAGCTGGTGGACCAAATATAAAAATAATGAATTTAAAACTATCTCATACCAAAAGCAAAACTTAAAATGAATTATAGACCTACATAAAGTAAAGCTTTAAAACACAGGAATAGATCTTCTTGACCTTAGATTAGATAATGGTTATTGACTAATAACCACTCAGCAACTTAGTGAGATCCTGTCTCAAAATAAAAAGGCTGTAGTTGTAATTCAGTGGTGGGGTGACCCTGGATTTGACCCTTGGTGTTTAAAAAATAACAAGGTAGATTCCCATTCCTTCTTGGGGAGGATGTATGTGTACATGCTGGGGATTGAACTCAAGAGACCTTGAGCATACTAGGCAAGAGCTCTGTTGCTGTACTGTATCCCAGGAAAGATCCCTCTTTACACCTACTAGGATTGCAATAAGCATAAGAATAGACAATAGCAAGTGTTGACAAGGATGTGGATAATTTAGAACTTTTATAGATTCTAGGTAGGAATGTAAAATGATGTAGCCACTATAGAAAATATTTCCTTAAAAGTTAACCAAAGCCAAGTGTGGTGACTCATGCCTGTAATCCCAGTGGCTTGGGAAGCTGAGGAGGATTGAATGTTCAAAGCCCAGCAACTTAGTGAGGCACTAAGAACTCAGCAAGACCCTGTCTCTAGGAAAAATATTTTAAAAAGGGCTGGGGATGTGGCTCATTGGTTAAACGCCCCTGGGATTCAATCCTTGATACCAAAAAAAAAAAAAAAAAAGGTTAATCGTAGAATTAACAAGTGTGTGACCGAATAGTTTCACTCCTAGGTATGTACTGAAGAGATGTGAAACAAAATGTCCACACCACACATTATACACAGATATTCATAGCAACATTATTCAAAATAGCCAGATAGTGGAAACAACATTAATGTCTACTACCTGATGAATAACAGACAAAATATAGCTATATGATCAAACATTTTTAAACAATAAAAACGAAGTACAGATAACATTTTTAGAATTTGTAACTGTCAAAAGAAGTACATTTGTATTTTTCTTAGGTATTGTGGAATTGCCCCCCTAAAGAGTGAAGCAGGTTGCATGCACGTTAGCAGTGTGTTACCTAGTGTTGATATTGAGACCTGATAGTGACTGTTTATTATAAAGATTGACCTCCAGAATTAAAAACCAGCATCTTTTATGTATATCTGTGCAAAAGTACAAAATAAAAATAAGCAAATAAAGCTCAACATTACATAAATACTTCATTAGAGAGGCAATAAGATTAGAAAATCCATTGGTGTACTATACCCTATTAATAAATCTCAAGTTCTGTGACTATCTCCAAGGTCCTAAAAACTGTTTTCTAATGTTATTTTTTATTAAAGTTCACCAAGAAAATCTGACATTATACATGTACTATTGAAAAAGAGGAGTTATCTTAATAGCACTTCTAAACTATTATTATGTACAGTCATCTTTAATTTTATGCCAAAAACATGATAAGTGGTAGTTTCTCAAGGATAGTTGTCATGTGCAGTCTTTAAATCTATATCAGTGAACTTTTTATACTGTTATGTGAATATTCACTGGCTTATTATACCCTGAATCAGTATTTTATCTATGCATAATTTAATAAAAACGTGCTTGGTCTTTTAAAAGTGCTGGTTTCCAGAGTCAAGGCATATCTTTCAAATGATAAGACATTTATTATACAATATATTTTTAAAATCACATAGTTAATACCACCACCAAACCTATAAGAAAGGTCTTTTAAATGTTGAAAAACTATTGTAAACTTATGGTGATAGGTAAATTTTTCCAAATTTAAAATTTTTATTTTAAAAATAAATTTGGGGGCTGGGGGTGTAGCTCAGTGGTAGAGTGCTTGGCAGGCACATGTGAGGCACTGGGTTTGGTCCTTAGCACCACATAAAAATAAGTAAATAAAATAAAATTTTTAGATTTTTTTATTTTTTAGTTGTAGATGGACACAAAATCTTTATTTACTTTTGTGTGGTGCTGAGGGTTGAACCCAGAACCTCACACATGCAAGATGGGCACTCTTCCACTGAGCTACAGCCTCAGCCCAAACAAAATAAATTTTTTAAAAATAAATTTTCATTGCTGGCAGCAAGTACCATTAGTTGTTTTCTTTGAAGTAGCATGTATTTATTCATTTTGGAGAAAAATGTCCCAAATATGCAGGCCTGAATAACTGTACATTCCTTCAAGTAAAAATGGTGAAAAAAATGTGTCTTGTGTCCACCTCTCTCTTTTATATGCACAGTTGGTTGAATTTGAATTCACAGTAGTACTTGGGTATAAGGTCAAAGTGTTTTATGTACACTTCTCATTTCTATACATAGATTATTGGAAAGATGTATACTTAAGGTTGAGATGTAGTAAAACTGAGACTTTTTACTGCTTCAAATCATTCTGAAGAATAACTGAATTTTCCTTTTAAATGATGACTTTGTGGCAGTGACCATTAGGTTTGGTGTCATTGTCCTGAATTTGTGTCTCCCGAAGAGAAATCTCATTCCCTTTAGCCATCACTCTCAAGTTTTTTCCTTCCCTCTTGGCTCTAGACAACAGCTAATCAAATTTTCTGTCACTGTTGATTTGCCTGTTTCTGAACATTTCATATAAATGGAATAATGCATATATGGACTTTTGTGACAGGTTTCTTAACCGATAATGTCTTCAGGGTTCATCTATGCTGTAGCATTTGTCAGCACTTCATTCCTTTTCAATGCCAAATGATTTTCCATTGTATAACTATACCACATTTTACTTATCCATTCTTTAGTTGATGGACATTGGTTTATTTTCTACTTTATGACTGTTATGGTTGATGCCACTGTTAATATTTATGTGTAAGTCTTTGGATATGTTTTTGTTTTTCTTAGGCATATACCTAGAAGTAAAATCAATGGTGTTTGTTCTTTTTTTAGGGAGAGGTTGTTTTGTTTTGTTTTTGTGTTTTCTTTTGCTACTTTAGTAGGCTTTGGGGTGGAAGGGAAGATCTTGACCTACCCTTTTCATAGTGAACATGGTTTCCTTTGTTGTAAACTGGACTGCTTAGGAAGGGAGTTGTTATTTTTTATCGTTAGGGTGTTTTGTATTGTAGAACATAGGAATATAGTACAACTTTATACAAATATATGTATTTCTCTCTTTTTAAATATATTTATTTTGTAGTTGTAGTTGGACACAATACCTTTATTTTATTTATTTTTATGTGGTGCTAAGGATCAAACCCAGGGTCTTGCACATGCTAGGCAAGTGCTCTACTGCTAAGCCACAACCCCAGCCCCCAAAACATGTATTTCTTTAGACTACTCTGAGTACTTTATTCTAGGGAATGGTTTTGGTTTCCTTGAGATTCTGTAATTTTTAAACAAGTTGGAAATATTTTTAATTTTTTTCTCAATTGGGCTGTCCCTCAGTCATTGTGGTAAAGATTTTTAGCTCTTTCAGAAGTTTATAATTTATAATTTACTTTAGCTAAAAATATATGTAAAAATGCTTGTTTGACATAACTAATGTGTAATTCATGCAGCTAATGTATATAGAATGTTCGTAACTTTATTACTTCTGTAAAGATTTACTTACTCAGAAAGTTTTAGAATAATTGAAGTCGAACTAATATTTGATTTTCAAGCCTACTTTTTACATTGAATTACAAATGGTGTTGTATGCTAGTTTAGTGTGTCATTTTCTAAATTAGTTGCCATTGTTTGTGATGATCGACACTAGGTACTGCCAGTACCCTCAGGCCCTCTTCTCATAATCAGAAATCAAGACTTCAATGTTCAGAATTTTTAAATTATTGTAGTTTTTAACATTTATGTAATTGAAATTTTTAATATTATTATGTTTAGTATTTAATTTATTAGAGAATGTATTCTTATTATAAGAGTCTATAGTTCTAATACACAATCATATAAGCAAAGTACAGATCACAGAATGACTATTTTTGTGTAATTTTTTACATTATAGCATATACCTTAATGAGCAATTATTTTTGTCTTTAGTAGCAATAATTTACTGTAATTACTACTTTAGGCTCCTGGATTTGGATTTGGGATTGCAATATCTGGTGGAAGAGATAATCCTCATTTTCAGAGTGGAGAAACCTCAATAGTGATTTCAGATGTATTGAAAGGAGGACCAGCTGAAGGACAGCTACAGTAAGTGCTTTTCTTCTTTCAGGCGCCTGTGTGACAAGCTCTTTCCTGTCCTGTCACTTTCCTGCTTTCCTAATGATTTTGCTAACTCAATTTAGGTAAACTTTAGCTTTCAGGAGCCTCTCACCCCAAGTTTTGCCCTTTTTGTATGATAAAGAGGGTAGCAAGACAAGGAGAAAAAAAATACAGTTAAAAATGGGATTATAATCAGAAGGATAATAAGAAACTTAAAAGGAGAAAGAATGAACTTTTTTTCTTTTTGATGGTACTGGAGGTCAAACTCAGCATCTCAGCGGATACTAGGCACAAGCTCTGTTGCTGTGGTATATCTTCAGCCCAAGAATTTACCTTTTAAAAAGGGAATGATTTTTTTTTTTCCTAGCTAGATGAGATAATTTAGTATCACCTAATACTGTAATTGAACTACCAATAATTGTTTCCTCTATTGTGCTACCCGATTTGTCCTTTGGGGAAATACTGTGTTAATAGTTACAAAAATGGCCTAGGGTTGGTTACTTACTGAACATGTTTGTGAAAGTTCATCAGGCAAAAAGTTCGACATTATATATCATCACTTTGAAGACAGATAGATTGTCCATAATTAGAAGAATTTTTTTTTAAAGAAACTTATTCATAAACTTAACTGTATAGTTTTCTCTAACATGTTGTTTGGTGCCTTTTTCCCCCGTAGGGAAAATGACCGAGTTGCAATGGTTAATGGAGTTTCAATGGACAATGTTGAACATGCTTTTGCTGTTCAGCAACTCAGGAAGAGTGGGAAAAATGCAAAAATTGTAAGTATCTTTTTAGTTCATTAGAAGTATACCATCTGTTGTTGATACTTCTCTGGTGTTTGAATTTGTCCTTCCCTTTAGGAAAATGAAAACTGAAACAAAAGTTCCAGAGTTAGTTGTTCAAAGTAAGAGTGCTGCTTCTAATTTCTGTATATTTGCTCAAAGTTTAGATGCTGTGATTTTTCTTTTTTCAATTTCAAAAGGAAAAGAAGTAATCAAGTAGTCTTTATGGTTTAATATATTTCCTTCTCTCTTAAGTATTTTGGTTAGATTGAATTTTGGCAAGTAATTTAAAATATGTGGCCCTGTTTTCTTGTGTAATATTTGTTTACTTGGAAATATTTGTTTACTTATATTGTTTCTTTAACCTACCTCATCAGCTGCTTTCCTTGTTGCTGTGACTGAGTTTGAGGAGAAAGTCTCATATTTTCTTTGTAGAGTTGTTCAGGGTATATTTCATTTTACTGCTTTTTATGGCTAGAATCTTTTTTATAGTTCATATTTCTCTGAAAATTCTACTTTTTTAAAGGGTAAAGTTCAGTTCTCAATAACCTGCCTCAGATCACAGTTAAAACTCGGGAAATGTGGCATAAAACAGATTTGTTGAAGTCTTATGATGTTAATATCGAGGAGCACATGAGCTTCCTCACCCACTTTTTTCCTCACCTGACTTAACCCCATCTGTCTTCTGAAGGACTGAAGCCTGAATTTGGGTACACAAGAGCAGGATGCAGAAGCTAGGTGGTCTGTCCTGTTTTGTCCTTTGAGAACCTTTCTACCTTCCAGTAAGCACTCAGAACCACAGTGGACCCAGTAGATAGGCCTGAAGGGATGCATGCATTGCGTTTTGACTTCTGGGAACTATCATGAAAGCCAGAAGTGGTGTTCTCCAAAACTGTTGCTAGGCCCTCTTGCCCTGTGCAGGCTGCCATGCTACATGGTGTTATCTTCACACTAATGTCATTGCTGGGAGATGAGCATTTTTCTCATATTGCAGTAGAGCCAATATTTAGGTATTGCTTTGTTCCAGATAACAGACACCTTTTATTTTGATGTTTTCATAGTCTCATTATAATTATTTTTTATAATCATAACATTTGAAAATTATAGTTAATATACAGATTGCCTAGTGGAAGGCAAAAATTTTAAAACAATTTTTATAAGATAAGATTTCAGTGCTTACACAAGTAAATTGCTTATTTTTATAATGACCTATTTCATTGTTTTTATAAGCTTTGTTGTCAAATAAGCTTTAGATTTCCCCTTTGCATTTGAGGAGGTGAGTTTCACACATCCTCCTGACTTTTAAAGCCTTCCATTCCTCTGTAATGTTGAGCTGTTTTGTGTTTTCCATGCAAAATATTTACTGTACATAACTTTACACTGATAGTGTATCTAAGAAAGTTCTAATCCTATACTTCTACTGTTCACCATAAAATGATTTTATAAGAAGGTCTTTACCAAGAATGTTTTTGAAATTACACATATTGGGTCCAGCATGTAAGGAAAAGGATTTGGGCAGCTCAAAGCTTTACCAGTTGGATAGAAGGAACTTGGGAGGCTTGGCCATGTATTTTTTTCTCTTATGGGGAGAGGATGTTGAGGGCTCTCGTGGTAAAGTATCTTAATCAGGAAAGAACATTTGTTTATTTCCATATTTGAACAACTTGAATCATGTCATTAATTTATATTGTCTTTCATCTCCACATGACATTTAGAATAAAACCCCCAGTGCCTTAGTATATATTCTTTCATCTGAAGCTTTTTTTTTTCCCCTAACTTTATCCTTAGTCATAACTAGATCATCAAAAACCTCAAGGTCATATTATGTGTGTGTGTGTGTGTGTGTGTGTGTGTGTGTAATTATTTAGATTTCTTGATTTTAGCTATTTACCCTGAACATTATAATTATTAGTAGTATTTTTCAGTTAGGTCACTTGGCACATTTTTAAGGTGAGAACCTTGGGTAAATTGTTTTTTATTTCCCTATTATATTTTATATAATACAATATATAACATGATCTCCCCATATCCAAATAACCATCTCTCCTTCTCTGTTTCCCAATCTATTGATCTATGTGGTCTTTCATTGTGGCCATGATCTGTGATTGTTTTTCCATAGACTAAAAGGCCTTTGGGCAGTAGGCTGAGTAAATTAAATTAAATTTAATTAAAATGTTAGAACTCCTAACAATATAATTACCATAATATGCTTAATTTTGTTTATTGAAAATAAGAAGCTAGAAATAGATTTAGCATTTATACCACAGTGAGCATATAAAAATTTCACTGAAAATTTGAACATGCTGAGAAAGCATTGTGGAGCAAATGAAGATGCAAAAAACACTTTGCTAATGATAACCTCTGTGAACCCTCCACATGGATGTGCAGCATTTCACTTACAGTATGCATGTACTTATCCAAACCACTTACTGATGGGCAGTTCAGTATCCAGTTTCCATAAGTATTAAAAAATAATAATAATATTGTGGTGAAGGTTGTCACTTCCTACTTACTTGTTTAGTTAGTTTTTGGTAATAAGTTCCTTAGAAATTAGAGTTTTTGGAGCTAGAAGACATAAATGACTTTATATATATATTACACTTCAGAAAATCAGTAGGACAGTGAGAGTTCAGTACTTTTTGAATATTTTCCAAACTGATAAACTAAATACAATTATTTCAAATAAAATACTTATAATTACTAGTGGGGTTGATTCTCTCATAGTGTGTTCACTACCTTTTATGTTTCTTCTTTTGCCTGTTCACAGCCCTTGCAGTTATCTGAGAGTAGAAGTGTTTTATGTGTTAAGATTATTAGCCTTCTGTCATAAACACTACATACATTGTTTTCCCATTTGGCATTTGTGTGTATAAGTTATTATATATAACTTATATATGCTTCTTATACTGTTTTTTTGTTTGTTTTTATATAATTCTGTTTCAACATGGAAACATTTGATTTTATGTTGTCAGTCTATCACATTTGTACTTTACTGACTCTTCTTTTAGTGCCTTGCTCACAAAGGCCTTAGCAGAATTATAAAAGGCCATAGCAGAATTGTAAAAGCTTCTGTTGATAATTTTATTCTCATACATACATGATTTTATTTTGTTTTATTTTATATTTGAACGTGTAATTTAGTTAACTATTTGGAAGTAGGCATTTTTCCAAAAAAAAAAAAATTTGTTCCAAAATTTTCATAGTTAAACCTTAAGCAGGTTGTTAAACTTGCTCTGAATATCATTCAAGTGAAATTATAATGGTTAACCATAATATAAATGAAGAATCATAATAGAACTGGATATTTTTCAGTAAGTTAAGTACCTACTAGGTTCAGATATTTTGTTATATGTACAATTGAATGGATGGCAAGGAACTTGAATCTGGTAGGTTAGATGGGTATACACATTAACTGTAGTGCCCTATAACATGATATTGAGAGTCATTGAGATATAGTAGAGTTCCAAAGAGGTGCTTCTAATAATTCTGGCCTGGAAGTTGATGACTTTGTTTTTATTTATATTTTACTAGGGAGGAATTGAAGATTAAGGTATAAACATAGAATATTACTCCCAGTACAGTATGTTGGAAATTGAAGTAGACATGAGACTTAAAAGCAGGGAATCATTCAGGGATGCTTTCAGTAATTGTTACCTGAGAAGGACCCATCAGTATAGGTATACTGAGAGGGAAGATTAGCCTTCTGTCAGTTCATAACAGAACATTGGTTGTTCTTTCCACATGCTGGCCTCTTGTTGCTTCTTGTCCTTCAGTAGCAAAGTTTGTGTTTTTTGTTTTTTCAGAAAGGCCTGCTCTAATCTCTTTTTAAGTAGGAAGCAATGGTAATTTTTTTTCAGAGTTTAGAATTTTTAATTTGTTTTGAAGTCACTGAAGCAAAATCATAAAACATTTTACTTTCCTTTATAATCCCCACTAAAAAAAATTGTAGAAAAAATAGTTTTGTACATGGGATGAAGCAATATTGATTCAAAACATACAGATAAAGGTTAGCTCTATCACTCTTCTTTAATATTTAATCAAAACCAATAGGCTGTCTCCTTTGAAATATTATCTATATTGATTTCCAGGTAAACCACAAGACTGTATACTGTCTTGGAATGTCCTCAGAAGGCTCTTTCATTGAATAGTTAATAGAGTAAGACCCCCCAAGTCCTTGGAAGCAAAAATTATTTAGTGTAGATCACCCTTTCAAACAAATTGGCTTGTGAAGAGAAGAGATTAGATACAACTTGAAGGTAAGTAGTAAGATAGAAACACAGAAGGTTAATTGGGAGATTAGTGAACTGAGGACAGTTTTGAAGTAGATAGGGAGAGATTGAAGTTGCAAATAACTTGGAGAATGGTAACTGATGAAGGAAGATCTTGGAAGTGGGTAGGAACAGGAATGGAGCTCAAATGGAATGGTTTTCTTCATACCCATAGAAAATCCCCCTTGGTCTTTGGGATTAGAAACCAGAAGTTCAAAAAAGAGGTGGGGGGGGGGCAAGAGAGAGAGAGATCGAAAGTACTTAGAAGTGGAAGGGGAACAAAATAGCACTGATCTCTAGAAGCAGACTGAGAGATTAGGACCTTAGAGAACAACTTTGGTGAAATACCTGTGCCTCTCCATTGAGAGGCAGCAAGATGTAGATGAAAGAATTGGGGAATAAGAGAAAAATTTCTGTGAAGTAAAATGAACTTATAGAGGACCTAATCAGCAAAATGTAGAAATGCAGCCATCCAAAGTAAATTTAATACTGGACTCACTCTTATTAGCAGATGATTGAGGGGTCAGTAGAAAGTCATTTACATATGGCAGCATGGAGTCTGATGCAAACTTGGGAGGAAGGAAAATGAAGCCAGGAGAGAATTGATGGACTGAAAGAATAGACGAGGATGGAAGAACTAGAAATAAGATGGACAGTGAAAGTTTCAGTAGATGAAGTTGTATGGAGTCGAAGACAAGTGTTACCCAAGAAGCTCTCAGATATCTCTGAAGTGATCCAATATATACCAGTATGAGAAGGCAAAGTGTAGTCCAAGGATTATAGAGCCACTCAATCAGACATTAATATGCATAGATCTTGAACTTAGAGTGAAAGAAATAAAGGGACAGGGAACACAGAGTGTTGAGAAAAGGATGCCAGAAGACAGACGTTGCACCTATGCCAGAGGTTATAAATTGGAGCAATATGGAAATGGAAGGCAGTTGGTGTTGGTGGAGTATAGCTTTGTTAATAGCTCCAGCGTACTAAGTGGAATGTTAGTGTGTGATAAATAAATTTCTCTCTTAGAAGTCTGGCTAGGCAGTTGTGCAACTAGATATTGATGCATTCTAAAAATATAATGAAGAAAGCAATTGGGCTTATAAGGTTGCTATGGTGTTTTGGTAACATCTACAGTATATTTGATGACATTACAGTGCCTATCCTTTGTTCCAGCCACCAACAATCATTAACTTCCCTGTAAGCTTTCTGGATAAAGTAAATAAGGACTTAGTAGACCCACTGAGAAAAGAGCAGCCATTATAAGAAATATATTATTTTGTAATTTTGTATTTTATCTCTCATTCATATTTAAATTAATATGAGACAAGAGAAATGTATTGTTCTCTCTCTTAGGAACTGAAATTATATGGATGAAAATCAAGCAGTTTATCTAATAAATGTCTGTGTGTGTGTCTCTCTCTCTTTAATGTAGACAATTCGAAGGAAAAAGAAAGTTCAAATACCAGTAAGTCGTCCTGATCCTGAACCAGTTTCTGATAATGACGAAGACAGTTATGATGAGGAAGTACATGATCCAAGAAGTGGCCATGGTGGTCTGGTTAACAGAAGGAGTGAGAAGAGTTGGGCAAGGGATAGAAGTGCAAGTAGAGAGCGGAGCTTGTCTCCACGATCAGATAGGCGATCAGTGGCCTCCAGTCAGCCCGCCAAACCCACCAAAGTCACATTGGTGAAATCCCGAAAAAATGAAGGTATTCTCTACCAACTCTTGCATTACTACTTTCACATAAAAATATTAAGGCTAATTTTAATAAGTATAGTTGCGATATTTTAATATCTTTTGCTTTGTGCTTCTATTTGTTTCATATTTGTGTCCTGTTATGAGTGAAATTCTGTTATGGCAGGCTTCAGGGATTGTTCATTTTCTCTTAAATCATTTTGTTGGAACTGTTTGCACTAGTTGGATTTTGGATTTGTTATTGTGACAAGAACAGCCATTTATATATTATGCCTACAAGAAATGTTACTACATCATCATATTGAAATTCAGTGATTTTCTTAGCTGTAGGGATCAGTCATATTAATACCATGGGGTGGGGATATCTTGGGACTTTTTTGGAAGGGTTGGTTAGAGAGGATGCTGTTTTTAAAAGGAGAGATTGAAAGAAGGAACCCCTTATAGGTCATTTCTTCATAATGCAGGACTTTTTAAAAACATTTTTGAAACTGAAGCTTAAGTGCTTTACCTTACCCCTCGTCAACTTTACTTTTTTTTTCCTTCATTCTTAGTTTGTTGGAAGCTCTATTTATTTATCTATTTTTCAAATTTTTAAAAGATGAAACTGCTTATTCTAATCCTTTTTTTTTTAGTGTTCTGTAGGATTCTTCCCTCTTCTTCCACTTAATATGATTTCTTCAGCCACCTCAATTACTCTCATTGCCTCAGCTCACTGCTAATAATGGCTTCACTAATTTTTCCAGCCCACATTTGTATGTTTCTATGTTATTTGTTAGGATGTTCTACATGGAACATCCTAACATGTCTCATATGAAGCACAACTCCTTTTAAAGTTTTTATTGTATCTTTAAAGTTGTTGATTGAATATTTTCATGTGAACCTGGTTTCTCAAGCCAGTCACATATAACATGGTAGATTTCTGTTTTAGTCAACTTTTGCATTGCTATGAACAAAATACCCAAGAATAACTTAGAGGAGGAAAACTTTTTTTGAGGCTCACGGTTTCAGTCCATAGATGACTGATTCCATTTATTTGAGCCCAAAGAAATGGGGAGAGTCATTGGAGGAAAGCTGCTTAGCTCATAGCAGGGGTCCGGAAGCAGAGGTGGGGGTGGAAAGGGCAGGCCATAGGGAGATGTGTCCTTCTAGGGCCTGTCAGTAGTCCTCCACCTCCTTCAGCCATGCCCTACCAGTCTACAGTCACTACCTAGTCAATTCATTCAAACTAGGATGGGCTGATAGATTACAGCTCTTACATTTCAATCATTTCTCCTCTGAATATTCCTGCATAAACATGAGCTTTTGTGAAACACCTCATATCCAAACCATAACCTATGCATTATGAATGTATTCTAACTTCCTAAATGCTACTCTTTTCTGTTCTACTTTTGTCTGTCTTTACTGCCATTGCCCTTTTCCAGGCCACCACTGTCTCTTTAGTGGTTTTGTTTATTCTCATGACTATGCCCTGGATCTCTTTCAGTGGGTTCTGTAGATTGTTTTGTGATGTTTCTGTCTTATTCTTTTGACTCTTTGTTATTTTTCAGTTACAGCTATACCAGACCTAGGAGATATATATATACACACACACGCCAGGTTTTTTTCCTTCATACTTTATGATGCATTTGTTTTTAACTGTTCTACCAACACCCCCAATTCCCTGTACACAAAAACAGCCTTCATATTTAGTTTTAGTATTTCTTTGGCAAAGTTTTAGTATTTCTTTCTTGAAGAGACCATCTCTGCCCTCTGTCCCCCCACTTAATGCAAGACCCTACATTTATTTCTACTATTTGAACTCTTTATAGCACTTTTAATTGCTGTGGTAACTTGTTTTTCTCCACTGGCTCTATCGTTGCCACAGGACTGGGAATGTCTCTCATATGCTGTTTTATTTATAGTGCCTGAAACATAGTTATTGAATTTATATCCAAAGAAATACTTGGGTTAACTGATAATATCTAGGGGGATATTTTGGGATCACGTATAATAATGGTGATTTGTAAGTTTTAATCTTGAAGAACAGTCTTTTAATCAGTGCTATATTTTGTAATTTAATGACCATTTCCAGAGCACAGTTCCTTGCCTAATTCCCTAAAACGTCATTTTCTTTTTTCACCTTGGATCTTTTCCTGCTTGTGAGCACTTAGTATATTTATCTTATGTTAAATTGTAGCTGATGGTACTTTTAGATGCTTGAGTAACAAGCCTGCTAATTTTATTTCAGAATAAAAACAATTTTCTGTTTTCCATCTTAGTTTTCAAAATTTTGCTTCATGTGTGTTTGGGGTTTTGTGTATGTGTGTTTGTTTTTGTTTTTTAATGCAGTAACACTTAGAGTCCTTCTTTTTCTCCTTATAGAACCAAGGACATCTCTTTTCCTATTGACACTACACTGATGATTTTAGTTGTTGGTCTTATTCTTTAAAAAATACATTTTATAAAGCTTTTTTAAGAACCAGAAAGTTCTGGACTCTTCCTGGTAACTTCCTCACCAGCAGACACAATGTTGCCTCACTCTTGGATACTTTGTTGGCTATATAAAGGGGAAGTCTAGCATTTTAACTCCTGTTCACACTTGCCAGGCTGGTTGTGAACAGTTGTATTAATATATAGTAGCATAAGCTAATGGTCTGAGTATATCTTCCTAGTATCAGGTATATAGGATCAGAAATAGTTTTGCTCTGTGAGCTGGGAAAAACAAAAATAGTTTATGCTTGATAATATCCATCAATAAAACCTTCAAACTTTCCCAAAGTTCTTCAAGTCTGATGAAGCAGTTCACTTTTTTAGAATTATATTTCTTTTAACTTTCTCAGAAACCAGTGCTGTGTCAATACATGATCAGAAAGAAATGGTGTTCTCTTCAGGGACTCTCTATTTCAGTAAAATGAGAACATAGGGTGTCAGTTTTTTCTTTGAACCACACATTTTCAGTTTGTTTTCACATTGACATTTCAAACTTTATGTGATAAAAGTAAAAGTCTTTTTGCAAGGTAACCAAGAATAATTTATGTACATTGATTATTCTTTAAAAATCTGTTTTTGCAGTGATTATTATGCTGATATTTTAAACTCTACTTATGTGTTTTAATATTTTACACTAAAGACATTTAAATATATTATTCCAGAATACGGTCTTCGATTGGCCAGCCATATATTTGTAAAGGAAATTTCACAAGATAGTTTGGCAGCAAGAGATGGCAATATTCAAGAAGGTGATGTTGTATTGAAGGTATAGTCATATTCTTATATTTTAATGAACCAAACTGAAAAACAGATCCTAGATTACCCATCCTTTACTCCTGTTTGAATTAATTTAGCCAAAGAAAATTAAAAATCTGTGTTTGGGGAGAGTGACCCAGATTGCCCCTGTCCATTCTTACATGTCAACAATAATATTTTAGCTATGGAGAGAATAAAGTTTGTAAATATATATCATTCATTGGCAGTAGGTACTTGGTAGATAGAGATGTCTGTTCAGTTATACATTGAGTGGTTTTGATAATTTCTCCAGATATTGAAATGTTTAGTTGTTTGTTTATAAGTTAGGATGGGACAGACTTTGGGAAGGGGTTAGGGAATACTAATTTGAGTTTATCCAACAGAACAACAGTGTAATAAAAATTTTTATCATTTCAGAAGGTGGAATAATTTGATGATTTAGAAAAATAAGGGGAATATTTTGGTTCTTACAACTAGTCAATGAGTAGTTTGGATATTTCTGTTTATAACAGAATGAACATTTGTACTTTTGTTATTTACTTCTGTAGTATCTTTTCTCTTGCAGATAAATGGTACTGTGACAGAAAATATGTCATTGACAGATGCAAAGACATTAATAGAAAGGTCTAAAGGCAAGTTAAAAATGGTAGTTCAAAGAGATGAACGGGCCACTCTATTGAATGTCCCTGATCTTTCCGACAGTATTCATTCTGCTAATGCATCTGAAAGAGATGGTGAGTATAGTTCTGTTTGGAGGGTCCCAAATGACTTTTTATTAAACTACTGGAAAGACTTGACATATTTGAGTGATATGTTAATTTTCTACAAACCAGATACCTTCAGAATTTAAATATTACATCTCCATATAGGTTTTCTTTTCTCTGTAAGCAGCTCATCACTGTTGATCTAATCATTAGCTGATGAAATTAGTGTCATTTTGTACAAAATTATGCTTACCTTATTTCCAATATCACTGGAGTGTCTTAATACTTGACTGTACATCATTTCATGGAAAATTAAATAATACCCTTTTATTTAACAGACATTTCAGAAATTCAGTCACTAGCATCAGATCATTCCGGTCGCTCACATGACAGGCATCCTCGACGCAGCCGGTCACGATCTCCTGACCAACGATCAGAGCCCTCTGATCATTCCAGACACTCTCCACAGCAGCCCAGTAATGGCAGGTAATAACACTCTATTGTTTAAAATAAAATGATTGTTTTCTTCATACATGCATCTATAATAAGCAATAAAATGAGAAGATAGATTTTCTTTTGATTATTTAATATTAGGTCTGTTTTTCATCCTTAGTTTAGACATTTTTTATCGAAAAGAACAGATGGAAACTATACTTTCTTTTAAAGGGCCAAATAATAAATATTTTAGGCGTGCAAGCTGTACAGTATCTATTCTGTGTTTATATCACAAAAGCAACTATAGACAGTATGTAAATGCATGGGTGCATGGCTATGTCCCAAAATTTTATTTATTTATTTAAAACAATGGCCCACATATGCAGTTTGCCAACCTATTTACTTTAGAAGATGCTAGCAAGCTTCAGAAATCTACTCCTTTGTAAGGTTAGCCATGGTAAAAATCTTTTAATAGATTATTCTAGACTTTGTTTTTCCTTTTAAAAATACCTTGCCTGGTATTCAATGGGTCTGGTATGTGATTTGTGTGTGACATATCTGAGTTTATCTTAATTTGTGGTCACATATACATATGAAAGTCTGAATAAGATTATGATCTTTTGCTTAAGAAGAAATGCACATGTGCATACATATGCATCATTTTGCTACAATTTCTGGATATTCCCAGGGCTTTCTAGCCTGCCATTTGACCTATAATAGTAAACCATATGTAAATCTGGAGCAATTTAAAAATATGGACCCAGAGCCATATAGACAGTTTTGGAGAAAAGGGGGCCTTTATACATTTGTTAGTAGGAATATAAATTGATATAACGTTTATGGAAAATAGTGTAGAGGTTCCCCCAAAATTAAAAATAGGCTGGGTATGATGTCACACACATCTAATTCCAGCTTCTCAGGAAGCTGAGACAGGGGGATTGCTAGTTCAAGACCAGCCTCAGCCACTTAGCAGACTATAAAATAAAAAGTGCTGGGAGTATAGCTAAATGGTAGAGTTCCCCTGGGTTCAATCCCCAGTACTACCAAAGCAAATAATTAAAAAAAAAAAAATTCAGTAATCCTACTTTTCAAGAAATAAAATCACTATCCTGAAGAGAGATCTGCACTCCCATGTTGGTTGCAGCATTATTCACAGTAGCAAAGATATGGAATCACTCTGTCCAGCAGTGGATAAATGAGTAAAAATAAGTGTGTATATATGCAATGGAATATTATTTGGTCTTAAAGAAGAAGAAAATTCTGCCATCTGTAACAACATCATAGATGAACTTAGAGGATGTGTTACTAAGTGAAATAAGCTAGACACAGAAAAAAAAATGTTGTGTGATCTCACTTATATGTGGAATCTAAAAATGTTGAATGCAGAAATAGAGAGTAAAAGGCGTAAGGGAGAAATGGGAAGATGTTGGTCAAAGGGTATAAAGTTTTAGTTATAAGATGACGTAACTTGCGGAAACCTGATATACAGTGTGGCAATATATTTAATATATACTTGAAATTTACTAAAAGAGTAGATCTTAAGTGCTCATCATGAAAATAGGTATCTGTGAGGGGACAGATAATGTTAATTATCTTGATTGTGGTCATCATTTCATAATTATAGATATGTCAAAACAGCACATGTGGGCTGGGGTTGTAGCTCAGTGGTAAAGCACTTACCTTGCATGCATGAGGCCCTGGGTTCAATCCTCAGCACCACATAAAAATAAATAAATAAAGATATTGTGTCCATCTACAACTAAAAAATATATATTAAAAAAAAACAGCACATATATACCTTAAATATATGTGGTCTTATTTTTCAGTTACAGCTCAGTAAAGCTGGGAAGATAAACTCAGGTCCAGAACTGAAGATTCAGTGTACGATTAGATGTATAGTTTTGAAATTTGTCTGTATGGTAGTATTGTCTGAAGTTACAGAAGTTATTAAAATTGCTAAGAGGACCAATAAGGAGAGAAGGCTATGCTTCCTGTGGTCCAAATCTTAGCCTTCTCTCCTTATTGGTCCTCTTAGCAATTTTAATGACTTCTGTAACTTCAGGAAGCATATTGCTTTAGGAAATTGAGGAGGCAGAAGAGAAGTAAATGGAGAGAGGAGCAGTATCTAGCCAGGAGAGAGCTTTTAAAAAAGTTATCACAAACCATAGTGATACAGTTGTTAAACTCTATATATTCACCAAGGTGTTTAACTTTCTACTAAAATAGAGCTAATAAGAGAAGAAGATAACAAGTAACACCTGTGGATGTCTTTGCTATTATATTGTATTATATAGTATTTAGATACTTGTGAAGCTGATTCTTTGTAAATTTCAAATTAATTTCAGTTTTTAATCTGTTAATTATTTTAAACCACTGAAAGATAATGTATATTGATTCTAAAGATAATATATCAATTCTGAAAAACTACCTGATTCAGCAGGATTGCTATCAGGAAAGGGATTACTGCCACAACACATACACAGTGATATAACTAACACCTTTGATGATTCATGGGAGTAGCTATAATTTTAACACATTTCTCACACTTAGAAACCATGGTAATATCAAGCAGTTTGGGCATAATTTTGCCCTTTAAAAAAACTATTAATCAGGTGCTAAGGATGTGGCTCAGTGACAGAGCACTTGCCTAGCATTTGTGAGGCACTGGATTCAATCTTTAGCACCATATAAAAACAAATAAATACATTCTGTCCATCTACAACTACCAAAAATTTAAAAAAAAAAATTAATCAGAAGATCAAAAATTTGGCCGCTTTATTTGATTATACACAAATTCCAAATCTCAGAAATTTCTTTTTGATACCTATTTTGTTTTTTAATTTTTTTTCCTACACTCATGGCATTTACAACCTTAACTTGAAAGTTGAAGGGGTATTATCTTCTGAAAATTAACTATCCTCATATTTTCTCAGTGTTTTACTTCTTTTAGGAACCTTAAATATTTTCATGGGTGACACCAAAGCCTTTAAAAACATAATGTCCTGGGGCCTACTGTCAGTTCAAATGAGATAGAGAAGAAATGCTTTTCTTTAAGCTCCTGGTATCATCCTCCTTGTATTCTATCAAATTTGGAATCTACTGGTTTAAAAAGGTAGCATGTGAAAGAAAAGAGAGTACTTCAAAGGATAGCAAAAGTCTTCAAGTTCTTCTCAAATTATGGTAAAATGTAATTCCTAAAAATTGAGTAACCTGTCCACAGGCAAAATACAGAATAGTATTACTGGTTATTTAAAGCACCCCAAAATTAATGTTAACATTTAGAAACCATGGAATTTTAGTTTAGAAAGTACCTTAGTTTTGAGAAACAATTTGAATACACTGTAAGAATAAAATACTGGTATAATAAACATCATGTAACTTCCATGTAGTCTTTTATTTAGTTTTGTTTGTATAAAATGTGTTTCAAATGTTATTAAATTATGATGTTTAAAGAAATGATACAAAACTGTCTTTGTCTCCATGAGAAAAGTTTTGATCTAGTGTGTGAAAAGGGATTGGAGCCAGGATTAAAACTCTTGGCCTTTTGACCCAAATCTTTGACTTTACTAATACAGAGAAGGAAGAAAGTGGATTAAGTGCTATTTAATCTTCAAGGAACAAAAGTCTACAAGTAGTTACCATTGTGTCATGACCAACTAAAGTTTTCTTTTCTCAGAGGATAAGCATGGAAGAGAATGAGAAAAACATGTACACTTGTTCTTCATTTTTATTAGATGAACAAAGTACCTTCATTGTTCAGTATAATATGAATTGGCATACTATGGCCTATGAACTAAATCCAGCCTGGTTTTATAAATAATTTTTATTTAAATTATTCCTTTAATGACATAATTGAGAAGTTGTGACAGAAACTGTATGACCAAGGGAGCCATTTACAGAAAAAGTTAGCCAGTCTATGCCTTGATGTATGTGACTGGACTTGTTTGCTCTTTGTATTTTACTTAGTATTGTTTCAGAGCCCATTCTGGGGCCATGGCTTGGATAGACTCTAAGGAGATGAGAATACTGAGAGCATTCGTAGTTGATGGTGGCACTGCCTCTAGTGATTGCTGAGTGGGTATCACTGAAAAGATAGTTTTACTCTTCTCACTTTAGTCCCGGCATATGGAAGTGTTTGATTTGCAGAATATGTTCTAGATTCTGCATGGTTATATTATATTCTTCTAGTATTTATAGTTACTTTAGTAGATGCATTTTGACTTTTCCCCCTGGAAGAAGAATATGTTTGCCTTTTTTTCTGTGCTATAAACTTTTTTATACAAGTGAGTATGATGCTACTTATTAATCATAGTGGGAACAATACTGAAAAAGTTCTATCACAATAAAAGCTCAGACTTATCATTTTTCTGATAAGATTGAATTGCAAAAACTTGTATTGTCGAGATTTACTTGTACCTAGTCATTCCATGAAGCTGGCAAAGCTCATCTAAGGCCTAAGCTGTGTGTAAAGTTTTAAAGAAATGTGTTTTTGGGAATGGGGATATAGCTCAGTTGGTAGAGTGCTTGCCTCTCATGCACAAGGCGATGGGTTCAATCCCCAGCACCACCAAAAAAAAAAAAAAAAGAGAGAGAAATGTGTTTTTAACAATTACACAAAATCAACATTTTATTTAGTATATCCATTCTGTAAAAGTAGTTGTTTCTCACTACTTGAAAGCAGTGTTTATAAAAGATTGAAACTTTGTAAACATCTTACATATTTTCTTTACTCATTGTTTGTTCCTCTGAAGAGAAACACCTCCACTAAATTCTGAGTATAGTGGTGTCAGCATGGATAAGGTTTATGTTACAGTAAATACGTTGATAGTAAAGCTGAATTTCATGAATGAGAAATTTCTATCTTAAATCCAGGTGTTGAGCCAAATTAAGATAATATATTTGGGGACTAAAACTCATTCCTGATCTTATTATTCATTTTCTAAGAGTGCCTTTTAAGTCTTAATATATGTACACATAGGCCATATAATGTATCTTCTTAAATTAGAGAAATCTTGGCTTAGAGAGGACCTAGTTTTTTTTTTTTTTTTTTTTTTTGTTCTTTTATTTATATACCTTTCTTCACCTTTAATAGTTTTTTTTTTTTTTTTAAGAAACGATTACTAGAAAGATACAAATATTCTTTAATCACACTATATACTGTTCCTGCTCCTGCTCCGTATTGCTTAGTTTTCTCTGGAATATATATTTAGCTTTGCCAATAGGTTAAAAGGTATTATTGAAACATCCTAATAGGTCACTTGAACCTCTTTTAATGTTTCACATGTGGAGGAGTTATCATTTTTCTGACTGAATTTCAGATTTTAATTTGAAAAAAAATTTACTGATCTTTGGTTTTAATCCTTTTACATTGGTGCTTTACTCTAAACAAGAATTATGTATACTACTACTGATAATTAACTTGGTGTCGTAGGTACTACTGCATTTTCTTTTTGTGAGTTGTCATCATCATTTTCCCCCCTCTTATTTTCCTTTCTTTGAAAGAAAGGACTAGGTAGAAAGGATATGATTAATTATCTCAATGGAGTTAATAAACTGATTGATTTCTTCTTTCTTATGTCTTTGTTTATTACAACTTGACCAATGGTGGGTTTTGAGTTTTAACAGATGGCAGTTTCTGTATGGAAGGTTGAAAAGTTTTCTTTTTCAATAAGTCAGTAATTTGGACTTTGTCCTACTGATTTGTCTTTTACCAAATTTTTTGTTGAAACCTCATGTATATCATCAGTGCATGATTATAAATGCATGAACAAGCTAGGCATGATCTTTTTGTCATTTATAGAATTTATATCCAAGACTGAAGAAAGCAAGTAGGTTCAAAAATTTGAAAACTTTTTTCTTTTTTTTTTAAAGCAGTACTGAGGATTGAGCTCTGTGGCTCTCTACCACTAAGCTATATTCCCAATCCTTTTTATGGTGAGACAAGATCTTGATATTGCTGAGGCTGACCTGAATCTTATGATTCTCTGCCCCAGCCAAGTAGTTGGGATTACAGGTGTGCATCATCATGCCCAGCACGGTCTATTTTATTTTATTTTTTTGGTACCAAGTGTTTAACTCAGGGGCACTTAACCACTAAGCCACATCCCCGGGCCTTTTTTTGTATTTTTATTTAGAGACAGAGTCTCATTGAGTTGCATAGGACCTCAATAAGTTGAATGGGCAGCCTGGTATATTTTATTAATCAAGATGTATTAGAAAATAGTACAGTGTCTGTGAATAGAGAAAGATTATTGTAAAGAAATTAAACAGCAGGTTATTAGAGTGATGAAGGATTGGGTAGTAAGAAGTAAAGAGAAATCTTAAGAATGTAAGAGCCATAGATAGCAAGTAACAAAATCACTACCATTGGTGCTGAGACAATGCCAAGGTAAGAGATAGCTCCACCCATGCCCAGGGATGGGATCCCAGCTTTCTCTGAAAGGGCACTACCTTGGCTCGATGTATGACAGAGAATTTGCTGTAGAGGGTCAACAGATGAACTTAAGTGGTATTCGCCCTCTGAAGTACTTGGGAAAGCCACTGATGGGGAGGTATCTCATTAGAGACATTGCACTACAAAGGTTGGGGCAATTTGCCGACCATTGAGTTCTCATGCCCAGTGTGTGCTGCAGGAGCATGTTGAGGGAAGACACCTCTCCTGCACATCTTCTTAGGTCACTCTGCCTTCTGCCCTCTGCTTGTACTAACTGGCTCCAAACAGTTGTTTGACATGGGGGCGGGGCTGCAGTTTTTCTCTTAAAGCTGTATTACCTCTCATTGATCTCCTTGAGTATGTTAAACACTCTATTACTCTGTTAACACAATCGGAGGTTAAAGAAGGCTGCTTCCAATGATTCTTATTATTAGAATTGTAAAAATTCTCCTCAGATACATTTCTACTCCATTTTAAACAACCATCCTTTTAAGTGTTTTAACCAGCCTCTTAAAGTCTCTAGAAAAATGGGTCATTACCATTAGATTGATATGTTCAGGTTAAAAATTAAAAACTTGTCTCTATCCTTCTGAGGAAAATCAAAAATGCCCATAAGAAGGTCTTAAGGTCCATTAAAATGCATTGAGTTTCCATCTGGCCTACTAGTAGACAGAGTGTAGTAGATAAACATGAGTCTGATTAGAATACATATGATTTTCATATAAAATCAGCTATCCTCACAGTTTAAAGCTTTTAACTTTTTTATGCTTCAGTATTATTACAGCCATTAGGAAAGAATTATGTAAAGAAAGTTTGGGGGGAAAGTAAGTGTTCACAATCTCAACAGTTTTTCTTTCAGCAGTCTCTGCTAATTGTAGATTAATTTCATGGATATAAATTGGTTTTGTATTTGTAATCACATCTGCTCATAAGGTAACATCTCAAGTATTTGGAAAAAGTTATTTATTTTGTTCTACACTGTAACTTTAGATCTATATTGTCTAAGACCAAAGCCACTAATGCCATATGTGGCTGTTGAGCATTTGAAATGTGGTTAGTTCAAACTGAAATATATTGGGTTAAGTATGTGGCTCATCTAGCATACAGGAAGCAGCACTGGGTCAATCCCCAGTAGCACTGGGGGGAAAAAAAGAGAAAGAAAGGAATTGATTCCCAAATCAAGCTGTATTGTAAACATGAAAATGCCCCTTGGATTCTGAAGACTTGAGTACGGACAAGAAAACATAATATACTTTATTCATTAATTATTTATATTTACATGATAAGGAACATTTTAGATATTGGGTTCATTTAAATTTATTAATGGATTTTTTTACTTCATTCAATGTGGGTTCTAGAAAATTGTGAATTGCCTAAGCAACTCACTGTATAATTCTGTTAAATTGTACTGCTTTGCATCTTCATGTATTATTGAATAATGCTTCCATCTTTTGGTAGATAATGGAAATGCATGAAAAGGAGCAGTAGTTTTCCAAATATTAATTATATGCAAAATTTTCTAGAATGATGTGAGCTTCATTTATATGAAATATTCTTAAAGGCTAATAACTTTTAGTTCATAATAAATATATCACAAAAGAGAAAATCTTTCCTTTAATTTTATTTATTTATTCTGATTAGGTCTATATGACAGCAGAATACATTTTGATTTATTATATATAATTGTAGCACAACTTTTCATTTCTCTGGTTGTACACAATGTAGCATTGCACCATATGTGCAATCCTAGTATATCTATGGTAATGATATCCATTTGATTCCACCATGTTACCTGCCCTCATGCCCCACCCCCTCTTCTCCCCTGCCCTTTGCCCAATCAGAATTCCTCCATGTTTCCCATGTCCCCACCTCCCCATTATGGATCAGCAACTATTTATCAGAGAAAACATTTGGCTTTTGGTTTTTTGGGATTGGCTTACTTTGCTTAGCATGATATTCTCCAACTCCATCCATTTACCTACAAATGCCATAATTTAATTCTCTTTTAATGCTGAGTAATATTCCATTGTGTATATATAACACAGTTTCTTTATCCATTCTTTTATTGAAGGACATCTAGGTTGCTTCCACAGTTTAGCTATTGTGAATTAAACAGTAATGTTGCTGTGTCACTGTAGTATGCTGATTTTAAGTCCTTTGGGTATAAGGAGTGGGATAGCTGGGTCAAAGGGTGGTTTCATTCCAAGTTTTCTAAGGAATCTCCATACTGCTTTCCAGATTGGTTGCACCAATTTGCAGTCCCACCAGCAATGTATACGTGTACCTTTTCCCCCACATCCTCGCCAGTACTTATTCTTGCTTGTATTATTGATAACTGCCATTCTGACTGGCATGAGATGAAATCTTAGAGTAGTTTTGATTTACATTTCTCTAATTATTAGAGACGTTGAACATTTTTTCATACATTCATTGGTTGATTTAATATCTTCTTCTGAGAAGTGTCTGTTCATCTCCTTAGCCCATTTATTGATTGGGTTGTTTGGTTTTTTAGTGTTAAGTTTTTTGAGTTCTTTATATTTCCTGCAGATTAGTGCTCTATCTGATGTGTGTGTGTGTGGCAAAAATTTGCTCCCAAAATGTTCACTGTAACTAATTTTAATAGTATCTTCAATTTTAAAAACAATGTGCTTATCAATAAAAACAAGTAAAATAGCTCTAACCCACCAACTCCAACCCTGATTCTTCCTACAGTTGAATCGAATCTTTGTCTACACTTGTGTAGACATTTAGCATCATATAGGGTTTGGGTTTTTTTTTTTCTTTTGAATATTTTCAATATTACATTTAAATATTCTCTTTAAATATGTCCTTAACACAATGTAAAGAACCATAAGGGGAAAAATTGTTTTTAGTAGATCAGACATGTTTTGGATTCACATTGACAATACTACCTATATGCAGTATGTGAGAAAGAAAATTGGAAAATATTAAGAGTTGCATTAATTGAGTGTGATCTTTTATTTAGGCTCACACTGAGTGGAACTGAAGCAGTTTGCTTCTGTGATCAGAGGCCCAGCTTTCCTAGCAACCGTGAGCTATAATTTTGTTCTATTCAGGTAACACCAGTTATGAGAGATGGGTGAGGTTGTAGAAAAGGCCCTTTGCTTGACAACAGTTAATGCTAAGTGTTAATATTTAGCATTCAATGTCATTGGTCAGTGTGAATCAGAATTGTAGAGTTAATGAGGTATAAACTTAGGTTAAGAAACTGGAGTTTCACAGAAATAGCAAATATCTTGTGGGTTGGTAATGAGTTTAATAAATACAAATTTAAATTTATTGATCCCAAAGGCTAAAGTGTCTCATTGAGAGATTAGAATCCACTTTCTATGTTAAACTAGAACTTTCCTAAGAAGGAAATTTGCAGAGCTCCCCACTCTTTCCATCAGACTTCTTAAAAGTAATTTTCCTCCCATAGAGCTAAATTCCCAGTTAAGCTTCAATTTTGTGTTGGAAGGTTCCAGTCTAAGGTGGAGGGAATGTAGCTCAGTTTGGAATAGTGTCTAGATGGAAGATACTTAATACTCAACTGTTTCTTGAGACATTGTAGGTGAAATGCTCCTACCACATATGTGAAGATTGCTTTAAGATAGCAGGAGGGCCTTGCCACATGCAGTGGTGCGCACCTGTAATCCCAGTGTCTTGGGAGGCTGAGGTAGGAGGATCGCAAGTTCATATCCAGTGTCTGCAACTTATCAAGGCCCTAAGTAACTTAGCAAGACCCTGTCTCGAAATAAAAAATGGAAAAAGAACTGGGGACAGATATGTGGCTAAATGGTAAAGCACCTCTGGGTTCTATCCTTGTTACCAAAAAAAAAAAAAAAAGACACCAGTGTTTTAGTATCCCACAAGAGAAGATTTTATGAGCAAAATAAGTAGGAATATTTATATCCCCAACCACTTTTTTTTTCTTTCCTAGTTAATAAAGCTTGCCAGATGTGAAGTATGGTGTAAAGGATGCCAGAGAAGAATAGTGTTTTGTTCCCAACTGTTTCCTTCCCCACACCCCCCAAAATTAAAAAAGATCAGGATCTGTAGTTATTTCCCAGCCAGCTTGTTTCAGTTTAACAATACAAGGTGAACATCCTTCCAGTTTGTTCTTTTGATAAAAACATTTCCATATTAATGAAGTCTGTTTCTAAGTTTTGTGCAAACAGCATTGCAGTCAGCATCTTTGTTCATGATTTTATATATTGGCATTTTTTAATTCTAAAGTGGTGAAAGAGTGTTTTTGTTATTTAAAAACTTTAATGGATATAATTTCTTTCCAAAAGTAATGTGTGAGACTACTTATTTTCAGAATCCCATTCTTACCATTCTGATGGTTGGAAAATCATAATTCCTTATTTTGAATTGATCATAAAATTTTTATAAATTTATTGGTCATTGGATTTCTTCCTGAGTAAAATCATTTGTTCATTTCTCATTTTTTCTCTTGTGTTGTTATTTTTCCTTTTTTCATCCCTAGTACTTTCAACAAGTATTGTGAATAGGAGTTTTTGTAATGTCTTTTACTGTGCATTTATATTTTTATCTTCATGACCTCTTAATTTGTGCCTGCTTATGAAGGTTTCTACTAGTCTAAAGATATACAAAATTTCAGCCAGGCACAGTGGCACATACCTGTAATCCCAACGAGTTGAGAAGCTGAGGCAGGATGATCACAAGTTCAAAGCCAGCCTCAGCAACTTAGTAAGGCCTTATCTCTAAATAAAATATTAAAAAATGTCTGGGGATGTGGCTCAGTGGTTAAGCACTGCCGGGTTCAATCCCTAGTACCAAAAAAAACCCCCCAAAAAACAAAAAAAAAACTACCATATGAATTTTCTCGAGGAGTTTTAGAATTTTCAATGCTATTTATTTAATTTTTAGTGGGGGTTTATTTTGACATATTCATGAATGTGTATAACCTAGTTTTTTTACATTTCAATCACCAGTATTATTTCCTTCCCTTCACTCTCCCCCATTTTTTAACATTTAAATTTATTTTTTTGTGGTTTTGGGAATCGTACCCAAGACCTTGTATATACTAAGCATATTATTATGACAGTCACATCTCCAGTCCTTTAATGCTATTATTACTGATATACTTTCACCTTTTAATTTTAATCAAGTTTTGTTGATGCTATTGCAAAAATTTATTGAATTTTTAAAACATAATTATCTAAATTCAAATAATGTTTTAGTATTTCATGCTAATTTTGCCAAATATTTTAGGCCCATTATTTCATGATTATAATTGAGTCTTTAAATTATAGTGAATAATAGTAATGTTTACAGACTATCTCTGTATATTTACTTATTTATAATTTTGTTATAAGTACATTGAGCATTTCCTTGTGTAATAGGATGCTCACTTTTGGTTTTAGAAAATAGTCTCTTTAATAATATTACCTGTTTCTTTGCTTTTATTGATTTTTTTTAATTGTACACAAATGGATCACAACTTTTCATTTCTCTGGTTGTACTTATTGATGGTTTTTAATTAGAAAAGACTACTGAATTTTCTCAAATGCCTATTTCAACCAGTATTAAGATTTTTCTATAATATATATAAATGAAATATACTAATAAATTTCCTAATGTTGAACTACTTCTACACTCTTGTAGTTACCCTGATATAATAATCTTCTAATAATATTCCCTTAGCTGGTATTTTATTTAGATTGTTTTTTTGTCCCCATTCATAAGGAAAACGATTGTTTTCTCTCTGTACTATCATCATCAAGGTTTGAGTAGTAAGATTTGTAATGATTACATTGATAATTGAATATTGACACTTGTTGAAAATACATGGGCTGTTAGGATATGGTTCTCTGTATTACTACATGTGTTTGGAAATAATAAAGGGTTTTTTAATCAAATTGGAGAGCTTCTTAAGTTTTTCTGTAGTCTGAGATAATTAGGAGACTAATTATTTCGTTTTTTAGAGGTTGAAAGAACTCATTGTAAAATCATAGGTCATTACAAAAAGTAATGATAGGTCTTGTTTTATATTTTTATTTAAAGGAAATGTATTGCTCTTTTTAATGTACATATATATATTTCTTAGTTCAACTTTTATAATTCATATTTTTCTGGGAAAACTTTTGGTGGATACATAGTTTTTATTGTTTTGTTTGTGGAATTACAGTATTTAACATGTTTGCATTTTTTATTTTGATAAATAACTCCCATATTGCCTTCTCAATACTTGTACAGTTTTACCATAATTATGTGTCTGTTGCTCCATGTCCTTTCCTTCCTTTTTCTTATCATGTGAAAATTCTCATGAGTGACAAGGTGATTTCTAATTATTTTAGTTTGCATTTCCCTAGTTACTAGTGAGGTTGAATGTGTTTCTATATTTATTGTTTGTATATCTCTTTTGGTGAATTGCCTTTTTCTAGTGTTTTGTCCTTTTTTCTCTTCAGTTACTTGACTGATACAGTTATTTATTTTTCTAAATATCAAATTTTTAGATATTTGTTAGCTCAATCTATAATCTTAATGATGAACTCTTGCTATTTATGTTTGACCAAACTATATGAAATTGTTATTCATCTGTTTGAATTTAAAAACAACTTTTATTTGGCTCAGCTCAATGTGTATATTTTCCCCCAACATTTGCATGTCTTTTGATTTCATTTTTTATGTAATCATCTTTGTTGGTATACCATGGCTTTTGGGCAATGAGTCTTAATCTTAAAGGCCTTCCTTTCTTGATTTCAGTTTTAAATTTTTTTGTTTAGAGCCCGGCATGATGGCTCATGTCTGTAATCCCAGTGACTCAAGAAGCTGAGGCAGGAGGACCACAAGTTGGAGACGAGCCTGGGCAACTTGGCTAGACCCGGTCTCAAAATAAAAAATAAAAAGGGATGGTGATATAATATATATCTAGAGTTCTCCTGAGTTCAGTACCCAGCATCACCAAAAAATAAATTTTTGTTGTTGTATAGGACTTTATTTCATCTGAAATTAATTTATTTTCATTATTAATATGTGTTTGGTTTTAATCTTTCAAAAAATTTATGGATAATTGTCCCAACACTGTTTATTTTTTTTTCCATATAAAATAATAAGATCCTTTCTGGCAGTCTTGGAATAACACATCCATAATAAACTTTGCTATTATGACTGTTTCTCAATTTTCAGTTTTATAACAAACATAACATTTGTTCTTGGTGGTGTTATGCTATTCTAGTTTTAATCACTTTTCATTTTGTTAAAGATTAGAGCAAGTCTTTTGTCACCGTTTTTTAAGTTGTCGAGCCTCTTGTACTTTTTTCTCAAAAATGGTTTTCAGAATCAACCTTATATTCTTAATTCTTTATTTTAATAATGTAGTCTCCGGAGCAGAGAGGAAGAGAGAATTTCTAAACCTGGGGCTATCTCAACTCCTGTGAAGCATGTAGATGATCACACGTCCAAAACAGTGGAAGAAGTTACAGTAGAAAGAAATGAGAAACAAACACCTACTCTTCCAGGTAAGCGTAACAAAACACTAAGTTAAAAAAACTTTTTTGCAGTCAGAATAAGGTAATTGCAAGATTTGAAAAGATAAGATGCAGTTATTATTTTGCATGCATGAATTTTTCTGTATTAAAGAAGCATTAGATTGGCTTCAAAATTTTAAAAATAGTGTTTTCTTAAGTGTGCCCTTTAAGGCTATATATAAGGACTTAGACTAAGAATCTACAGATTTGTAAAATTGGTTGCTCAAAAGATTTTGTTTCTAATGTCTCTCAGTTTGTTCTCTCACATTCATCTTACTCAACTTAGTAACAAATGTGGATATTTAAAAACATTTTATCAGAGGAATGGTGACTATATTGATGATCTTAAAAGAAAAATGCTTGGATTTTCTCTAATGTTATCTTTGGTTATTCTTCCTTAGAGAATCTAGATTTTTTTTTTTTTCAATTCCTAACAACTAAAGCTGTGGAAGCACAAGTGGCCATGTAACCTGTATACTTCAGAGTTCAGAGTTTTTAACTGTAAAATATACTCTGATACATGTGGTGTATATGCTCTTCATCAAGTTCTCTAAACTTAATTTTACTGATGAATAATACATATGTTTTGTAGAATTTTTATTGTTATTTTACTAGTTGCTTATATTATCTCATGTTTTGAAAAGTTGAGTCCTGGGCTGGGGATGTGGCTCAAGCGATAACGTGCTCGCCTGGCATGCGTGGGGCACTGGGTTCAATCCTCAGCACCATATAAAAATAAAATAAAGATGTTGTGTCCACCGAAAACTAATAAATAAATAAATAAATAAATAAAAGAAAAGTTGAGTCCTTCGCAATGTAAATTTTATTTATTTATTTTTTTAGAACCAAAACCTGTGTATGCTCAAGTTGGACAACCAGATGTGGATTTACCTGTCAGTCCTTCAGATGGTGTCATACCTAATTCAACACATGAAGATGGAATTCTTCGGTAATGCAGTTTTAAAGTTGTATATCTTCTTTGTCCATTATTAAGCATTATGTGGAATGAAAGTTTAATTGCAAATGATATTACACATACTTTTTAAAATTAACATATGACACGATATTATGATTAGGTTATTTCTTTTTTAAAAATATTTATTTTTTAGTTGTAGTTGGACACAATACCTTTATTTTTATGTATTTTTTTGTGGTGCTAAGGATCGAACCCAGGGCCTTGCATGTGCTAGGCGAGCACTGTACCACTGAGCCACAACCCCAGCCCTATTTCTTTATTTAACAGTTTCTTACAGAGTCACTTAGAAATTAGAGAATAACAAAGGACCTTTTTGGATATATTCAGTGTGACCTACCTAGTTTTAAAGGTCAGGAATTCAAAAAGTAAAAATTGTTATCTATTCAGACATTAGAATTTCTATAAGCTTTCTAATACCCTAACATTTAAAAATATATATATGTTACTCAGTCTCAGCACCGTCTACATTTGGGGCCAGATAACTGTTATCATGAGGCAGGCAGGGACACTCTCCTAGGCAATGTGACATCTCTGTCAGCGTATCTGCCATCTAAGTGCCAATGGCACTCTTCCATTTGTGACAACCAGAATTGTCTCCAGACATTACCAAATGTTTTATGTGAGGGACAATGACCCCTGGTTAAGCTGTTTTAGATTAGTTAGCAACTTAAAAGTAAGTTTGACTGTTCTATGCCTTTTATTATATTTTATTTTATTAAGTATTTATATACTTAATGGAATTGAGATAAAAATTTTATAAACAAATGATATCAAAATAGTTTTTTGTTGTCTCTGCTAAATGATGTGAATAATTGAAATCTTGCAAATTTCTTAAAATGGGTTGGGTTAGATCTAGACCCATTTCCCCACTCTCATTTATTTTCTTTACTAAAGAAAATTGTCTTTGTAGCCCAGTACCCAAATAGGCAGAGAGTGTTTCACAAGTTGGTGGGTATCACACAAGTTTTAAATTGCATATTTTTAATATTAGCTAATTGATAATTCAAACATTAGCTCCCCCACTCCCACCACCACCACCCCCCTTTTTAAAAACTTTTTGGAAATTGCTTGAATGTTTTTAAGGTGTAGAAAACTTGAATAAGATTTCAGAGATCTGCTTCTGTGGGAGAGCCCTGAAGAACAATTACCAAAGAGGATTTGAGGATATGGGCAGGATTAGTAGCTGAGCCGTTAAAGGTTTGGTGTTTTATTCAAATCCAGTGAATGGATTTGAGGAAAAAAGAGTGTTGTTTGCTTTTTTCTCTTACAGAGTAGTTGATATAATGCAGATGAAGCAACGTACAAAATGTCAAGTCATACCTAGCACATGTCACTGTGAGATGTGGCCTGAAACTGTCCTCTTAACAGTGATTCTCAAAGGCTGTAGTTTACTCAAGGTACAGACTGCACTCGGGTCTACTTTTGAAGCAGTCTGGAGAAGGATTTCCAAGGATCTACAGTCTTAAGGACTTGGAGGAAATGTTTAAAAGAGCTTTTTGTACTGTTGGTTTAGGAAAGGAGTTTATGGGAATGCTTTTGACCTGCTTGGAAAAGTAGGATACCATCACAACCAGGACTCTAACAATTCTATCATAATAAAGCTGGTAAATAGTTTCAGGCAGGGATCAAGAATGCTACCAGTCCTAGCCCTGAGTGACGTAATCTAAGTTGAGGGTTTTTTCTTTTATGTCTAGTTAATGTTATTTCCTGTTAAAACTGGATCAAAGGTGAATATAAGTTTTAAAAACTAAGGTGATTTTTAAATAGTTGGTCCAAAAGGACTAGAAATATCTCTCTTCTCATCTCATTCATTCATTTGGGGTTTTTAGTTATTTTCTATTAATTTCTAATAGTTTGGTTACTGTTGGTGATTTAGGACAAAGTGAATTCTTTCATACCTCATGTTTGGAATAGTGAACAAGAGGTACAATAGTGTGTCTCTTGGTCAGGAATGTAGAGGTAGTTATGATACCCTAGAAGGAAAATGTAAAGGGTAATTTGTAATTAAGATCTATTTCTTCACAGCCAGTTTTAAGAAAGGGTAAATGATTATAAGATTTTTATTTTAAAATTCAAAGAGTCCTGGGTACAGTGGCATACACCTGTCATCCCAGACTGAGGCAAGAGGATGAAAAGTTTGAGGCCAGCCAGAGCAACTAAGCAAGACCCTGTCTCAAAATAAACAAGGACTGGGGATGTGGCTCTGTGGTAGAGTGCTCCTGGGTTCAATCCCCAGTACCTCCAAAAAAAATTTTTAAATTAAGTAATATTAAAAGGGAAAGGAGAGTAAGTGAACCTACTCTGAGCTATTGAAAGTCTACCAGCTTCAAAGTTTAACAATCACCATCTGTTGAGTGTAGAGATTACAATGCATAGAGTCTGAATTTGACTCTGTATTAGGAAAATTTGTTAATTTGTGCTTCAATTTCTAATTTTATAGAAATGACACTTTCCAGTTCAACGATATGGTGTGGACTGGGATGGAAAGAGTACATTTTTTTAAGCCATTGGGAATGAATCATATACCCTAGACTCTTTGAGAGTTGGGAAAACGTTGCTTTATAAGGCAGTTTTATAAATTAGTTATGTAAAATAGTGCTTGCACATTAAATTTAGATAGTCCAAAGTTTACTGAGTATCAGAAAATGAAATTATTATTAAATCTGATCTTGCATTCTTAACACTAAATTTTATTCAGTGGATTAGTGGTATGGGGGTAGTTTTAGAAATGATGGTCTTTTATTTCATTCTGAATGTGATTTTTAGTATAGCAGTTTGCTGTAACTTTTTAAGCTTCTACTAACTGTTTCAAATGAAATATTTATTTTAACAGGCCCAGCATGAAATTGGTAAAATTCAGAAAAGGAGACAGTGTTGGTTTACGGCTAGCTGGTGGAAATGATGTCGGAATATTTGTAGCCGGAGTTCTAGAAGATAGCCCTGCAGCCAAAGAAGGCTTAGAGGAAGGCGATCAAATTCTCAGGGTATGTCAGTTGGATCCCTAGAAAAAATAATAAGATACAACAAACCTACTGCCTTGGTTAGTCTGTAGTCTATATACAGCTCAAACTAATTAAGCTTTCAATTAAGAATCTATCAGGGGGGCTGGGATTGTGGCTTAGCAGTAGAGCGCTCGCCTACCATGTGCGGGGCCCTGGGTTCAATCCTCAGCACCACATAAAAATAAATGAATGGAATAAAGATATTGTGTCCAACTACAACTAAAAAAATAAATATCTTTTTTAAAAAAAGAGAATCTATCAGGAGGCTGGGGTTGTGACTCAGCAGTAGAGTGCTTGCCTAGCACGTGTAAGGCACTGGGTTTGATACTCAGCACCACATAAAAATAAATAAAGGTACTGTGTCCATCTACAACTAAAAAATATTTAAAAAAAAAAAAAGAATTTATCAGGTTTAACCTGTGCCAGATTAATTACTTCCCATTCCGACATGTGCTCTTGTTTACTGCTATGTCATGTGTTAGTACACAGTGTAGTATTCACTGATATTCATGGAACCGATAAGAAAATAAGTCTTAAATCCCTATAGTACCTACTTGGTAGTCTTTTTTTTTTTTTTTAAGCTTTTTTGTGGTTGTAGATGAACAGAATGTTCCTTTTTTTTTTTTTTTTTTTTTAAATGTGGTGACAAAGATCGAACACAGTGCCTCACACATGCTAGGCAAGTGCTCTGCTACTGAGCTAAAGCTCCTGGCCATACTTGGCAGTCTTACTGTTCAACTAAACAGACTAGCCAGACTCTGCCACAGACCACAACTTGTCAACAGATAATATCAGGTGTTTCTCTCCCATGGGAGAAGAGCCTTTGTAGCAGTCCACATAGCCTCTGGGATTTTTTTTTACCCCAAATAATGTCTCAGTCACAAGGAGATACAGTTTATATCAGACAACAATGTAAGCTGCCCTGATTTTGAAATTTCATAGCCCTGACTTTGGAACTTCATAACCCATAAGAAAGAGGATCAGTTATAAAAGTCAGAAAAACCTCTGTTAGATGCAGTCTAAATGGAGTGTTCCTTCTTTTTCTTTTCCTTTGTCTTTTTCCCCCTTCCTCACTGTATTCCTTCCTTCTTTTTTTTTTTTCATAAACATGTTGCCTAATGACAATATTTTCTTCATCTGTCTTCTACTTTTCTTTTTATAAAATATCCAGATCTTCATTTGACTTCTGGTAGATAGACTATGTCCCATTTTAGTCAGAAGATAAATGAGAATTCTTGAACTCACTTTACCTCTCTAACTCCAAGTGTCTTTGCAGCCTCTTTTCCGTTCTTTCTGTTTTCAGCCTACCTCCTGCCTATACTCTTGAATTCAGAATCTTTTCTGCTCTAGAATTTTGTAGCCTTGTTCATCTTTTTCTCTTTCCCTCTCCTATGGTTCTTCATCCATTTTCCACTGTTTTATTTCTCCTCTTTGCTGTTGACCTAGTTAAAGGAGTGGTTGAGTTCCTTCCCTATTTTCCTTTCAGTCATTTTGTTTATATATAGTCTTGCTCTCCTCTTGTCCACTACTGCCTTGAATTTTCACAAGCCATTGATGACCAATGTCACCTCAGCACCCATTTTTTTTGCAGCAGTGTTTCAATTATCATAATCCTTGAAATGCTTTCTCTCTTAGATTCCTATAGCAGTGACAACAAAATCTTTTTTATCAGTCTTTTTTATTCTTTTCCTGCCTTTACTACTCTCAAATTTGGGGGAATACCTTGCTTCTCTTTTGCAATGGTCTTCATCACTCACGTGAGCAGCCTACCATCAGAATCTTTTTTTTAACCCTGAGCAGTTTCCTGGGCCCCTTAGGCTACTGTCTCTGGAATTTTTATCTGTTCTTTTCTTTGCCTTCAAACATGTCAAAAAGTCAAGGCATCACCTCCAGGACTTAATGATTTCCACCTGACATTGTATTGTTTTCTCCTAATGATATTTATCCTGTTCTCAATCCATATCAAGGAAATTAAACTTTTCTTTCTTTCCTACCTCCTATCCTGTTTTGAAGTAATCAACATATGCATTATTTTAAAAATGTTTCTTAATAGTTTATTTTTGTTTTTTATTACAATAGTACATGCTGATTGATTGTTTGGGTTTTGGGTCCCCCCACCCCCACCCCTTTTCCTTTTTAATGTGGAAAATTCCCAAAAAGTGGAAGGGAAAAAAAATCTATAATCTTAAACAATCACAGGTGACATTTTGATGGAGCTTTTGATATAAGTACATATTGACGGGCTGGAGATGTGGCTCAGCGGTAGCGCGCTCGCCTGGCATGCGTGCGGCCCGGGTTCGATCCTCAGCACCACATACCAACAAAGATGTTGTGTCTGCCGAGAACTAAAAAAATAAATATTAAAAAAAATTCTCTCTCTCTCTCTCTCTCTCCTCTCTCACTCTCTCTTTAAAAAAAAAAAAAAAGTACATATTGACTTGGCAGACATCACATCTGTATTTACAGAGTCGCTGTTACAGGTTTGCCATAATTATAGTCCTTTTTTATTATTTAAAAAAAACTCACTTCCTTTTGATTTTTTTTTTCACAACTAGTAAAATGTAGGGCTATATCATACATTCATAGAATTATTTAAAAATTTAAAGTGACAGATTTTACGACTATAAATATAAGTTGACTTTTTTGGTCTTAATTAGGTGTGTGTGTGTGTGTGTGTGTGTGTGTGTTGCCTGAAAAGAGCTAACCTTATGCATATTAGGCCAAATGGTTTACAAGGGAGCTACACCTCTGTCCCCACCACATGATCTTTAATGTCAGGATATATTGTGACCACACTCTAAATAAATTTTTTACTTAGTTTCTGCTTGTTTAAATTAGAGCACACTATATTTTTTCCAAAATAAATTCTTTCCTACTTAAAAGTGTAGTATTTTCAAATTAGATTGACTCAGAAACTATTTGTTTCTTGATAAATAAATATTTTTATGTTCTTAGAAATGGCCATGCTAACTTATAAAATCTTATTTTGATAGGTGAATAATGTAGATTTCACAAATATCATAAGAGAAGAAGCTGTTCTTTTCCTACTTGACCTCCCCAAAGGAGAAGAAGTGACCATATTGGCTCAGAAGAAGAAGGATGGTGAGATACTGTCAAAAATGGGGGGAAATGAACCTGTGGGAATTTGAGGACTTACCTAGAGATTTATTTATTTATTTATTTTAATAAATCATTTAAAATTTTGAGATGAATGAATTTGTTAATCTCAGAGGTAACTTCGTCATTTTAATTCTTTTCAGGGCACATAGTATTAACTATGCTTATTAGTAGAACACAGTAATAGGACCAATATAGTTTTAAGTAAAATGCCAACCAACCCTTTACAAAAGTTTATAAGAATAATTCCCAAGTCTTGCACTACTGTTTTCTAAGAAATATACTCCAATGTTTGTTATTATACAAAATAACACCTAATATTCTCTGTAATTAAGCAAATATACTTAAATTTAGAATTTGATTTCTCAGCCTTAGCATTGTTGACATTTAGAGCTGAGTAAGTCTATCTTTTAGAGGCTGTCCTGTTTATTATATCATATTTCGGAACTTTCCTAGCCTCTACCCACCAGATGAGAATGTTACCAGCAAACCTCCCATCTCCCTTCAACACACATAATTGGAGCTTTATAAAAAATATTCCTCCAGATTTTGGCAAACAGTCTCTGAAGTGGGGGGCAAAAATACCCTCATTTGAGAGCCACTTATTTAGAATATGGAAAGTCTATGATGTTTGCAGACAGATTAAATCAGATAATATAAATAGAAATCAAGTATGTGATTTGAACAAATTGATCTGTTTCTCCACCATTTTCTTCATGAAAAAGTGGATATAGTAAGAGTACCCAATTCATGAGGTAGTGGATAAAGTAGTTAATACAAAAGTATTAACTACTAAAGTAGTAACAGATAAAGTAGTTAATACAATGCCTGACACATAGTAAAAACTTATCATTTGTTGGATATTGTTGTTTTTGTTGATGTTAATATTTTCACCAGCATTTTAATGTCTTCTCAGACTAATTCTTTATCCCACCAAATATTGATAATGTGTTTGTTTGATCTCTCTTAGTTTATCGTCGCATTGTAGAATCAGATGTAGGAGATTCTTTCTATATTAGAACCCATTTTGAATATGAAAAAGAGTCTCCCTATGGGCTTAGTTTTAACAAAGGAGAAGTGTTCCGTGTCGTGGATACCTTGTACAACGGAAAACTAGGCTCTTGGCTTGCTATTCGAATTGGTAAAAATCATAAGGAGGTGGAACGAGGCATCATTCCTAATAAGAACAGGTATGAATGTTTGGATACTTCTCATGAAGTGAATTTAGTAAATGATGATAGATTTCAGTCTCACTGTGAAATTTTGGTAGTGTAAAGAAATATTTTTCATTATATTCACCATAGGTATAATTGACTTAGTTATATATTCTTTATTTTACTGTAACTGTTGAGATTTAAACTACACGTGAACCTCTCAGTATTTTGACATTTCATTTTGTTGTCTTTTTCCACATTACTTCTTAAATATCCTTATTTTACTTTTCTCTTGCATAGAGCTGAGCAATTAGCCAGCGTACAGTACACACTTCCAAAAACAGCAGGAGGAGATCGTGCTGATTTCTGGAGATTCCGAGGTCTTCGAAGCTCCAAAAGAAATCTTCGAAAAAGCAGAGAGGATTTGTCAGCTCAACCAGTTCAAACCAAGTTTCCAGCTTATGAAAGGGTTGTTCTTCGAGAAGGTAGCTTGTTTCCCATAGATTAATCTAATATCTTTTTATATTAGAATGTTTATAACAAAGCAGGGATGGGGTTGTGGCTCAGCGGTAGAGTGCTCACCTAGCATGTGCAAGGTCCGGGTTGGATCCTCAGCACCACATAAAAATAAACAAAATAAATGTATTGTGTACAAATAAAAAATAAATATTAAAAAAAATGTTTAATAAAGCAAAAGTATAAACTGTACTATTTTTCATCCTAATTTATCCCCAGCTGGATTCCTGAGGCCTGTAACCATCTTTGGACCAATAGCTGATGTTGCCAGAGAAAAGCTGGCAAGAGAAGAACCAGATATTTATCAGATTGCAAGTAAGTACACTCAGGATTGAATTTAATTAAGATGAGCTTAAGTGTATATCTTTACTAATTAGCTCCTCAAAAAGGATCGTTCTGGTCCTTTAATTTAATAAAAGTAAAACTTTTTGTGAGAAATTTGTAGTTTTATCTCCTATTCTTTTAATTCGAAAGGAAGCCTTAATGATTGTGTCCTTATTCTACCATTTCCCTTTAATAAGAATCACCATTTATGAAACTTTTGACTTCATATGAAAACTGCTTAGCTCACACTTTAGTTTAATCCTCACGCTAACACTGCCAGGTGAGAATTAAAATACGCCAACATTAAGCAAACTAAGCCTTGTGGTTGTGGTTGGAACCATATCAGTCAGTCTAAACTTGTTGTATGACACCCATTAATGAATGGCAAAATTAGGCTTCTATTTCAATCTTGTTTTGCTTCAGTACAGTGAATTTTAATCATTACACTAACAAATGGTCAAATATGCAAAACAGATAATAAAACATGAGTAATAATGTCAGTTATTATTGTAGATGTTTATAGTAAGTAGTATTAAATGTAACTACTGAAGCATACTAAACCTGTAATCCCAACTACTTGGAAGGCTGAGGCAGGAGGATCTCACAGGTTCAAGGCCAGTCCCAGCAGTTTGGGAGAACTGTCTCAAAATTAAAAGGGAAAAGGGTATAACTCAGTAGTAGATCCTCTCCTGGGTTCAATCATAATACCAAACCAAAAAAAAGTATCCCTATTAAAACTTGCATAAGTTTAAATATTTTATTTATACCATACACAAAGTTTAATAATTTTACTTTTCTGGGTTTTGTGGAAAATAAGATTAAAATACTGATGAGAGGTTCATCAGTATTATTTTTTAAAAAATCTTCATCTCATTTTCACAAAATTGCCATATTTGATCATTCTGTTGAAAGTAACAGTCTTAAAATAATTTTTATTCGAGTTCTGCATACTGCTTGATTACATTAAAAATTTTGATATGTTGCTCATTATGGATCTTTTGCATTCATTTATTTTGATTTTTTTAAAATACTGTCTCAAAATATTATTTGTCTTGATTACTAATGGGATACCTAATGGGATACCTCCTTAATTTCATAACCAAAAGCAAAGCAAGCATCTCACTTCTCATCCTGATCCTGTTAAGAAGCATTTATGTAGCACAGTGGTTCTTAACTGGGTAATGAGGAGCAGAGTGGATGTGTCCCATTTGAGAACTTTTAGCTCTGTCTGGAGATCTTTTTGTTTTCACAGTGAATGAGGAGGGGCTTTGGGAATGGGTTTTCTTTCCTTTAGTGAGTGGAATTTTCTGCTGCCAAACAGGCCAAAATGCAAATAGCCCTACAACAAAGTATTATTTCAGCATGTCAGTAGTGCCCAGTAATTCAGAAATTCTGATCTAAGCAATACGATATTTTGTGTTTGTCCTGTTTCATGAATAGAAAGTGAGCCACGAGATGCGGGAACTGACCAACGTAGCTCTGGCATTATTCGCCTTCATACAATAAAGCAAATAATAGATCAGGTAAGTTATTAAAAGTTGCTATATTTCATTATAAGCTGTAATGGTTTGTTTTTAAGTGGGGATATTTGATGAATTTGAAAGTAGAAGGTAGTTTTCCTAAGATTATTACTAACATACCATAAGAGAAGCCCCCACTGAAAGGCATTTAATAATGATTGCCTTCAAGGGAATAGTGTTATTATAGACACCAAAAAATGATTTTTTGTTACTGCAAAAAAAGTATATGATGTTTGGATGTAATTAACAGACTCTTTGTATTACATCAGCTCAATTCAAGGTGACCTTAACTTACACAATAAGGGAATGTCAGGAACATTTAATTGTTGCATTTATTTGCTCTCTAACTGAGCACAAATAAATATTGTTGGTTTTCCATTTGTGGGAGGCTAAGTCCTAAAAATATGGTGGTTTAAAGGTTTGGTTTGGTTTTAAAAAGCTAGAAGTTGTTTTGAATTAGCTTTTGATTACAAAGTTTTTAATATGTACTCCTGACACATTCTAGAACACAAATGTCTGTTAGAATTGAAACGTAGTATAGGATGTGGTGTTTTCTGAAGAGGAAGATTTTTAATTAACAGTGTCTTGACTCTTTCTGTCTCCAGGACAAACATGCTTTATTAGATGTAACACCAAACGCAGTTGATCGTCTTAATTATGCCCAGTGGTATCCAATTGTTGTATTCCTTAACCCTGACTCTAAACAAGGTGTGAAAACAATGAGAATGAGATTGTGTCCTGAATCTCGGAAAAGTGCCAGGAAATTATATGAACGATCTCATAAGCTTCGTAAAAACAACCACCATCTTTTTACAAGTGAGTATATTAAGGCTGCATTTTAGATTAAAATGTCCCAGCAACAATAGGTTAAAGTGTCATGTCGTTCACATACAAAAACTTATATGATGACCTTTACTTGGAAAGCTTCCCATTATATTAACAGCTGAAAGAAAATGTGTATAATGCCAAAATAGAAAATTTAAATGTTTGTATCCTTTACTACCATCATTTCAGTAATGATTTTAAGAAGAATTGACTGAATTTTTCTAACTCTGGGCAGTGTTTTAACATAAAATTATATTGTTAAATTTATTTTCAGCTACAATAAACTTAAATTCTATGAATGATGGTTGGTATGGTGCACTGAAAGAAGCAATTCAGCAACAACAAAACCAGCTGGTATGGGTTTCTGAGGGAAAGGTAAGAAATCTCTTAATACTCTTTTAACCCATTTGATAAGTTAGGTAGATACCTTTAAGTTATCATTGTTTTTTTATGGATCAAGATCTTAGAATAATTTTAGAAAAGTTAGCTTTCATGCATTCACTGTTTGTTTGTAGAGATTATAAATACTGCTTTTAATAGTTAGAGATTCTTAAATTTCCTTCCCTATTGGACTACTCCAGTGGGATTCTCCCTTAAAAGAATTCTCAGATGATAATGGAAAACATTTATGACTCTGCCTCTTTCTGACTGAGGAAAGACAACTTTGAACCTGGCTTCAATTTCTTCCTCTGAAAATGAGAGGACTTGGATGACCTAAATGAATGTTTCCTAAAGTGCTGTCCTTGGTGCACACGGGTCAGAACTTGTTCTAAAGGCAAGCAGTGGGTGGGAAATAACACCAGCCCTTGTCTCTTTGAGTGTCATGGTAGCCACTAGTGTATTAAAGGTTCCAAAAAGTCTTATAAATTAAAAAAAAAAAAAAAAGCCTACTTAAAAATATTTCCTTACATTTTTACCTTGGGATTTTTTTTTCTTCTACTCAGCACCTGCCAACATTCTTACAACATACTAGGAAATATTGAACAAAGCAATAGATCTTTTCTAGCTCTGAATTTTGCTTTCTATATACACCCAAATGGCCAGCTTTAAAATAACCACTTTCCTTTTTTGATAGGAAAGGTCTGTTTATTTTTTTTTGGAGAGTTGTTTTCTAAAGTATACTGTTGAAAGAACCTTTGTTTTTGATGTCTGTTACCTTCAGATCAGTGCAATATTAAAAAGTTTTGGTAGTTAGGGAACTTTGAGAATATCTCTGGTTTTTTGTTTTGCTTTTTGTATTTCCTTGTTGGTTTGTTTTTGTTGTGTTTTGCCCCTGCATGGCCCCTTCTTTCCTCTGCCTGGCTGTTGGTACAAGTGCTCTGGCAGTGCATGCTGCATGCATAGGACCATGTACCCCTTATTTAGGAACATGTGGCCTCTGCAAGAAGAAATGTTAAATGTTTATATCTAGAGGTAGTGTCACTGTTCTCACCTGTAGAAACGTGTTAGAATCATGAATTTTCTCATGTACCGGTTTGGGGGACGGACCATTCAAATGAGATCATAAGACCACTCTGAATAATTTACATGTTAGCTGGGACACTTGATAGGAAAACCACAGTGGAAAAAATCCAATACACCACTTTACATCAACACACTATTTCCAATTTTTATTTTCATTGCATTTGGTAAAATGGGATTGTAGTCTTCATGCTAACCTTCTGTAACTACATGATTCTGTTAGTATTCTTTGTCAGGTAGATAGCCCTGGAATCCAGTTTTGCTTTCACTAGTGAACCCTTGGAATAAGTCTTTAAGTCTCTTCCCCAAATGCACAAAGTAAACATGATTACCTGAGATTTTTTTTAAGTCACATTCTTAATTTTCTATAATTTCTCTTTGTGATATTATGTACCTTCTTTCTTTGCTTGGTTTTAAAATAAAGGTCTTTTATATGAAAAAAAAAGTAGGTAGTTTATAATTATTAGGATAGATCAGTGCATTTCCTAAAGTTCAAATCAAGTTTGATTTCTCTTCCTGTCCCCTTCTATTGGATTGTATCCTATAGATACATTCCTTACCCTTAGTAAAATAAAACCGCTTTGTTGCACGTTGACATTCTCCTGAACTAACTACTTTGACTTAATTGCTAGGAAGAGTTCCTTTTGGCAAGATCCGACACACTCTTGTACGTTCTTTACTCAATCAAGAAAAGTCATCCTGAGGCTTTCTTATTGTGTAGACATACCAGTTCCTGGTTCCAAACAACCCAAGGTTCTTGCTTACTTCTGCATTTCAAACAAGTTGCAGAAGCTAGACGAATTGTTGAGTTTTAAGTGAGTCTTCCCCAGGCCTTAAATATTTTCTGACACGTTAAAGATTAGTAGCAAGATTTCTCTTCTGCTAAAGATTAGTAGCAAGAATTCTCTTCTGCAGCAGCCATTACAGCATTCAGAAAGCAGTGGGACTTCAGTCAGATATTCTGCTCTAACAGGGCATATCCCTGGGATTCTCTCTTTTCCCAGCCTAGCATGTGCTTTGATGAAAGCGAGAGCCACCGGGAGGCATGACATGCCCTGGTCTTTATTATCAGAAAGGCAGTGTTCAGGGTCAGGCTCCTACAGAGCCAAGCATAAGACTTAAAGGAAAGTTCCTTTCAGGCAGCTCAACTCCAAAGACAGTGTTATTTGGCATAGCAAACTTGGAGAGCCAACCCAGCCTGCTAGTAAATAGCAATACATCTTCCTGGACAAGAGTTTCATGATTATCATTCAGCCCGTGATAAAATGGAAGAAATATTTTCTATTTTCTGCACCATTTTTCAGACCCTTTGACTCTCATGCCTAACCAGGAACAGTATCTATGCAAGATCCTCAGGGACTGTTCTATTTAATCCATGTACTAGCTGTGTAGTGACAGCCTGGAACTCCATAGTTCCCTTTCCCTCACATACTTTTCTCTTTCTTTTCTACTTAGAAGCTAGTCAGTGTATACCATTAGAAAAAATTCAGCTCTTAAATTACTTGAAAAACAGAAACTGCATTTCTACTTCTCCATCCATTGGATACTACTTCTGTGAAAAATAAATAAAAATTTCTTCTTGATTGAATGGGCAACCACCATGTAGGTGATGATTTTCTGTTGTGTTTCATAAAAGCTTTTAGGGTCAAATACCAACTTTTAAAAAGTTGCTTTCTAATATAAATACATTATCTCTTCCGCAACTTGAGCTGTGGGTTTATTTTCATAGTTATTCTCATGTTCATTGTTATGTCAGTATGTCCTTGTTTGTATGAGCTTGGTTTGGTAGCATTCTCCCTCTTCACCTTACTTTGGTCTAAAAATCTAGTGAGTAGGTTTTATGAATGTGAGTAGTGTCAGTTCTTTCATTGTCCTCTGGGGCTGAGCCCTGGAATCCAGTTTTGTCCTGACTGATCAACCAAATATTTCATTCATCCAAGGCCTTCAGATCTCAAGGGATGTTATGTGTGTCTGCATGTGTGCTTGTACAATCTTCTTGACCTTTTGTGACCAGAAGTTTCAAGAAATAGATATGATTTCTCCAAAGAAAAGTATCCTTTTCAATCTCCCTTGTAAAATAAAGGCCATCTCTTAAAGAACTACTGAATAAAATTTTTAATTTACTTTTATTTGACCCAGGCGGATGGTGCTACAAGTGATGACCTTGATTTGCATGATGATCGTCTGTCCTACCTGTCAGCCCCAGGTAGTGAATACTCAATGTATAGCACGGACAGTAGACACACTTCTGACTATGAAGATACAGATACAGAAGGCGGGGCCTACACTGATCAAGAACTAGATGAAACTCTTAATGATGAGGTTGGGACTCCACCGGAGTCTGCCATTACACGGTCCTCTGAGCCTGTAAGAGAGGACTCCTCTGGAATGCATCATGAAAACCAAACATATCCTCCTTACTCACCACAAGCTCAGCCACAACCTATTCATAGAATAGACTCCCCTGGATTTAAGACAGCCTCTCAACAGGTAAGCAGCAAGCATTCAACGTTTTATAGTTAGAAGTGCATTATTAAATTTTAGAATGTGGTGATTGAGTTCAAAAGGTATATTTTGTCCTTTCTCTAGATTACAACTTAATCTTTAACTCAATTTGAGAGTACCAAGGACAATTCTAAATTTTGTGTGTTAATCTTACACAGCCAATGTTCTGAACTTTTCAAAAGAATTTAGTACATGAGGTCATAGTTTAACAGTGTTACTCAGCACACTTAAAATATATGTCTGCCAATCACTATAAATTGAAGTGGGAAGTTAGCAATAAACATAAACACTATATTTAAAATATTTTAAACACTTCACAGAAAGCAGAAGCCTCATCTCCAGTCCCTTACCTTTCGCCTGAAACAAACCCAGCATCATCAACCTCTGCAGTTAATCATAATGTAAATTTAACTAATGTCAAACTGGAGGAGCCCACCCCAGCTCCTTCCACCTCTTACTCACCACAAGCTGATTCTTTAAGAACACCAAGTACAGAGGCAGCTCACATAATGCTAAGAGATCAAGAGCCATCATTGTCGTCGCATGTAGATCCAACAAAGGTACCTGTGCTGCAGTGTTGCACTAATTTGTTGCTCTCCATCAATCTAGCACATGATCATTTTTGCTTTGCCCTTTTAAGTTTTCCTTTTGCTTTTTTTACTGTGGGCTTATACACTCTGGTGCTTTCAAATCGGTACAAATCATTTCAGTTTTGTAGTTTGCATGGCTTCTGGTGGTATATTGATTATTTGAGGAAAGGCCTTTTAAAGATTTGCTCTTAATATTTTTATTTTATTTTTGGTTTTTAGTATTTTCCAGAATTTCTTAATATGTAGTTGAGACGTATCCAAGCATTTCTAAGTTCATATAAATCATGGTGTCCATAAATTTTCCTGATTTTCAGTGTCAGAATCAAGTGGAATCAGTAGTTGAGTGCATTAATTTTCTACTAAATTTAATAATTATCTTTAACTCACTTTTCATTTAATACATGCTAAAACCTAAAAGCCCCTACCCGCTCTATAAATTTTGAGCTTTCACTTAAACTAGCTTTTTTTTTTTTTTTTTTTACTAATTTGTCTATCTTGGTAATAAATGGTAAACATACCATTTTCATGTATTAAAATCATAGTTTAATATTCAATCATAGTTTAATAAAAATATACTAGAATAAAAACAAACCTTTGTCCTTAAATGTGAAATTTTTGTACAGGTATATAGAAAGGATCCATATCCTGAGGAAATGATGAGACAGAATCATGTTTTGAAACAACCAACTGTTGGTCACACAGGCCAGAGGCCAGACAAAGAGCCAAACATGACCTATGAAGCTCAACTTCCCTATGTGGAGAAACAAGCCAGCAGAGATCTTGAGCAGCCCACATACAGATACGACTCCTCAAGCTATACAGACCAGTTTTCTCGAAACTATGACCATCGCCTACGATACGAGGATCGAATTCCTGCATATGAAGAACAATGGTCATATTATGATGACAAACAGTCCTACCAGCCTCGACCTTCTTTTGATAATCAGCACCCTCGAGACCTTGACTCCAGACAGCATCCTGAAGAGTCCTCAGAACGAGGGTATTTTCCACGTTTTGAAGAGCCAGCCCCTCTGTCTTATGACAGTAGACCACGATATGAACAGCCACCTAGAACCTCCTCCCTACGACATGAAGAACAACCAGCTCCTGGATATGACATGCATAACAGATACAGACCAGAAGCACAGCCCTATCCTTCAGCTGGTCCTAAGTCTTCTGATCCCAAGCAGTATTTTGATCAGTACCCACGAAGTTATGAGCAAGTACCATCACAAGGATTTACCTCCAAAGCAGGCCATTATGAGCCTCTCCATGGTGCTGCAGTTGTCCCTCCTCTAATACCTTCATCTCAACATAAACCAGAAGTTCTGCCTTCAACTACTAAACCACTGCCTCCTCCCCCAAATCTTACTGAAGAAGAGGAAGACCCAGCAATGAAGCCACAATCTGTGCTCACCAGAGTTAAAATGTTTGAAAACAAAAGATCTGCATCATTGGAGAACAAAAAGGATACGAATGACACTGCCAACTTTAAGGTAAACGTGTGTCTGTATGCTTGAATGCATAGTCACAGAGAGTGCATAGCAGTTTAGAATGCTTCTTAGCTGTGCCCTCCCTCCTAAAGGAACCCTGCTTGGTAATGATCTTGTTTGTTTTTGCAGCCTCCAGAAGTAGCATCTAAACCTCCAAGTGCTTCCATTACTGGTCCTAAAGCCACTTCTCAGAATCAATTCAGTGAACATGACAAAACTCTTTACAGGTGGGTGCACTTTGTGGTGTTTATACATAGAACTGACCAGGAATTTACTCTCTTAATTAATGAGAAAGTCTTCTGTGTTAGCAGAGGAGAGTTGTAAAAAGGAGAGGGTTTCTTCTTAAATAAAAACTGCCGACTCTCCTAATCAGGATACTGATCCTAAGGAGAGGGCAGATAATGTGTACCTTCAAGAAATAAATCTTTTGAAAAGAGATTTTTTTTTCCCAGCAAATGGTTAATAAAAAATTTAAAGCCCTAATTATGTTATGTTTTGCAATTTCAGATTGGTTTAAGTCACTACAAGTAATCATTTAGTGAGCATGCATAATGTTCTTGCCATTGTGCTAATAATTATATCAGCACAATGAGGCCACACTATTGTTTTCGGCATTTTAAAGAAAGGTGCTGAGGCAGGGCTCTGTGACATGCCCCTGTAATCCCTGACATTCAGGAAGCTGAGGCAGGAGGATTGCAAGTTTCTTCCTCAGTCTCCCTAATTGCTGATACTACAGGTGTGCACTACCACATATGGCTTCAAATATCCATTTTTGACTGTACAGATTCCAAAAATCACAGTAGTCAGTCTAAAAAGTTTTATTCATTGCCAGGATTCCAGAACCTCAAAAACCTCAACTGAAACCACCTGAAGATATTGTCCGATCAAATCATTATGATCCAGAGGAAGATGAAGAATACTATCGAAAACAGCTCTCATACTTTGACCGAAGAAGTTTTGAGAACAAACCTTCTGCACACATTCCTGCCAGCCATCTCTCAGAGCCTGCAAAATCAGTTCATTCTCAGAATCAACCAAATTTTTCTAGTTATTCTTCTAAGTAAGTAATTTCACCTAAGACAACTTTTTAAACTAGATGAAATATAAAGGTTCACTTGTATAAAATGCAATTATTAACTTATTAACATGAAGTTCAATATATATATTTTTTTAAGAAAGTAGTTTCACATAATACATGGTTTTCTTAGACTTAGGAGTTCCTTATTATACATATGTTCTAGTGCTGAATGTGTGTTCTTAATCTCTAATATCAGATTTTTATATATATATATATATATATATATATATTTTGCTTTAGAAAACATGCTAAAATCAAGAGTTTTTGAGGAAAGAGAGTAAACTGTAAAGATCTTGATTTTTAGGTAAAAAAAAACACATTCAATGATGATTCTTTTTCTTTCTAAATATGAAAATAGGGCTGTGAAGGGAACACTGGAGGGAAATACTAGATTGTTTGTTCCAGTTTTGTTTGTCCAAGCAAGAAAAAAGATTGTCTTTTTTATTGTTGAAGCTTGAGGGGACTGTACAGATTTCTGGTCCAGTTTTATAGACAAGGAAACCAAGGTTAAATGAAGTGAAATGATAGAGCAGAGCTGGGACTGATCCCCAAGTTTCTTCACTTTGGGTGCTGTACTACTAAGCTGTGTCCCCAGACACTTTTTTTTATAGACTTTTTTTTTCCTATCTGTTCCCTCCTGGTGTGTTTGTGTCTCCTGCTGGTATTATTATTATTATTATTTTTCTGGTTGCAGCCTAATTCATAGGGTCTGGTGCAGAAAGTTGGGTATAAAGCCTCATGGGCACCAGTGGGTTCATATCCTCAAACCAGCAACAAAACCCACAGGAATAAAAGCAGGTGTGGATTTGTTATAGGAGACCTAAGTCAGGGACCAGATGGTCTAGAAAGGAGGATCCAGAGCTGCTGGGGAGTATTTGAGCTCAGGGAAGAACTGTGACCTCTGTCTGATTATGTCAGGCCCACACACATCATTTCCCTTCTGATGAACTTAACATCAGCTGATGAGAGGCATTATAACCAAAAGGTTCCTTTACAACAGCACCTGCATGATTGTTTGAATAACTGGGACTATAGTGTGTAGCATAAAGAAGTTGACACATCAGAAGTCATCAGCCATTTCAGTTTTGTGTCAAAGATGAAAAGCACCTAGATTTTTATTTACCCAAATGTTTGGGGTAGTTTCAACCCATGTTTTATTTGTCATTTACTATTGACTGAAAATTCTTTTAGAATATACTTTTAAACCTCAAACATTAAAAACCAATTTTAATTGTCTTCGTACATTATTTGAAGTGAAGACTTTCTTTTTCCAACTATTTAAATCTTTATGCATGTAGAAGAAAACAGTTTGTGAGAAATACAGATGCATACTGAGTGCTATAGTGGGGATTGATGTAAGACATTATCATACATTCCCCCAGCACAAACTATACAGGTGCCCAGTAACATTTAGATAGAGTATTAAGACTCATATGAGCTCACCTTCTGCAAAGTAGAAGGATATATCCTACAGTAATTATTTTTACATACACCATGAGACTCATATCATTCCATTCCTGTCAGAAAAGGGCCCAGCAATGTAGTTAAATTATTTTATTTATCCTTTTGCATATTTGATAAACAGATATGACCTTAAAAGAATACATTTAGCTATAAGAAGTAAGTAAAAGTTTTGCCAGGGAATTAAATGAAAAACACTCTCCCACACCACTATACCACCACCAGTATTAGGGATTAAACCCAGGGGTGCTGCACTACTAAGCTATGTCCCCAGACACTTTTTTAATAGACAGTTTTGCTGTGTTCCCATGGCTGGCCTGGAACATGGCGATCATTCTGCCTCAACCTTCCTAGTAGCTGGGTTGTAATGTGTGCTACCATGCCCAGTTGAAGGGCATACTTGATTTTGGATTATTTTGGCTTTCTAGAAAGACTTAATAGCTTATTTGTGATATGTAACTTTCAGACAGAGTCTAGAATACTGACTGATATACAGTAAAGGGTTGGTAATTATTTGTTGAGTGAATGAAGTTCAACACAGGACACAAAGTAGTAGGTGCATCAGCCACCCAACTTTTCCTTAACACAGCTCTGGGGGAAGAATCAGTGTTTGCTGCTGGTCAAGAACATATTGCCTTTGAAAGAAAAATAACATCTGTTTTGCTTTTCAGAGAACAAAGTGCAGGACTGGTGTTGTATCTCAGTGGTAGAGCACTTGCCTAGCATGTGGGAGGCCCTGGGTTCAATACCCAGTACCACAAAAACTTAAGTGTATTAGAGATTGATGGCAAGTTTTTTTGGTATCATATGAACATTAAATGAGAGACTGTAGTAGTAAGCATGGAAGCTTTGGATCCACCCATCACAGGGCTTAGCTTGCCACTTGAGATTAATGAAGTCTTACTAGAATGTATAATGTATGTATGTTAATCACAGTCGTGATTCGAAGGTGTGCATGTTTCCTTTTACTCTGATTCATTATTACCCTGCTAGGGAACTAGTATAGCTGTTATGTTATCACTTTTTCATGTGTCTGTACTTGGAGAATTTCGTCTAACCAGGCCTTTTCCTTTTTTGAACATTTCACTCTTACATATTCAGAATCTACTGATTATCCCTGGTTACTGGTCCTTTATTTGGTTCTTTTATCTGTGTGTGTGTGTGTGTGTGTGTGTGTATGTGTGTGTGTGTGGTGTAGTACTGGGAATGGAACCAAGGGCCTAACACATGCTAGGCAAGTGCTCTACTATTGAGCTTCATCCCCAACTTGGTTCATTTCTTTGCTCACCATTAGCAACTGCAGCAGAAGGTGAAGGAGAGTGGTGCTCAAAAACATTAATTGCTTTTCACTGGCAACCCTAATTAAAATATGTAGAGGGTAGGCAGGCAGGGCACAGGTTACTGTATTTTAATATATTGGTAATTTCCTAAATGACAGTGATAATTTTCTTTTATGAACCAAATTATGCTGACATTGACATGGTGGATGTTGGTTGATATTTTGACATTTGAGTTCCATTTGCTGCAAATTTACTTAGTTAGATTGACCATTTTCTTTCATTTTTCTATTGCGCTTGCTTTGCCATCACCTAGATTTCTTGGCTCTTACACTAGCTATGACTACTTGAAAAGGAACGTCAAGTGGTAAGACTGGCATTAATGTGAGGTTGTTACTTGAGGTGTCCCTCACTGTGTCACTGGCATTATGTGCACTTCCAGATCTTAGTGGCATCTCCAAATGTTTAGTCTAAATGCATGAAAGTTCAAAATGACACCATAGTTTTAAAGCTAATCATAAGGCTAGCTATCTTCACAAAAGTCTTCTATTAAAATAAGTATGCATTTGAAATGTATATGTTATTGTTTGTGCACATAAAGCCAGTGCAGCTTTGGCACTCTGCAGTAAGGTTTAGATGACAATGTTGCAATTATGGGTCTATTTAGAAGTTTTCTTTTGTTTGAATTTTGTGTGTTATATATTAACAATTGGCAATCTGAAAAAAGTAAAATATGTATCACAATTTGACTTAAATGAACTTCACAAAATAAAGTAATATCTGCTGCTTTAGCAGTCCGTAACAGCAACCACAAAATTATCTGGTCAATCAAAGGGAGATTTTAAAGTAAGAGATGTTCAGTTTTTTGGTGTTCCTGGAACACAGCTATGCCCATTCATTGACTTATTGTCTGTGGCTGCTAAAATGTCAAAGCTGAGTAGTTGTTACAGAGGCCATATCCCAAAAAGCCAAAAACTTGTTTGGCACCTCAGTGAGTAAATTTGCCAATCTCTGGTGTCTGGCATCATCATTTATGGTGATATAAGTATACCAGACTCTAAGACTTTAAAACCTTAAGATATAAAATCACAAGTGAGTCTACAAAGGACTCAGAAGTGGGTCTAAGGAAGACTTGTATCAAGGTGTATTTTATAAAATACTTGTAAGACTTCCTTAAACCTACCAACCATTATTGTTTTGTAAATGCTGAAATTATTAAAAATTATATCCAAAACTTAATCCAACTTTTGGTTGCTATTTTCTTGATGTTTTACTAATATTATTAAGTTTCTGTGCTGTCTTGACATTTCTCGTGCTGATGAATCGTTGAATTTGTTTGTATATTTTGGTAGAATAACTATCCATACTCATGAGAAAAAAATTGTGAAATTTTTGGATTTTTTTTTTCTCCCTAGTTTAGGGATATTTGGAAGAATGAGAACTTGTTTTGTAAATGAGTCCATATTCAGGGGTTGGTATTTTCTTTCTTTCTTTTTTTTTTTTTTTTTTCCTAATAGGGGAAAACCAGAAGCTGATGCTGTGGATAGATCATTTGGTGAGAAACGCTATGACCCAATCCAGGCCACCCCTCCTCCTCCTCCATTGCCCTCACAGTACACCCAGCCAGCTCAGCCTGTCACCAGCTCTTCTCTTCACATACATTCTAAGGGATCACATGGTGAAGGTAGGAAGTTCACAAGTTGACATTATTATTATAATATAGTGACAACTTATAAAATTAAATTCTTGTATTCTCTAAGCTGAGTGGTTTATATGTTAAAAAATAATCTTTGGGATAGGATCAGTGAACATTAAGGATTTTCTTGAAAGTATATCTTCTGTTTTTATGACTGTGACCATTATATTGGACAAGTGTTTTAGCTTAACAGATCTTAATCTTGTTGCAACATAGCTTAATTTTATGCTAGTCTTCAAATCTTCTGGAAGAAGATTTACCAGTGTGTCTAAATTTTTATACTTTTGAAGAATGGTTTCTAAAAATTGTTATGTTCCATTTTTACATGTAGACATAGAAAACCATAAAATGTTATCTCTAGCACCTTGTCTTTTTAATTTCTTGGTAAAATTCTCCACCAGGTAGATAATATATATCCAATTTATTCATTCAAATAGCTATGTAATCTTATACTCTAGGAATATAGCAAATGTATTTATCCATTCTCCTGTTGACAGACATTTTGCTAGTGCCAACAAACTTCTTTGTTATTTACATAGGAGTCAAATTTCAGGTTAGGTAAGTCTTCAACCAACAAATTTTATGTAGTTCTAAATTGATACTACTTTGAGATTTTTCTCCACACACTATCACATCTGCAGATAAAGACAGTTTTAATTCTTATTTTCACATCTTTTATGCCTTTTCTTTCTTTTCTTGCTTTATTGCACCAGCCAGGATCTCCTGAAATGTGAAATGTTGAATAGAAATGCTTAAAGCAGACATCTTTCGCAGGTTCGCCCATCTTAACCTATTATGTCCCAGGGTCCTACATGTAGGACACCTATAAAAATTTAAATTGAGCAACAGTTATATTCATTGCTTGGTTTAAATTTTTATCGGTGTCCTATATATGGGATGCCAAGACATAATGGATTTAAGGAGAAAAGTAACCCTTATTAACCCTTATGATGTTACTGTAGGTTTTTTGTAGCTTTCCTTTATCATGGTTAGGAAGTTTCCTCTAGTCCTAGATTGCTGAAAGCATTTTCTCAAATGCTTTTTCTCATGTATTAAGATGATCATATGATTTTTCTCCTTCATTCACTTAATGTGGTAAATTATATTACTATATTCATGAGGAATTTGGATTAATAATTTTCTTGTAATGTTCTTGTCTGATTTGGGTATCAAGGCTGTGCTGATTTAATAAAAGAAACATATTATTTTTACATTTCCACATTCTGTTTCTCAAAGAGTGTGTAAAGCATTGGTACTATTTTATCCTTAATTTCATAGAATTCAGTTGGTATTTTTTTTACACTGCCCCCAGCAATACAATTCCTGTTGTTCTAAATCTTCATCAATAGTTGGCATTATTGAACTTCTCAGTTTTACCATTCTAATGGATGTGAAGTGGTATTTAATGGTTTATTTGGGGGTTTGCTTTACATTTTCCTAATAGGTCAAGTATCTTACTGTACAGTTAATGGGCACTCTAGTTGCCACTTTCATTTTTTGCCCATTTTTCTGTTTGATTGAGGGTTTTTTTTTTTTAAACAAATGTATAGGTATTCTGTCTAGGTTTTAGATGTTAATACTTTATTAGGTGTTTACTTTGTAAATATCTTCTAATATGTGGCTCTTTTCTTTAACTTTGGTTATGGTGAGCTATTCATTACCGAAATTTTTAATGAATCAAATTTGTCATTCTGTTTCTCATTTGTGGTGGATATTGGAAGAGGGTTGCTCAGACACTAGTCTCTGGAGGTCAGGACCCTTACAGCATGACCCTGAATTCAAGGCAACAGAGTACACTAATAGCTCTGAGTGTACTACCCAGACCTGGGCTTCTACTCCAGCACAAGGACAAGCCGAGCTAGACAAGACATCAAAGGGCTACTAAAACTTTTTTCAGGACATTTTAAAAAATTTTCATGTTTGTTTTTCAGGTAATTCCGTATCACTGGATTTTCAGAATTCTTTAGTGTCCAAACCAGACCCACCTCCATCTCAAAGTAAGCCAGCAACTTTCAGACCACCAAACCGAGAAGAGACTGCTCAGACTACTTTCTATCCCCAGAAAAATTTTTCAGATAAAGCTCCAGTTAATGGAGCTGAGCAGACTCAGAAAATGATCACTCCAGCATACAATCGATTCACACCAAAACCATATACAAGTTCTGCCCGACCATTTGAACGAAAGTTTGAAAGTCCAAAATTCAATCACAATCTTCTGCCAAGTGAAACTGTACATAAACCTGACTTGTCTTCAAAAGCTCCCACTTCTCCAAAAACTCTTATGAAAGCACACAGTTCAGCACAGCCTCCTGAGTTTGACAGTGGAGTTGAAACTTTCTCCATCCATGCAGATAAGCCTAAATATCAAATAAATAATATCAGCACAGTGCCTAAAGCTATTCCTGTGAGGTAAGATTCTTATTTGCCTTTGTGTAAACATTAGCCCTTTGATTTGTTTTATGTTAAGTTCAATATAGTTTATGTGATTTTGGACTTGAAATGATAATTGTAATTCTGTATATAAACTAAAAAATGTCCTTACTATGAATATCATTCTGTATCTCTGGGAGGTATCAGATGTTAATAACATTAAAAAGCTAATAATCATGTATGATTGGTAGGTATTGTCACTTATCCATTTGTGACAGAAAACAGTTTGCCCAAGGTCACATAGCTAAGGCAAGGTAAACCCGATTCAGCCCCTGGTCATCTGACCTAAAAGCCCATACTCTTAGCTGACCATGGTTTCCTGTAACCTCCTAACTTCTACTGGTGAGGTATATTTGAAGAATATCTTAGAAAAATGAGTACCTGTATTACTCATCTTCTATTTGTTCACCATGGATACTCAAAAATAGAGATGTAATAACCCCAAAAACTGCTATTATGAAACAACAGTTACTAATAAGATGGTTGAGCAAATGAGACAAAGTGAACCTACCTAGAATCTCACTCAGATGCATTCTGTTTTCTCATTAGTGACTGACCAGACCCATCTGGCCACATATCAGATCAGCCTCCTAAGTCCAGTTATGTTTTCAAACTCACAGGTTGTCAGGGATGGCCCACAGGGGACTCCTGCTTTGTAGGGACTATATGGTATTACCACCTCAGGCAATGGGCTCTGCTAATCTTGCAATTGTGCCATAAGATTCCATCCCTCACACTCCAGTCATGCTGGAATGAAGCTGCAGCTGCCCTTTATATGCTTCTACGTTATTGGTCCATTTTTCTGCCCACCTTAAGTTCAGCATTAAAACTTTACTTCAGAAAGTCTTGATAAACTCCATTTTTAAGCAGTCATTAATACCACATCTTTTTTTTACCTTTGATATTCTTCTGTACTAAGTTAACCTAGTTTCTCTTTCATGGATCTTTGGGATGTACCCATACCAGGGACTTTACTTTTGTAACCTTGGAAGCCTTGGCTTTGATAGTATGGTTGTTTGGTAGGGAAATGCTTAGGAAGGGCCATGCATCTGCACACTTAAAATTCTAGAGAGACTTTATCAAATCTAAGATGTTCTCAGCTGTAAACACCATAGTTACATGTATCACTAAGAAGATTAAAGAAAATGCTACCAATTAAATTGTGACTAACCATCAATTTAAAAAAGTAATATGTTGATGGGTATTGAAATGTCTTTCTTTTATTAAAAGCCAAGATATCAGGTTTTATACACTCATATTGCATAGTCAGTAATGATGCTAACTCGTTATCAGAAATACAATTGATTTCTCTAAGAAAAAATATGCTTAATTATCTCTCTGGGTAAAATCTTTGACTAAAAACTTATCTTGTTAAAGTAACTTCTCGATCATATGTAGAAATAAAATGAAACCACCTATTAAATAGTTAATAAAGGGAATACTCCTGTGTGTTATTAGGAATTTACTTATTAGCTATTTCTGAACTCTCAGTCCTTCAGCTATGGAAGAAGATGAAGATGAAGATGGTCATACTGTGGTTGCCACAGCCCGAGGCATATTTAACAGCAACGGTGGGGTGTTGAGTTCCATAGAAACTGGTGTTAGTATAATTATTCCACAAGGAGCCATTCCCGAAGGAATTGAGCAAGAAATCTATTTCAAGGTCTGCCGAGACAATAGCATCCTCCCACCTTTAGATAAAGAGAAAGGTAAATGTTATTTAGGTAAATGTTATTTATTTTTCTGCTTAGTTCTAGTAACTTAAAAGTTGCCCTGTGGGATAAAAGCTAGCAGCTTCTCTGTTCACTCTGGGCCAACCACAGCATGTTCCTTCCAACAGGAAGGACCTCTCAAATGAACTCTGTGAAAGGGAGCAGCATCATGGACATGTGGTGGGTCGTCCATAGTGGAACCACACTGACCTTCCACAATGCATTCTTTACTTTCATGATGAAATCCAAAGTGTTGGCAGGTGACAGGCCACTAGATGTCCCTCACACCTGTCTGCCAGGCAGTCTTGGCTGACCTAACCAAATTTGCCTTTGAACCATTCTACCCTTTCATCTCTGGAGATGGATTAAGGAGCCCCACTCAGAAAGGCTTTGCCCTGCCTGTCACCTGATTACAGATGCTGTTGAGGCAGGGCTGTCTTACTCATCACTCCAGAAGCTAGCACTAGTAAACACTCAGCAGAATAAATGAAATATCTTTAGAAGACATCAGAGTGTATCTGTGCTTCCTAAGGAACTAGGAATGCTGCTGTTTTCACAACCTTCCTGGACTTATCAGGGTGAAATTATGATGAGCTGTATTATGTCTTTTAACAGTACTTTACTTCTCTGACTACACTGACCTTAGCTTACTTTTATATTTTGCCAGAATACTGAAATCTGATTCTATATGCTAATTTTGGGATAGCTTGTCTTAAAAACCAATAAGACTGATTACGTTGGTCTTGCATGAATTTCTTAAACTAAGTCTATAACAGACATTCAGAAATGGAAGATAAAAGTGATATTTGTGGAAAGTACATTTGAATATGTTGTGCAGTGTAGACCTATAAGGTTGAATGTGGTAGCTACTAGCTAAATGTGGATGTTTGGCACTTGAAATGTAGCTTTCTCGAATTAAAAGGTGTTAGAAATGTAAAATACCAATTTCAAAGTGTTAGTGTATTGATTACATTTTGGAATAATGATGTTTCAGTTTTATTGAGTTAGATAAAATATTAAAATTGGTATGATTTGTTTCTTTTTCTTTCTAATTTGGCTGTGAGAAAATTTTGAATTAAATTTGTGGCTTCTGTTATGGGTCAGTAGTGCTATAGAAAACTAATCCCGTTTGGCTATATAGTATATAGTTAGAAGTGGGGTGAGGAGAAAACTATGTGTCCAAAAGAAAGATCCTCATTTCACCTCTTGCCTGTCCCTTTCCCTGACTCCAGGTGAAACTCTGCTGAGTCCCTTAGTGATGTGTGGGCCCCATGGCCTCAAGTTCCTGAAGCCTGTGGAACTGCGCTTACCACACTGTGCGTCTATGACTCCTGACGGTTGGTCTTTTGCTCTAAAATCATCCGACTCTTCGTCGGGTATGCTGTCTTCACTCTGTCCTCTGGGGGCTTTGGGTACTGTCATTGATTAAAATTGGGCTAATCATGCTGTCATGCTGTATGTTAGCAGATCTTTACCTCTGTTCCTGTGGCCTTGTAGGCATCATCAGTGTCAACAAATTTTTATCATTTTACGGAAATGATTTGGTCCCTTCATGTAATTATTTCTATTTTTGGTTACTATTTCTTTATTATTTTTTTAAATCTAAAAAACATGTATACCAGAGAAACTTAAAAGGGAAAAGATCTTCCACTGTGATCATACTTGGCCATGGTTTTTCAGTGTAAAACTCTAAAAGTTCTATTTTTTAAATGACTTTTTGCTCTTAAGATCATGATTTCAAAGTTTTCCTTGCATTTTCACATTTTCTCACTTCCTTAAGTGATTTAAGTCAGTTACCAGTTGGAACTGTCTTTATTATTGGTACATCACTCTATGAGAACCTAGTATAGAAAAATAAGAATTTAAAGTTTTGCTTCTGAATTTTTGATAAATTAGTAGATTTATCAAATAGAGGTTGTGGAATAAAGATTATAGTAGGAGCATATTTTAAAGTAACCCAGCAAAAAAAATTGTATATAAATAGCATTTTTCCTCTTTTATAAATACTCCATCTTTTAGAAAAAAATAAATAACATTTAACATGCCAGGTATTAAAGCTATTTCTTCAAGGACTCCATTAAAAATTTTATTAGCCTAGTTTGAAACTGTATTTAAAATGTATATTCCAAAAGCCAGATAGTATACCATGAGATCTGATTTTGCTCTAAACCAAATTAGAATGGGATCTTTAAGATAATTACTTGCTTTTTAAATGATCTTTTCCCAGATACTATATTAAGGATTAATGATTTCCACATTTGTTATATCCAGTATTTTATGTGATAAAACATAAGTTGTGTTAGATTACTTATTCTGTTGAGTTTGAGTATGTTTACCCGGAAGATACTTGTAACTGTATGAATCCTAGATGGCTTTAGAATGTGTTGCTGCTATAAATATTCCCTCAAGAAGTCACTATAGATTTTAACTACTAAATAATCCCAACAAAAACTCAAGACTAAAGATGAGATGTTTTTGTTTATGTCTAGAGTTGTTACAATTCTCTGATCACCTGAACAGTTTGCTCTTTCCAGTAATACACAGCCCATCTGTATCTGAAGTTAAATCACTGTTTAGAAAGCACTGATCCTATCATAAGATGTTACTGACTCTAAATACTACTTAGGTGATGTATAGCTTACTATAGAAAACATGCCCAACTGGTATCCTTGACATCTTGGGCCAAATAATCTTTTGTTGTGGGGGCTGTTCTGTCTGCTACCAGATACTTGGTGGCTCTTCTGGACTCTCCCCCACTATATTCCAGTTGTGTCAAGCAAAAAAAAAAAAAAAAAAAGTCTTCAGACATTGTCCCTTGGACACAGAATCAGTTACTTCTGGTTGAAAGTTATTGCTCTAAGGGAAACAAAAGTCGTGGTTTTGACTGTCATCTTGGATGCCACAGAAACATACAGATGTTTTGACCTTCTTTACATTTAATACCTGTTGCCCAGAGATTCTTAATGCTAGCTTCATATCTTAAAACACCAAGAGCTTATTAAAACTCAAAAGCTCAGTACCTGCCTCGAACCTACACAGAGAGTGAGTTTTTAAAGGTCCACAAATGATTTTGTTGCACGACAAGAATTGGGTGGGGCGGTCTTGCTGGTTTTTATTTTGATTTGATTTTGTAAGACAGAAAGGTTCTTTAGAAGATAGATTCTGCAGGAGTTTCATTTTTTGATCTATGAACAAACATAACAGATGTCTTCTCACATGGATGATCATATAATTATTTTCCAAACTTTTAAAAGTGAAAGACGTTTTTAATAATTATGTAGACTCAGGGGCAAACTGGATCTGTCCTAGGCACATGGTTGCCCAAACTTCATTCATTATTTGAAAAGGCCAGTGAACTTATGGTAAAAGTTATTTGAAACAGCTTTCAAATTATTTGTTGCCAGCAACACTGCATTAACATGTAGCACTAAAGAGTTTTAATATATATACAATATGCTAAAGATATAGAAGAAAGTTATATCAAATAATAAATGTATTTATTTTTGCCCATAATTGTGAAGTGTTATAGATAACAGTTTAGCCAACTATAAATAACATTTATTTCTCTTTATCTCATAGGTGAGCCTAAAACCTGGCAAAACAAGTGTCTTCCTGGAGATCCAAATTATCTTGTTGGAGCAAACTGTGTTTCTGTCCTGATTGACCATTTTTAATTCTTAAAATATAGGAATTTGATTAAATAATGTGAAACCGGGTTGAACTTACTAAATTTAAATGGAACCACTCTATCAAGTATTATACTTTTCTTAGAATTGATACTACAGTTTGTTAGTATTAAGCATTTGTTGGAACTTATGAAGATTAGTGAGCATGCTTCTGAACCATGGTCTAAAAACATGCTACAGACTGCATGTTTATGATTGAAGAACTGTTGGTATTGGCTAGAGGTTCAAAGATATTTTGTTTTGTAATGATTTTTGTACTTTTTTACATTCACTGCTTAACTTCACATACTGATTTCCGTTAAGATACCAGCCAGTAAATGGGGGTGCATTTCAGTTCTGTTCTTTCCAAAGTACACTGTTTGAAACTTTATTATGGCCTTGGCCTAGCATACACATTTTATTTTATTATGCATGAGGTAATATGCACACATTTTTTAAATGCACCTGGAATATATAACCAGTGTAGTGGATTTAACAGAAATGTACAGCAGGGGAATTTATAACTTTGGGGAGGGGGGAGGGTCAAATAAAGACAATTACTTATTGTATATGAAAACACATTTTTCTTAGGGAGGACACCAAAGCATGTGAGACTGGTTCCATGGCCTCTTTGGATCTATAAATTAACCATATCACCACAGAAATACTAACCAGCAGGAATGCCTTACCCTCATGTTTTTAATTCTTAGATTGTTCTTGCTATGTATTACTGAGTTTTTATGGCTTTTGTGCACATCTACATACTGTATCATGGAAAAGATTGAGTAAATTGTGAATTTGGTGGTTTCAGAAATGTGTAATCACCTAGCAGAAAATAATGGTGTATGGTATGATTTAGAAATTTCCTTTTTCTCTTTCTCTTCCTCTCTTTCTTTTTTTTCTTTTTCTTTCTTTTCTGTCTTTTTTTTCTTTTTTTTTTTTTTGACAAGGGGCAGTGGTTTTCTGTTCTTTTGGCATTTGAAACTTTGATGTTTTAAGGATGCTTGTACATAAATGCGTGCATACCACTTTTGTTCTTGGTTTGTAAATTAACTTTTATAAACTTTACCTTTTTTATACATAAACAAAACCGAATTTCTAAGAAAGGCTACCTTTGTATTCTCTCCTGTACCTCTTGAGCCTTGAACTTTGACCTCTGCAGCAATAAAGCAGCATTTCTATGACACATACAAGGTCATTTTTTTAAGAAAAAGAATGCACAGAGTTGTTACATTTTTAAGTGCTGCATTTAAAAGAGTTACTCAGAATTCTCTAGTTTGATTAAATTCTTGCAAAGTATCCCTACTGTAATTTGTGATACAATGCTGTGCCCTAAAGTGTATTTTTTTACTAATAGACAATTTATTATGGCACATCAGCACGATTTTTGTTTAGATAATACACCACTACATTCTGTTAATCAATCATTAGGTGTGACTGAATTTCTTTTGCGGTTATTAAAAATCTCAAATTTCTAAATCTGCAGAATAAAACTTTTTAAAGTAATGTTCTGGTTTGGTTTGTTTGCCCACATTTAGTTTCATGCAACTTTATAATCCTACTTTTAAATCCTGTACACATTAATCCTCTTCATACAGGTCACTCGCTGCTGCCTCAGATCTGGTGCTGCACATGCAGAATCTGTTCCCTATGGCCAGTGTGTACTGTGGGGTGGGCATTGCTAGTCAGAAGGACTTCAGGTCAAAGCCACTGAGTAGGAAAAAGAAGCAGGCAGACTGTCTCTCCAGAGCACTATGAGCATGTATGTATATGTGTGTGTGTATTTTCACTAGGACCAATTTGCATATGATTTGTTCTCCAGAAAACATGGGAACTGGGGATGTATTTCAATGGTGAAGCACTTCCCCAGCATGTGCAAAGCGCTGGGTAAATCCCCAGTACTATCAAGGAGGGAGGTGCTCCCATCAAGAGATAGAAAGAGGTTTGTTTAATCACCCATCTTTATTGCTATTTAAGGCATTGTCATAGTGTTTACTGAACATCTTTATAGATTTAGTCCGTGTTTGTGGATTTTGTTTCATTTCTTTTTTTATTAAGGTATAATTTATATATCATAACTAACCCTTTTTAAACTATATAGTTTTTCAAATTTTAATAAACCATACTGTCATAACCATTACCACAATTATACAACAATTTTCTCATCCTCTGCCTGGCCCCTGGAGTTCCTTCCTCCTTGTAGACTAATCAGCTCCTGGTCATCAGTGATGTCTTTTCTGTTCCTATAGTTTGCCTTTTTGAAGGTGTCCTATAAATGTAATCATAGAATATGTAGTCTTAAAATCTATGGCTAAAGTGCCACAGACCTGCAATGCATTTGAGATACATTTACCACGTTGCAGGTATCAGTCCTTTTTGATTACCAAGTATTCTTGTGATATACAGCCATGCCAGAGTTTCTTGATCCATTCCCTAATTAAGGAACTCTTGGCTTGTTTCCAGGTTTTAGAGTTGATAAATAAAGCAGTTTTAAACATTTGCATACAAGCCTTTGTGTGAACATAAGCTTTCATTTCAGTTGGATAAATATCTAGGAGCAGGATCACTGGCTCATCTGGTAATTGGATGTTATTAACCTGTAAGAAACAGCTAAACTGTTTTCCAGAGTTCCTGTACCATTTTGCAGTTCTATCAGCAGGCTGAGGGTCCATCCAGCTCTGTGTCTTACCAGCTATTAGTTTTGTCAGTAATTTTTATCTTGACCATTCTTTTAGGCTGTCTCACTGTGGTTTTTGATTTGTATATCTCTAATGACTCTTGATGTTAAACATCTTTTATTCACCATCAATATGTCCTCTTTTTGGTTTAGTATCTGGTCAGATTTTATCCATTTTTAAAATTTCATTGCTTATTTTCTGATTTTTGAGAGCTCTTCATATATTCTAGATGCACATTGATTGTGTAATTTGTGATTTGCAAATCTTTCTTTTCTTAATACTGTCCAAGAATGGGAGTTGATTTTGATGAAGTCCAGCTTATGACTTTTCTTTCATGGATTGTAACTTTTAGTATAATATCTTAGAAAATTTTGTCTAACTTTCAACATAGAATTTTAAGTTTTCTTTCAGAACTTTTTAAAGATTTTACATTTGTGTTTGATTAATTTTATGTGTAGTGTGAGGTTATGTGTCAAGTTTCACTTAGACTATTCAGTGTTATATTTGACCTCCATATATGAAACACAAGACACTGGGCTTCCATATAAATAAATAAGTGGAAGGAACATAAAAGTCTATTGTTTGTATCTACCTGCCTTCAACACTGTATGCCGTGATTGTCAGGCAAGATTTAAATATCTACTGCTGTTATGATTTAGATGTGAGTTGTCTCCAAAAGCTCTTCTTTTTTTTTTAACATTTTTTTAGATGTAGATGGACACAATACCTTTTTTTAATTTAATTTGTTTATGTGGAGCTAGGGATAGAACCCAGGGCCTCATGCATGCTAGGCAAGCGCTCTACTACTGAGCCACAACCCTATCCCCCCAAAAGCTTTTCTTAATGCAAGAATTTTCAAAGGTGAAAAGATAAGATTTCAAGAGCTGCAACAGGATCCCTCCATCTTAGTTTGAATGGACTGACTGGGAGGTAGGGTGTGGCTGGCAGAGTTTGGTCACTGGGGTTGTGTCCGGGATAGTTTGTTTCTACCGCTGCATCCCCCCCTCTGCTTCATGATCCTGCCTTGAGCTGAGCAACTTTGCTGAGCCACTCTCCCATGATCTTCTGCCTCACCTTAAGCCCACAGCAATAGACAAAAGTCGTGTATAAACTGAACCTCTGAAACTGGGAGCCCCAAATAAACTTTTGCCCTTCTCAATTGTTCTTATTGAGTATTTTGGTCATAGTAATAAAAGGCTAAAACACTGCTTTTTCATGTCAACGGGAATAAGAACATTTCTGCTGTCAGGCCATCTTCTGACAGTGCTGAGCATGGCTCAGAGAAATAGCTCATGGCCAGGTTCCAGGGTCAGAAGCCTGTTTTTGCTCTTTCCTGTACTACTAATGTGCTAATAGAAAACTTAGCATCCAGAAGTGCTCCTTGAATAGGTTCTTCCTCCTCTTTGACAACTCTGCAAATGTTCACTTAGTACAATACATGAGGTACTGCGCAGATGGAGTTGTCTCAGTCTGAGATAGTGGCCTGAAACTGGATGTGGATGCAGTTGGCTAGTAAGGAATGTGGCAGCAGATGTAGGCATGGCCACCAAGCATATTCACATCTGGGAACAATGAATTTTTGGTTTACCTTGACTCACACTTCGAAAACTCCTTTGTGGATAGGAAACAACTATGTACTGATGTATCAAGTTGAGTCATTTCGGCTGCTGGACAGCTCTATAGATGGACTGTTCTTGGGTTGTTCAATAGAGTTTCCCCAGATGGAGTGCAGGGAAGATAAATTTTAAGGTGCTAACTTTTACAAAACTATTGTCATCTCATAATTTGGTTACAATAAAAATCAAATGTTTTTTGTTCAGTTACTTCTTAGTGTGCTTTTCTTTCAAACCACTTGATAGCAAAGGAACATAAGGAGTGTCAGCATTAGGGGGTTTTTTGGAATTCACAAAGAAGGTATGTAATAAATAGAAAAATATCTAATTTGAAATTAAAATGTTTAAGACATTTAACTGTTTTGTAGAAAATCAAGGTTTTTATAGATATTCTTCAAATTGCAGCCTAGAATTTGTTTCTTCCAGGTGATCACATGGGTTAGCAGGAAGTAGACACAAATGAGATACTCCAGAGTGAGGTTTATAACATTGTGGTTAATCTTCTATACTCTCCCTTTGCTGTACAGGCTATCATGAATGAGTTGTTTCCAGTTAGCCTGGAAACCACATGCCTTTGAGGACTAAAAATTTGATTTTTGTTAAACCGAAATCTTTCCTTGCTAGATAAGTGCCAAGCAGGGAAGATATAGCCATCTTGGTACACTTGGGAACTGCAACTAATGGGATATAGAAGAGTCCCCACAATGAGCTGCCCTCCTCTATGCTTGGGGTAGTGGGTGCAGAGGTTTTGATTTTGGCATATTTATGGTAGGCCTGGTTGTCACAAATTGTTGGCAGGTGAGGAGGTCTTAAGTGGATTTGAAAATATGTAGGTGTTAATCCTTTTTTAACCCCTTAAAAACAGAAGGAAAACATGAAGATTGACATGTGACCAGAATGCTCCCAGTGTGTCAGGCTGGGAAACCCAATATTGACATTAGTACTTGGTAATTAGTGTGAGAGAGAAAATACCGTGGAATGATGGTAGTGGATTCCACTAAATGATGTTCAGATGATTCAGAAAAAAATTTGCTTTGAGCTGATTATCTGTTTTCCCCAAAAGTACTGTGTTCAAGCCATAACCCCCAGTGCGGCTATGTTTGAATATGAGGCCATAGGAAACCCCAACACTGCTTTCTTATATGTGTACATGCACTCTGGGTAGATAGGTAAGTGTACAGATACAGTTCGTACTATCATAATAAAATACTGGAGATATATATATAAAATACTGGATGACTTAATCCAGAGGCTAGAAGTCCAAATAGTGTTGCCAGGATAGTTGTTTTCTGCTGAGGGTTCTCTTCCTGATTTGTAATTGACCACTTTCTCAATGTATCCTTGGTCTTTCATTGGTACATGCAAGTGGAGAGAGCAAGTAAGCAAAGAAGGAAGCTCTCTGGTGTTTCCTAAGGACACTTAAGCTTATTGGAGCTTGGTCCCACAATTAGGACCTCATTTAATTAAACTTGCTTAAAGGCCCCACATGCAAATATAGACACACTGGAGTTAGGGCTTCAGCATATGAATTTGGGGGAACATAGATGTTCAACTCAAAACAATTTTTTTTTTTCTGGATCATTTGAGTATAAGTTTGCAGATACAATGCTTATTTCCTAAAAATAAGGAAGTTTTTTTACATAACAACTGTATACTTAACCTCATAAAATTTTGAGTTGGTTTCATTTTATTGGCTCTGTTTTTCTTTGGAGTTTTGTTCTAAACCTTTTTATTTATTTTGGTTAGCTTTGGGTTCAGTTTGCTCTTTTTTCCTAATTTTTAAAGGTGAAAGCTTAGCTTATGATTTGAGATATTTTTCATGGTAAAAATTCCCTCAAGACATAGCTTTAGCTGCATTCCGTAAATCTTGATAATCTTATGTTTTGTTTTCATTTAGTTCAAAATATTTTCTAATTTTTCTTGGTTTCTTCATCTATGACTTCTTTTTAAATATTTGGGGCTTTCCCAAATCTCTTCCTGTTTTAAAACAGAATGGGTATTTTGTGTTGGGTGAAGGTGTTCTGTAGATACAGGATGAATCAAGTTGGTTGATGCTGTTTTTCAGGTCTTCATCCTTATTTTCTGTCTAGTTGTCCTCTTAATTATTGAGAGAGTGAGGCATTAAAGACTCCCAACTATTGTTAAATTACCTGTTTCTCCTATCACTTTTTGTTTGATTTAATTTGGAACTCTGTTTTGGGGAACATTGTTATGAAATGTTCTTCATTATCTTTAGCAGTATTGTGGGGGGCATGTCTTAAGTCTTTTTGACTGGTATTAGCTTATCCATTTCAACTTCCTTATGGTCACTCTTTTGCTTTCAGTTATATCTATGAATCTAAAGTGTTTCTTTCATACAAAGCATATAGTTTGATCTTATTTTATAACTAAAGTTCATTAATGTCTCCTTTTGATTAGAGTGCTTAATCCCATTTATTTTTAATCTTAACTACTGGTAAAGTTTAACATTGTGATTGTCTTTTAAATCGGTTAAGAGAAATACACTAATACAGTCTTATGTTGACCTGTGTAACTACTAAAATGTTTTCAGTATTTTTTAGGTGGGATTCAAGTTCTCTTCCAGTGTCATTTCTTTTTAGTCCAAAGGACTTACTTTTGTATATTTTAAAAGGCAGATTTGCTAGCAGTGAATTTTCCCAAGCTTTATCTCAAAATGTTTTTACTTGATCTTCATTTTTGAAGAGTAATTTTTGCTGGCTATGGAATTCTTGGTTGGCAAATACTTCTTTTAGCACTTTGAACATGTCAGTTTACTGCTGTCCTCACTTCATTGTTGTTGAGGGCCCAGCTGTTGAACAGTACTTCCCTTGTATTTAATAAGCTTTATTTCTTGCCGTGTTGAAATTTTCTCTCTCAAATGTTTGTGGTGCCTCTACCTATGGTTCTCTTTGTGTTTATCATGTTTGAAGTTTGTTGTTCTTCTGTGATTCGTAAGTTAATACATTTCATCAGTTTGGCCACACAATTAGGACCTCATTGCCATTATTTGTTCAAAAATTTCTTCCTCTCCTTTACTTCTGAGACTCTCATAACATGTATTGGTATACTTGATAAGCCCCAGATTCAGGTCTCTTTTTCTTCATTTTCTAAATTACTCTCAAGTTCGCTGATTCTTACGTAAGATCAGATCTGCTATGAGCCTCTCTAGTAAATTGTTCATGTCAATGAAAGTTGTTATCATACTGTTTTTTAATTCCTTAACCATGTTTTCCTTTAAGTTTTCAAACATTTATAATAGCTGCTTTGAAGTCTTTGTATGCTAAGTTCGACATCTGAGTCCACATCAAACAGTGTCTGTTCACTGCTTCCTGATCCCTAAAATGTGGGTCACAGTATCCTGTTTCTTTTCATGTCTCATAATTTCTTTAAAAAGCTGCACACTGGTGATAATGTTATAATAACTCTGGATTCTGAACCATTCCTTTACTTTTCAATGGGTCCTTGCTACATTTTTGTTTTTGTGACTGAACAAATTCTATATAATTTGTCTGAATATCAGTGCTCTACCATTGTAGTCTCTGTTCAGTTTTGGGTTCTGGGTTTTTGTTTGTTTGAAGTCTGGCTTCCTAATGGTTGCCTCTGGATCAGTATATCTTATTAGCCAATAATTGATCAGATGTTGGGCTCAAGAAGCTTGATCCACTAAGGCTTCCACTCTTACCAGTGGATTTGTGTGAGATCTAGAGAATGTATTCAGAGTTCAGGGAGTGGACAGGTGTGCCCTATCTCTTACTTTTTGTTGGTTCTTGTCTCTCTACTATACAAACTTGAAGTCCTACCTCTAACCAGGGACACACAGATAGCTGTAGCCCTCTCCCATCTCTCCTGGGCATTGTGTACAGCCCTTCACAGATATCTGGTCTTCCAGACCACCAGGGACTTGTAGGAACTTGCCAAGACCTCCTTTTCTGATCTCCTGATTAAATTTCTGGCTCATTGGCTGGTCTGATATTTGCCCAACTAGTTTTGCAGTCTCAGGTTAGCCACATTATTGGCTTTCCCAAGATGATTTCTGTTTCTGCTTCAGACTTGTCAGCCCCTTCTGGAAGTGATGCTGCCATTTTCCATAGCTTGCTCTGCCCTAGTAGATCTTTAGAGATGAAGGGAGGAACTCCAGGCAAAAATGCCACAGCCTATCATTTTTCATACTCAAAGATCTTTTTCTTGAATAAATATTTTTCAATGTAACTCATATTTTTGGTTGATATCCAGAGTTTTAGAATGGGTATTTTAGAAAATTTATCGAGTTTTGTTATTATCTTTTAAGGAAAGAATTTACTCAGCCATTCCAAAAGTCCAGCCTCAGAAAATTTAATATACATGTGTTCATCTGATCTGTCCATATTTGTATCAGTCATTTGACCCACTAATCCCTTTGCAGTACTTTGCTTTCTTCTGATGAGATCCAGTGCAGGGTCACATGTTGTTTGAATTTTCCATGTCTTTTTTTCTTTTTCTTTTCTTTTTTTTTTTTTTTTTTTTTTGTGTGTGTGTGTGTGTGTGTGTGTGTGTATGTGTGTATGTATGTGTGTGGGTTGGCAGAGGGTGGGGGGGAGGTAACCAGGAATTGAATCCAGGTTTGCTTAACCACTGAGCAACCCAGCCTGTTTTCTTTTTTGTTTTGCAACATGATCTCACTAAGTTGCTGAGCCTGGCTTTGAACTCACAATCCTCCTGTCTCAGCCTCCCCGAGCTGAGCTGCTGGATTATAGGCATGTGCCACCACACCCAGCTTGCCACATGTTTTTAGTCTTTAGTCTCCATTTAGGCCATTTCCTTAAACAAGGGGGTTTTTTGTTGTTTGCATTGAACCAGGGGGTGCTTGACCACTGAGCTACTTCAGCCCTTTGTATTTTTTAGTTTTGACCTTAGGGTCTCACTAAATTGCTGAGACTGGCCTTGAGCTTGCTATCCTCTTGCCTCAGCCTCCCAAATTGTTGGGATTATAGTGTGTACCACCCCACCTGGCAAGGAGTATTAATCAAGTATTAAGCTTGATTTATTTTGTGCATGGTCCGGTTTAGAACCATTTCTGGAACAACAACTATTCTCTAGGCAATGTTTTGATAAGACCCTTGACCTGCCCTGGGAAGGTTGGGTTCTAGTGGTCTGCAGTTAGCACACAGCAGGAACCCTTAGCAGGGAATATGGAGGGTTGGGAAGTGTTGTGGGTATCATGGGCTCTGCCCTGGGAAACACCTTCCTCTAACTTCCTTTACAAAGACAGGTTCCTATTGGGTTCAGTCTGTGGGATGCCAGTGGAGATCCCAGTTTGGTGTCAAGGTCCACTTAAAGATGAAAAACTACCAGATGGAGTAATAACACACTTGTAACCCTAGCAAGTCAGGAGGCTGAGGCAGGAGAATTGCAAGTTTGAGATAAGCCTCAATAACCTTGATAAAATCCTCAGCAACATAGCAAGGCCCTGTCTCAGAATTTTTATAAAGGACTCGAGATGTAGCTCAGTGGTGCCTTGGGGTTCTTTGCCCAGTACCAAAACCTAGTAAAGACAAGAAACTGAGGCAAGGGGTCTCATTGGTTCACACACAAATCTGGGGCAGAGCTGAACCCTTGACTTCCAGGCCAGTGCTCTTAAGATGCCAGTTTGGACAGCTGTTCTAGAAGCATAAAAGGATCATCTCGTGTGCTTTTATAGCCGGGCAGGATTGCTTGGACAAACCTAAGGCAAGGCAAGACTTAAACCACAAATTTCTAGCCCCAGATTGAGGTAACCTCTCTGGGAACAAGACCCATTAACGTTTAGCCAAGTAGAAGTACAGAAAGGGTATGTGTTGGTGATGTTTCTGATAACAGATTGGGGCCAGGAGTGCCTCGATTACCCTGTTACTGCCTCCACTGGCCCTTGCTGTGGGTGCTGGTGAACCTGAGTCCTACTGGCAGATCATTCCTCTCTTTTATGGCCCATGCAGGCCCTAAGGACTGGGTGACTTTTATTACCCCTCCATGTGCCACACCCAGGCCCTGCCCAGAAAATGCCTCTCGCACTATTCCTCTTGTTAATCCCTGATGACACCCTTACTGAGAGTGAGATGGGAGTGATCAAGAGACGCAGTTCAGCCCTGGTTTTTGCATGCTGGAGTTTCTTGCACATCCCACCCTGAGCAATCCTGTAGAGACAGCACAAAACATATACAACATGTTACTAGAAAATGTCAATCTTGAGAAAAAAACCTTCTCAGCAAAACAAGTTCCACCCAGGCACCAGGATCCCAGAGCTTGGGCCTTTGAGAGCAAGTGTGGTTGTCAGTTATATTTTCATGGTGAGTGACCCTTGGCCATATGGACATTTGCACCTGAGAAAATACCTCTGTCTGTCCAGCTGTTCTCCCTACCAGAAGCCATAAACTGCCTGGCTGCCAGGGGCAAGGCTGCTGGCTACTACAGGGCAGTTTCCACCCCACAGGGAAGCTGGAGCCCATGTGTTGCAACTGCCAACAGCTTAGAGCATCAGAGTCCACGAGCTGCTACATCATTTTCCAGCTCCCTTCAGGGCGTGTCACTCAATGACAGCCAGCCTTGGTGAAAGTGGGTTCAAAACCCCAAGGGAAGCTGATTCCTGTGACTGGGCACAGAAGGCACAGATCCATCCTGTCACATAGAGCTGACAGTCTGATTTCCCACCGAGAAATGCCTCCGCCCAGGTCTTTCCTTCTTGTCCCCACCCTCACAAAGAACTTAATACCCAAATGTTTTAGCCAAAATGTGGGCTGAGAGCAGTTGTCAGATTGGAACTCAGCAAGGGAATCTCCTCTTTGCTTTTGTTACCTTGGTAGGAGTGTTCATTTCCTCCTGTCCCCAGTACATTTGTCACTGTGGATCTAAGATTAGACACCAGGCTTCAGGCACAGGTAGGTCATTTCTGGAATAGTGGGGGTATTATGGCCACCCCTTTAAGGAAAGCTACCCTTTCCAGACAGCACAAGGAACTTCCCCTCCATGTAGTCAATGAAACTGGCAAGAATTCTACCCATTCAACTGATAATTCTGGAATGATGACTTATTTTCAGGGATGAGCTCTCTCACCTTCTTACTTTCTTCATCTTATTTAATGTTCGAAAATGAAAGTGTATGAAATTAAAAGAGGTGGCTAGGGTGGTCAGGCCAGTGGCCTGGTCAGATCAGCCTGGCTGTAAGGCAACCACACTGTTGTTCCGCCCAATGTTAGTCCCCTAGATGAGCTTTTCTGCAAACATTATAATTCTTGTCACCTTATTGCAATTTGAATTTCATGGCAGTTCTACATTTTATGCTAAAATTACTCATTTTCCCCACTGCAGGAGGATGAACACTGTACAGATGGCAGCTGCTCCTGTTCTCCTGAGCCTTGCAATTAGGAAGAAGAAGAGAAAAACTCAAAACTTGTTACCTAATCACCAATTCCAGAACTGCTCCAGGAGTTTGAAACTGTTAGGTCTCAGAAAACGATAGCTCAAAGTGAAGGCCTTAGAACCAGTCCCTCTGTACCTCCTGTCCTCCTGTTTAACCCCTCCTTCTGGGAGGCAAACCATAGAAACTAGAATGCCTCTTTCCCAAGGCAGGTCATGCAAACCAGAACCCTTTTCCACAAAGCCAGCCATAAAACCTAAAATTTTAACTCTAACCTTCTTCTGCTCTTATTGCCATAAAGAAATCCCCTGACTTTCCTTGTTTGTAGAGCTTAGGATTCCAATTCCAGAGGGGTCCTGCCCCACTCCTGGGAGGAAGAAGTTCTGCACACAGAGGCCAAGAATCTGAACAGACAGGCCTCCCTGGGTTCCTCCTCTTCAGTCTGTTACTATTATATTATACCATTTTGTCCAGTCATATTTCTACAGGGGTGTCTGCTCTGGCAATCTCAGCACACAAAAAAATAGTTCACTCTGGGTCTTTGAGTCTTCAATGCTGAGTCACAAAATGAAATAAATTTAAGTGCTCTTCTGTTAGCCTAGCTTTTGTTATAGGGGTTTCAACCATGACACTTTATGATGAGCAAGAAGGAGACTACCCTCAGCCCTTTCCCTCTCTGACAAAATGTAGTGGGAATAAAAAGGTGGCACCAATTCTGCTGTGCCAGGGACCAGGGCCCTGTGGGAACCAAGGTTTTCTGCACCAGGCAGGGCTTTGGACACTGGAATCGGAATCCCGCTCCTGGCTCTTCCTCCTGCTCTACTTTCTAGTGTCCCACTTTGCACTCTGTCCCTTTGCCCTCTTTCCAACTCCTCCTCCTCCCCTTTCTTCTTCACTTTCTGTTCTTCCTTCTGCTTCTTTCCATTTCAGGCCTCCAGAGGAGATAAATGAACATCTGATACTCAGGGCACATGAACTTGGTTCAATACACCCTGTTGTCCAGGTGCACGGGCCTTTCCTGGCCTGGTGGGAAGATGAAGTAAGACTTGGCCCTGGGCCTTGCAGGGCAGAGGTAACTTAGGTGGGCACTGGATCACCACTAAACCCAAAACCTCAGCCTCAAGCCCCTCCATTTAGCAAGTAGACATAAAACCTGAAGACTGCTGGATGCTCTGGGCCTGGGAATCAGCTCGGCTTCCTGGTCTCTATCTTGGGGTTTGTGAAGTAGAGATGTAAGAAAGTTTTTTTGATGATACGTTTCTCTGTAAGCTTTTATCTTTCCTGCTCCATGAGGGTCTAATACCCAGGAAGGTCACTAGATCAGGAAAGGGCTCAAATACTAGGACATTTGGGCTTGTGTTCACTCCCAAAGCCACACTGAATATTTTCATTTTAAGCTTGAAGTGTTTTCCTTATGACAGAGGCTTTTACCCACAGGCCTCAAATGCTGACCTGACAGAAGTCCCAGCCCTGGACCTGGGCTTGCTCCCATCTTCCCATCACCCCACCCCATCGCTGTCTGCCACCTCCTCCCACTTTCAGCCTCAGGTATCTGGCGAGTGCATGAATGTCAGGACCCTTCAGGGTGACTCTGGCTGTCCTTCCACAGTTCTGTGGCTGTGTAGGGGCCTCAGGTCTCCTGTAGCAGGTGGCAGCTTCTCTGCTGACACTGCCTGTCCTCCAGGTTCTTCACTGGGCCTTACCTCTTACCTTTTGACTCTGGTGTATTCACCCCTGGGGACACCCAGAAGCAGACAACAGGAAGAGAGCAAGGCTGGTGGATCCGTTCCCATACACACACCGAGTCCCTACCAGATACCCTCCAGATGGCAGCACCTTCCTAGGAAGGCCATGTTTTTGTCACGCAGTCCTCTGAGGAAGCCCCCCCTGCAAGGTCCCCTAAGCCACTCACTTCAGGGACTCACCCATCTGCTATCACCTCTCCTCAGGCCACTATTTGCTGCAAGGACCCTGGCTAATACCAATGTTGGCTAGGTGGTCTCTGGGCACAGATGTGCTCTATCAGAAGACCACCACCTTCTCCAGGTTTCCTGCCAGCACCTCACAGGCTTCTGTACAAAACAGAAGCCACTATTTTCACTTGGGATCTCTCTTTCCAGCCAAGACTCCACCATGCCAGTTGCTCAGAGGTAATGCCTCTGGTCTTTCCAGAAGCTCGCTCCTCTCTGTGGATGCTATTCCCCCTTAGCTGGAGAACAGATTCTGAGCTCAATTCTCACTTTCTCCAACAAGCCCCCTCCCAGAATGCTCCCCACAGCTCACATGCCCTCCATGTTCCTCCATGTTTCTCTCTGTGTTTCAGGCACCTGCATCCTGGCCTGCTCTGCCTGCCCTACATGCCCAAGCAATGCTCAAATGTATGGGTTCATTCTTCCTGGTAAGACTAAAATCATAGATGAAAGCAGTTGGTTTGCATTTAGAAATGAATACCTTCTTTCATTATCTTAGTACAAAGTCACATAATTCCAAGACTAAAGTACCAAATAACTGCATTACCTCCACCTATCAAACTTATTAGGGACCGAGGGTGTTGCTCATTGGTAGAGTTTTTACCTGGCATGCACAAGGCCTTGGGTTCTATCCCATGGCTGTGGGGAAAGATCATTAGTTATGAGAGAAAAAGAAGATATAATCATCAATAGGTTGTAAATAAATATTTCTGAAATGCCACTCATTTTCCTGTTTTCCCTCAGCAGAGCTATTCATTTTCCCCAGCTGCCTCTGGGTGGAATGCTGAGGAGGTCTAGCCAACTTTGCAAGGAGCTTTGGGAGGCTTTTGGGGTGCTCCCCTGACAGTCAAAGGGAGCTGCAGTTAGATTGAGCTAGCAGAGGGTGTGTCAATAAATCTCTGACTATTCTTTCTTCCTACACAGGCAACAGTCAGTAGGGTTTCCTCCAATCAATTTTACCTGTGTCAAGGGCTGCCCTGGCACCCAGGGAAAAGCCGTAGGTGTGAATTTTTTCTTTGGTACCAGGAACTGAACCCAGAGGTACTTAACCACTGAGCCACATCCCTAGTTTTTTTTTTTAATTTTTATTTTGAGACAGGATCTTGCTAAGTTGCTTAGGGCCTAAGTTACTGAGGCTGGCTTTGAACTTTCAACCCTCCTGCCTCAGCCTCCTGAGCTGCTGGGATTACAGGTGTGCTCCACTGCACCCTGCTAGATGTTTGTATGTTGTTTTTTTTTACTAGGTGTGTGTTAATCACCAGAACTTTCTCTTCCAAATTTCCTAGAGTCCTGAGACTGGCCCAGCCCTCCACTGTAATGTGAGTTTCCATGTACACATCCTTATTCACATGTAGAAATTTTGTGCATGCTGCTCCCTGTAATCCAACCAAAGCTGCTATTTTTGGCCTTCTGGGGAACTGAGGAAAGCAACCTTACTATTATTAATAATCCTGGAAAATAGGACATCATTCTGAAGAGTAGAACTTCCCAGGGACAAAGCCCTGTGGAGGTTATTGCTGGTGTGAACTGTGTGTTGGTGGATGGGGGAATAGCAGCATTTATTAATGGATAAATAGCAGCATTTATCAATCCTATGACATGGATTGTCATAGGCCATCCATACCAAACTCAGCCTTTGAAGAAGGAGCATGTGTTTAATGGTGGATCTTCACTATGCAGTGTCCATGTGTGGTAACTCAGCATTTAAGCAGCCAGAATACTCATTGGTCCAGTCATGCTGGGTAACTGGAATTTCCCACACTTGGTTTGACTTTTGGGGGTGGGAGTATATAGAGAGAATAGGCAGTGGGGCTCAGCAGGGTAACTTTTCTCAAAAGTGCAACTCCTACAGTGGCAGAAACAGCAACACCATGCTGACTGAAACATGCCACCTGAAACACACCACCTCTGTCACCTCCTTGCTCCTTGGTTTGAGCCCAGGCTAAAATATCCATTGTATGGTTTGGATATGTAGTTTCTCCCAAAAGTTCATGTGTGGGACAATACAGAAATGTTCAGAGGTGATGATTAGATTATGAGAGCTATAATCTAATCAGTGTATTAATTTACTTGATGGATTAATAATTCAAAGGACTACTGTACTGGGGTGACTCTAGGCAGGAAGGGTGTGGCTGGAGGAGGTAGGTCACCAGGGGCATGCCTCTGGAGTTCATATTCTGTCTCTGCTCCCTGTCATGAACTGAGCTGCTTTCCTCTACTTCACCTTTCCACCATGAACTATGGAGTCGGCCAACTATGAACTGAACCTCTGAAACCTTGAGCCAAAATAAACTTTTCCTCCTCTAAGCAGTTCTTGTTGAGTATTTTAGACACAGTGATGAAAAAAATGACTGAAACATTCACAGAGGCGTCCCGCAGGTCAAGAGGAACTTCTCCAGTGCCCCTCCTATTTTTCTTTCTCCCGCTCCACCCTAGCTTCTCCCTCCTTTCCCTTCTTCTATCCTCTGCCTGCTTCCTCCCCTTTTCCTCTTGTGTCAGTCATCTTTCCTTCTCTGTGACAAATACCTGACTTAAACACCTTCAGAGGAGGAAGGGTTTATTTTGGCTCATGGATTCAGTGGTCAGTCCATGGTCACTTGACCCTGCTGACTTTGTTTGGGTCAGTATATCTTAGCAGGAGTGTATGGAGGAGGGCTTTGTTCACTTCATGGAGGCCAGTAAACAAAAAAGGAAGGATGAGGGGCTAGGCTCCAGTATCCCCTTCAGGGAAGCCTCCCATGACCTCACTTCCTTCCTCTAGGCCCCACCTCCTCAATGTCCCACCTCCTTCCAGCAGCGCACTACAGGTCTGATGACCAAGTGTTTGGTCCTTGGGAGGATATTTAAAATCCAAATTATAACACCTTCTCCTCCTCCCCCTTCTCCTTCTCCTCCTTTGTCCCCCTCTCCTGCTTCTATCTCCTTCTCCCCCCTTCCTGCTCTTCCTCCCCACCTCCCTCCTATTCTCCTTTCTCTTCCCCTTTTTCTCTCTCCCTCCTTACCCTCCTCCATACCTCCATCCCCTTCTTCTAATCCTCCTTTTCCTCTTCTCCTGTTCTCTTTCCTTTCTTTCCACTCTCACTTACTTTTCAAACTTCTGCTCCCCTCAGAGCTTTCCCCCAGGGAGAGCTCAGGACACTGCTCCTCTACTGCCTCCTCAGTGTGCACCACTCCAGGCCTCAGGAGTGTTTCTGCAGCCTAAGCCTCCTTCTCCTGGCCCTTCCCTCCTGCCACCCACAGCGCCTCCTGAATATTCCCTGGCTCCTGCCGTGAAGCTTCCCTTGATTGCTCATTCCCCACACCCTATGTAACTCTGGGCCTGATGTTTCTGCATCAGAGCATCACAGCTCTAACACTGAGGGTGAATGTGGCATAAACACCAAGAGTTTGACATCCCTATGTACTTGATGCTCTTCACTGCTTTCAAAAAGAAAGCCACTTTTTAAAATTTTTAACAGTCTCACTGTTTACTAAATTTAAAAGCCCACAGCATTGTGGTGTGTACCTTTATAGTCCTAGCACTCAGGAGGCTGAGGCAGAAGGATCTCTTGATCTCAGGAGCTTGAGACCAACCTGAGCAATACAGTGAGACCCATCTCTAAAAATAAATAAATAAATAAATAAATAACCACTTCTAGGAAAATGTGTGCATACCACACAGCTGCTTCTGAGGGCACATTATGGGATCAGGACCCTGTGGGATCTGGTCTGTGGGTGTGCTGTGTGGCCTCACTGTGGCCCAGTGATGGGTCCACAACAGCCAGGAGAAAGAGCTGTGTCACTGAGGCTCAGGGCTGGGCCCACTAGACTTTTACTGGGAAACCCTAAGGCCCCTCCATGAGCTAAGCTGTCCTTAGAACCAAGCTATCCAACACAAGGTACTATACCCAGAGCAGAAGGGTATAGAGAAGGTGCTGGGTGGCCGGAGCAAGGCAGCAGGAGAGGGGGAAGGGCCCACCTCTGGGGCACACAAACACCATGGAGTAAAGGAAGCATTGCTCAGAGGCTGGGACCTCTTGACCTTGGGGTGAGAAGTAAGGAACATGCAGGCGTCTGGAGACAGAGTGGTAGGAGGTGGCTCCATAATCAGAAGGGTGGGGACTCTGGAAAATCCAGATGGAGATCCAAGGAATGCTATTGGGGAGACAGAGATAAAAGGGGAGAGAGAGTGGAGCTAAGGAGGGGGCACAGAGCTTCAAGAGGAGGAGCACACAGGCCCATGGTCTGGCAGGGGCAAGGGAAGCCATTTAGCCATCTTCTGTGGCTAGTTGGCCCTGGGAATTCTGGGGTGGAGGGGATGGGGGAAGTCAATGGAAGCTGAGAGGAGGTAAGGGCTGAGGAAGGGCCAGGAAGGAGGCTGAGAGGGCTTAATGAGGTCACCCAGGGGTTTGAGGAAGCCTGGGATACACTTTAGAAGACACAGGGCTCGGCTGCAGAAATGGGGGAGCAGTCATCAGAACTGTGGCAGGGCCACTTCTGTGAGGGACAGGAGAGAGCAGAGGGTGCAGCAGGGAAGGAAAAGAAGCCAGTGAATAAAAGGAGATCCACCCCTCCAGGCCTCTTTTCTCTGACCCCCTCTACCTCAGGTTCCCAGAGAGCTCGGGAGATTGAGCAGACTCAGATCCAGAGCCAGATTCTATGTTAAAAGGTTTAGCTTCCTAATAGAGACCTGCTGGGATCCAGGTGAAAAATAAAATATTGGAACATCAAAAGAAAATAAAAGCCACCATGTGGAGAAATGAAAAATGGGCTTGAAATGGTTTTAAAAAATTATTATTTTTATTGACATATTATTACTATAGTTAGGAGGAATAATTCTGTTGTTTTGTGGCACAACAGGATGAAAATAGATAAAAATAATAAATTTATATCTTAAAATATCTAGAAGAGAGGGTTTTGAATGTCCTCATTATAAAGAAATGATAAAAATCAAACGGCTTTTATTTATAGTACTTCTCACACCAAGAGAGTGTGGGACTTTCCCCACCAACCAGCTCTAGAAAACCAGCAGGGTGTCCTACCAGAGTAAGTATCAGAGGCCATAGGTGTAAGGATGGGTCCCACTGGATGCCTGCATTTCACACACAGTCACCAGCCACAGGTACTCAGGGTACCCACACCTCTGTCTGACTTGGCTACAAAATCAGAACTTCCTACAACCCACACTTAACTTAGTTAAAATTTTCTACAATAGCACCCAAACTTAAGAGAACATTTTCCTTACTACTACAAGTTTATTACAAAAAATACAAATGAACAGCCAGCATAAGAGGTTGTCATGAGTGAGCTACACCATTAACATAGACTGGAAAAGTTTGTGTCTTTCCACAATGTGAGATTTTATTGAATAGCAATAAATGCAGAAGCTATATCACTTCCATCAGCATTGATTCATGGTTCACTTGGTAGCACAGGGCAATTACAGTGTTTTAGTGAGCTTTTTTGCTGCTGTCACTAAAAGACTGAACAAGAACAATTTTAAGGAGGAAAAGTTTATTTTGGGGCTCATGGTTTCAGAGGTCTCAGTCCATTCCTCAGGGCTTGAGGTGAGGCAGAACATCATGGTGGAAGAGTATGGTGGAGGGAAACAGCTTAAGACATCATACCAGGAAGCACAGAGAGACTAAGCTCAGCTCACAATTATACACACACACACACACACACACACACACACCAAGTGATACACCCCCAGGAACCCACCTGGTCCAGCCATACCCTATCTGCCTAAAGTCATTACTCAGTTAATGCCTATCAGGGGATTAATGCACCAATTAAGTTAAGGCTCCCATAACTCAGTCATTTCTCCTCTAAACCTTCTTGCATTGTTTCACATACAAGCTTTTGAGGGACACTTCACATCTAAACCATAACAAACAGGTTTTTTTTAAAAATTCCCTTTTAATCTTAATTAAGATTCATGAATCAAGTCCCACATCACAGTTTACACAGTGACATGAAGATTACAAAATGGCTAAGAAAGGGTTTACAGTGGCCACAGGGTTTAAAGAGGCAGAAAGCTGACATAGATACAAAAAAGTCATTTCTGGTGTCAATAAGATTAAGAACAAGCCAGATAACTTATTCAGGGTGCAGAACTTATTCTTGGCAGAGCCCCACACAGGAGTGGGCTGACTCAAGCAGGGAGATCCAGCCAAGCCCAGGGGCAGTTAGGAGCTCATTGCCTGTTAACCTCATGATGTGTTCACCTGATGGCCTGATAAGGTGAAGGGTCTAGTTTCTCTGATATTAGTTTGATACACCCATGCATCCATGTGCTTCTGGTTTAATTTGATAAGTTGGTCACTTTTTATTAACACAACTAATTTATCAGTCTGTGACTTACGATTGTGCTGTGCAGTTGAGGGTTATTCTTTTCAATAAATTCTATGTGTTCAACATCTGGTGGTTATCTAGTTGCCCAGACAGTTCACCACGTCATCCTGCCTTAGCACTTGTACTCAAAGTGGAGTAGGTCAGGGCAAATAGCTGCTTTATAAAATAGAGTAACATAGGGCTGGGCACTGCTGTTCTACACAACACGAAGTGACTCAGAGCAGGGCACTGACTGCTCTCCACAGAAGTACACACAGGGCAAGTTGGTATATACCCTTGCTAGTGGCAAGCCATGTGCCTGCTAGCCTGGAAACGCACTGAACCCTGTTGTTTGTGGGTATTTTTTGGAAGTTTCAATATGTAGGCATGATTGGCTAAATCACTGATCATCACTGACTAACTGCAGTCTTCCCCCTCTCCCTTTCCTGGAAGTCAGGAGTTCGGCTGCAAGTGCCAGTCCTTGGTCCTGCCTTCCTCCTCTGTTTCCAGCCCTATCCTGAAGCTTTCAAGGCCTGATGGCACATAAAAAAAAAAAAGACTTATCAGTTCTCTCTGCCTGAAACCACAGATAGTATTGACCCCTATATACTATGGTTTTTCCCATACATATATTTCTATGATAAAATTTAATTTACAAATTAGGCACAGTAAGATATTCACAATAATAAAATAGAAAAGTTATAGTAATACACTCTAACAAATTATGTGAATGTGCTCACTCTCTTGCAGAGCATTTTATGGCACTATGTTCAGCCTTCTTACCCAAGATTGACCTTGAATAACTGAAACCATGGAATGCAAATCACAGATAATGCTCAATATATTTCCTGTTGTATTCCAGGGCTTTACAGCTTAGCCTTCCATAGGCCTGAGGCCATGGGGAACTCAGGATCCTCTGAGCCCAGGATACAAAGACCTCCACCCTTGCAGATCCTTTCCATGGGCCCCTCAGAGGGGTCCTAGTGATATCATACAGTTTTGTGTTCTGTTTCTTACAGAGAGCTCCCTGGTTGCATAACCTCAGGCTCCACAAATCTGCCTCAGGATGTAATAACACAGCTTGACTTTTCTCATCACAGAAGTTATAACAGAGTCTTAAATGAGTAAATTCCAGTCCAGCAACTTCGTAAGTGGCACTGTTGTAAGTCAAGAGCATGTTCAATTTCCAAGGCTGTCCTGTGTGCACTAATACATAGTCCTCCAAAGACCAGAATCCTCTGGTGATTCAATCTCTCTCTCCACCTCAGGGACTCTAAAGCTCTGATCCTGCAACAAGCCAAAGCCTAGGAATGCATACTGAAACCATCTTTCTGAGCTTGCCCAAGCTAGGCCCTGCATGTGTCCTGTCACAGAGCCACCTTACTTCTGGGCAGAGTTTGGGGACTCAGATACTTCCTTTGCCACTTATGTCCCCTTATCCCTGCCTGCCAACCATGCTGGTGTCCTCTCCTCTCAGTCCCCAGCCCCCACTATGGTTCCTGCCTTGCAGGTGAATTTGACTGTCTACATTCAACCTAGATTAAAATTGCTTCAAAATAAGATATTCAAAATCTGCATGTCAGTCGAGTTTATCACAAATACAAGATGCAATCAACTGCTTTATCTTGACAGCTGAGCTGACATGGCTTCGGAGTGTGTGGCATCTTGAAGTTCTGACTGGATGTGATGAAAGCAATAGTGAGCCCTGGGACAGACTGGAGTCTCATTTGTAAGCACAGTCACCATGCTTGACAGGTCAGGCAACTCATGAAATGGGTCCCTTGCCACCCCAACAGACATTTCCAGGTACAGCTAGTGCTTTCATAATTTATGGTAATGGGGGACAGGAATGCCATGGATAATGGAAATCGGCACATCATTACAAAATAAGACACACTTGGGGAAATAATTCAGTCTCCTCTCTCTGAGCCCCTCTTAAGGAAGCTGCTGCAAAACCTGCCACAGACCCCTTCTGAATGGAGTGGCGGGTTGTGTCTGTCCCTTCCTGGAGGAGCAGAGGGAGGAACCAGACAAGGGTCACCTCTGGGAAAGCCCTGCATGCAATGAGCAAGTCCTTAAGGACCAGGACTTAAATACCAGTACATTTTTTCCTCCAGAAGTAGTTTCAGTAGAAAGTGTCCCAAGTCTCACTCCAATTCCTCTTATGTTGGAGGGAACTTGATTAGGCTTCCAGTCCCACCAAAGAGCAGGAACACACCTGTAGGGGTGGAATCCAGGGGGTGCAAGGGTGTATGTGTGTGAGAGAGTGCATTAATGTGCGTGCAAGCAGGTGTTTTGTGAAAGTGTGCGTGTGTATGAGTGTGAGTTGTGTAAATGTGTGGGCATGAATGTGATAGTGTGTCAGTGTGAAACTGTGTATGTGCATCAGTATGTGTGTGTAAGTGTGTGAATGTGTGTATTAATATGCGAAAGTGTGTAAGAGTAATGGAGAGTGTTTTGGAGAGTGTGAAAGTGTATGTCTTTTAGAGCATGTGGGTAAGAATGTGAGAGGTGTGTGTGTGTGTGAAGTTGTTTCTTATAGCTGGAGCCCCCAGGGCTGGAGGCAGGTGCTTGAGGGCAGTTTGTGCTTCTGAAGTTGGACAGAATGAAACTCACAGAAGAATACTAGGTGACATTTACTTTTTGTTTTTGTTTGTTTGTTTGTTTGGTCTTGAAACACTAAAATTTCTGATTACAAAATATTGCACTTTAGTTGAGTAAAAGTATAAAGAAGGAAAATTACACTTTGCAAATCCATTTTCTTACCCCAAGATGACACAGTTAATATTTTGGTATATTTCCTTTGAGTCTTTTTTTATGTCCATTTTTATAACACAGGAACATAGTGATGATAGTGCTAATGAACCCACATTTCCCCACTTTGCATCTTCAACAATTTCCCACACTAAATGTGCTTCCAAGCCATCTTTCAGCACAGGATTCCGTTAGAGGGCAGATTGTGACTCAACTAACATGAGGCATCAAGTAATTAAATTTTTTTCGATTCCATAAACAGTGTTTTCTATACATCCTTGAGACAAAAGGAGATTATTGGAGCAAAAATACAGTTTTTGGTTCATGGAAATGAATGAAAGGATAAAGTGTTAGTAAAATAAATATTTGACTCATTATATAAACTTGGGTATGTTATAGAAACTAAAGTTTGATCTTCTGCTCCCTGAAACATGTCCAGAAAACAGGCTTTTATCTTGAAGCAAGAAAAGAAGACTGGGTGGGAAACTGCAGCTTAGAATACTGGCCCAGCAGATGTATTTGTTTGGGTGTAATTTTATCTGTCTCAGAGTCTTTGTGTGTGTGTGTGTGTGTGTGTTTTCTTTTAATGTTTTTTCTCATACATTTTTAAAATTGAGATAGAATTCACACACTGTAATAATTCACCTGTTTTCAGGTCTACTATCCAGTGATTTTGAATATATTCACAAAATTGTGTAATGCCCACCATGATCTGATTCCACAGCAGTTTTGTCACCCTCCCAAATAAATCTCACACACACTGGCAAACACTCCTCACTGCTCCTCCTGCCCACCCACCAACCACTAACCATCTGGATTTGCCTGTTGTGGACATTTCCTATCAAAATATGAAGTTGTTCATGATCTGCTTCTTTCATGTAGCATGACGTTTTCAGAGTGAATCCTTGTTGTAACATGGATCAGTATTTCCTTCCTATTTGTTGCTAAATAATCTTCTGTCCTATGGGTACATCACAGCATGTTTATTCATAATTTTTGGCCATTCGGGTTGTTTTCCACTTCTTGGCTGTTATAAAACAATACTGACCTGAGCATTCACCTACAGGTATTTGTACCATGTATGTTTTCATTTGTTTTGGGTCTACCTAGGAGTGGAGTGGATGGGTCAGGGTAATTATGTTTACTTTTTTGAGCAATTGCTACACCATTTGCCAAACCAGTTACACCTGCCCAAGTGTTTTGGTTCTGTTTTTCCACTTTGCTCTTGTTCTTGTTTCTTCCTGCTGCATTTCCTTGACAGGCAATAGCAGTAGAGGCAGAGAGGTCAGGGTGGCGATCTGGCTGAGCTGATCAATTGCTCCTTCTTCTATTATTAGAGCAAAGGGCACTTTCTTTAATAAATGATGCTCTTTTTTTCTGTTTTGTATTGCTATCATGCTCTCTTGCTTCAGCTGGGCTCTTATTTCTTTGAGTTTCTTCGGTCTTCTAGGTGTGCTGTACACATGAGCAATGGGTAATTTTGTTTTAAGGAGAAGGGGTTGAGATTCTAGGTTAGGCAACCGCCATTATCCTTGGGGAGAACCAAAGGTGTATGTATTTTCAGGGAGTGTTATGGTTTAGATGTGAGGTGTCCCCCAAAAGCTCATGTGTGAGACATTGAAAGAAGATTCAGAGAGAAATGTTTGGATTGTGAAAGTCTTAACCCAATCAGTGAATTAAACCGAATGGTAACTGGAGGCAGATGGGGAGTCACGGGAGGAGGTAGGAATTGGAGGCGTGGCTATGGCGTATATATTTTGTATCTGGCAAATGGAGTCTCTCTCTCTCTGCTTCCTGATCATCATTTGAGCTGCTTTCTGCTGCCACACTCTTCTGTCATGATGTTCTGCCTCACCTAGAGCCTCAAGGTATGGAACTGGCCTTCTACCTCTGAAACCCTGAACCCTCAACTAAACTTTTCTTCCCTAAAATTGTTCTGGTCAGATCTTTTAGTCACAGCAGCAAAAAGGCTGACTAAAACAGGGAGTGAACAAAACAGGCAGAGACGATGTAGGATATTGTTATGGGTTGAATTACGTTTCCTAAAAAGATACGATAAAGCCTTAGTACCTGTGAATGTGACTTTATTTGGAAATAGGGTGCTTACAGAAGAAACAGTCTTTGGGAGAATGCCAGGTGAGGCTGGAGGTTGGAATGGAAAGCCAAAGAGCAACAGGGACTGATGGAACCACCAGAGCTAAGAGAACTACATAGAACAGCTTCTCCCCTAGAACTTTCCAAAACAGCATCACCCGGCAGGATACCTTGATTTTGGATATCTGGCTCTGTGACAGACTAGGTTTCTGTGGTTTAACAGATGTTAATCTACCCAGTTTGCAGTAATGGCAGTCCTGGGAAACTGATACAGATGTCAAGAAAGGCCATTCTAAGAGTTTATATCTCAGGGAAGAACTTTCTTGGCAGAGAATGTTGCAAGTGCAAATGTTATGAGGTGGGAACTTGCCTGGCAGGCTCAGGAGCAGGGAGCAAGGGCTAGAGGGCAATGCTGAGGGCTGAGGCCACCTGTGTAAGCACAATGAAGATTTCAGGTTTGATCTCATAATGGATAGGAGAGTATTTTAAGTAGGGAACAGCTTGATCAAAACCATCTAGCTTTCCTGTGAAAAATAGGATTGGGGGTGACAAAGGTAGAAATAGGATAACCTACTAAGAGGTCACTGCAACTAACCAGAAAAGATGGTGGCAGTCTGGGCCCTGGGGATGGGAGTGGGATTGGGAACTGGGAGAAGATGAGAAGGAGGTAGGTGTGGAAAGTGGAGCCAACAATATTGCTGATGGGTTGGATGTTGGGTGAGAGGGAAAGGAATCAAGTCTGACTGTTAGATTTTGACCTGAGCTGCTTGTGACACCCCTGCTGGTGAAGCAGCTGGTGAAGAAGGACACCTGGAGAAGAAGGACACCAAGAATTTAGTTCTGGATGTGTTAATGTTTGAAACGCTGATTAGACATTTGAATGTCTAAACAACTTCTGTTTTTTTTTTTCTCAAAAGATAGTTTACACAGGGTTCTTGCATTCCTTAAGTGTATATACCTATGATTTGCATAATGCAGATGGATCATCTCTTGAACATTTGAACATTCAAATATGCTCTAAATGTACTCAGCCACAGAAATGGGGGGTGGGGGGAAGGCGGAACCATGAGACTAAGATGTGGGTTCCAGCTTCCCCTGGTATAACCTGTTAGGAATGGTTGTGTGCCAGTCAGTGTGTTGTTCAGAAGAAAAAGAGACCTCAACCATTTCATGAGCTCAGCTCTCCAAATATGACTTTAATGACAGGTTTTAGAGCACAACCCAGTTTTCTCCCACAAAGAGAGAAAGTTCAAGGGGAGCAAGTGTTCCCTGGAGGCTCTCCATTATCACCTGCAAGAAAGCAAAAGGTAGCAATCCATGTGGTGTGCTACATACTGTGAATGATCTGTGCCACTCCTTTAAAGAGGATCATTTTGTTTAGGGGAGCACAATGATTTGAAAGGAGACAGATAACAGGAGAGTTGAGCAAGATTTGCATGTTGGCTAGATTGCAAGTACTTGGCAGCTGCTCTCTACATAGTGTTCAGAGGCATTAAAGCTGCTGTGTATGATTTTTAGTGTTGAACTTGTCCTTGCTTATACAGAATGCATATAGAGCTGAGTCCACAAGAGACAGGCATCAGCAGAGAGGAATGCATAGGAGAGAGAGGGCATGATATAGGGCATGTCCCTGCAGAGGTTGAGAGTCAGTTGCCAGCCAGAAGGGCAGGCTGTGACCTCTTCAGGGACAGGAGGAGGGGGTGGATAGTGGATATAGATGACCAGTGCGTAGAGCAAGTTCCCAGTCCATGATGGCAACTTTCTCCTTGAAGAAGGAAGAGAGACTCAAGGGCTTCAGAAAATAAGAGACTTGAACTAGTCACTTGATGGTGGCAGAAAGGGCTGACTTGGGACACACCAGGACTGCTGGGAACCCTGTACCCAAGATGAGCTGATGTCTGACATCAAGACTATTAGGAGAACCCTAACAGTGCCCAAGTGTCCCTGTCCACAAACAGGAAAGGTAGAAGTCTGGTGCATTTGGGCCAGCTTTGAAAGAGCCAAGGGAGTTCCAAATGTTGGCTTGGAGACTGGTTGAGGAATTAATCAATGCAGGCTAACTGCCATAACCATCCAAATGCTCACATTTTAAGGATTCCATGAGACTCTGGGTCAGTGGGCTTGTTTTTTGTCAAAAGTCAGGGCTCTACTCCAGGACCCCGGGCCACTGTGGCACTACCACCTTCAATTCAGCTCTCAGCTTCTGGCTTCCAGGGTCTGCCAGCTATGGGCATCAGCCTGAGGCTGGGAAGGGAACACCGAGGGGTGCAAATGAGCGATTCTAAAGGGGTCAGACCAAAAATGAAGTGTGCGTTGTGCTCTCACCTAGCTGCAAGGAATACTGGGATATGCTGACTCCTTTTATGTAGGTATTAAGGGAGGATACGGGTTCAATGATTAGCAGCTGGTCTCTCCTGGGATTAATGAAGTGGATCTGTGGAATATAAGTGGCAAGAGGTACAACAGACAGATGAAAAACCTCTCTGCGTATTGGAAGAAAATGTCTCTTTCCATTATAGAAAATTATGGTAAACTTGAAAACTAACCTCAAGTGTTGGCCAGGTAAACCATTGGGAGACGGCAGCTGTGGGTGGGTGCAGCAAAGTTTAAAGAGACTGAGAAACTTTGGTAGATTAAAAAAAATAAATTGGCTGAACCCACATGTGCATCAACATGGCTGTCCCTACTACTAGACACCTTACAAAATGAAAAGCTTGCAGCACCGAGAAAACTCGGCAATTAAATTTTACAGTGAAAAAGAATTTACACTTAAGAATTCTTCAGATTTCAGTATACTTATATGTCAAGAGGAATTTATTGGCAAAATGAGGCTACACCTCTCTCCAATTGTATTACTAAAAATGATCCTTAGAAATGTGTCTCTCTCATCAGGCTCTCCCTATATCCGTATGAAGCACACAGAGCATGGAGCATGGGTTTGATGGTTGTAAAGAGAGAGGCTCAGAGCAGTTACAACACACATAGACCAAGTTCCCAGAGAGCTCTGCTGGGCTGGGCATGGGGTTAAGGACAATTACTCCTGACTTAGGAGGAAGTCCCGGTGCATGGGTGGAGTGGGGCAGCAGACAGCAGGCACCTCTGGCAGGCTTCTGAAAGGTAGGGACATTTCTCTTCCTGGGGCCAGGTGAAGAAATGGTGAACATGTGAAAAAAGAAAATACAACTGAGCAGAGAGAATGGTCCATGAATTTATCACTATGCCGGTACATATTTTGTCATATTGTTAAAAGTTATTTAGGTAAAAATAAGCACAAATCATTTTTTTTCAAAAGCATGCACAGTAAGATAGCAGAAAAATCAAAACTATGGCTTACTTCTTTTTTGAACCGATCTGCAGTTTCTTCTATAGGCTCCATTTTTCTGTAGTAATCCCCAGTAGAATAGCTTTGTGAGCATCCAGCAGGCAGCTACATTTTAAGTAAATTGTGTTTTGACCTCTTATGCAGACATCCAGGTGGAAAACACTGGTATTTTGCAAGTTAATATGTGTCCCTGAATTACATTTTTATTCAAATGGATAAGAACAGTTATTCCACTGGGAAATACTTCTTATACTAGTTAAACAATGACCCTTAGGGTAGATTATATAGCAAAATGGAGAATGTAAGCCATAAATGGTTTTATGATTTTTGTTTATTACAGCCTTAGATACTTGTACATTTTATGTACATGTATAGTTTATTAAATATTCTACTGACTTGTATGTTCAGTCTCATATAGTGTTTTATTGTTTATACCCAGATGTTAAAGAATAATCTCAGATAAGTTGGTCAGCTAAATTAAAATGCAATGAGGACATTTGAATTTTATGACACAGAGTTTCATCTTCTCAAAGTATACAGTTCTCTATGTTCTTCCAAATGGACCTTTAATTTCCTTTCTCAAAACACTCAAGGGCATTTGTGGCCTTGTTTGCTAATTTTCATTAAATAAAGAATTCTTTACAAATCAGCAAAAAAGGTATAATTACAGTCATACTCATAAGTCATGTAAATATCATTAATGCTTTAGAATAATTATAATAATGATTCTAATTGCAAAGGATAAAAATAAAATACTACATTGAAATTGTTTTAAACAGTTCTATACTGCTATTTATGAAGAAATGCAAGAGTTACTGACTCTGCTCATTACTTCAGAATTGTTTGTTCTGATTTTGAGGTCAAACACTCACATCATTCAAAATTCAAAAGACACATATAATGGAAAGTTTCTTCTATTATTATTTGTGATCCACTAATAGCAGATAGATAAAGGTCGTGGTATAGTCATGCAATGGAATATAATACAAAAATGAAAATGAACAATGAGTACTCATGTGGTCATGTGGATAAATCCCACAAATACAATTTTGAGGAATTAAACTGATTATAGTGCATGATTCTATTTATATAAACTGCCTCAAAAGGCAAACTAACCTATGGTGTTAGAAGTATGATAGTGGTTACCTTTGGTGGGGAGGGACAGTAGTTCAGGAAAAGCATTACTTCTAGTTTTGCTCCAGTTCTTGACTTGGGCAGTGATTATTTGGGTGTGGTGTTAAAGGAAAGATAAGGATCACTTTAGTGGCTGACAATGTGAATACTATATTTCTTTGTTTCATTGAATGGTTCTCTGAAGGGGAAAAAACAGAGATTTTAAGTGGTAGAAAGGGGAAGTTCATTGTAATTTTGTTGGTTAAGAATTGTAACTAGCACCCTGAGTTGGGCACACCGATTCTAGATATACTTATGTGGTTGTAGAAAGTGAGTCTCATTGTCCTTCACCTGGGAAAGAATTTTCAGTTAGTGTCAAGATCCAGCAAACTGGTATTGCTCAAACTCTTGGTTGTTTATCATCTTTGCTAGTACATTGCTCAAAGTTCAAATCCCAGGCAAGTGTTGCTGTAATTATAAGGTTGTTCATGGCCCTACCTAGTTCAGGGATGAAAGGTTAGTCTAAATGGATAAGAAAATTATCAAAGTTTCAGATAAAGATGAGATTCATATCTGTTTTGGGGCTGTACCAAGTAGATTGTTTTTGTTTATTGATTTATTTCCTATTTAATGAGGGGTGGTTATATGTAGTAAAATTGTTAGTATATAGTGCTCTGAGACCTGACCATCTCATCTAGTTGTGTAACCACTCTACCATCATTCACACAGTCAAGATACACAATGATTGTCACCCTACAAAGTTCCCCCATGCCCTTTTTTAGACAACCATAGCCCCCATTGTGAGCCATTGGCACCCTGGGATTTGCTTTATTTCCCTGTGGTCCGGCCCATTCTGGCCTGCCATGTTTTGTTTTGTTTTGTTTTGTTTTGTTTTCATTTAGCACAAGGCATTTGAGGTTCATTCATGCTGTCATGAACATGAGCAGTTCATTCCTTCTTATTCCTTAGTCTGTTGTATAAACATGTCATAATTTGGTTATGAAATCACCAGTTAGAGGGCAATTGGGCATTTCCAGAGTTTCATGATCATGAATAAAGCAGTTTTAAATATTATTTTAAAAAATAATTTATTTCTTATTTTTTGTGGTCCTGGGGATTGAACTGTGGGGCATTCTAACTCTGAGCTAACTTCCAGTCCTATTTCTTTTTTTATTTTGAACTTATGATCCTCCTGCCTCAGCCTTCAGAGCCTCTGGGATTACAAGCATGTGCCATCACACATATACCTACATGTTTAAAGTATGGCAGGTTTAAGCATGTATGCACAGGTTTTTGTATGAAGATAAGTTTCTAATTTGCTAGGGTAGGTAATACGTGGAGTAAGATTACTGGGTTGTATGGTATGTATACTCAACTTCTTAAAAAAAAAAAAACAAACTGACAAACTCTTCCTGACTGAACCATTTTGTTTTCCACCAGCAAGTCTTTTTAAGTCTTAGGTTAAGACATGTAATACTATGGACTTCCAGTTGTGCCCTACTGGCAAATCAATTTCTTTGGCCTTTTTTTTTTTTTTTCTGCATGAGGGATACATAGATGGATACACTTATTTTAGTTGTGCTTTAGTATTTGTTGTTTAGATCCTTCATAGATTCCTTCTAGCTTGTCTCCAGAAAATATTTACAATTGGTGCTTTTACCAGAAGTTATGGTTTGGATGTGAGGTGTCCCTCAAAAGCTCACATGTGAGACAATACAAGAAGGTTCAGAGGAGAAATAATTGGGTTGTGAGAGTCTTAACCCAATCAGTGAAACCATCCCTGATGGGATTAACTGAATGGTAACTGGAGGCAGGTGGGGTGTGGCTGGAGGAGCTGGGATGGGGGTGTGTATCTGGTGAGTGGAGTCTCTCTGCTTCCTGATCATGATGTGAGCTGCTTCTCTCTGTTACACTCTCCCACCATGATGTTCTGCCTCACCTCAAGCCTTGAGGAATGGAGCTGGTCTTCTGTGGATTAAGACCTCTGAAACCGTGAGCCCTCAAATAAACTTTTCCTTCTCTACAATTGTTCTGGTCAGATCTTTTGTTCATAGCCATGAAAAAGTTGACTAAAACACCAGAATACCTAATATTCAGGTTGAGGAAGTTTAAGAGATTCTGAAGGTTTTTATTGCTATTGTTGTTTGCTATACTGAGGATAGAACCCAGGGTCTTACGCATGCTGAGCAAGCACTCTAGAACTGAATTACATCCCCCAGCCCTTTTTATTTTATTTTAAGGCAGGGTCTCACAAAGTTGTTGAGGCTGGCTTCAGACTTGCTATTCTCCTGCCTCAACTTCCCCGAGTTTCTGGGATTATAGGTGTGATCCTCCATGCCCAGCTGAAGGCAAAATTGCTGAAAACTCAGTTTGCACGGATGGAAGGTAAGAATGATTTTAAAAATTTCTCCTTGATAGTATTTAGCTAGGTCTGCCTCAGTCAAGGTCAAGTCAGTGAAAGGTGCTGAGACTCACAGGTTCATGGGTTTTCTAGTTGTTGATTAAGAATGAACTGACCTGATGGCCACTAGGGGTAAAATTCTCAGCAGAAATATCCAAGAGTATTGGAGAACTTAACCAATATAAGTTTATAGTTACATTTTACCTCTACTTTTCCTGGAAACTGGAAAGCAGGGCAATACGATTTTTGATTAAATGGAAATACCTTGCCAAGTTCCTTTTGATTGTTTCAGTAAATGAGTCCCTTTAACATTAGGGAGTAGGGGGTGGTTTCCTTCAGTGGTGAAAACATCGTCTAACATGTTTCTTAAGTTGGCTATTGTAGTTGCTTTTCTGCTTGAGACGAATTCCCCATACAGAGAACAAGCAATCTGTAATACACATTCACAATCTTGTGATATGGGCAAGTGGATAAAGCCCAACTTTTAGTGTTTAAAACCGTCCTTTGGGAGCTGGCTCACACCTGTGTTTCACCTTCACAGACTTTTAAAAATTCTGGATTATGATAGAATAGATGGGGCCTAACCATTCCACAGTTTTAGTGACCAGGGAGAAAATTCCCCCACAAACTCTCCCTCACGGTGGAAGCAGTGTAGTATAATTTGGCCAATGTTGACCCCAGTTTTTGGTATAACCAAAACTTAGCTACATCAGAGATCATTGAAATTGACAGAGCAGCTTGGTTGTAGCCAGTGTTTCTATTTTCTGAATCTGTGACTGAATCCTCTACCTGAAACAAATTGCAAAAATCCATTCATTTTCTTATATTTCCCTTGTCATAAATAACTCCTAAGAACAAGGAGAAAATAATGCACCAGGGCAGTTCTTTTACCTTCTCTATTATCACATCTACTGCTTTTTAACTTCTAATAGATGTTTCTACTGGGAGTATCAAATCTAATTTTCCCCCATTTTTTAGGCCTATCTGCTGTGGTCAGCTATCCCTCTGTGTAAGAACATTGCCAAATCATGTACAGTGCTGAAGGTATCATGGCTGAGTGTGTGTCTGTGTGTACATGCCTGTGCCTTTTACACCAACTCTTATGAGGGCCGTTAGTTTCCCCTCTTGGGCTGGACTGGCTTTGGGCAAAAGGTTATTTTCTAATATGATTTTATGTAGTTGCTGCATAACCTCAATGCTATTGACTTTGATCATTTAAAAGAAATATCTGCTCCACATTCTCCAGGAGAACATCACCTAGATGCTCCTCAGAGTCAGTTTTCTAGTTGCTGCTGTACAGTCCTGGGGCTCTCCTAGATGAGGTCACAGGATTGAGATTATAACATTGACAAATGGTCATTTTAGGAACCAACAATAGCAGTCTTCATAGCTCTGTAGTTAATTGGCTTGCTGAGCAATGCTAGAGGTTCCTTGTCAGTCATGAGGATTGAGCAGCCCGTGAAACCTCCAAGGTTTATGGTGTGACACAGGTAATATCTACAGAAGTACTGACCAGATTTCAATCACTGTCATGGCATATAATAAGGAGGAAATCCTAGCCTTTGAATCTAGAGAATCATCTAAATTGAAGGTGCTTTCTGGTGCTCCCCATATTATTAAGCCAAGCTTCTACTTAGGTACACCAGCGCCACCCATCCCCATTTTTGGTTCCATTAAAGGGCATGTGTTGAAAGAGCATAAGGAAAATGATTTCAATTTTGTTGTTCAGGTAGACCTAGGATTGAGATCGCTGTAATCTAAGATTTCAAAGTGACAAAGTCAATTTAAGCCTCAAGTAAGTATTCTGTAACATGTTTTTGGTAAGTTCATGAAGGAGTCAAGTCATGCTGGAAAAACTGGGAATTCTTTGGCATTTAATACCTCACATCTTATAAGTCCATACTCTTTTTTCTTATTTTGATACAGGGTCTCTCTATGATATCCAGACTGATCTTGAACTTTTAGATTCAAATTCCCTCCCAGCCCCAGCCCCATTCAGCCTCCCAAGTAGCTGGGACTACGGATGTGTATCACCATGGCCGGACTTTCCCCGTTTTTGAATAGAATACCTTTTAATGGAGAGGTTACATCCTAAATAATATATCACTTCTTGGTTAAACAGTAATTTTTTCTTTGAGACTATTCAGCCACTTGTTCTTTTAAGAGGTGGGCTGAATCCTCTGGAGAATTTTCCAGATGTGAATATGAGGTAAAATTTTCTATATTGAATAAAATGGCAAACTGTTGGGAATATAGTATCTTTTTGTTCATTTATTTATTAACAGGTCATCTTTATTCTGTTTAAATAAAAAATTACTCAAGTAAGAATGATGTGACTATTGTAGGCCTCCATTAACCAATAGAACTTTCTGCAATGAAGGAAATATACCCATGTCGTCAAGTATGTTAGCAACCACATGTGGTAACAGAACATTTTACCTCTACTTAAAAATTTAAAATTTTTAATAATTGTGCCTACTCATGGGGAACAATGCAACATTTCCAGACACACATAAAATATGAACTGATCAAATCAGGGTAGAAAACTGCCTGAGTCTTGCATTGTTAGTAATTCCCAATAAAAGAAAAATGTATCAGCCATCTTCACTTACAGAGATGTTAATGAGGGCTGAGAAAGTGAACTGTGTACCTGTACGGAGAACTGGAGAATTAAAATGAAGTGCTACTGGAAACCTAGGGATAACTTTATGTATGGTTCTTACACAGACTGATATCCCTGTCTATTGAGCTTGTAAAAAGGCAATAGATAGATGTATTAGAGTTCTCCAGAAAGACAGAACCAATACAATTGATACTTCCCTGCCCCAAGAATTTCATATATATATATGAATTTATTGTGGGTTTGGAATTGGCTCATGAAATTATGGAAGCTGAGATGTCCCATATAGGCCATCTGCCATCTGCAAGCTGGAGACACTGGAATGGGTTAGTGTGTCTCAGTTCAAATCTAAAAGCCTGAGGACCACTGGAATAAAGGCCTGGAGTCCAAAGTCCAGAGAACCTGGAGTTTTGGTTTGCAAGGGCAGGAGGAGAAAAAGAATACACAGCTCCAGAAGAGACCAATTGGCCTCTCCTGTTCTTGGGCTATTTAGGTTCCCAGCTGATTGGATGCTGTCCACCTGAACTGAAGGCACTTCCCCACTTAGTCTACTCACACTCACTGTCCAGTCTTCTCTGGAAAAACCCTAACAGACACAGTCAGAAGTAATGCTTTACCAGTTCTCTAAGTATTCCTTAACCCAGTCAAATTGACACCTAAAGTCAACCAGCAAAATCAACTGTGTAAGGAGTTTTTGATCTGAAGATATATAACTAGATTTGATGTTTGATTAAATTCTGGGTTTCAGAGGAAAATAGAGTGTCTTAGGCCATGCCTTGGAGGGATCTACCTGAATCTTTACAAGCTTGGTTCCCATCATGTGTCTATAAGCACCAGTAGGGAATAAGGATCAAGAGTAAGTTTCAAGAGTCATTGTCTAGACAATTTTAGGAAAGTCAAGTGTAGATATAACATGCTATGAAATCGTGTTTCTAATGATTATTTATTTTCTAAGTATAATCTTTCAGGTGAGCATTTAATTTGATGTCTGTATTAACATTAGAGACCTCTGCCAGGTAGGTTGACAGGTGTCAGACCAATCGGGAGTATCAGGGTTTTCTTTCTGTTGGCCCTACTATGGTAGTTAAAGGTTTTGCTCTGGATAGAGAAGTGGGTTTGAAATACCCACTTCAGTGGCACATTGATTTCTCTGGCTATTTTATTGCAGAGGGGTTTGTTATAGAAAGGGTGCACTTGTGTCATCTAGAAATTTGCCTTTTTGTCTATTTATGTCTGTAGCTGTGGTAGGCAGACTTCCAAAAATGCTTCCTTATCTCAAGATTCCTATCACTGGCTATCTAAACATTAATGTAGGTACTGCCAAGAAGGGATCTTGCAGTTGTAATTAAAGTCCCAAGTCAGTAGACATTAAAATTCAGAGATTGTCAGTGAGATTATCTGTGTGAGCCTAATCTAATCAGACAAGTCCTTAAAAGCAAAGGACCTTTCACTGCTGATGGGAGGAGAAGCAGGTACAAGCAATTGGCAAAAGGGAAGTCAGAGAGTGCAAGCATGAGAAGGAAAATTAGGTAGGTGGTAAGCCCTTGTTTTTGCCTGACAGCCAAAAAGGACCTCAGTCTACAGTCACAAAGAACCAAGTACTACCAGTATCCTGAGTATTCTCTTAAATGGGTTCTTCCCTTGACCCAGTCCCAGCCTGGTCAACAGCTTCATCTTAGCCTTGTGAGACCCTAAGCAGAGTTCCTGGGCCTCTGACTTCCAGGATGGTAACAGAATTAATAGGTGCTGCTTTTCTTTTTAACTTTTCTTTTTCTTTCTTAGTGCTGAGTATTGAACCCAGTGTTCTAATACTAACTTAACATCCCCTGCACTAGTGAGTACTATTTTAAGCTGCTAAGTTTGTGTTTTCAAAATGGTCATTATCAAAATGGAATACTTGTGTCAAGCCCTAACAAAAATTTAAAAAAAAATAAAGTCAGGAGTTGTGAAAGAGGAGATCTCAAGAATACATGCCTAATAAAAGAACAATCTCAAAACATCATGTGAGTACCACAGCCTTGCATGGAAGATACCACAACCTTATACAGAAAACTCTTCTGCGATGTCACCTGCCCAGCAACTGTTTGTCCAACGGTGGATGGATGCCACCCTTAACACTGATCCTTGCTAAGGATAATTGATTTCTGAACAATTTATGTAATCCCCTTCATGTTGCCTTTAAAATTTTCCCCTTGCCTCAACCTCCTTGAACATACACATAGCTTACAATGTCACACATATTCTCATTGCAACATGACTCCCAAATAAGCTCTTTTCCTTTGGTGAATCTCTTCTGTTGTAATTTAGGTTGAGAGTGGTAATTTATTGGGCCTCAGTAGAAAACGAATATAGTAGATAATTTCTCTTTTTCTGAAAGAGGAAACAAAGGATATAGAGGAGCACTCTGGTGGTCTTTGGAATTGTGATAGTTGGAGTTCTTTTGCCTACAGCCAGCATTTAGTTTTCAAGACAAGATTGTGGAAACACAAATCTGTTGTTTTGCTCTGCTTCTCTGCTCCCACATTCCACAGTGTGGGGAAATCTCACATATGTCACTCTGAGGTAAACCCCCAAAAGCAGAGTCTTTCCAAACACAATTTTGAGTATGTCCCACAAAATTATCATGACTTTCACTAATATGATAATCATGTCTATGATCTATGATTATGATAACAATCTGGTTATCAATATAAGAAACTGAAAATGAATCGTTTCACACCACAGACAGACTCCTGGAATGTTATTTTAAACATTTGTGTTTTATGATTGAAAGAGTAAATGCTTCTGATGCTTGGTTCCCTTGTACTCTTTGCAAGTGAACTTTACATTTTCTTTTCAAAATACGTTTGCCTTTGATACTGGATACATGTTTCCAGAGTCCCTGCAGTTGGCAATATCTCTATCTTCTTTTCCCCATTTTAAACTGAGTTCTGGGTTCATGTAGGAACAGAATTCTCACATATCTTATCATTCGTGTGGTTAAGGTTTGATGTGAGCTTTCTTGATTGGAGGGCCATGAATTTTTCTTCTTTTCCATATGCTTCATCTCTAAATGTTCTCTGATAATACCCTGCTATATTTTGCAGTTCCTCTAAATTTGCACTCTCTCAACGATCCCAATTTTTTTCTGACTGATTTAGCAATTTTGGGACTCAATGCTATCATGACCAATTCAGCTAGAGCTCTTTGGTACTTACTTCCCTATCTACATGTGACTCCTTTTCTAAAACAGCTTTATTGAGATATAATTCATATGCCAGACAATCTACGCATTTAAAGTACACAATTAAATGGCTTTTAGTATATATTCACAGAGCTGTGCATCTAGCACCACAGTCCATTTTAGAACATTTTAAAGAAACTCTGCATTCCTTATCCATTATCCGCACTCCCTTCCCCAGCTCTGGTCAACCACTAATCTGCTTCCTGTCTATAAAGATTTGCCAGTTCAGGGCAGGGGTTGTGGCTCAGCAGTAAAGTGCTCGCCTAGCATGTGTGGGGCGCTGGGTTCAATCCTCAGCATCAGATAAAATAAAGGTATTGTGTCCAACTACAACTAAAAGATATATATATATATATATATGATTTGCCAATTCTGGACAGTGCATATGAATAAATTCAAATGATATACGGTTTTTTTGTGACTAGTTTCTTTCACTTATCATGTTATTTTCTATTTTTAAGGTTCACCCATATTGTGGAATATATCAGTGCTTCATTTATTCTTTTATCTTTTATTGTACTGGGGATTGAACTCAAGGGTACTTCGCCACTGAGCTATATCCCTGGTCCTTTTTATTCTTTATTTTGAAGACAGGATCTCTCTAAGTTGCCCAGGCTGGTCTCAAACTTGAGATCCTCCTACCCTAGGCTGTCAAGTCACTGGGATTACAGGTGTACACCACTGCATCTGGCTTCATTTTTTCCTTTTTAATAAATAATATTTCAGTAAAATGCATACTACATAGATATTTAAGTTTCCATTTTTGGCTCCTATGAATAAAAATGCTATGAACATTCATGTAAAAGTTTTTACATAGACCTAAGTTTTCATTTGTCTTGGGTATAGACATAAAAGTAGAATTGCTGGGGCATATGTCAATCATTGGAGGAATTGCTAGATTGTTCTCCAAAGTGACTGGACTACTTTACATTCCCATCAGTAGTGTATGAGAGAGAGAATTTCTTTATATCTCCTGCAGCACCTGTTATTATTTACCTTTTGAATCTAGACATTCTATTGGATGTGAAGTGGTGTTCCACTGTGGTTTTGATCTGTATTTCCTTGAGACCTGATGATGTTGAACAATTTTTTTTGTATTAATTAGCCCATTTGTATGTCTTCCTTGGAGAAGTGTCTTTTCTAATATTTTGCCCACTTTTAAATTGTGTTATCTGTTTCTTATTATAGAGTTGAGGTATGATTTTGACTATTTTCTCCTATGCTGTGTTTATCTTTTCATTTTCTTGGAGATATCCTTTGAGGTACTAGTTTTATGTTTTGTTTAATCCAAATTTGTGAAGATTTAAGTATGTTATTCTAAGAGTTTTATGGTTTTAGGTCTTATAGTTAGACCTTTAATTCATTTTTACTTCAGTTTTGTATGTGGTGTGAGGTAGGGGTCCAACTTCATTCATTTGCATGTATGAATGGCCCGTAACCACTTTCTTTACTCATGAAGCCAGTTGTATTTTTAGCCAGCATTAGTCTCCATGACCTGACATGCATTTGAATGAGAACATATTGGTACTATATAGAATAGACAGAAACTTAGATCCATGAAACTCTACGGAGAATTGGGATCAGATACTCAGTAACTCATTAGCTCCTTATTCTTAGGCCCAGTGACAAACATTTCTTTCAATACATAGTTAACAGGCAGGTTATGAATCAAGGTAAAATACTCCACCAACAAACCTAAGAATCAACAAAGTCCTATACTGTGTGTTTTTCACTGGAAACTGCTGACCAGGACTCAGATTATTACTCAGCAAGCAAGTATTGAATGACTTTCCACTAAAAACAGCAGAATGCCTGACCCTGGCCTTAATCAAGATGCCCTTAAAGGCACACTCTTCACATTAGGTGGTCCACTGCCTCAGACAAGGAGAATCTCCAAGGCAATCTTTGTGTAATCTTCAGGGTGGAAAGGCAGTGATCCCCACAGTCATTGAGAATTCTATTTACTTGATTTATTTGCTTGCTTAGCAAGATATCAATGAGGGAAGTCACTGAATGACTCCTTGAAGGAGAATGAAAGGGAATTTTATATGCTAAGTCAGTTTACTCTGGTTATACTCAAGAACTGAAGCATATACCATGGATAGGGTGGAATGTGTCCATAATTCCATTCAAGGCTTGACATACATGTCCTGCTTTTCATTGGTTAGGAAGGAGTTCTCAGCTGAGTTGAGGAGGAGTGTGGCATTCTCAGACACTGGGTTCTTAAACATTTGTCCACTTATGTGGTTGGAATACAGCATTCCCTCTGGACACTTGTAAGGCCGATGATACTGCAGGGACCTTGTCTCAGCATATAGTATTTGTGAGGCAATGGCTCATTGCACTGAATACTACAACAATTTATTAATTTTCTCTGTGTATGCTTTATTTCAATGCAGTTTTTTAAAGTTAAGGGTAAGATAAGGATCAAATCAAATATTTTCTAAAGTCTTAGTCATTTATTGATTTCACAGACACTCTATTTTTCCTAATAATTGTTAAAAGCAATGCTTTTTTTTTTATTATTGGTCGTTCAAAACATTACATAGTTCTTAATACATCATATTTCACAGTTTGATTCAGGTGGGTTATGAACTCCCAATTTTACCCCGTATACAGATTGCTGTATCACATCAGTTACCCTTCCATTGATTGACATATTGCCTTTCTCGTGTCTGATGTATTCTGCTGTCTGTCCTATTCTCTACTATCCCCCCTCCCCTCCCCTCCCCTCCCCTCCCCTCCCCTTTTCTCTCTCTACCCCTTCTACTGTAAATCATTTCTTCCCTTTGTATTATCTTGTCTTACCCCTCCTTTCCTCTTATATGTCATTTTGTATAACCCTGAGGATTGCCGTCTATTTCCATGCGATTTCCCTTCTCACTCCCTTTTCCACCCACCTCTCGTCCCTGTTTAATGTACATCTTCTACTCAAGCTCTTTGTCCCTACCCTGTCCTTGTTTACTCCCCTTATATCAAAGGAGTCATTTGGTATTTGTTTTTTAAAGATTGACTGGCTTCACTTAGCATAATCTGCTCTAATGCCATCCATTTCCCTCCAAATTCTATGATTTTGTCATTTTTTACTGCAGAATAATACTCCATTGTGTATAAATGCCACATTTTTTTTATCCACTCATCTATTGAAGGGCATCTAGGCTGATTCCACAATCTTGCTATGGTGAATTGTGTTGCTATGAACATCGATGTAGCAGTGTCCCTGTAGTATGCTCTTTTTAGGTCTTTTGGGAATAGACCGAGAAGGGGAATAGCTGGGTCAAATGGTGGATCCATTCCCAGCTTTCCAAGAAATCTCCATACTGCTTTCCAAATTGGCTGCACAAATTTGCAGTCCCACCAGCAATGAACAAGAGTGCCCTTTTCCCCGCATCCTCTCCAGCACTTATTGTTGTCTGACTTCCTAATGGCTGCCAATCTTACTGGAGTGAGATGGTATCTTAGGGTAGTTTTGATTTGCATTTCTCTGACTGCTAGTGATGGTGAGCATTTTTTCATGTACTTATTGATTGATTGTATGTCCTCCTCTGAGAAGTGTCTGTTCAGGTCCTTGGCCCATTTATTGACTGGGTTATTTGTTATCTTATTGTCTAATTTTTTGAGTTCTTTGTATATTCTGGTTATTAGGGCTCTATCTGAAGTGTGCGGAGTAAAGATTTGTTCCCAGGATGTAGGCTCCCTGTTTATCTCTCTTATTGTTTCTTTTGCTGAGAAAAAACTTTTTAGTTTGAGTAAGTCCCATTTGTTGATTCTAGTTGTTAACTCTTGCGCTATGGGTGTCCTATTGAGGAATTTGGAGCCTGATCCCACAGTATGTAGATCATAACCAACTTTTTCTTCTATCAGATGCCGTGTCTCTGATTTAATATCAAGCTCCTTGATCCATTTTGAGTTAACTTTTGTGGATGGTGAGAGATAGGGATTCAGATTCATTTTGATGCAAATGGATTTCCAGTTTTCCCAGCACCATTTGTTGAAGATGCTATCCTTCCGCCATTGCATGCTTTTAGCCCCTTTATCAAATATAAGATATTGTAGTTTTGTGGATTGGTTACTGTATCCTCTATTCTGTACCATTGGTCCACCCACCTGTTTTGGTACCAGTACCATGCTGTTTTTGTTACTATTGCTCTGTAGTATAGTTTGAAGTCTGGTATCGCTATACCGCCTGATTCACACTTCCTGCTTAGCATTGTTTTTGCTATTCTGGGTCTTTTATTATTCCATATGAATTTCATGATTCTCTTTTCTATTTCTGCAAGAAATGCTGTTGGGATTTTGATTGGCATTGCATTGAACTTATAGAGAACTTTTGGTAATATTGCCATTTTGATGATGTTAGTTCTGCCTATCCATGAGCAGGGTATATTTTTCCATCTTCTCAGGTCTTCTTCTATATCTTTCTTTAGGGTTCTGTAATTTTCATTGTATAAATCTTTCACCTCTTTTGTTAGGTTGATTCCCAAGTATTTTATTTTTTGGGGGGATATTGTGAATGGAGTAGTTGTCCTCATTTCCGTTTCAGAGGATTTGTCGCTGATATACAGGAATGCCTTTGATTTATGCGTGTTGATCTTATATCCTGCCACTTTGCTGAATTCATTTATTAGCTCTAATAGCTTCTTTGTAGACCCTTTTGGGTCTGCTAGGTATAGAATCATATCATCTGCAAACAGTGATAATTTAAGTTCTTCTTTTCCTATTTTTATGCCTTTAATTTCTTTCGTCTGTCTAATTGCTCTGGCCAGTGTTTCAAGGACTATGTTGAACAGAAGTGGTGAGAGAGGGCATCCCTGTCTTGTACCCGATCTTAGTGGGAATGCCTTCAATTTTTCTCCATTCAGAGTGATGCTGGCCTGTGGCTTATCATAAATGGCTTTTACAATGTTGAGGTATGATCCAGTTATCCCTAATTTTTCTAGAGTTTTGAACATAAAGGGATGCTGTACTTTGTCGAATGCTTTTTCTGCATCTATCGAGATGATCATATGGTTCTTATTTTTAAGTCTATTGATGTGGTGAATAACATTTATTGATTTCCGTATATTGAACCAGCCTTGCCTCCCAGGGATGAATCCTACTTGATCATGGTGTATAATTTTTTTGATATGTATTTGAATCCGATTCGCCAGAATTTTGTTGAGGATTTTTGCGTCAAGGTTCATTAGAGATATTGGTCTGTAGTTTTCTTTCTTTGAAGTGTCTTTGTCTGGTTTCGGAATCAGGGTGATGTTGGCCTCGTAGAACGAATTTGGAAGTTCTCCCTCTTTTTCTAGTTCCTGAAATAGCTTGAAAAGTATTGGTGTTAGTTCCTCTTTAAAGGTTTTGTAAAACTCTGCTGTATACCCATCCGGTCCTGGGCTTTTCTTAGTTGGTAATCTTTTGATGGTTTCTTCTATTTCCTCTATTGTTATTGGTCTGTTTAGGTTGTCTATGTCCTCCTGACTCAATCTGGGCAGATCATAAGACTTAAGGAATTTATCTATGCCTTCACTATCTTCTATTTTATTGGAGTATAAGGATTCAAAATAATTTCTGATTATCATCTGTATTTCTGAAGTGTCTGTTGTGATATTTCCTTTTTCATCCCGTATGCTAGTAATTTGGGTTCTCTCTCTTCTTCTCTTCGTTAGCATGGCTAAGGGTCTGTCAATTTTATTTATTTTTTCAAAAAACCAACTTTTAGTTTTGTCGATTTTTTCAATTGTTTCTTTTGTTTCAATTTCATTAATTTCAGCTCTGATTTTAATTATTTCTTGCCTTCTACTTCTTTTGCTGTTGTTTTGCTCTTCTTTTTCTAGGATTTTGAGATGAAGTATGAGATCATTTATTTGTTGGTTTTTTCTTTTTTTGAGGAATGAACTCCAAGCAATGAATTTTCCTCTTAGAACTGCTTTCAATGTGTCCCATAGATTCCGATATGTTGTGTCTGTGTTTTCATTTGACTCTAGGAAGTTTTTAATTTCCTCCTTAATGTCTTCTAGAACCCATTGATCATTAAGCAACCTATTGTTCATTCTCCAGGTGATGCTTGATTTTTCCTTCCTTCTTTTATCATTGATTTTCAGTTTCATTCCATTATGATCAGATAAGATGCATGGTATTATCTCTACCCCTTTATATTGTCTAAGAGTTGCCCTGTGACATAATATATGGTCTATTTTTGAGAAGGTTCCATGTGCTGCTGAGAAAAAAGTGTAATTACTTGATGTTGGGTGGTATAGTCTATATATGTCAATTAAGTCTAGGTTATTAATTATGTTATTGAGTTCTATAGTTTCCTTATTTAACTTTTGTTTGGAAGATCTGTCCAGTGGTGAGAGAGGTGTATTAAAGTCTCCCATGATTATTGTATGGTGGTCTATTAGACTCTTGAACTTGAGGAGCGTTTGCTTGATGAACATAGCAGCACCGTTGTTTGGGGCATATATATTTATGATTGTTATGTCTTGTTGGTGTATGGTTCCCTTGAGCAGTATGAAGTGTCCTTCTTTATCCCTTTTGATTAACTTTGGCTTGAAATCTATTTTATTAGATATGAGTATGGACACTCCTGCTTGTTTCCGCAGTCCATATGAGTGGTATGATTTTTCCCACCCTTTCACCTTCAGTCTATGAATATCTTTTCCTATCAGATGCGTCTCCTGTAGGCAGCATATTGTTGGGTCTTGTTTTGTGATCCATTCTACTAGCCTGTGTCTCTTAATTGGTGAGTTTAAGCCATTAACATTTAAGGTTATTATTGAGATATGATTTGTTCTTCCAGCCATATTTGTTTATTGATGTTACTAAACCTGATTTGTTATCCTCTTTGACTACTTTCGCCCCTTTACTGTCCTACCTCCCATTGTTGGTTTTCAATGTTATTTTCCATTTCCTCTTCCTGTAATGTTTTGCCAAGGATTTTTTGAAGAGATGGTTTTCTAGCTGCGAATTCTTTTAACTTTTGTTTATCATGGAAGGTTTTAATTTCATCTTCTATCCTGAAGCTTAATTTCGCCGGATACACGATTCTTGGTTGGAACCCATTTTCTTTCAGTGTTTGAAATATGTTATTCCAGGATCTTCTAGCTTTCAGAGTCTGTGTTGAGAGATCAGCTGTTATCCTGATTGGTTTACCCCTAAATGTAATCTGCTTTCTTTCTCTTGCAGCTTTTAAAATTCTCTCCTTATTCTGTATGTTGGACATCTTCATTATAATGTGTCTAGGTGTGGATCTCTTATGATTTTGCACCATCGGCGTCTGTAGGCTTCTAGGATTTGGGATTCTGTCACATTCTTCATGTCTGGGAAGTTTTCTTGTATTATTTCACTGAATAGATTGCTTAATCCTTTGGTTTGGAGCTCTGTGCCTTCCTGTATCCCAATGACTCTTAAGTTTGGTCTTTTGATATTATCCCATAGCTCTTGAATGTTCTGCTCATGGTTTCTTAGTAGACTTGCTGAGCTATCTATGTTCTTTTCAAGTTGAAATACTCTGTCTTCATTGTCTGATGTTCTATCTTCTAAGTGATCCACTCTGCTGGTAGTATTCTCAATTGAGTTTTTAAGTTGGTTTATTGTTTCCTGCATTTCTAGTATTTCTATTTGTTTGTTTTTTATTACCTCTATCTCCCTGTGAAATTGATCTTTTACTTCCTGGATTTGTTTGTCAATGTGATCTTTCATTGTCTGATTTTGCTGTCTCATGTCTTCCTTGAGACTCCAGATCATCTGAAGCATATATATCCTGAACTCTTTATCTGATATTCCATCTGTTGCAGCTATTACCTCTTCTAAAGTTGAGTTGACCTGCATTGCTTGTGATCCTTTCTTTCCTTGTCTTTTCATACTGCACGCGCTTCTTTCTGCTTGGTGCAACTGTTGTGTTTTTGAAATTTACTAGCCTGAAATCACCTCTTCCGTAGCTGAATGAGCTGTGATCAGTAGAACATGGGGATGATTACATCATCTCTCTGAAATGGCGGCTGCTGTCCTCCTCTGTGGTCCGACCAGTGTCTGGAACCAAACTGGACCGCTTCTCTCCTCTGTCTCAAAGCTGAAACTCAGCCCTAAGCGCTGCCAAAGTCCTAGCGCCAAACCGCTAGAGGCCGTTCACAGACTCAGGCCTGCGGGGCCCAGCCCAGCCGCCTCCGTGGCTGGCGGGATTGTGTCCCTGCTCCGCGTTGCTCCAGACCGGCTGGAGGGGGGTGGGGTGGTAGGAGTGTGGATCCTAGCGCTGAACCGCCAGAGGCCGTTCACAGACTCAGCCCTGCAGGGCCCAGATCAGCCGCCGCCGTGACCGGCGGGATTGTGTCCCTGCTCCGCGTTGCTCCGAACCGGCTGGAGGGGGGTGGGGTGGTAGGAGTGTGGATCCTAGCGCTGAACCTCCTGAGGCCGATCCCAGACTCAGCCCTGCAGGGCCCAGATCAGCCGCCGCTGTGACCGGCGGGATTGTGTCCCTGATCCGCGTTGCCGAGATTCAGTCGCCTGGGACAAACTGACCCCTCACACAGACTTACTAGTTATCGGCAGGTCTCCTCTCAGTGGAATATTGTTAGAAGATCTTCAGCAGGTCCCATGCAAGTGTATTTATGTGTCTCTCTGATCCTGTTACTGCGGAGGTATAGAAAATGCTGCTTGCTCGCCGGCCGCCATGTTGGATCCCCCAAAAGCAATGCTTTTTAATAAGAACAATATGATTGAATAAGCCTCATATTTTCTAAAATCTTAGTGTAATATTCTGTGATACAGAAGGTAAGTCAGTGGTTCTTAACTGGAGTGACTTTGCCAGCCATCACCCTGGAACATCTGGCAATGTCTGGAGGCACTTGGGTTATTACTACTTGAGGGTGGGGTCACAGTGCTATTGGTGTCTTCTGGCAGAGTCTAGGGATGCTGCTAAGCTTCCTATAATGTCCAGTACAGTCTCCCACAATAATAAGTGATATGGCTAGAAGGGTCAGTAGTGCTGATGTTGAGAGACCCTTAGTTGGAAGTTCTGGTTCTGTTGTAAGCACTCTTGGCTCCTAGGCCCATAACCACTTTCTTTACTCACAAACCCCACCTTGTACTGTGGAAACTCACAAGGCCAGATTCCCTTTTGATTTCCCCATGCTCTCTGTGCTAAGCCAATTCTGGCCAATGGGCAGCAACCATTTCTCTTGGAAGGTCAACATGGTTAGAAACAAAACATACACAGAAATTCCCAGCAGGTGCCTACATGTCCTTCCTCATTTTTGTTCTGTGTCCATCTGCTGGCCCTACTGCTCAATAGTGGCCCCAGGCCATCTGCAGATGCTCAGCTGAAAATGTGCAGGCATAGCTTCCTGTAGATATATCTCCCACTTCATGGACCAGCTTTGGCAGTAGGACATGCTTGACTTAAACTGGCTGGTTGGTGACTCCTCTGACTCTCCAGCTTCTCCTTTCAGACCTTTACGTCCTTGGCTCCCCACAACACCTGGTTAAATCTTGTCCCTTATAACACAGCAGTTCTGGTTTTTTTTTTTTTTTTTTTTGATGAACCATGAAGCACTGAGTTTTGCAGTGGGCCATGTTCTCTGTCCCTTGCTGTTATGAAATTTCCATCTTATTGCCCTTCCAAGAATTAGAGTATGATCTAGCCCAGGAAGGACAGTTACTGATTTTGGCTAAATCCATCATAACCTTGTACAAGGTAACATAAGCTTGGTCTGATTTTAGTTTCTACTTTTGGAGAGAAAGTGGGTTACCTGATGTATTTCTGAGAAACAGATCTAGGAAGATTTGCTCCACTGCTCCCCAACTCACTTTAGCTGTCCCCATGGCAAGCACATTTGGATCCTAAAGTTCATCTTTATAATGCCCTCACAGGTAAGAAATCACCCAAATGTGGCCACTATTGAAATGTCTTGGGTTTTTAAAATGATTTACTGGCATTGTATCAGAGCATAATAATATTTAATCAAGGTCTGACATTCTCAAGGACAAAACTTTCTTTGACCAGCTCCTAAGCATAAGAAGCCAACAACACCTGAAGGTCCTTTTGTTCAGATTTCTGGCTGGTTCCCTCTTCCCAGGGCGCTCAGTGCCTACATTGTGTAAGGACTAATTCATCTTCCTGGCTTGTGCTTTTGACAGCCCAAGCAAAGTTTCCAAGGAAGTAAACTTTATGTTTAAAATACGTCTGCATTAAACTTTATCTGTTAAAAAGCAGACATATGTATATGTGATTATAAAATAATAACTCATTATGGAAAGTGTAGAAATATTTAGAGCAAAACACAAGTTAATTGAAATCTCTCCACCTAGAAAGACCTCTGGAGATCCAGTCTCATCTCCAGATGTATATTAATGTTCTAAAAAATCAGGGTCAAATTTTGTATCAAAGAATTCCACATCCATGAATTCGACCAAACATGGATCAAAAATATTTTAAAGAAGTTGTCTATAGTGAACATGGACAGACATTTTTCTTGTCATTATTCGCTAAACAATAGAGTGTAGCAAATATCTACATGACATTTACATTGTATTAGGTATTGTAAGTCATCTATAGATGATTTAAAATATAAGAGAGAATATATGTGGGTTCTATGCCAGTACATTTGCCATTGTTTATGGGACTTGTGGTTTGGCCACCACAGGGAAGGAGGCTGTGTTCCTGGAACCCATCTCCCAAGTATACAGAAGGACAACTGAATACTGAGGATGTAGCCAAATTTAAAAATAATGTAACCCCTAATTCACCCTGAGGGAATAATGTGGTGCCTGAAGATGTGTAAGAATGGTTTTCAAAATAATTTGGAGATGGTGGCTGAGGTCCTTATCAGTATCTTACTTCCCTAAAGTCCTAGATGTGATGGACTATTGACACGATAATGCTGTGTAATGGACAATTTTAAATTTTCAGTGGCTTGCAGCAGTAAACGTTTATTCTTACTGCATAACCCTGCCGGGCCCCTGGGCTCAACTGGACTGGGCTCCAGGCTTCAGGGTGGGCTCTGCAGTACTCCATGGGCCTCTCATCTGCCTTTGACCAGCCACACCTGGGACATATCTTTCTCATGGTGAATGACAGAGCCCAGGAGCTGAGCCAACATACAACAAGATGGCTTTTGCATCACTATTCAGAGCTCTAGTTTGGTGAGAATTTCCAGAGCAGGTGTGAGCTCGGAAGGAGCTGCAGTGAAGGGTCTTTCTTAACCCCAGGCCAATATTCTGCTTCCTTCTCTCCTTGAAGAAAAGACCAGCTCCCCCTTTTCCATGTCTGTATCTCTGGCTCCTATATAGTCGGGTCTGGCTCACCATGGGAAGTAGATGTTTGGTGTCAAGTAGATTTATGTTCTGGAGGCATTTTTTTCTTCCAGAACAAGCTTACCTCATCAGAATGCAGAAGGGCACCTGGCCCAAGAGGTCCCAGTATCAACAACAGTAGCCAATATTTTAGGCACACCTTCTCCTTGCAGTAACAGTGGCAGCTCCATGCTGGTTTTTACAGGGAAGTAACGGTTCCACAATTAAAGCCCATAAATCACACTTGGCTGTGGTAGAATTTTCTTTTTTGTCCTTACTATATTGTGGGCTCACATTCTCCAAAGGGGTTGGCCATGGTTCAAGTGGTCAGGATCGATGACCATATGTAACAGGGACCAGCTGCAGTCTGATCCAAACACACAGTGGGAGGCCTGCATGTGCATGCAGTTTGTTTCTTTGGACCCCACTGGGTGTGCATTGGCTCCACCCTCCAAAATTGCCAGGGTCTTTTTATTCTTCAGCAGGAGGATGGGTAGATAAGGCAGAGCTCTGCAGCACTCTGAACTCCTTTGTGTCCTCCTTGTCCCCTGCCCCCATGTAGGGGTGCACATCCTGCCCTATGATGCGGGGCTCTTGAGCACCCTGTGAGTGAGACTGGACACACCAGGCTCCCAGACACTGTACCTTTCAGTTTTCCATCATTGTAATAAAATACCTAAGGAAACTTAAAATGAGGAAGGATTTACTTTGGCTTAAGTTTCAGAAGTTTCAATCTGTTATTAGCTGGCTCAGTTGCTTTGGACCTGTGGTGAGGCAGCTCACCATGTCAGGAAGAGTGTAGCATAGGAAGCTGCTCACTTTGTGAGGGGCCAGGAAGGAGAGAGAGAGGGGTGGGGGGGAGGGGGGAGGGAGAGAGAGAGGGAGAGGTGGGGGGAGGGAGGGGGAGAGAGGGAGGGAGGAAGGGACTGGGGTCTCAATATTCCCTTCAAGGGCACACTCCTAGTGACCTAACTTCCTCTCACTAGGCCCCACCTCTTAAAGGTTCTACCACTTCCCAGTAGCACCACAGGCTGGAAACTAAGCCTTTAACACATGTGCCTTTGGGGGACATTTCAGATCCAAACTAAAGTGGACCTTTATGGAAGGCCCAAACATGGGTTGGGGACTGTAGGGCAGAGATGGGCAGAGTCAGCTGCATATTGTCAGTTGTATTGTAGCAGTGCTGGGAGGGACCTGTGCTCATCTGTCTTGGGAAGAGAGTGCTGGCCTGCCCTCTGAGAAGCAGGGAATAGGTCCTGGCCTACTTCTAGATACAAGAGATAGCTTGTCTAAAAACCTGGCCATTTCTTCTCCACCTGGGTCTCAGTTGTCCCACCTCCACAGTGGGCTCTTGCATCTGGTACATATGAAGGAGCGTCTGAAGACCCACAGCATCAGAGGTGTCTAGCAAGGTATGGCCAGAAGTGGAAGTACCAACCCTGAAAATGGATGAGCCCAGTAAAGGTCCTGGATTCTGGGCCTGTCATGAAACCTTCACCCCATTTAGCAAAACTTAAACATATGCAGACATTAAAATAGCTACCTTCTGAAATTTCTGATTGCAAAAGTGTATACAGGCTTATTGAGGCTGACCTTTTCCCTCCCCATTCATCTATTTTTGTCCCCTGTTTTCTGGATTTGATTGGATCCTTTATAAATACTGAAAACTCCACCCACATGTCACACCAAACACATTAACATGTCCCCAAAGCAAATTTAGTTTTTATATTACTACTTATAAGTTGAAATACAGTTGATTATTTGACATTGAAATACATCTTGTAGGGAGCTAGGGATATAGTTCAGTGGCAAAATGCATGCTTAGCATGCTTGAATCTCTGGGTTTAATCCCAGCATCAAAAATAAGAAGAAAGGAAGGAAGGGAGGGAGGAAGGGAGGGAGGGAGGAGGAAGTACAGATGTAGCTCAGTGGTAGAGTGCTTTACCTAGCTTGCAAAGGCCAGTTCAATCCCCAGTACCAGAAAAATAGAACTCTATAGACTAAACATTGATGTTGATCTTCATTCTTTCAAGTTGGAATCAACTCTTTCCCAATCTTCACCCTTCCTGGAACTCAGGCCTCAGGCCCTTAGAAAGCTGGTACATGTGCTTGTTAAGCCTGTTGGACATTTGGGCGGGGCCTGGAAGTTACTGTCATTCTACCCTGAAGATGGGCTGACAGTTGGTGGTCCCAGTCTCTGCACAGAATCTTTGGGTACCCTGAAGACAGTTTTCTGGAGAACTTATTCTTGTGGGAGTTTAGAGTTGAAGTATTCCTCCAACAAAAAGTTCACACATTCAACAATCAGAATTCATTTGAATTGGTTAAAATCCTAATGCCAACATTTTCTTCATTCTTAACATTGCACCTGAATCAGGAGCCAGTAGCAAACTAGGACAGATCCCATGAAGTCTTGTCTTCATGTACCTTGTCTCAGGATGGCCAGATGGGCTGGATGGGGAATAGCTGGTCTCCCTACATCACTGTCCACATCACTGTGCCCTTGGGAGTCTGGGTCTTCAGGCAGAAACCAGATCAGGAATCTAAATCCGAAGTAACAGGTGGAGGGGCCACAAGGGAAATCCAGGCCAAGTGCCTATAGTTGCCAGTGACCTTCACAGCTTGCTCTTAGGGAGTGCCCATCATGGCCCTGGCTGCAGTAGGCTGTGCGTAAGAGCCAGGTGAAGTGGTGCACAGGCTGGGAAGGCTGAGGCAGGAGGATCGCAAGTTCAAAGTCAGCTGCAGAAATTTAGTGAGATCCTGTCTCCAAAAAAAAAAAAAAAAAAAGAGGCTGTGGACAGAGGGAGCTGATGTATGCCACACTGGGTCCATGTTACATTTGCATTTTGTTCCCTGCTGCTGAATGGCTGGGGCAGAGGACTGTGGGGCCTTTTAAAGACAAGGGCAGGTAAATCACATCTGTGGGAATGTTAACTTTTAGACAAGGATACCAAAGACACAATAAAGCTGGATTTTTGACATAACTATCGACAACTGGAAAATGCGCTTTGTTTTATATTTGAGGTGATTATAGAAAAATGTTGCATGGACTTAAGCTACCAGATTGTGTGTCGCATCTGCACTTCCTCCCTGCCCTCTCTTGACTCACCATGGGGAGGACTTGGCTGTGTTTCTAGATGTGGGTGAGATGATGAAAGACGGATTTGTGACAGGTGGTCTGGTTAATAGCAAACACTTAGGGGCTCTGTAGCACTGTCATTTGTCAGAGTTAAGGGAGAACAAAGCAGACTCTGGTTCTTGGTGATGGTGCCCAGACAGACTTGTGTTTAGAAAAGCCCAAACACCTCCCTTCCCTTCCTCCCTCCCATTTTTCCTTCCTCCTTACTTACTCCTTACTTTCTTACTTTCTTCCTCTCGTCCCTTCCTTCCTCCCTCCCTCCCTACCTCTCCCCCACTCTGTTTTTCTTTCTTTCAAGAATTGACCCAGGGATGCTTTACCACTGGGCCACACAGCCCTTTTTATTTTTTGTTGTTGAGGCTGGCTTTGAAATTGTGATCCTCCTGCCTTAGCCTCCCCAGCTGCTAGGATTATAGACATGCACCACCATAACTGGCCAAACACCTCATTTCAATGCTAGAAAGCAAAGAAAACTCTCCTTCAAAGACTGTAATGAATGCATTAAGTATTTCTCTTGCTGGGAAGTTGCAATGTACTTTCAGCTAAATTAAAAATCTCTCCATTAGCCTGATTATCACATGAAGCAAACATGTTATGAAATATGATTTAAAATGCATTTGAAAGTAAAAGAAACATTGATTTCCCACAAAGTCCTGGTGGTGCTGGTGGTGCTGATGGTGCTGGTGCATGTGGAATCTAGAAATTTCTAGCTCCAAAAGTTAAAGTGTATAAACATCTAGAATAAAAAAGCAGTTCTGGAAGAGTTTGTGTAGACTCTTGTCTCTGTTCTACCAGTACAAGAAAAAGCCCTGGAAACAATTCGATATACTACCAAAAAGGGACCTTGAAAGGTGAAGAGAGGAAAGCCCACCGGCTGGACAGCGCAGTATTTACAGTCATGTGGTAAATTCTCTTGAGTGTTTTCTTCATCTTGGACATATTCTGGACTGGGTGCCAGAGAAACTGCAACCCAGAACCAACACCAGGTTCATATGAACAAAACTCTAAGGAAAGCCTCCTTTCTCTAATAGAAGGACAGGGACATGGGCAGCCCACAGGACATTCCTTTCTGATCATGCCTGCTTTACCCCAGCTAAACACCATGACAACTCCACCCTGCAGCATCAGTGAAGTCTGAAGGGGACTCTCGGCTCCCATCCCTGTCAGCAGCAGGCAGCACCCGTTGGTGGTTTTCTTCTCTGCTAGTGCCAGTGGGGTAGGAGGGGTTGTGGCCTCCTCTCTCACCAAGCAGCACCAGGTGACCACAGCTGTGCTCTCCTTGCCCTCAGGCATGGAGGCAGCAGAGATGGACTGGGGAATCTGCATGTCCATCTCTACCCACAAGCAGACAGTGGGAAGAACATCTTATGGGGGAAGAAACTGGAGAGAAAAAAATGTAAACCTGTATAGAAAGTCTGTAGCAGACAATGGGGGCAAATCCAAATGTAAAATTGACCAGACTCCACGTGTCAAAATGTTTGAACTGAACCAGGTACTGTGGTGCATGCTTGTAATCCCAGTGGCTTGGAAAGCTGAGGCAGGAGGATTGCAAGTTTGAGGCCAGCCTCAGCAATTTATGAAGGCCCTAAGCAACCTAGCAAGACCCAGTCTCAAAAAAAAAAAAAAAAAAAAAGACTGAGAATGTAGCTTAGTAGTAACACATATACCCCTTACCCCTGGCTTCAATGCCCTGTACCTAAAATAAATAAATAAGTAAATAAATAAAATGTTTGAACTGAGCTACTATGGAATTTGCATACATGTTCATACAGAAAAACTATGAGGGGCCTCTGAGTAGTATGCAATCAAACTAAATCATAATAGCACTGCAAGGGCACAGTTCTGTGAAAACTAGTCATTGGAACCACAGCCTATAGGACTAAGCCAGGACCTGCATTCTAAATCTAAACAGAGAGGGACTGCCTGCTAAAAAGGGAAGCTTTAAATAGATATGGAGTCACCTAACATAATACCCAAAACATCCAAGGCACAAAGACCACTCATCCTGCCAAGCACCAACAAAACAACAACTTGAGGGGAAAAAAAAACAACAACAAAGAGCAGGAAAAGCTCTAAGATGAGTGGATGTGCACTGAGATGACTCAGAAGTTGTGATTAGCTGACGGCTTTCAAAGCTGTCATCTCAAAAAGTTTCCATAAGCAATTGCAAATACTCCTGAAACAATTTTTTTAAACAGAAAGTTTCATAAAATAAATAAAAATATAAAGCAGAACCAAACAGAAATTATAGAGCTGGCAAAGATAGTAACTGAAATGTCTAGAAAATTAGCTGGATGAGCTCCACAGTAGTTTAGAAATAACAGAGTAGAATTAGTGAGAATAGATAAATAAAATTCACTCAACCTAAATAACACAGAGAAAAATAGAGTAGAGGGAAAATGAACAGAGCCTCAGAACCTGTGAGACAATGACAAAAGAACTAGCATTTGTGTCATTGGAGTTCCAGGACAGGAGAAGGAGGGTGAAGCTGAAAATGTATGTGACAAAATAATGGCTGGAAATCTAGTGAAAGGTATAAACCTGTAGAAGCTGAATGAACCCCAATAGAGTAAAACCAAGGAAATCCACACCAAGATGCCCTGTAATCCAGCTCCTGAAAACTGAAGGCAAACAAACAGAAAAAGCAAAACCCCCAAGGAACAAACTGGAAAGCAAATAGAAGTGATGAATTGTCTTCAATAGAACAATGATTTGAATGACAGGATTTACCATCTGAAACCAGGGAGACCAGAGGAAGTGGACAACAGTATACAAGAGCTAAAACAGACAAACAAAAACAAAAGGTCTATAAGCTCTAGCTTCTATATATCTGGGGAAACTATCCTTCCTGAAGGATAAAGACATTTACAGACGACGGAAGGGAATATGCTGACATCAGACTTCTCTTAAAGAATGGCTAGAGAAACAGAGAGAAATGATGGCAGAAGGATATGATAACAGAAAGAAGAAAGGAACTGAAGAAAGAAGGAAAGAGGATGGAGTGAGAAAGAATAAGGGTAAATTGATTTGATTTTTTTAAATACATGACAGTAGAATGTATTACAATTCTTATTACACATATGTAGCACAATTTTTCATATTATTGTATAAAGTATGTTCATTCTGTATATTTTTAATACTCTGATGATTGAAGCAATAATTATAATACCATCTGATATGGTACTCAATGTATATAGAAGAAATACTTAATACAGTTATATTTAAAAATTGGGAAAGATAAAGGAATACAAATGGAAGTTTCTATACCTCATTGTAGTGAGTGCTAATAGTGTAGATTGTGATCTGTGATATATATATTTTGTATAAATAGAGAAACCACTAAGAAAAGCAGGCAAGGAGATACATTTAAAAACACTATAAATAAATCAAAATGGATCTAAAATTATTCATATAATCCACAGGAAAGCCCAAAAGGGAATATAAAATAATAAGAATCAGAGAAACACACAGACACCAATGATGAAGCCCTAGTATATCAATACTCAAGCATACATCTAAATACACCAAAGAAAAGACAGATTGGCAGAGTGGATTTCTTGAAAAAAGCATGGTCCCTCTGTATGATATCTACAAGAGACTCACTATGATGACGTAAATAGGCTGAGCATCAAAAGACAGAAAAGATATTCAAACAGAAGTGGTTATATTTACATTGGATAAAGTAGACTTCCAAGAGAAAAGTTTCAATAAACTAAGGAAATGGTGATCCTAAAGGTGATACACTGCTCGTCCAGCCAAACCCATGGCTGGAGTTGCCCTAAAGCAGCAAGCGGCAGGGGAGTTCACATGGGAGGCCACAGACTATCCTGAGGTAGGTCAGTTGGGATTCCAAAAAGAGAAGCGCTGAGCTGGGATGATGAGTCCAAATGCAGTGATGGGGGAGTGCATGACAAGGGGCGGATTGCAGCATGTCCAGCGAGGCAGAGATGCTCCCCCTCAGGGTCTGCAGAGGAGCCCTCACACAGAGCTGGTGGAAATGCAGAAATGCTGCAGCTGCTCTAGAAATTAGTTTGGCAGCTTCTTTAAAAATGAAACACGCACTAATCGTATGATCCCACAGTGAAATGAAAACTTACTCACACAAAAACTCATATATGAATGTTCATAGCAACTTTATTCATGATCATCAAAAAAATGGGAAATAACCCAAATGTTCTTCAAACAATGAAAGGTTGAACAAATTCTGGTTCACCTGTAAAATGGAATACTAATCACCAATAATGGGAACAAACTATCGTTCGTTTGATATGTAAAACAGCTTGGTAGGCATTAGGGTTAGGGAAAACAGTCTATATAAAATGGTTCTGTTCTGTCTGAGTCCACTTAAAATATCCTCAAAATATCGTAACTATAGAGATAGAGGACAGGTTGGTAGTTTCCAGAGGATAGGGCCAGGGGTGGGTGGATGGGTGAGACTACATAGCAGGGATTTGAGGAAGCTTCCCAGTGATGACGGGAGGTGTATCCCTAGGCCTTCTTTCCCTAGAACGTATACCTGACAATAAAGATAAATATATACCTGACTCATAAAGAGAAAGGATTCATTTTGGCTCACAGGTTTGGAGATTTCAGTCCATGATTGGTTGGGACCGTTGCTTTGGGCCAGGCAGCATGTCACAAGGGGAGAACATGACAGAGCAAGGCTGCTTACCTCATGTCTGCAAAGTGAGAGACGGAGGAGGGGTCTGGGGTCCCACCATTCCCTGGGGGCATGCCCAATGAGCTAAAGACCTCCCACCAGGCCCCACTTCTTGAAGTTTCTACCACCTTCCGCTATGCCACCCTGGGGACACACATCCTCTTTGGAGAACAATTAAGATCCAAACTACAGCAGGAGGGATCGTGGCATTCTAGGACTCTATACATGGGGTAATATTGCATAAAAATCTCACACACTACACACACACATATGTTTTAAAAAGGGTAAAAATGGAATAAGGCCTATGGTCTAGCTAACAGTGATATTCCAATATCAATTTCTTGATTTTGATGTTGCACCACGATGATAAAAGATTTCATATCAGAGGAAGTAAGGTGAGGGCTCAAGAAAGTGCTGTGTTCTATTTCTACAAGTTCTGTGTGCCTGTAATCATTCAAAATAAACAGTGGGGAGTAAGCCAGCACTGATGCTAATTTTCCTCCTTTGAGATAGACTTTCTAAATTCTGTAGCTAAATCTCATGTAGTTCTCCAAAATAATATGACTTAACTACAGCAAAATCATGTGCTATACTGGTTGGAGACAGCATTTATGTAAAATTTAACATTTTGTGGAGACACAACCATGATCAGGTGGGGATGTGTTGCCTTAAACATAGCCCAAGACAAAGAAAATGTATGCTGATACTGCCTACACATTTGCTTAAGGGCCAGAAACCTGAGCTAGTTGAATATTTTAAAAATATTATATTGTATATGTGTGTATGTGTGTGTTTGTGGGTGTACTGCACACACGAGTGTTTTATTGAGAAACAGAAAAGATAAATCTTTATGATTTTTCTGTTAGCAAAGTTAGAAAAGGTTTAAGTTATTTCTGGTAATAAGAAATGAAAGAATTGTTATGTATTAGCTTTATCCATTTTCCATTGCTATAACAGAATATCTGAGACTGGGTGATTTTTAGGGAATAAAGGTTTATTTTAGCTCACAGCTCTGGAGACTGCAAGTCTAAGAACATGGTGCCAGCATCTGCTTGACTTCTGGTGAGAGCTTTGTGCTGCTTCAACTCATGGTGGAAAGTAGACAGGCAAGTGGGTGTGCACCAAAGAGGAAATGTAAAAGGGGTGGACCCCCTTTATGACAACTGGCTCTTGAGGTAACTAACCTAGTCCCATGAGAACAGTGTTAATCCCTGTTAATGACACATCAGCTCTTGAAGGTCCTACCACCTCTCAGTCCTGCATTGAGGACCAATTTTCCAATGTGTGAAGTTAGTGTTGGGGACATAGTCAAACCTTGGCACACATGTGAATCTTTGAATAACTTTGTGACCAAGACACTGGGAACCCATCAAAATATGATGTAGGAAGTACCCAGGGGCAAAAAGAACTTATATCCTGGTGAGTTTATGGTTATAATCATCATTAGAACCAAGGAAAAAAAGGCTGAAAGCAAACAAAACCCAGAAGAGTGAAAGCCTCAGACCACAGGCACAAAGAGAAATAGCATGAAAGATGGGGTGAGTGGAGGATTTAGAGTGGGGACATCTTCCTCCCTAATCCTCCTTCCAGGCAGGTCCATAGGCCCCAAACCAGTATTGACTTTCTTTCCCAACATCTGAGTCCCTCCTGTCTGTACTTTCTTGATTTAAAAATAAAGGCACTTACCAGGCTTGGTGGTACACACCTGTAATACCAGAGACCGGAGGCTGAGGCAGGAGGATTGCAAGCTTGAGGCCAGCCTGGGCAACTTAGGGAGACCCTGTCTCAAAATAAAAAAGTGGGTGCTGGGGTTGTGGCTCAGGGGTAGAGTGCTCAATTCAGAGGTGTGAAGCACTGGGTTCAATCCTCAGTACCACATAAAAATAAATAAAGGTATTATGTCCATCTATAACTAAAATAAATAAATAAATAGTAAATAATATTTTTTTTAAAAGAGCAAAAACGTCTGGGGGTGTGGTTCAGTGGTAAAGTCCCATGGGTTCAATCCCCCACCCAGTGCTGGGGAGGTGGGGTTTAGGAGGCTCTAAAAGTCATGTGATGCTTTCGGATACCATGGTGACCTCAACATACTCTCTGGAACCAAAATTTTCATGAGTTCTGTATTTGTCATCATTGTTGATACATCAGGCACCAGAACCCAAGATGCATGGTGGTAAAGTCTTCAGGCCCTAGGCTGGGCTCCCTGGGTTCAAACTGCATCTCCCCCATTTAACTGGCTGTGCAGCTTCGAGAGCTTCAGTGCCTCTCAGCCTCAGATCTCCAGCTGGAAAGTGGAACTGATTGCATTCTTGACCCTCGGCTTTGTGAAGTGAAGCAGATTTGACCACAACCGCTGTCACATCCTAAACTTTGGCCATATGTAGCTTGGGAATCCTGCATTGAACCTTGCCCTTGAACCCCCTCAGGACGGTGGGGTGGTGGGGGCCTGGCCTTTTCTGGCTCAGACGCTGACTCTGCAGGGATACCCCCATGTCCTGAGCAGCCTTCTCAGGGGAGATAGCTCTTGGAACTACTGCAGAACACTGAGGCACCTGTTTTTATTGTTTCAGAAAGTGACTCTTCAGTCCTCACCTTCTTCCATAATGCTTTGTTCAGGTGATTTAACAAATATAAAACAACAATATAGACACTGCCATAAAACTGGATTGTTTCATCAGAATCTCAAACATTGTCATGAAGCCACTGATGATGATGTCCCTTCCCCCCACTTCTCAAGAAGACGAGCTGACCTCTGATTCCTCAAGCAAAGCCTCAGGGGCAGGGTACCGTGGCCAAGAGACAGGTTCTGTGGACTCCCTCCACTTCTTCCTTTGGATCTCATCAGCCAGTGTGGACAAGAGCCAAATAGACCCATTGCTAAGAGTTGTAAGGCAGAAGGGAAGCAGCATCTGCATCAATGTTATACGTGAATGTTGGTGCAAGCACCAGGAGCTTGGCATCCCAGACACACTGTCCCTGATCCCCTGGCCCACACGGCCATTGTGGATCAGTCATCAGCAACAAGCTCCTACTGGTGCTGCTCCTGCTGCCCTGACCACTGGACCTGGTGCACACTTGGCTCCACAATGAAGACATTGGCTCCTCCTGCAGGTCACCCTCTAGATGGACACTCAGAGGTGGGAAAAGCCAAGGGGGAGTCCAAGCTCACCCTTGGGATTTCCAGCTTGTTCTTGTTTTCCCCACTTCATGGCCATCTGTCCTTCCTGACAGTTGGCTTAGCACCAGACACAGCAGCAACAACTATATATAAACTCTGCAACTTGTTGCCACAATTTCATGAGGTCAAAGCCCTACAAGAAACACCACTTTCTCCATCATTCATTGTGCTTCTGCTTCTGTGATTGACACTTCCCTGGCATTAGCTGGGACCAATGATGTCAGTTAGAATTAGAAGGTTTGGGGCTTGAAGGGAGCAGGGAAGGTCATGGATATGGAAGGACAGGCTAAGTGAAGCCCTGAGACATCCCAGGGAATCATAAAAGTCACTTATGCTAGAGATGGGAGGGCCTCCCAGTATGTGGCCAGGTGGAGGAGGTCAAATGACCTCAAGTGAGTAGCAGGTAGGACTGAGGGTTTAAGCTAGGGAATCCCTTGTGTCTGTCCTGCAGCTGTCTGGGACAATCAAGAGAAACTTCTGGAGAACAAAGCTTTTCTTTACAGAGAGTCATAACTCCATTTGTCTGCTGTGGCAATGAGACAGGTGACATCTTGTCCTCTGTAGGTACTTTTCTATATCGTGTCCTTGTCCCTCAGCAGGCACTCTACAAAAGCATGTAGGCACTGGAGCTAGTATGCTTGGGTCTGTGTGTGTCTCAGCTGCACCGTGACCAGCTAGCTGAACTTTAGCAAGTTATTAGCCATTTGTGGCTCAGTTTCCCCATCTATAAAATAAGGTTATCTTCATAGGGTTGTGACTGTTCAATGTGTGTAAAACACAGCACATGCCTGGCCACACATCATGAGAACTCAGAAAGGTGATTCTTTTTTTTTAAATATTTTTTTAGTTGTCAATGGACATGTTTATATGTGGTGCTGAGAATTGAACCCAGTGCCTCACACATGCTAGACAAGTGCTCTACCCCTGGGTTACAGCCCAAATCCGGTGATTCTGTTTTCAAACTCAAATGGACTCCTTCTTGATGCCTCTCCACTGGAACTGAGGTTCATTTCCAGCACCTTCCAAAGGAATCTTCCTGCATCTTGCTTGCTCAGGCTCTGTGTTCTGCATGAAACTTTCCTCCCTTCGTTTCTCTGGGGGCTATGTTACCCTAAGTTGCTGAAGCTGGCTTTGAACTTGTGATTCTCCTGCCTCAGCTTCCTGAGCTGCTGGGATTCTAGGCATGCGTTACCCAATTCTGTGTTCTATCACCTTTCTTGAGGGCTGGGCTCAGTCATCTCCCCTGAGTCTCTCCTGACATTGTGCAGGCCTCTACATAGGACTGGGTCAGTCCATGGGTGTTGCCATGTTACCTGGTGTGGGAGCATTGTGTGAACAGATCAGTTTACTTCTCTGGGGGACATTGCCTATAGTCCACATCCATTAGGGCAGCTCCAGGGAACTGTGTATTCTAGATTGTGTTTCAGATACTAATATCAATGTTCATTGGGAGATAATATATGCTTATTTTAACAACCTCATGTCTAATTATTGTAAAAATAATTTAGCAATAAAATTCTTCTCATTGATCTCTATATTTCCTTAGTATAGTCATTCCTCGATATCTGTGGAGTATGGGTTCCAGGTCCCCTCCATGGATCCCAAAATCCATGAATGCTAAAGCCCCATATATAAAATGGTGTAGGATTTGCATAAAAACTGTGTACATCTTCCCATATACTTTTAAAAATTTTGATACTAGGGATTGAACCCAGGGGTGCTTAACCAATGAGCAGCATCCCCAGTGCATTTTTTTAGTTTTTATTTGGAGACAGGGTCTCACTAAGTCCTTAGGACTTCTCTAAGTTGCTGAAGCTGTCTTTGAACTTGTGATTCTCCTGCCTCAGCCTCCTGAGCTGCTGGGATTTTAGGCATGTGTTACCTCACCCAGCTCCATATACTTTAAATCATCTCTAGATGACTTATATCTAATACAACATAAATGTGAATACTTGTGAGACAATATTGCTTAGGGAATATTGACAAGAAAAAAGTCATTGCTTTCAATGCATTATTTTATATTTAAATACAGTAATGAATATGTTATTAGATATTTAGTACAGATGCAATTTTTCTCTCTGAATATTTAAATCCAAAGTTCATAAAAACCTATGGATGCAGAATCCATGGACACTAAACAGACAGTATATCATGGGTCAGCAATCTATTGAAAACTGCTGATTCAAAAGAGATTTGCAAGAGAGAGAAATGCAGATTTCAAGGCCCTTCATAGAGTTTCCTGGGTCACCTGTGGGGAAAAATGTATAAAAAACCATACCATTATTGACCTGGCTGCAAAGAGATGAGCTATTATTTATAAGAATCTAGGAAAGAGACAAATAGTCTGTGGAAAGTAGTATGTTCAACTGGGGGAGGGGAGGGAAGAATAGGAGTTCAGTGGATTAGACAAAAGGGAATGAAGGGAAGGGAGGGGGCATAGGAGTAGAAAAGACAGTGGAATGAATCTGACATGACTTTCCTAAGTACATACATGAATACACCACAGTGGATCTCAACATCGTGTACATCCACTAAGTGGAATCCTAATTATAAGATATACTCTGTGTTTGTATAAATATGTCAAAATAGACTCTACTGTCATGTATAACTAAAAAGAACAAATAAAAATTAAAAAAGAAAAGTAATGTGTTAGGGGTTTTTTTTTTGTTTGTTTGTTTGTTTGTTTTCCCCTGTGACCAATAGGCCTGAAAAAATCAATCAGAGGAAAAAAAGTTTATTTGGGCTCATGGTTTCAGAGGCCTCATAGATGGCCGACTCCATAGGTCTGGGCCCAAGGTGATGCAGAACATCATGGTGAAAGCATCAAGTGTATGAATCTTTCACCTCTTTTTGTTTGTTGTTGGGAATCAACCTAACAAAAGAGGTGAAAGATTTATTCAATTAAAACTAGAGAACCCTAAAGAGAGAATTAGAAGAAGATCTTAGAAGATGGAAAAATATACCCTGTTCATGGATAGGCAGAACTAACATCATCAAAATGGCGATATTACCAAAAGTTCTCTATAGGTTTAATGCAATGCCAATCAAAATCCCAATGGCATTTCCTGTAGAAATAGATAAAGCAATCATGAAATTCATCTGGAAAAATAAAACACCCAAAATAGCAAAAGCAATTCTAAGCAGGAAGAGTGAAACAGGTGGTATAGCGATACCAGACCTCAAACTATACTACAGAGCAATCGTAACAAAAACAGCATGGTACTGGTACCAAAACAGGCAGGTGGACCAATGATACAGAATAGAGGACACAGAAACCAATCCACAAAATTACAACTATCTTATATTTGATAAAGGGGCTAAAAGCAGGCAATGGAGGAAGGATAGCATCTTCAACAAATGGTGCTGGAAAACTGGAAATCCATATGCAACAAAATGAATCTGAATCCCCTCCTCTCGCCATGCACAAAAGTTAACTCAAAATGGATCAAGGAGCTTGATATCAAAACAGAGACTCTTCATCTGATAGAAGAAAAAGTTGGCTCTAATCTACATATTGTGGGGACGGGCTCCAAATTCCTTAATAGGACACCCATAGCACAAGAGTTAAAAACAAGAATCAACAAATGGGACTTACTCAAACTAAAAAGTTTTTTCTCAGCAAGAGAAACAATAAGAGAGGTAAATATGGAGCCTACATCCTGGGAACAAATTTTTACTCCTCACACTTCAGATAGCGCTCTAATATCCAGAGTATACAAAGAATTTTAAAAAATTAAACAATAAGAAAACAAATAACCCAATCAACAAATGGGCCAAGGACCAGAACAGACACTTCTCAGAGGAGGACATACAATCAATCAACAAGTACATGAAAAAATGCTTACCATCTCTAGCAGTCAGAGAAATGCAAATTAAAACCACCCTAAGATACCATCTCACTCCAGTAAGATTGGCAGCCATTATGAAGTCAAACAACAACAAGTGCTGGTGAGGATGTGGGGAAAAGGGCTCACTTGTACATTGCTGGTGGGACTGCAAATTGGTGCGGCCAATTTGGAAAGCAGTATGGAGATTCCTTGGAAATCTGGGAATGGAACCACCATTTGACCCAGCTATTCCCCTTCTTGGACTCTTCCCCAAAGACCTAAAAAGAGCATACCATAGGGATACAGCTACATCCATGTTCATAGCAGCACAATTCACAATAGCTAGACTGTGGAACCAACCTAGATGCCCTTCAATAGATGAATGGATAAAAAATGTGGCATTTATACACAATGGAGTATTACTCAGCACTAAAAAATAACAAAATCATGGCATTTGCAGGGAAATGGATGGCATTAGAGCAGATTATGCTAAGTGAAGCTAGCCAATCCCTAAAAAACAAATGCTGAATGTCTTCTTTGATATAAGGAGGGCAACTCAAAACACAGCAGGAAGGAAGAGCATGAGAAGAAGATTACCATTAAACAGGGACGAGAGGTGGGAAGAAAAGAGAGAGAGAAGGGAAATTGCATGGAAATGTAAGGAGACCCTCATTGTTATACAAAATTACATATAAGAGGATATGAGGGGAAAGGGAAAAAAACAAGGGAGAGAAATGAATTACAGTAGATGGGGTGGAGAGAGAAGATGGGAGGGGAGGGGAGGGGGGATAGTAGAGGATAGGAAAGGCAGCAGAACACAACAGACACTAGTATGGCAATATGTAAAACAGTGGATGTGTAACCGATGTGATGCTGCAATCTGTATATGGGATAAAAATGGGAGTTCATAACCCACTTGAATCTAATGTATGAAATATGTTATGTCAAGAGCTTTGTAATGTTGTGAACAACCAATAAAAAAAAGCATCAAGTGGAGGAAAGCAGCTCCAGACATGGCACCAGGAAGGAGCGAGAAAGAGAGAGAGAGAGAGAGAGAGAGAGAGAGAGAGAAAAGGGGGAAATCTCTGCTCACCAGGAACAAAATATAAACTGAAAGGCACGCCCCCAGTGACTATCACACCCTGCCTGCCTATGGTTACCACCCAGTTAATCCATATTAGTGGATTAATCCACTGACTAGGTTAAGGTTCTCAGAACCCAATCATTTCACCTCTGGACTTTTTTGCATTGTCTCACAAATGAGCTTTTGGAGGACACCTCATAGCAAAACCATAACAAAACATAAGAAACAGAAATAGAGGTGAGAGTGAAGAAAGTTCAATCCTGGCAAAGAAATAAACAGCTGGTTAGAGAATCTAGATCAGGATGCTAAACTGAGAACAAGTATAAAGGATTCTGGGAATCAAGACGGCAGCTAGCCTGCCCCTCACCTTGCAGCTGAAAGGGCTGAGACCCAAACCTGGGCTTGGTTCACCTCCTTCAAACGTGTAGCAGAACTTACACTATCGGCTGTCCTGATTCTCAAGCCTTCAGGATCAAGGTGACCTTGGCTTTCCCTTTCCTGGGTGTCCAGCTTGCAGACTCCTATAATAGGACTTTTGGGTCTCCATAACAGCATGAACCAGTTCCCATTACAAAATCTCCTCTTGTAGATCTTTCTGTATCCTACCGGTTCTATTTCTCTGGGGAACTCTCACTAATACAAGCAGTGAGTCATAGAAAGCAAAATATTTATTTGTAAAGGGGAGATGTAGTCCAAAGTATACTGGAAATTTCCTTTCTCATTCTGTTATACTTCATATGGGGGTGAGAGAGAAGAAGAAAACCCATAAAGCAAAGAAAATAAGCAACAAAAAATGCAACCAGACAAATTGGTAAGGTGTGTACCTTAAATATATAAAGTTAAAAAAAATGCAACCAACAGTTTGAGAAGCAAATTTGAAAGCTTCCATAAAAGCTAAAAAGAGATATCCTGTAAGTGTGTCTTCCAGGGCAGGGGTGTTGAGAAAATAATCTGGCACCTGAGTATAGAGATATGGGTCTCCTGACACCCATCAGCCCTGATGGGGTTGATCCCGGCCATTTCAACTGGAATCAGAGACCTCGTCTTCCCCACTGTAAGCTTCTGCCCCCTCCTAGTAAAAAGAAGTCTGCCCTCAGGGTTGGACTCTGTTAGTTTGTCTAAAGTCCTAACTCAACAAGGAGCCTCAGTGATAGATGAAGGGAATGCTTTGCTTCACAGTTTATTCTAGACTGAGGGTAAAATATCAAAAATAACTTCTGGCTGCTTTAGAGTTTGCAGAACTGTGATATATTCCTATTGCTCAAGTTGCATTTTCTAACAATATGTGTCTAATCCTCCCACATGAGGACTGTGGGGCCTGGGTGAGCCCACATGATGTCATGCTGATTTTGGTCTGGGGAGGGACCCAGTCCTCTGAGCACCTGCTCTACAGGTTTCTAGGCCATTAACAAAGGTGGCATTGAACCCAGCTTCTGTGTGCCACTCCTGTGGGGATCGGAAAGAAAGACAATCTTTACACAGTGGAAGGTTGAAACAAGAAACACCAGCTCAGAATCAACCCTGCATTATCTCCTCTCCCGCTGAGTCTCACAGAGCAGCTGAGAGCATCTCCCTGGTGGCCGGCTTCAAGAAAAGGCTTGGGATTTCACTAGAGCTGAGAAACCCACAAAACATTCCCGTAGTAAAGCTTCATACAGGTAATAAAGAAGGGGAGGATGAGTATTATTTGATGAATGTGCGAGCATGTGAGGTAAAGGGCAGAAATTGCCAGAAGTCAAAAGCCACGCCATGAAGTGAGAGACCATGCGGGGAGTCATAGCTTCAGAGGGGGACAGGGTAATCATGTGGGAGTGGAATTTATGGAATACGATCAGGGAAAGTAGAGAGTGTAGGGATGATGGAGAGAGACTTGAGATAGTCTGGGGTTTGAGCACTCATCCACTGCAGGGGAATAAGAAAATGGCTGAATTTCAGTGTGGCGTAGTCACACAAAGGATGGGAAATAGAATTCAAGATAGATGCTGCTGTTTTAAACATGTCCCTTAAGAGTTCATGTGTTGTTGGGAGGCTGAGGCAGGAGGACTGCCAAGTTCCAGCCTGGGCAACTTAGCAAGAACATGGTTCCAAATAAAATTTTTGAAAATGACTGGGAGTGGCTTCCTGAGCACGGGCAAGGCCCTGGGTTCAATCCCCCCGAGTGCAAAAAAGGGAAAAAAGAGATAAGGTTTGCTTTGGCCCATGGTTTTAAATGTTCCAGTCCATGATGGGTGAGCCAGTTGGGGACCTGGAATGAGGCAGCAAATTTTGGCAGGAGCACGTTGCTGAACCTCACAGCCAGGGGGTGAAAGAGAGGAAGAGGCAGGGGTTGGGAAAACCCTGCCAATCACTGACAGTGTCCATCACTGTCCCCTTCAAGGGTAGACCCAACTCCCTGGGCAATGATTCAAAACCTCCCATTGGGCTCCATCCCTTGAAGGTTTCACCAATTCCTAGTAGCACCATGGGCTGGGGACCCAACCCTTCACCCACCACATGGGCCTCTGAGGGATGTTCCAGAGCCAGACCAATGAGTTACCCTGCACAGGTCACTGCAGCAATCAGAGGACTCACTTTCTGACCTGTCTCTCCCCATGGAACTAGTAGGGCCGGTCCACACGCTGGGGGCCACATTCATCCACGGGGATCCTTCCCCGAGTTCCAAGTCCCCACCTCTCCTTCCTAATCACCTTCTTTAGAATGGACTGGATTTAATAGGGAATGAAAATTTTTCTTTTTTTTCCCCCCTGTGAAATGGCTCTCTTTGCCAAGAGAAATAAAAATACTTCAGTTGAATTTCACATTGAATTTCCCAATAAATATCTAAAATGGTCTTAGCAGGTTACTCCTTCTAATGTTTTCTGTTATTGCTAGGTATTACAATTCCTTGGGTAATATTTATAACGACTTCAGGAATTTATAACATCATTACTTTGAAAGTAAATTGAGAATTACTTAGGGTAATATGTTATGAGTAAGGAAGTATCCACATGGAAATGAACTGTCTTATATTTTATTTTATCGCTTTCAAAAACTAGTGGTCTATATCTCAAAGAAATTTATTTAGTTATTTATTTTGTACATCACAAAAAAGCAAGATTTTTTTCTTTCTTTCTTTCTCTCTGGTACCGGGGATTAAACCCAGGGAGTTTTTCCACAGAGTTCATCTCCCAGCCCTTTTGTATGAGCCTGGGTCTTGCTAAATTGCTAAGGGTCTTGCTAATTTACTGAGGCTGACCTTGACCTTGCAATCCTCCTACCTCAGCCTCCCAGTCTCTGGGATCCATGGTCCAGAGCATCTCACACTTGAGCAAGAGTCAGAATCTTCTAGAGGGTGCAAAAACCCCAACTTTAGATATCTCGATTTCTGATTCAGGAAGTTCCCATGATGCTGCTTCTTGGGGACCACACTTAGAGAACCTCACTGCAATATATATATACTACAGACATTTGTTTGACAGCTTGATCTCTCTGGAATCCATTCACTTGTCCTTACTGCTATTGCTTACACTTCAGGGCCTAGTCACATCTTTCCTGAGAAATCCTTCCATAGCTTCTTCCCCCAACATCCCTCATGACTCTTCTCCCATTGACTTGTCATACTGCAGCCAGAGAGATTTCAACATTGGATCATGGTATTCTCTTCCTTTCAACTTTTCCCTTGTAGTCTCTGGACCATTTGTGATAGTCTTAATATCTTTATGAACTCTCAGAACTCTGCAAATTAGTTTTTGGTAGCTAGAAAATGCCTGCCATGATCTCTCTTGCCCCAAGGCCTTTACACATGCTGTTTTCTGTGCCTAGACTCCTCTTCCTTTGTTCTTCACATTGGTATTTTTATCAATTTCATGAGATGTCAAATTGATTCACATTTACTGTGTGGATCAGATTGCTGATCTCTAAATAAGACCAGGTGACAGTCAACATCACATATCAAAATAGTTTAATATTTTTGGCTTATTAAATAGTCCCAAGGAACACTGTAAGGAAGAAGTACATACTTTTCTTAGAGAAAATACTCTAAAAGAAAGACACTTAATAACAATGGTGATAGAAGTGAAGACAATATGAAGAGATTAGAATTCATAATTAGAATACAGAAGTTTTGGGGCTGGGGATGTGGCTCAAGCGGTATCGAGCTCGCCTGCCATGCGTGCAGCCCGGGTTCGATCCTCAGCACCACATACAAACAAAGTTGTTGTGTCTGCCGAGAACTAAAAAATAAATATTAAAAAAATTCTCTCTCTCTCTCTTCTCTCTCACTCTCTCACTCTCTCTTTAAAAAAAAAAGAATACAAAAGTTTTATGTAAATTAATGATTCATAAAATGAGTGAATGTACCACATCTATATGCTGTATGTAGAAACAAAAAAGCACTGTCGTCAGTTTTAAACCTTATTTTGGCAGTCAGGTAAATTCATAATCAATATTACTCAGGGCTGATACAGGAATTTTTATTGGTAGACTGTTTTAATAGCTTTATAAAAATATAACAGACTTATTCCAACACTTACAGACTTGCTGAGTGTCCAAAAGAGTCCATTGAAATTTCTAGTTGTAATTTTTACATTTTGGGGGGAACTTCAATGCTTTAGTGCTATTTTTGGCACCAACTTGGAGATCTGTGAAGGCCTCGGCTCTGTGCTTCATGACTGCTAAGGCTCTAGACTGCAGTTTGAGCAGAACTCCTCCTTCTGTACTGGGGAAATGGAGTGATGGATGGTATGCGTTAAAGAACAGGGATTGAGAGACACAGGTGAATGATTCAGAATCAATGGGGAGTGGAAAGGGACCAAGTTGTGGCTTTTGGCCTAGTTCAGGCAAGAGAAAAGGACTCCACCAGGTGGATGGCAATTTGGATACTTTCAAAGTTCTAACAGGAGAATAAACTAGGAAACAAAGGGCTTCATTTTTCCATCTGCAGAGTGACTAGGGCACCATCATTGTTAGAGTTCTGATTATCCCCTTGGGTAACAGGTAGTCATTGTGTTCTCAGTACATTCTTTTTAGATGGAGAATCATGGAAGTTACATACAATCAGTTTCAGATCAAGACCAAGAATTGATGTCTCCTGACTTCCAATACTATGTGACATCTACATGGTTCTTCCTCTGGTGAAGAAAATAAAATTCAATAAATAAAGAGTATCTTTTACATGTGAGGCACTGGGGCAGGTGTTCGGAGGTTAGGGTGGGAGATAAGTGCAAATACATCTGGAGTCACGTGCCCTCCCCCCTTGAGGATTGCATTGGACTTGGGAAGACAAAACATAAATCCTGGCAGCCTTCGCCTTTCATAGTTTTGACGTGCATGAAACTCAGTTGCCATGGTTTTAGTTAAGTAAGGCCAGTCTCCCAACAACACAGTTCAAATTTCAGTTACCATGGCATATTAACGGTGAATCACTGCAGAGTCAAAAACTCCACTGGAAGCTCTTCAGGTCATACATCACCCTGTAAACAGCAGGCACACATCACCATCCGTGACCAATCAGGGATCGGCCACCCCACACAGATTTCAGTTCGTGTGCTGCCGGCAAAGTGGGCAATTGGGCTGCCTCCTTGTTTCTCAGTGTCAAACCCAGGTGGCATTTTATGACCATGAATAACCAAAAGGAAGAATTGGCTAACAAAGATGAAAGTACATCATGGAAACAAAACGTGGGAAAGAAGGAGGCGATTCTGAATGGGATGCAAATTCTTGTCTCTGACTTGCGGCAACTGAAGCTCAGACACAGGGGTTTCGTCAAACAGAAGGGAATTTTATTAGCAATGTAAAATCAGGAAGCTGCACAGTCTTGTGGCTACAATTTCCTAAGTTCCTGGAGGACAAAGGGTTGTTGTTTTATATGGGGTCTCAGGTTACCCAGGTGGAAGGGGACTTCTGCAGAAAGGGGTAAAGGGAAAGGGCAGTCCATGGGGATGGGGAGGAGCTTATCATATGTTCACATGTTTTCTGGAACATGCATCCCATATTCTGGGTGGGGCTTGATTTTTAACCTTCCTAATCAGGGTGGACTGGACATCTGGTGTCATTGTTCTGAAGGGTGCTGCTTTTTGCTGGTCTGTGCTTGCTCTTTATCCTAGTTTCAATTGGATCAAGACTTGTGGCCATTGTCTTCCATTTTAGGTCCCTGCTGAGCCTATATTTGTTGGATTAAGCAAACTAAACCCACTCCAAGAAATTAGTGAAGGGGAAAATGACGAGAGTATAGGAAACAAATGTTCTTGGGGCTCCTCCATCCCTCCACTGATCCTGCCACCTTGGAGGATCTCTCTATGTACAGCCAGAAGGACTCGCTGATGGCAAACTTATAGACATAAAGGCAGAAGGAGTTGTGATATGAATGGAGATGTCCCCTGGACGTGGTGGCACATATCTATAATCCAAGTACTTGGGAGGCTGAGGCAGGAGGATCATGTGAGTCCAGGAATTCAAGATCAGACTGGGCAACATAGAGAGTCCCTGATATAAGGAGTAGGGAGTACCCCTCCCCCCCAAAAAAAAAATGACAAACTGAGAGATGCCCTAGTGGCAATAATGTTAGCAAAAAAGGCTTCCTATTAGAGGAACACTCAGATATATTTCATGACAATGAAAGCACAGAGAGGAAAATGTTAGAGTGATCCAAACTTAGAAAAGAATGTCAGACACAGTGGCGCACACCTGTAATTCCAGTGGCTTGGGAGGCTGAGGCAGGAGAATTGCAAGTTTGAGGCCAGCCTCAGCAACTTAGTGAGGCCCTAGCAACTTAGTGAGATCCTGTCTCAAAATAAAAAATAAAAAGGGCTGGGGACATGGCTCAGTGGCAAAGTACTGCTGGGTTAAATCCCTAGTTCAAAAAAAAAAAGCAAATTTAAGAGTATGCCTGCTCACCAAGACATAGAAAAGTTGCTTGCCACACATCCCCAATTCTACCAATGAGAAGGCAAGTTCTGTTCAAAATCCTCTTAAAAGTTTTTCATCAAAAACCAGAACGCTTTAATTCTCAATGTCTCTAAGTTTTAAATTATAATGTGCTAAATAAATACTCACTGTTTCTTTCTTTGCCATATATATTTATAACTGCCAGTAAGAGAGATTTTAATGTTCTGATAAGTATTTTAAAATGTCATTGAAAAATCCTGTTTCTTTCATTGCTTATTAAGATTTCCCTGCATGGTCTTAACTTGCCTGGTTATTTTTGAAGTTCCACACTGTCATGAAAAGTGAAGATTACCTGCACACAAATGATTAAATTATAGATTATACAATAAAACATTATGATATTACAGGTATCAAAGCAACATAGGATTAATGCTCAGTTTTGACAAATGCTAGTTTCCCTAAGAGATCAAGGGAAGGAGAGATCTTTCCAGGCTGGGAAGAAGATGTTGGTGTGATGATGATGCTGATGATGTTGGAAGAGCCAGAATTTCCAACTGGATGGAACCAATGGAAGAAAGGTTACATTGTAGGGGAGTAGAAGAGTGCCCAGAAATTCATATTATGCCCATGTGATATAATTACTATGAATGATGTCAGTAAGGTAGATTTCCCCCATCCTTTTTTTTTTTTTTTTTTTTTTTTGGTGTGCGTGTGTGGTTCTCGGAATTGAACTCGGGGAGGTTTTGCCAATATGCTACAAACACAGCCCTTTTCACTTTTTAATTTTTCTAGACAAGGTCTCACTGAGGAGCTCAGGCTTGCCTCCAATTTGAGATCCTCCTGCCTCAGCATCCTGAGTAGCTGGGATCACAAGCATGAGTTACTGTACCCAGGTGAGGTAGATATCTTGACTCTGGAATTTCTTCTCCTTCAAATTATTTTCTTAGCAAATCATTTGATGTCAGAATGCATGTTTAAAAAGTGGAAAAGCCAAGCATGCTTAGATCCCAGAGAGAGTGGAACAGTGTAGAACAATTCAGTTGGCTCCGCCAGAGCATTGTGCATGGGCAGCTTCATTGATTATGGAGGCCACCTTCAGCTTACTCTGGAGTAAAACATTGCTTCTTGGTTGTTAGTAAGTCTTCCCTGAGTTCTCTCTGTAATAATAATAATCACTTATAATTGTATGGCTTTAAAGGTTTTTTTATGCATGAAAAGAGACAATAAGGAGAGTTGTGGACTGAGGCACCAGGGAGAGCTCATGCTTCTCAAGGTCAGGGATGCTACTTGGCTTTTGGAAATGTATCATGAGATCCATTAGAATTTTTAAGAGAAGCCAGAAATCTTGGTTTTATGTGAAGTTTCCCTATTTAAAAATGTTGGGGGCTGGGGCTGGGGCTCAGTGGTAGAGTGCTGGCCTAGCATGCATGAGGCACTGGGTTTGATCCTCAGCACCACATATTTATAAAATAATAATAAAGATAAAAAATGTTGACCCAAGCTTTTACAAAATCTATCACTTGTGGGGCTGACAAGAACATCCCTTGCCCACCCTGTACCTGTTCTGACTATTGTAGCAGCTTTGTAGACAGTGGTACTATTTGATACCCAGTATTCATCTAATTCTGACAAAGTTTCCATTACAATGATGACTGTGTTATAATGCAGTCATTATTATTATTATCAATTTTCAATTGGGGAAATAGTCTTATGAAGCTCATGTGACTTGTCTACAAAAGCATTGGTCTTAGGTAGTAAACCTACTCATCTCATGCCTTTGATGATTTATTCTCTTCTATATTAACATCAAAAAAAGTTGTTTATCAACTGTAAGAATCAAATGAAAACCCCAACCACCAGCCTTCAAAAGGACCTGAGCCAGGGAAGCTCTGGGTGTGTGGATGTAGGACCTCCTGGTTTGTGTCTCTAGGGCATTGCCATTGTAATCCATTTGAATCTATTCCTGCCCTTCATCTAAATGAATGGATGGTTAACATGGCCTTCAAGTGATTCCTCAGGGTTATTGTATCTTTTACCTAAGCCTTCTGCTCACATTCAGTGGCAGTATGTTTGACAAGTACTGAGAAACATGTTGTCCATTAAGTTCAGAGTCATGTGATTTAACAGCTAAGGACATGATCAAAAATCTACTTCAGAAAAACAATGGAAGTGGAGTGGCTCTTGCACTTGTAATTCCAATGACTCTGGATGCTAAGGCAGGAGGATTGCAGGTTTGAAGACAGCCTCAGAAACTTAAGTGAGACCCTGTCCCAAAATGAAGAATAAAAAGGGCTGGGGACTTAGCTCAGTGGTAAAGTGCCCATGGATTTAATCCCCAGTACCAAATAAAACAAAATAAACAAACAAACAACAACAACAACAAAACACACACACACACAAAAAAAAAAAAGAAAAAGAAAAAGAAAAATGGTGGACTTGTTATCAGTATGCTCTTCTTAAAAGAGCCACATTTCCTGCATGGAGGTAGCTCTCTTGGACTGGGTCTAGATTTTAGCAATAGATGGGTGGATGGTTGAAGCCTCAAAATTCTTTACCATATATTTAGTAGTTTTAGCTAAAAAAAACTGTAAAATCTGTCTAATCTTAGTAATAAAAATATCTCAGCAATGCAATTACAAAATACCTAACTTTAAACCATGCAATGACTCCAGTGAATGCCCCAAGCACAACTAGATGCAAAATGTTCCCTTAAGTAACTGACTGAATTGGATTTCTGAATCAATATATAATTGTAAGTCAGTTAAATAATGTGGGCATTTGTCCAAAATGATGACTTTAGAATAATTGATCTGTAATCACTTGTCATTAGGGAATTGCAATTAAAGCAATAACGAAATACCACCACACACTTACGAGAATAGCTAAAGCCCCCAAAACTGACCATAACAACCACTGGAGAAGATGCAGAGCAACAGAAATTTTAATTCATTGCTAGTGGAATTGTGGAAATGGCATAGCCACTTTGGAAGACAGTTTGGCAGTTTATTATAAAATTAAACATAATCTTACCACAGGATATAACAATCGTATTCTTGGTCGATTTGAAAATTGAACTAATTTGAAAATTATGTACATACAAAAACATGTGTGTGAATACTTATATCAGCTTTACTCATAATAGCTCTGGACTGGAAGCAACTGGTAGGCCTCTCTGCAGATCAGTCAGTAAACAAAGGTGACACATTCATACAGTAGCAATTAGAACTGAGTTACTGAGATACAAAAAATTATGGATGAATCTTAAATGCATATTGATAAATGAAAGAAGCTAGTCTGAAAAAGCACATACTATAAGATTCCAGCTTTATGACATTCTGGAAAAAGCAAACCTACAGACTTGATAAGAAATTCAGTGGTTTTCAGGGGCTTAGGAGTTCAGGAGAGGATTGGCTAGATTAAGCACAGGGGATATATTTTTTAGAGTGTATGATACTGTGATATTGAATTCAAGCATTTGCCAAAATCCTCTGGGTACTTTCTATTAACTTCACAGTACAGAGAGAAAATTTTAATTAAACAAATCAAAAAGATAGGCAAGAACTAGAGTTGTTGCTCAGTGGTAGAAGATTTGCTTAGCATGTGTGAGACCCTGGGTTTGATACTTAGCATTGCAAAAACAAAACAAACAACATGGAGACTGAGGAACACAAAATGAGGTGCTGGATGTGACAAAAGAATCTCAATGTACTACAAGTGTATGGGACAACCTTACTGAAGGGGGAGGGGAGTAAAGTGCTGACATTGGTATCTTCATGAATGAGTAGAGTCAATTAAGTTAATTAAGCAAATGATGGAAATTAGGATCTTCACTGTAACTATAAGACATTATAGATTTAAAAGGAGAGGAGGCTAGAAAGATCTATATGGCAATGAATTGGAGGTGGATACCACATTATAGACTCACGCTTAATGCAGACAAGGCTGCATGCAGAGATTCTTATGAATATGCATATCTACCCAGGTTAGTATTCATACATGTATCTCCTTGCTCTGTCAGCTGAGAGGACCTACAAGCAATGATTCCCCAGTGGCAATGAATATGTCTACAGTCCAGAGCTTGGTTTCTAATACGCTTCTTCAGTCGAAGGAACCAGGGCTTCTGGGAGAATGGCTGAATAGGAACTCAGCCTGGAAATCTTGCAGTGCCAGCAAATAAGGAATTGCTCACAAAATATAGCCCCGCAATGATGGAGATATGTTGAAGAGACATAGGAACCAATGAAGGAACTCCCAATTTCCAAAGCTGGAATACATTGAGCAGCAAAATAAAGTTGTCATAACCCCAAACATAGATAACCATGAGTTCACATTTATATGAACAAATAATTCAATATATGAGTAAATAAATAGTGAAAAAACAACAAGTCTCCTGAGCAGAATTTCAATTTACGAAATTACTCTTCCCTTCAGAAATTGAAACGTAAGTCTTCGCTCCTTCAGCATGGACTCAGCTGCGTGACTTTCTTTAGAAAAGTACAGTCTGGAAAGAGGGGAAGAAGCAACTTAGTGACAGAAATTGGACACTGATCCTCAGGATCAAGGTCAACAACAGTGATGAATCATGTTGACAGTGTATTCTTGATGTGATATGATGAGAACAGGAGTTTAACTCAGTGGTCTTTGTCCACCAAAACATATTACCTTAGTCTAATGATGAGAAAAATATCCAGAATTTTCCAATTGAGAGACATCCTGAAAAATATCTAACTAATAATCTTCAAAATGTGGAGGTCATCAAAAATGTCTGAGAAATTTTCATAACTATGAGAAACCAAAGGACACATGACAACCAATTGTAATGTGATATTCTAGATGGGATTCTCAGACTAAAAAAGAATATTAGGGAGAAAAATAAGACTAAAACATGGACCCTAGCTAATAATTGTGTGTTGGTATCCTTCCTTTATTTGGGATTAATCTACTATATCAATGAGATGTTAAAATAGAGGAAATGGTATAGAGGATAGGGGAGCTCTGTACTATCTTTGTGCTTAGTCTGTGATTCTAAAACATGTCCTAAATTACACATTTTATTTTTACAAAGGTTAATCAAATTATTATTTCTCTGCTTCAGGCCCTTCCAGTCATTTGCTCATTCAAAAAATTCATACTAAGCAAATTCTTGGTTCCAGTCACTGTGCAATTTGCTGAGGATTTAATCATGAGTAAAGGCAGCATTGCTTCTTATTCAATAGGAAGATGAGATCTTTTGCAATAAGAAGCACAAGAAGCAGCAGACTTCCTCCTGGAGAAGAGGTTCCAGAGGCCAGTAGATCCTGTAGCGGGGATTGTCAAGGTCAGGGATGCAGGTGAGGGTCCTAGAGGTGAACCAGTTGAGAGGCATGTCATGGGAGGAAGCCTGTACTTCGGGATTTGTAAAAGCCAGTGGGGTGATAGTGAAAGGTGATGGAAAGTGAGGCTTCCAGGGTTGTCAGGGTCCCCCAAGGAGGCTTAGAGGCCTTTTTCATGATTCTGGCTTGTCCTAGTAACAGGACCACAATTGAGCCCTATCTCCCCTTCTCAACTCTTCGAGGACAGAGTCTACTGTCTCTTTTGCTTTGGGCTGCATCTTCAGCACTTAGCATAAGGCTGGGAATGGAAACTGAACTTCAACTATTTTTGGAAATTATTATAAATTCTTAAGAAGACACAAAAAAATGTACAAGAAGTTCCTGTGTTCCCTTCACCCGGTTTTGCCCAGTATAGTGATCATAGTGCAATCTCAAAAATTAAGAAATTAATATTGATACAATCTGTAGCACTAGTTTAGATTTTGGCAGTTTTATACGCACTTATTTAGGGGGTGTGCATGCGTATGTTTGTGTATTTTAATTGCATGTGTAGATTCATGTAACCACCACAGTCAAGATACTATTCCCTCACCCCAGTCCATCCCTGCTCATCATACCCTTCTCTAACAACCATTGTTATGGGTTCCTGAGATCCTCTATTCTGTTCTCCATCTCTGTGCCTTTTATTTCTAAGGTACTCAGAGTGCCCTGACCAAATGTGGAAAGTGTTCCCTGCTTTGAGTGAGTACAGTGATTGGAGGAGGCAAGGGTGTATATAGGAGAATATCTGCCCAGGGTAGAAATGATGGTGAAGGATAGACATTGAGTGAGTAACCAGAAGTTGCAGGCAGGGGATGGGTTTTATGGACTTATTATTATGGAGGAAGACCAACTTCTGATAAAGACAAATTCTTGGGGTGCTTCTAGCAGAGGGCATCTGGGGTGCAGAGGAACAAGACAGAGATGAGGATTCCAAAGAGTCAAAAAACTGGTTGAGTGGATATGCTGGTTGAGCTGTCATGAGGATGTTGAAGGTCCTCTGGATGGTGGCAGGGTTTGAATGGAGAAGCCACCAGGAGTGAATGAGAGTGTGCCAGCCACCCAGAGCAGAGAACTGAGGAGTGGATTTGGCCCTGACTCTAGCTTATTCACTGGCACTATTGTGAGCCAAGTGACACAGTGAAAACCTTCCTTATAGCTAAAGGGCAGAAGTCTCCCAAGTTATAACCAATAGACACAAGGAGCAATCTGAAGTCACAGTAAATGAAGGATTTAGACTAAAGAGAGGGAGACCCTTTGCCTCTTTCTCTGAACCTAAAGCTATAGGACTTTAGTCAGAACTTAACACTCAGGATTGTACTCATGAGTCTGACTCGGGTAAGAGATGGACTTGAAAGATGAAATGCAGCTCAAGCAAGCCCCCAACATGCCTGAGTGCCAGCAGATTCAAGAAGCAGAGAGAACAAGGGTGGTGCATTAATTTGCTAGGGTAGCAGTATCAAAGTACAGTTTCATTCACTCAGAAAATAAAAAATTCATTTACTTTTAAATTGTGTGCCCTTCTGAGTATTGTGATAAAATCGTGTACTGCCTTTTTCTTTCTAGTCCAGGATGTGAATCATCCTTTTGTTCAGAGTGTCCACACTGTATAACCCACCCTTCAGTTAGTCACTTAGTAGCCATCTCAGTTATCAGATCAATTGCTGTGGTATGGCAGTACTTATGATCAAGTAACTTTATGTGGTCCTTAAGCCTCAACTTCAGGCCTATGTTATTCTCGTACTTTATCTCATCCTGTAGATATTCTATCATCTCAAGTCATCCCGAGAAAGATTAGTGCAATAAGAGCACATTCACATAATTTTTATTACAATATATTATTATAATTGTTCCATTTTATCATTAGTTATTGTTAATCTAGTGCTGTTTTATTTATAAATTAAAGTTTATCATAGATACATAAGGAAAAAACACATATATAGGGTCAGAGCATGATTTGAGGTCTTGAAATGTGTCCCCTGCAGTGGAGACTACTATACCACAAATTGGGTAGACTAAAACAACAGAAATTTAGTGTCTCACAGTTGTGGAGTCTAGAAGTTCAAGATCAAGGTGTTGGCAAGGTCATACTGGCTGTGTCACCTGTAGGGTAGAATCTTTCCTTGCCTCTTCTAGCGTCTCTGTATTTTCCAGCCACACCATTGCATCACTTGGCTTGTAGATATATTATTTGGTTTGTAGAAGCCTCTGTGTTTCTTCTCCTCTTCTTATAAGGACACAAGTCAGTTTGGATTAGGGCCCACTTTTGTGACCTCATCTTAACTTGATGACATCTGCAAAGACCATATTTCCAAATAAGTCATTCACAGGTACTAGGGGTTAAGACTTCAACACATTCTTTTGGGGAACTCAGTTGAACCCATAACAGGTGAGACAGGCATCACATTACCCTGTAGGTAATATGGTCTCAATGAACATCTGATAAACCTCCCTTTTGTGTTGTCTTTAAATATACCATTATATCACTCATGCAATGAGGGAGAGACAAACCTGAACTGTGCGTTCCAATACTTCCCCTTCCCAGAGCGTGAAGATGGAAAATAAGTTTTTCCTCAATATTGGTTTTCTAAAATTGAGTGAAATCTTTAAATGAAGATTATAGAACTAGTTAGGCATTGATCTCAAGAAAATTAATTATTTTTGAAGGGATTGATTTGCCATACATCTTTTAACAAAGACAGATTTTCTCAAGGTTTTTGGTATGTTAAAGTCTTTTTGAAACATTTCAGAGAAAAAAAAAAGGAATGTTTTTAGCAAGAAAGAAACGAGAAAATGTATTTAATAATGCCTGATGGGAGACTGGCAAAAGACCAACTGACAGGACCATTTGAAGATTTAATTAACATATAAGATGAATGTTGAAAACATTAATAGATACTGGTTTACATAGCAGTTGGTTAAACTTCTGAGGAGAATCACATTAGAGGTTCCCTGGGGTAATGATTTGCATATTAACAAGAAGTTATGTTAGAGCATTTGTAAAGCACATTCTCCTTATCAGTGTGTCTACCAGTATTTGGATCCCTTAAAAACTTTGTGTTCTGTCTTTAAACATACTATTGTGTCAGCCATGCAAAATTTCCCTTCCTTCCCACTTTCCCCCTTCCAAAGGCACTTTTCCCTGGAAATTGCAGGGTGATGCACTGCTCTGGATCTTGTATCCACTGTGGAAATATTTACACACACAGCTATGGTGTTCTCCTTAAAGAAGACAAGGAGGGGGCTGGGGATGTGGCTCAAGCGGTAGCGTGCTCGCCTGGCATGCTGCGGCCTGGGTTCCATCCTCAGCACCACATACATAGATATTGTGTCTGCCGAAAACTAAAAAAAATAAATTAAAAAAATTCTCTCTCTCTCTCTAAAGAAGACAAGGAAGGCACTTGGACCTCCTATAGAGCCTTGCTCCCTTCTCCACAAATTAATAATTAAACTGGAAATTTTTTTCCAATCAGAATGACTACTTCTCTGTGTGGACCCACTTAGAAGGAGCATGAGGAATTAGGTCACTAGGATACCACTCACTCAGTTCTATGCAGCAAATGATTCCATTGTCTGGAAACACTAATTTGTCCAAGAGTAGCCTACTTTTACTAAATTACAAAGCTAATTTATGAAATTCTACTGAGGAAATAATTTTCCAAATGGTACCCTAGTGGCCTGAACAAGCTATTACAGCCCCCAGTCCTACCTACCTTCCTTTGAGGACATGAACTATTGGAAAAAACTAGCTAGCTGCACAAGTCTACTGACTGGCTTCATCAAAAACTCTCCAGTCTGTGCTCTGCACCATAGAGTAGTGGGTTGGCAGCCCGAATTCAGGAAACTTGTTAGAAAGTGCTGAGAGCCATAGCCAAGTAAGAATGACACATGGCATTTTTGGTTGAAAGGTGACCCTGCTCAGGGATTAGGGTGGCTCCAGGTTTAGGGTGGATCCTGCTAGATTAGAGTGGCTCTGGGTTTAGGGTGGATCCTGCTGGATTAGGGTGGCTCCAGGTTTAGGGTGGATCCTGCTGGGAATAGGGCGTATCCTGCTGCCTCAGGCACCCCACGGGGTTCTGGGAGAATTGGTACTCAGAGCCCGGTGGAGGGAGTGTATTTTCCCAGAATGTGCCGGTGAGAGTTCGGGAATAAAGAGCTGCTGTTTGAATCTACAAGCTTTTTGTGGTGGCTTGATTATTTTGTGCCCAGCCAGACTGCGGCAGAAAGTGTCAGAAGTAAGAAGCACCCATCTTCTGTTATACTGGAGGCCAGGACGGAGGCCAGCCCACATGGTACCCTTGCGCCTATTAGAAAACGCAAAAGGGACAAGCCCAGGCCAGAGTGCTTGGCTTGGTGAATGGAGGCCAGTTAGATACCACCCTGTTCACCTTGCCGCCTTGATGGAGTGTTCTTGTACAGAGCACGACTGCACTTGGGGGCCAGCAGCAGGCTCCACATCCATTAGGCCAAGTGAGAGCCCTAAGGTACCAAAGAGAGGGACTTGGAATCTGGAAGAATTACATTTTGGCCTTGGTCCTGCTGATCACTAATGAACGATACTGGACCAATCTCCTCCGGTTCCTTTCCTAGGTCTCTATTCCCATCTGTGTAATGAGAATTAGAACATATACATTTTGTGGTGGTGGCTCTTTTGTTTATTTTTCAGAACCTGGAAAATGAACTCTTACATGCAGCCTGAAGAAATAGATTGGCTGCCTTGGAGCTGTTCCAGTAGAAGCAGGGGTGAGCCTCAGTATCTCGTGGGCTTCTCCTTCTTGCTGACCCCAAGGCAATTCCTGAACATGGCCCTGAAACCCCAGACTTCTCAGAAGGGATACAACCTGATGTTCAGGGGCCTAAATGGCTCTTAGACAGTCCAAGACACTAGTTCTCCCATTCTCAGCTTCCTAGTGTCTCCAGGGCATTGTATTCTATGGGTCACTTTTTGTGTCTGAGGGGGCAATGTTATATTGTGCTCCAGGACTGTAGGTAATTTGATAGAGAAATTCATCTAGAGTGAGCTGTGCAAGATAAAGAAGGCATCTAACAGTCGCAGTGCACTTCAAGGCTGGCAAGCTGTTTTTCCACTCCTTACATCCTTTAAGCCTTTTCAACCATTCTGTGGATCATCCCCACATCCCAGGTGATGAAATGGATGCAGGAATATTGAGTAGCCTGCTCCTGGTTGTACAGCTGGAAAGAGTTACCCGTGCAGCCAGGTGTTTTGATTCCACGCCTATTGCTTTTTCCTCTTTCTGTATCTCAGCTTCCTGTCTTGACTAATCTGCTGCAGATTAAGTCCAGGAGGAATAAAGAGTTGACGTCCAAATAACTATAAATCTGCAGCAGGGCAGACAGTATATGTTAGCCTCTAAAAGGCTGCAGAAGAGGCGCAGGGAGAGCTGAATGAGGTGTTCACAGCCACGATTTCCTTTCATTACATAAAGGGTTTGCTTGTCAAGCACCATCTGGAAGATGATATGCAGCCACTTTTCCATGATGAATGAAGACACGCAGAGGCAGATTCCAGGAGAACAGCATATACATCTTTGTTCGGTGATGTCAGACACAAAATTGAGTTGCTTAAAAACTTGCTTTCAAATACAGGGACAAAAGTCATGGTACAGGAAGGTCACGCTGAATTTAGAAAAGCCAAGACTGTGAGGTTTTCCTCTGAAGCTGTAAACAAATGTGCTTTTGGGTAGAAATTTTAATAAATCTTTCTTTTTCCTCCCCCTGCAGTGCTGGGTATGGAACCCAGGGCCTTGCATATGCTAGGCAAGAGATCTTCCACTGAGCCCCAGCCCCAGCCCTAATAAACGTTTTTGTGGTAAGGTAAAAGTAGATATAGGAGTCTACTCTTACCAAATACAAGACTAGATAAATTATTGCAAGGTGGGTAGCCTTATAACCACCCCACAGGTCAACAAGTTAAATTTTTGCAACCAAACTGAACTGACTCCCAAATCCAGAATTCCAGTAACTCCAGAGGCTAAGGCAGAAGGATCACAAGTTCAAGGCCAGCGTTAGCAATTTTCAGAGACCTAGTCATAAAATAAAATAAAATAAAAAATAAAAAAGGTTGGGAATGTATTTTGGAGCCCTGGGTCCTATATCCCCAGTATGAAAAACAGAAAGAAAAGAAATTTAACTTTTCCAATTATTCCAGAATTCCCTCCATGCAGCCATCTCAATGACAATCCTCTTTTATCTCCTCTGTAATAATCACTCTCTGACATACAGTTATCACATCATCTTCTTAGTTTTGTCACTCAAGTATCTACCCTCAGACACTACAGTTCAGTCATGCCCTTTAAAAACTGTGCTGTTTTTCAAGTCTCTCACTCCACAAGTTTCCCTTCCATACCTTCCTTTCCCCTGCTCTCGATTTGTTGAAGAGTCCTCGCCAACAGGCAGTCTGGATTTGGCTAAGTGCCTCTTCTATGCAGTTCAACACATTATTCTGCTTCTGGCACATTGGCGACTGGTACCAACACTGAACTGGAGTCTGGCTCAGTCCCTTTTGCAGGACATAAATGATATACTCTTTCATCAGGAGGCACATCATGTCTGGTTTTCACTTTTTTTTTATGCTAACAAATGTGGATGCCATTAATTTCTTGCAGATTGCAAAATGGTGATATTTTAATTCAATATTTCTTTTTCAGTTACCTGTTGGCAATATTATTATAGGAGACATATCCCCTCATCTACCATGGGTTGAGCATCTCTAATCTGAAAATCCAAAATCTGAAATGCTCCAGAATCCAACACTTTTTGAGTACCAATATGACACCACAGGTGGAAAATTCCACACCACGAAACTTTGTTTCATACACAAAATTATTAAAACATTGTATAACATTGCCTTTCAGCTATGTGTATAAGGTACCTATGGAACACACATGAATTTTGTGTTTAGACTAGGGTCCATACCCAAGATATCTCATTATGAATATGAACTGACTCCAAAATCCAAAATCTAAAACATTTCTGGTTCCAAGCCTTTTGGATAGGGATATTCAACTTTTATCTGGTTTTGCAATGTTATATTTCATGTAGAAAAGACAGGATAAATGCTTACTTTTTCTAATTTGTTAGTTCTTAAGATAATAAATTGTTTCCCTATCTTTCTCTGAGGGTAAACCACTAGTTTCAAAAACTGTTGTTATGAACTTCTTGATTTAACTCTATTTTATAGGTTTGGATGCATTGCAATGAACATCTTTATTGACATTCACATTTTTCCTTCTTTAGCAAGTGGGAACATCTAAAGTCAGCTCCTGATCCTTTTGGCTCTGATCAACTAGTCTTTTATAACTTTTTTTTGTGATCTGGTTTGATCCTAGGCCTTGGATCAGCCACTTTTCTTCATTGAGAAGTAGTATTTCAAGACTATAATCTGGGCTGTCAGGATGTTTATTGCTGCTGGGTTGGTTGTTGCTTCTGGGCTTTTATTGCTGGACAGAGCTAAGAAACACACACACACACACACACACACACACACACACAGAGTTAGCTACACAGATTGACACATTATCTCATGAATTCATACTGCTATTTCCAATTCCACTCTAGGACTACAGGGTTTTTATGTAACCTAGCCTATATTATGTTTTAACTCCTTTTCTCTACCCTGAGAATCTGGTTTATGAGATAAAATTAGAATATCCCATAACTCCTCATTTGCTTAATCCTATATTATGCAAAGTATCTCACAATAATGTTACCAATACTACCACAACTAAGTAATTACTGAAAGCAGTTAAAAGTTTTTGCATCAGCTCTTCCCCATTCAAACTATTTTAAAAAATAGCCATATTATATCTACATCATCAGACCAAGCAACCAGTACATGATATACTTTCTTCTTAACATCCATTTGATCTTTTTAAAAATAAGTAACAGCTCTATTGAAACATAATTCATATGCCATAAAATCCACCCCCTTTAAAGTATACAAAATTCGTTGGTTTTTCGTATATCTGTGTGGTTGTGCAACCATCCTCACTATCTAATTTTAGAACATTTCTATCATCTGAGAAAGGAACCCACTAACAGAGATTCCTGTTCCTCCTCCTCAGCCCCTGACAAACACAGATCTATTTCCATCCCTATGAATTTGCCCTTCTGGACATTTCATACCAATGGAATGATACAGACTGTGGCTTTCTTGTTTATGAGATAAAATTAGAATATCCCTGTTTCATTAGAATTAGAATCTCTGTTTCACATTGCTTAGTGTTTTCAAAGTTTACCTATATCAGAGCATGCATCCGAATGGTACTTAATTACTTTTTATGGCTGAAAATATTCCATAGTTTAGATATACCACATTTTTCTGTCCATTCATCAAGGGATTTGTAGGTTTTATTATTTTTCAGTCCCTATGAGCAATAGTGGTATATATATGTATTCTTTTGTGTCCAAATATATTTTCAGTTTTCTTGGTTATATACCTGTGATGGGTTATGTGGAACCATTTGGTTCACATGTTGGGAAACCACCAGACTGTTTTCCAAAGAGGCTGTGCCACTTGATGTCCCACCAGCATGCATGGAGGTTTCATGTATTCCACATCCCTTCCAACACAACACTTGCTATTGTCCATCGCTGGTCATGGCCATTGTAGTGGTTGGGAAGCGGGTGTCTCATTATGGTTTAGATTTGCAGTTCCCTAGTGACTATGTTATTGAACATCTCTTCATGTGCTCATTGCCATTTCTCCTTGTTAGAGGGTTTCACACAATTTATTATGATTTTTAAATGATTGGTGATAAGTTTCACTGAACAAATAATTTTGGAAATTTATATACTTCCCTAAAAGTTAGGGATACATTGAATCCTCCATATAAATATATGTAAGAGTGTATGAGGATATAAAAGTTCATTAAAAAGCATATAAAAAAATAGGAATTCCTGCTTAGTTTAATTTCCTGCTGCCTTAAAAAAGTACTTAGCTTCACTTATCGTCTGAAGTCCATATTAGTGGTCTGGTATAATTAAATGTATGTAAGAGAGATACAACACAATTTGTATTTATCTTTAATTTTACATCTCATAGGCAAACCACCAAGTCATTCTTTCTGTCTGTCTGTCTGTCTGTCTATCTATCTATCTATCGTTGCCTTTATAGCTTATGTTAGTCAAATTTTCATTGCTGTGACCAAGATACCTGACAACTTAGAGGAGGAAAGATTAATTTTGCTCACAGTTTCAGAGGATTCAGTCCGTGGTCATCTGGCTCTATGACCTTGGGTCTGGGATAAGATAGAACATCATGGAGAAGGGTGTGACTGGGGACAGAAGAAAGCTGCTCAGTCCATGGCAGTTGGAAAGCAGAAAGAGGGAGAAGGAGAGGAGAATATGGGGGTGCAGAGAAAAAGGCCAGAAAGAAGAAGATGAGCCCTTCCAGAGCACATCCCCAGTGACCTACCTTCTCCAGCTAGTTCCTACCTCCCAGGTGTCCATTCAGCCATCAATCCACTGACGAGGTAGAGCCCTCGTGATCCAATCATTGCCCCAAAGCCACACCTCTGACTTTGGGCGACATTCCAGATTCAAACCATAACATGGCTTATGTATTTTTTCCCAGCTTTATTGGGGTATAATTGACAAAACTGTATGTATTTAAGACGTACAATACGTTGAGTTGATATACGTGCACTTCCTGAAACTATTGCCACAATCAAATGATTGCCATTCCATCACCTCACACACTTACCATTGTGTGTGTGTGTGTGTGTGTGTGTGAGAGAGAGAGAGAGAGAGAGAGAGAGAGAGAGAGAAGAACATTTAAGATCTATTCTCTTAGCAATTTTCAAGTATATAATACAGCATTATTTACAATAGCTGCCATGTTGTATCTTAGGTTCCCAGGATTTATTCATGTTGTAATTGAATTTTTGCCTCCTACGACCAACATCTCCCCATTTCCTTCACTTCTCTCTAGTCTTTGGCAGCCATTATTGCACTCTGTTTCTATGAGTTCAATGTTTTTAGATTCTGCAGACAAGAGAGATCTACAGCATGTGTCTTCCTGTGACTGGCTTATTTCACTTAGCACATTGTCCTCCAGTTTCATCCGTGTTCCTACAATGGCTGGATTTCCTTGTTTTATAGGGCTGCATATATTCACATTTTCTTTATTTGTTCATCTATTAATAGACAGGTGTCTTGCCAATTGTGAAGAATGCTGTAATGAACTTGGAGTGCAGATGCTATTGAGATACTAACTTTGTTTCTCATTGGTCATTTCTTTCCTTCATTGGAGAAGCATGCACTTAGTCTTGTTTCTAAAGGAGCTATATGTTTAATGCTTATCCCCTGTACTGATGTCAACATCTGTCTAGTTATTTTGTTGTTTACAGCTCATTAACTAACAAAATCCTTCAGGAAGGGTTTATGGGAACAAGACTGCTGAGTTCTTGCACAACAATGATGATTATCTGTGACATTTATAATTGAAGATATGGTTTTCCTGAATATAAAATCCCCGAGTAACATTTTCTTTTCTTTGTTATCTTTTAAATGCTCCTATATTGTTTACCAGGCACAATGAATTATTGTCAAATATTTCGTTTCCCTTGGAAACTGCCTACTCTTCATGTCTCAATACCCAGAAGATGTTTTTATTTTTTTAGAGCCCAGTAATTTTATTCCAGTGTAGCTTGGTCATGGTTATCCTGATTTGATATTATCTAGTAAAATATATGCTTTTTTAAATATGCAATTCAATTTAAAAAATAATTCAGTATTATTTTCTTGAGTCATAGTTTTTCATTTGCTTTGTTCTCTGCTTTGGTTTCTCCATTTCAGGAGCTCCTTTCTGTCATATGTTGGATCTTGTTAATTCTCTTTAGATAGGCAATTCTCCATCTCTCTAATCTTTTCTTTTATTTCTTTATGATTTGAAACTTTCTCTCCTTTTTGCTTTTTTATTACTCTCCGGACTGTGAATTTTTTATTATGTCTTTCACTCTAATAATTCTTTCAGCTTAGTCTTTTTTTTTTCTTTTCTATTTCACAGTTAAGTCCATCCATCATCTGTTTTTAGTTAACTGCTATATAAACTGTGGGGTGGGGTTTAAATTGAAATTCTTCTTCTTTTTAATTTTCTCTTATACAGGGCCAGTTTCTCCAGCAGCATTTGTTGGAAGGTTATTTCCCTTCCATAGTGAGTTGCTTTTGCACTTTTGTCAAAAGTCAGTTAAGCTAATTTTGGGGGTTTATTTGTGAGTTCTTTACTCAGTTCCATTGAACTAGGGGTCTGTCCTTCTGCCAAACCACAATATCTTGATTATTAATCTCTGTAGTAAGATTTAATATCAGGTAGAGTAATTACTCCTACTCAGTTTTCTTTTTTGATACTGGTTTAGGTATTACCTAAAGAGCCTGTACCTTTTTGCCTACATTTAAAAACAAATTTTCTATGTCTAAAGATAAACCTCACTGGGATTTTGATGGAAATTGTATTAAACCTGTAGAACTATCTTGGAAGAACTGACATCTTGACTATACTGAATATTCTAATCCATGACAGCATCCTTTTCCATTTCTATTTGTTTAGCTTTGTTTATTTATTTATTTATTTGGTGAGTGGTGCTGGGGATTGAACCCAGTATCTTGCACTTGCTAGGAAAGCACTCTACCACTGAGTCGAGTCTCCAACCCCAATCTTTAAGGTCTTTTAAAAAAATTCATCATTGTAATGGTTAATTTTGTGTGTCAACTTTGCTGGGCTAAAGTATCCATATATTTGGTCATACATTATTCTGGATGTTTCTATCAAGGTGTTTTATGAATGACATTAATATTTAACTCTGCATGGATTTTGAATAAAGCAGATTCCCCTCTATAATGCGAGTGGTTCTCCTTCGAACCAGTTGAAGACCTAACTAGAAAAAAGAATGACTTCCTTCAAGCAAGAGGGAATTCTGCTAGAATACTGACTTTGAATTCACACTGCCACTCTTCCCTGGGTCTTCAGCCTGTCAGCCTACCCTGAAGAATTTGTATTTACCAAGTCTCCACAATTGTGTGAGCCAATTCCTTAAATCACCTCTCTCTCCATCTCTCAGCTTTTCATCACTGTGACAAAATACCTGGGGAAAAAAACAACTTAAAGGAAAAAAAGGTTTATTTTGGCTCACAGTTTCAGAGGCTTCAGTTCACAGTCACTTGACTCCATTATTCCTGGACCTATGGTAAGGCAATACATCGTGGTGGGGAGTGAGAAGTGGAGCAAAGGTGTTTACTTCCTGGCAGCCAGGAATGGGGAGAGAGAGAACAAGAGGAAGGGGTGTGGATGGGTTTGTGGAAAGTATATCCTCCAAAGGCACACCCCCAGTAGCCTTCTTCCCCACCTTCTGAAGTTTCCACCAACTCCCAATAGCCCATTAAACTACCAATCTGTCAATCCCATAAGTAGCCTATTAAACTACCAGTCCACCAATGCACTAATCTCATTGATGATATCAGAGCCCTCATGATTCAACCTCTTCCCAAGGCCCCACCACATAAGCTTTGGAGAGAAATTTCAGATCCAAATTATAATATAAGATTCTCTCTCTCCTCTCTCCTCTCTCTTCTCTCCTCTCTCCTCTCCCTTCTCTCTCTCCTCCCCCCCCCACACACACATATCCTATTGGTTCTGTTTTTTGGAGAATCCTAACTAATGAAACCATCATTTTCAAAAGAAACATGTTTTATTAAATACATACTTAAGTTATTCCATTTTCCTTGATGTGATCATGAATGGTGTTGTATTATTGTGTTTTAAATTTCAGTTTATATATGTTCATTAGCAAGTATAGAAATGCAACTGATTTATATGCAGGTATTGATGTTATATTCTGTGACCTTACTGGACTCACTTATTCTATGAGGTTCTTTTTTTTTTTTTTTTTTTTTGGAGAGTGGAGATTTTTCTATGTTGACAGTCATATCACTGGTGAATAGTAACATTTATCTCTTCTTTTCCAATCTATATTCCTTCCTTTTTTTTTCTCACCGTGTTGCAGCACCCAGAACTCCTGAAACCCTGTGTGTGGATCAAGGAGGCTGCACACCCTTGCCTCTTTTCTGCTCTTCTGGGAAGCACTTAACCTTTCACCAGGAGGCGTGATGTCAGCCTTTGTTTTTCCTTATTGAGTCTCCATTTTATTTCCGGTTCTTTCCTGAGTTCTGTCTCTTCATTGCTGTGTTTTTATAATTTTGATTTTTGTTTTCCTTCTTAGCACTGTTTTTAAATGCCTGTCAACTTGTTTTCAAATAGTAGGTTATATATTTTGTGGTTATGACTTTCCGCTTCCCTTATCTGTAGGGATGTTGCCCTACTCTTTAATCTCTTTTTTGAATATCCTTCTTAAGAATCTAATTCTTAATCCCTGGAAGAAAAGAGTAGAAAAGAGATTTCCACATTCTTTTCAGGTGAAGGGATCTCTATAATCAAATCTGGAACCATCTAGGAAGTAATTTTGATTTGGAATCCACACATAAATTACGGAATAATTTCCAAAACTTTATTACTTAGTGAGTTTTTTCTAAGGATATTGAAATAATGATAATTGGATTAATAAAAGACTTTATTCGTTTTAGTCTTTCAGTTTAGTTTTAGGTTAGTAATAAGGCTCTTTATTAGTCTTACCCCGTTTTGTGTTGCTTTAACAGACTATCTGAGACTGGGTAATTTATAAAGGAAAGAAATTTATTTGGCTCATGATGCTGGGGCTGTTGCATCTGGCAAGGGTCTCATGCTGTTTATAAAATGCCAGAAAAACAGAAGGATAAGGGGAGAATGTGAAAGAGAGAAGACTGGAGGGGTGGCTCAGCTTTATAAAACCCTATTTTCACAGTAAGTGACATAGTCCATGAAACATTAATCCCACATTAATCCCTATTCATGACCCCATTACCACCTAAAGATTCCACTACCTCTCAACGCTTTTACACTAGGGACCAAATGACTTTTGAAGCGAACAAACCACATTCAACATGAGTTTCAGAAGGGACAAATCATGTTCAAATCATAGCAGCCTTACAAAAATGACTATTGAATGATGGGTAGGAATGAGTCTAGAAGAGACATGACGTCTGATGTGCGGTCTTGTTGATTTCTACATGCCTGAAGTAATGATTTCTGTATAGCATCATTGAATACTGTTATGGTTTGACTATGAGGTGTCTCCAAAAAGCTCAGGAGATAATCTAACAATGTTCAGAAGTGAAATGTTTAGATTATGAGAGCTGTGACTAATCAGTGAATTCATCCATTTGACAGATAATCAGTTTGAAAGGACTAACTGGGTGGTAACTGTGGCAGGTGGGGCATGGCTGGAAAGTGGAATTGGGGTTTGCATGGAGGCAGTAAAGCAGTGTGACGCCCTCATTTCTGTACTACCCACTCTGCTGTCGAACTTTTGTAATTGGAGAAAAGCCCTAAAGGAGGCATACATGCGGGACAAAGAAGGTCATTCTCAGCAGGAATGGCCCACTAATTTCCAGAAGCTTAAGAAACAAAGGCCTGTGTTTTATGGAGCAGCATTAGGGAAACGTGTTGGGGAGAATGGAGGGAGCAATTCTGTTTGCTGGATGGCCTCAGTTCCTCCCCTAACCACATAGCTTACTTACAGAAAAAAAAAAGGGCAACATATCACCTCAGAATTATGTCTCAGCAATTTGCTGCTGCTCCTTTGAAACAATGGGTTCAACCACATACCTGAGGCCAAAGATTAGTAACCCCTAATGCTTATTTCTCAGAGATTTTCCATGTGTCATGCGAAAAGTGTCGTACTTTTTATTTTTTACTTAAAAAAAAAAAGTTGGTGAAGGTGTTCTGGTTGAAGGTGACTCTCTCTCCTACTTCAAAACCCAAATGATAAATTTTACTTCATTATTTTCTGTTCAGTTGATGGATGAGAATTATCAAATCTCATGTGGCTCGGCTCATAATTTTGATAGTTTTTCCCTAAAGGCAAAACATTTCTTTCATGTATAATTTTGTTTCAGTCAGTGTGTATGAAAATGAATAACTTCTTATTCTAATGAAATCATTAGAAGACGAGGATTTCTAATAACCCGATTTAATAACGCCAGTTGAATCAACTTAACTGGAACTTCCTTCTTAGCCTCATTACCTTCCCTGGATGATCCAGCATCATTTGTTTCTCAGGGGATTTTCACAAAATCACTAATCAGGAGTAGCTTGGAAGTGCTGAAAACTTGGATTTTAACATAGAGCTTAGGACACTGAATTAAACCAAATAAATAGTCATTGAGTACACTGCCTGCTAAGGACTATGCCAAGTATAACCGCAGATGGATAGCAGACGGGCCCCTGTCTGTAAGGACTGCATCACTAAAGGGATAATGCCACCCAGCATTCATAAAGTGCTTTAGCATTTGCAAAATCCTTTTCTATATTCGTGATCTAATTTAAAACTCATCATGGAACCTATGAAGCAATAAGTATTTCAAGACCTGTCAAGAGGGAATCTCTCTTCTCTCTGCACTTAATTGTCCTTTAGCTATTTTTGTGGCTAAAAGACATTTTAAACCCACAGAACAGAGACAAGTCAAAGATTCATACATATGTGTTAGTCTCTATTAATATCCAAGGATTTCCACAGGCTTCTACCCTTCCAGTTACAATCATGTGAGCAAACATGCTCCAGGTTGGGTGACGAGGACCAGGGGGCATTGGTGATATAGCTGCTCTAGTTGCTGTTTTTGGTTTTTTGAGTGTATTTCCTAGGAGGGGAATTCCTGGGCCATGTGATGATATTATGCTTGCCTTTGGGGGAAACGTAAGATTTTTCTATCTGTACCATTTTACATTCCCACCAGTAATGTCCAAGTGTTCTAATTTCTCCATATCTAACAATGGTTATTATTATTTTTTAAAAAATTATAGCCATTCTAGTGTATAGGAAGTACTATTGCATTATTTTTTCTTATTATGGTAGAGAAATACATAATATAAAATTTACCACTTTAACTGATTTTAAGTGAGCAGTTCTGTGGCATGAAATATAATCCACATTGTTGTGCGACCGTCATCCGCATCCGTATTCACAAGTTTTTCACGTTCCTCAGTTGCAGCTCTGTACCCATTGAACACTAGCTCCCCCTCCTCCACTTCCCCAGCCACTGACAGCCAGCATTCCACTTCCTGTCTCTAAGAGTTCGACTACTCTAGAAATCTCACTTAAGTAGAATCGGAAATTTATTCTTTTATGACTGCTATTTCCCTTGGCATAAGGTCCTCAGGGTTTGTCTGTATTCGAGTGTCACATGTTCCTTCCTTTTAAAGCTGAATGCTATTCCCTTGTAGGTACAGATCACATTTTGTTTATCTATTCTTTCATCAATGGACTCCTGGGTTGCTTCTACTTTTTGGCTATTGTGAATAATGTTGCAATGAACATGGGTGTATGAATATTTCTTTCAGTCTCTGTTTTTAAGTGGAATTGCTGGATTATAAGGAATTAACTGGGTTTGGGTATTTTTGAAGAATTCTAATACCGTTTTCCACAGTGGCAGCATCATTTTGTATTCCCACCAGCAAGGCACAGGTATTTTCATTTCTCCATATCCTTGCCAACACTTGCTATTTTTCTGAGTTTCCCTTTCTTGATTGTGTTCTTTGATGCATAAACGTTTTTAATTTTGGTGAAATACAATTTATCCATTTTTTTTCTTTTATTGGCTGTGCTTTTGTTGTTATATTGCACTAATCAGCTTTCCATTGCTGTAAGTAAATATTTAAAATAATTAGCTTAAAAAGAGAAAAGGTTTATTTTAAGAGGTTCAGCCCAAGATTGGGTGGACCCATTGCTTTGGGGGTCTCTAATGGGCATTCTAGATGGCAATGGCAAAGAGTGTGTGGCAAAGCAAACTGCTCATCTCATGAACAGAAAGAAAAAGAGAAAGAGGAAGGGGCCAGGGTTCTACAATCTCTTTTGTGGGGCTATTTCAAATGATCTAAAGACCTCCCACTATGCTCTACCTCCTAAACAGCCCACCGCCTCCCAATAGGGCCAGTCTGGGGACCAAGCCTTTAACAAATGGGCCTTTGGGGAACATTCAGCACCACAACTACAAGAATCCTCAGTCATTTCCAAGGTCATGAAGTTTTACACCAATTCTTTCTTCTAAGAGTTTTATAGTTTTTGGTCTGGTGTTTAGGCTTTTGATCCATTTTGAATTATTTTTTGTATATGATGTGAGATTGGAGTCCAGCTTTTTATTTTGTATGTGCAAATCCAATTGTTTTAGCACTATTGGTTGAAGATGTTATTTTCACCCCATTGGCTGGACTTGGCATTCCTGTGTTAATTTACTTCTGGATGCTCAGTTCTATTCCAGTGGTCTATATGTTTGTGCTTTGGGTAGTACCACATAGTTTCTATTTGTATAGCTTTCTTATAAGTTTGGAAATCTGGAAATGTGAGTCTTACAACTTTTTCTCCCCCAAGACTTTTTGGCTATTTGTGGCCCCTGCAATTCCATATGAATTTGAGGATTTAATTTTCCATTTCTGCAAAAGGGAATCTTGGAATTTTGATAGGGATTATGTTGAATCTGTATAGCATTCTGGTATTGACATTTTAATATTCTATCCCTCTCCATGAACATAGTATGCCCCTTCATATATTTAGATCTTAATTTCTTGCAGCAATTTTTTGTAATTTTTGGTATACACCTTCTTGGTTAAATTTATTCCCAGGAATTGTCTTCTTTTAGATTTTATTATAAATAGAATTGCTTTATTAATTTTCTTTTTAAATTATTCATCATTAGTGTATAGAAGCACAATAGATTTTTGTGTGTCGATTTTTACCTTTCAACTACTGAATTTATGATCTCTAACAGTGCTTTCTTTTTTCTTTTTTGCAGATTCCTCTTGGATTATCTAAATGTAGGATTATTTCATCTGCAAAAAGAGATAGGATTGCATTTTCATTTCCAATTTTGATGTTTTTTATTTCCTTTTCTTGTCTAATTGCTCTGGCTGGAACTAGTACAATGTCAAATAGAAGTGATAAATGCAGACATCTGTCATTTGTGTCACATTCCCAATCTTGGGGAAAAGATTGAAGACTTTCATCATTGACTATGATGTTAGCTGTGGGTTTTTCATAAATGCCCTTTATCATGTTGAGGAACTTAAGGAATGTGAGCTTAAAATGCTATTCATCGAAAATAAGCTGAGACCTAGGATGATGTTATTTTTCTCCAGAAAGTATTTTTATTTTTATTGTCAATTCCTAACAGTTTAAGTAATGCAGGATTACCTTGACCCAAATTTGGGGTTGAGATTTCTGGGAGCTTGTGACAAGAGGTAAAGTTGGTTTATTCCCTTACGCCTGTGGTGCAGCTGTTAGAGTTTTAACACAAGGCAGGGGACCGGTCCTTACCCTTGGAGACCCCTGGATTAAAACTCATCTTTTTAACCCTGTGCTGTGTACACCTCTTGTGGGTCCCTTCTCCTCTTGATCTTAACCTGATGTTACCTCATTATCTCTATAATTCCTTGATACTTTAAAGAAGACAGACAAAAAAATACTTCTTCTGGCTTTAAAGTTGCCTTTAGTAGGAGAAGTAACTTGTTTGCCCTTCCTGGGAGTGGAGTTTTCCCTCTATTACTCTTCCAGAGCACAGACTGTGAGATGCAGGTACACCTCCCCTCTTGCTTAGAAAGGATACAAAGGGACAAGTTTATTTCTCATCCATCTGTGGAGAAGTACATGCGGAAAAGAGTTAAGAATCTGAATCAAGTGTGTGGTGAGTGAGGCATTTGTAAAGTTACTCATCTTCCCATCCTGCAAACAGTCACGGAATCTGCTTTTCATCAAGAAGTGCAGCCACCTATCTTGCTTTGATTAAGAACAATGGTCTTAGTCCATCAGTCCCATCAGATTCTGGGAGAAGAAAAAGTTGCAATAAGTTCATCTGAAGGATCTCCAAGAATTTACTAAACACGAAGGCAACACTTTTAAAACAGCAAACACTGAGGATCAAAGGAGGTTTAAAAATTATTGGGATCAGAGCCAGGAGGATGTGCTCAGGCTAGAACCCTCCTTTTTCTCCCCTCCCCTCTTCTGCCCTCCCTCCCTTCTCCTTTCCTCCTAGGAATTTTCTCCCTCCTTCCCTCCCTTCCTCCCTCCTTTACATTCCTTCTTTCCTTTGTGGTTCACGTCCATGAAATCAACTCATTTTCATTTTTTAAAATTTATGTTTAAATTCCAGCTGTTCGTCCAGGTAACCTTAGCTGCTGCAGTTAATACAACACAACTTGAAAATTCTGTAACACATGGTGTTAAATAAAATGTATAGCTGGCTATTGATTTGGATTGAGCTCCTGCACTAGGATCCAACAGACCAAACCAAAACATAGTCACTCAAGCTTCAGTTCCAAGCTGAAATGAAGTTGTTAATCTGACCTGAGAAATCAGGAAAGAGGGAGATAATAGTCAAATTCCCAAACAATCCAGTTTTAGTAAAGCATGATAAGAATGTTCCTTCTGCTTTAACCTTTACAAGGAAAGTAATTTCGAAATTATCAACCTTTTTGTATACTTTATTTTTTACTTTCTTTGGCTTTTTCTGTCTCTTCATATTGGGCCCGTGTTGCAGAGCGCAATTCTCTGAATTTCTTCTGATTCTGAGGGCTACTCAATTCACCACTCCTTCGCTCAAATAAAGTCTTACATTTATTTTATCTCAAGTGTTTCTTTTACCAAAGAAGTGAATTTTAGAACAGCAAAGTAAGTACTTTCTGGATCAGTCTTTCCCTCTGCTTCCAAACCAAAATTTTCAATAAAGGTAGGTCTTTCTAACCCACCTTCACCAAAATCTCCTGCTGCTTGGAGTTTTCTTTCTATACCATTTATAACTTTAAAAACCGAGTCCACATTTATTTTGGAAGTACATTTAATTTACAAATGAGAATTCACTGGAAGGTGACAGCTGACAATATCTCCCAAACATCTCTCAAATCCACCCAGTTCTGGATGTGCACACCACCCCCACTTTAATCCAAAACACTGCCACCTCTTGTCAAGCTGACAGCAATAGCCTCTGGGTTCCTTGGACACCCTCAATCCTTTTTCTTTTTTTTCTTTTCTATATTGTGATTAGAAAGATCTTTTCCAATGCCATCATCTTTTGGGGGGATGTGTAGGGGGTGGTAGTGGGGAGAGGGGCACAGTGCAGTTTCTCCATACCACTGAACTTGTTTGCATTTGGCCTCAGAGCAATTACCTATGTGCTGCCTGTCTCCCCAGGAGACTGAAAGTTCCCTGAATAAGGGATGCTTCTCTGCTTTTGCTTGTCAGACACATGGGTGTTTACTCTATTTTTGAATAGTATACAAAGTAGATTAACTTTGTAATTTGCTTATGTTATACTGATTATTTCTCTCCTGGTCCCTTAAAGGCAGGGATTTGGTCTACTCTGTTCACTGATGTACCCCCCTAAGTGCCTAAAAGAATGGCTCCTGCTTAGAAAGCCCCTGTATGAACTTTTGTTGGAAAAATGAATAAACCAGAGAGGTGAGGGCAAAGAGTCTAACTTCTTTCCAGTCCAGGATCACGCTTTGGCATTGTTTCAAGCTCTTAGGAAGTGTTGCCCCGAGAATTTCTAGATAGAAAATGTCTCCAGGAAATTGGAATTTGTAACTAGAGTACTCTAAACAATGCCCGCCAGAGGCTTAGTCATTTTATAAAGAATTGGGAGAGAAGGCAGTGTTTGGCCACAGGCCAATATTTTGAGGTCAGCTACTTTATCTGTGGAATTCTTCACCCCCTGTGCATTCCTTGGCCATCCTGTTAAATTGGAAAATAAATCCCATCCCTGGGTAAGGTGTTGGCTGATAAAAGCTTGAGCTATTGCCCCTTCAAGGGGAATTTGCATTTTAATAGAGGCTGGTCAATCCCCAAAGGAATCAATATCTCTTAACAGTGAAATTTCAAGCACCAGCAATTGAGATATTTTGGGGCCAGACACTTCAGTGTTTCTGATCCAACAGGGGACTTCATAAGTACTGGTAGAAGGCTATGGAAAAAGGTTTCTGGAAATGACCTGCCATTTCCTTTTATTATTTTCAATTTTACGTTTTTGTACCTGATTCATTCAGACATCCTAACAGGCACCAGTCTCTTAATATGTCCATCCAGTCCTTTTAAACCCAAGGAATCTTATTAAAGTTGTTTCATCAATAGGGCCACAAAGGAATTAATATAACCGAAATTTCCAAGTTTGCTAGGAATTCCAAGGAAGCCAACACTTAGTTATTTAAAACTATGTTGGCAAGAGAGAGTAGAGATAGTTTAATAAGTTGTTAATGATGTTATTCATTTAAATTCGTTTTGTGGAAAAAAATTTTCAAAGTTAAAATGTTTGACTTGTATTAAAAGACCTGAAAACGAAAGATAGATGCAAAAACCCCAGTATGACCCGGGAATGTTTTAAACGCCCAGTCCTCCGATGCTAAGTTCTCAGCGGATGGCTTGGAAAATTCTGGGACTGCGGAAAAAAACGGCACCTTGGTTCTTAGATTTCTGCTTTCCAGAAAGGTTCCTGCCCCTCACACCTGAGGACAGAGCAGGAAATTCACCTCTGGGCTCCCCGCCGGGCGGGGTGGTCTCTCCACTCTCAGCGCTGCCACCGCCCGAACCATCCTTGGCCGGCCGCGGGCTTTGCCGCTCGGGTGGCGGACCCGACTCCCACTACCCTGCCGCACCACTGGCCAAGGGCTCCGCAGCGGAGATTGTTGCCCTTGCCCTTGTCGCGCTGCGGTTCCCACTCTTTCCCTTCGGGTCCGCTGCCAACCACCGGCGAGAGGCGTGAGCGCCGGGGACCAGTCAGGGGACCACACCTGCGCCCTCGCCCAGCCTCCCGGTGTAGGTCCCGGCTCCCGCTCCAGCCCGGGCCCAGCGCGCGGCGGCGGGGCTCGCGCCCGGGGACAGCGGCCGCTCGCGCCCGGCACAGAGGCTCGCGCCCGCGCTCGGGCCGGGTAGCGCGCGGGGCGGGCGGGAGAGGGCGCAGCGCAGCGCGGCCGGCTGGCGGGCGGGCGGCTCGGCGGCTCTGCGGAGCAGCGGCAGCGGCATGGGCGCAGGCACCGGCAGCAGCCGCGGGCGCCAGGCTTCCCGCCCGGCCCAGTCTGCTCCCGGCGCGCGGCCGTCGCAGCCTCCGCAGCCAGCTAGGAGGTGGTCCCCGCATCCGGAGCAACTTGCCTCAGACCCTCTGTGAGGAAAGGCGGCGGCGTACACCTGGATCGGGCGGGAGCCGGGCGAGGGGTGCGGGCGCCCAGCGCTATGCCTCCGGCTGGCGGCCCCCGCGCTCCGCGCCCCACCGCGCTGCCCCGCAGCCTGTCCCGCCTGCGCGAGTGCCCGGGCCGCTCCCGCATCGTGCTGGCGCTCGGGGCCACGCAGATGGCGCTCGGATGCCTCATCGTGGCTGTCAGCTTCGCCGCGTTGGCGCTCACTACCTCCGCCCGCGTCCGTCACTCCTGCCCCTTCTGGGCTGGCTTCTCGGTGAGTGTCTGAGGCCCGGCAGGGACAGGGCTCCGGGAGAGAGCGCGTGCCCGGGACCCAGGCGCCGCCGGGACGCCACCGCGGGCTCCAAGTTGGGGTGCGAACGCCCAGGGTCGAGCTGCAGCGCAGGTTGCAGTTCAAAACTCCGGGCAGAATAACTCCGGGGACTGACTCGCGGCTCCCGGAACATCGCGTCCGCTTTTCCGTTGCGCTCATCCCCGGAGTTACTTTTCTTAGAGGAAACAGAAGCCAGGCGCCCACCCTTCGCCACGCAAGGGTGGGCAGGAATCCGGCATTTTGCGGCCGGCCCTTGGGTACTCCGCGCGCTGCCGCGTCCGAGGTGGGATCCGAACCCAGTGCGGTGCTGCGTGTCTGCGCGCGCCTCGCCTTCGCAGTGGCCCTAGCCAGGCGGGGAGGAAGCGTGGTGCGTACTGTCAGGTAGCGGGCCAGTCCCGGCCGCGGTGACCAACCTACCTCCTCTGGCCACTCGCCGACCAGTGTCAGGCACTCTGGTTTCCCGCCCCTAACGGCCTGCTGAACTGGGCAGCCGACCTGCAGCCAGCGTCTGGGGGGCGTGTTTTCTGAGCTTCAGACTGTCAGGACGACTGATTTCAGGTTTTTGACTCCCAAATCAAAGAAGCCGGTGACTAGTCAACCTCCATAGGAAAAAGACACCAGGAGATCGCTATTAAACAAATGATTGTCACTAAGAGTTAATTCTTGACATTTTTTAGCGTTTGGTTGAAAGTTGCTTTTCCCCCTATAGTAATACAGAATGGACATATGGGAATGGGAAAAATATATGCAGAGCAGATATTTATAAAGAGAGGCACTTGTTCTGAGAACTCTTGACATCTGTAACTACATTTGGTTTATGGTGCTGAAATACATCGTATAGACTTACACTTAAACTCGGTATGTTTAAATTCCACCTACAGAAATCCAAACCAAGCCTTTGTAATTAAGGTTTGCTATTCTTGAGTTTTGAAATTAAAAAAAAAAAAAACACAAAAACGTCCAGCTTGCTTTTATTTATTTAATTTGTAATGGCCTTTGTTCTCTAAGTTCCTTTCATGGCTTTTAAAACGAGAACGGAGCAAAAATGCCTTTGAAACACGGATCGATACAGGTGTGGTTGTTCATCCTAATGGGGGTATTAATTTTCAAAGCTTATTTCAGACCAGGGGGTGAGTCTTGCAGAGCTGAATAGGAATAACAGTATGTGCGGTCACAGCTCCCAGCGTTTAAATCAATGAGAGGGGGTGGGAGGCAGGAACACACGAACCGTGATTCAAATGCTCCCCTATATATAGTCTTAACACATCTGTTGCGCAGTTTTTAGTATTATTTAGTATGCATTGTTTTCATGTCTGTCTAGTGAGTACTGAGGTTTCAGTTTGCTGGAACCAGCCTACAGGTGGCAGACTGGTGAATTAGCTCCACTCCCTGGCTCCTCCCTAACATCCCTGCCCCCCACCACCCTTCCAGCCTTTCCACTACTCCCAGGGGTATGCAAAGAGAACTGCCCTTTAATAATAAACCCCAAAGAGAAAACATTAATAGGGCACAGTAGAAGGACTATTTCTGCAAGAAATGCTCACATTTCAGTTTAAAGAGTTATGTATGTAAAACAGTTAATTCAGTTTCAAATGTTATTCTTTACAACTGCTCTAAGAGAGTAGTTCTGGCTTCCCAAGATTCAGAGTAATTCCACAAATTTCTGTGTGTACACATTTCTCTAGGCTCTGGTGAACAGCAACAAACCAACAATAAACTGTTTACATTTTAGAGATTTTTAAGGTAACTTCTGCGCAGGATCCATCTCCTACCTTCCTATCCTTCCATAGGTTTTCTTCTGGGCTTGTTTTCACTCTTCAAACTTAATGTGCCCCAAGCAGCTTTAAAATTCCTTGAATACAGTACATACTATCTTTCACATATTGTTTCCGCCCTTTGCAGAAAGGGGTGATTAATTCCATTTATGTTGTTCAGGTTTGCTTGGTGGTGTGGTTGTGAATGGGTAGCATGGGCCCCTTGCCATATTCAGACAGTCCTCCATATTTGCAGCTTCTGCATCCACAAATTCAATCAAGTACAGATTGAAAATACTAAAAAAAAAAAAAAATCCCTGCATCTGTACTGAATATGTATAGACTTTTTTTCCTTGTCATTATTCCTTAAACAATGTTGTATAGCAGCTATTTAGATAGAATTTACATTGTGGTAGGCATTACAAGACATCTAGAGATGACTTAAAATATATGAGAGGATGTGTATGGAAGTTGTATGCAAATACTACACAGTGCTACATAAGGAAATTTGAACATCCCTAGTTTTTTTTTGGGGGGGCGTGTCTTTTAATCCATCCCCCATGGATTCTGAGGGACGATTATATATGCTTGCCTTCAGACTGCAGATTGGTGACACTGCTTTCCAAGGATGTTCTTCATTTAAGAAAGGTGATTAGGATGGCCAGCTTTTATGGAAATCTGTACAGTGGAGCGTAGATCTGTACTCTGCTTTCTTTGCCTCCTCTGAGGTCTGTACTCCTTAGCAATCTCTGGTTTTCTAGGTCCTCTCTCTGGTTTGTACATGGTAAAGAACCATTGCAAAAATAACTCTTTGTTTAAGAAAAAAACAATACCTAAGAAAAACAGTTTATACTTATTAAGCCCTTCACCCTTCATGAATTCTACATGGTGTCATGGCCCAGTAGTATTGATGGTTTGGTGTACTGTGCCTCCTGATTTTTAGGGCCCCAGGGCAGTTACCTTCCCTCCAATTTGAATGGGACCTCTGACTTGCCTTAGCCAGTAGAATGGAGCACAATAGAGTCTCTCTCCCTTCCAGGAGGCCTCCTGAAGTCTTGACTATTTCTGCTGAGTATACTGAGATGAAGAGGGAATAAGTAACTAGCCCAAGGTCACTCAGCTAAGGAGTGGCTTTGAACTTACTTGCCCCAACTTTAGACACCACATCTCTAACCATTACATTAACTGTTTAGGCAGAAGGGGATGGCATAAAGCCTAGTAGTAAAGGAGTCAGGCTTGATCAGGGGCTTGCAACCTCTGTTTCTTAGGAAAAGCCCCCAAATCATGCCTGGAAAGATGAAGATTCAAAAGAAGCTTGAGAAAGCACTAGGGAAGGTGAGGAAATTTAGTGGTGTATGTGTTTTTTTTTTTTTTTTGGTGGGGAGAGATGGTTTTATAGAAAGGTTTATTTCAGCCCACAGTTTGGGAGGTTTCAGTCCATGGTTGGTCGGCTCATTCCTTTTGGGCCTGTGATGAGGCAGCACATCATGGTGAGGAATGTGTAGTGGATCAGAACCATTCACCTCATGGCCAGGAAGCAAACAGATGAAGAGGAAGGGGTTTAGGTCTCAATATTCCTTTCTAAGGCACACCCCCAATGACCTAACTTCCTCCCACTTGGCTCCACCTCTTAAAGTTTTTACCACTTCCTAGTAGAGCCAAACTTAGGACCAAAGCTTTAACATGTGGGCATGTGGAGGACACTTAGGATTCAAACTATTTCAGGGGACCTTGACATAGTTGGAGACAGGTGAAGTAGAAGAAGGCCAGAGCTCTGCAGGCCATTCCATTAACTTGAGGACCACCTTCAAATGTTTTCCTGTCCTATACTGTGCTAGCTAAGGATTTAGGAGCTGGATCAGTTCCCTGGTGGATGAATGCCTCCTGCATTTTGGAGTTAATGATCATCAGTATTAATGGCTTAGAGGACCAACCGAGGTGGGTGAAGTTTTTGAGCAGTTATCCTTTAATAGATCAGCTTCATTATTTTCTTTGAAATTTGATTAATTCCCAAGACATCAGACAAGTACATTATGAATTATTCAAATTGCTAGTACATACATTGATAAAGACATAATCATTGGGTGCTAACCCTGTGTGTGTGAATGTATGCGTTTGAGTTGCCTTTAAAAGCAACTTCACCTGTTTTTTTTTTCATACTGAAAAAGCAATATATAATTGTTGTAACAACTTAAAACAAAACAAAACAAAAAAAAAACATGCTTTCTTCTATACCAATTCTCTATGCATGGTTAACCAAGATTACCAGTGTTGTTTAATGTTGTCCTTCCACACTTTCTTTTACAATCACAGAATGTATTGGAATTTATGTATATGGAATATTTCTTTTCTTTTCAAGATATAAAAATGGGATTAAACCACCCACATTACTTGGACTTCTTTTCAAATGTAATTTTTAAATGTAATGAAGATTCCTACCTCCTGTGCTGCAAAGGAAAAGAGCACTCTTGGGTCATGGTCCCATGGGTGGCAGCAACTATATTCTTGTGGAAATGAATCCAGCGGTACCTAACAAAATTCCAAATTGGACTGTGCTTTGACTAGTGTGTTGGTCAGCTGTCTGTCATGGTGACGAAATACCCAAGAGACTCACCTTTTCAGGAGGAAAGGTTTATTTTGTCTCATGGTTTCAGAGGTTCCAGTCCATGGTCACTTGGCCCTGTTGCCTTTGGTTCTGGTGCAGAGCCTGTGCACTGAAGGAAGTTGACTTAATTTTTGGTGTCTTTCTGTATAAAAAATACTTTTTACCTAGTTAAATCTAGTTTTCACTTTAATCATTTCTGGATTGTTTTCTTAGTTGATAGAGTTATCTCTTCAGAAGTCACACAAATATTCTAAATTTCTTTTTAATGTTTAATTTAACTTTTTATTCATGTCTTCATTCATCTAGAATTGATTTTGTAGATAGTGTTTAGAAAGGGCTAACATTAATTTTGCTTTGAATTGAAGTTTCTACTTACATATGGCTCTCTTTTTGGACTATATTCAGTTTTATTCTCCTAATTGTTTATCTATCTATCTATTTATGTTGTGGTGCTGATGTTGAACCCAGGTTCTTGTGCATGCTAGGCAAAAGCACTCCACCACCTAGCTATACCTTTAACCCATTTGTTTCAGAATCAATACTGCATTTTTTTGATTATGGCAACTTCCTAGTGAGTTTTACTACCTGGTAAGGTAAGTCTGTCCACACTGTTTTTCCTCTTTCAAAAGTGCCATAGTGGTTCTTCCATTTGAACTTTAAAATATCTCTGTCTGGATTCTGGTAAGATTGTTTTATGATTTGCATTTCTCTGTAAAAATGAAAACTAGGAGATTTAATTAGGTAAAAATTTTTTTCTCTACAGCAAAAGACACCAAAAATTAATTCTATTATATTTATGGATCAATTTAAAAAGTACTGTTTTATAATATTGAATCTACCAATTAAAGAATGTGATGTTCCTTGATTTGTTCTTATTTTTATGTCTTTCAAAAAATTTTTATGTCTTTCAAAAAATGCTTTATGGGGATGTGTTCATGGTGGCAGAGTAGTTTTTAATTCTTCCTTAAATTTCTGAGCATTAAGTCAGTCAGCAAGAAGACAGCCATAGAAAAAGCTCAGAGATGACATGGTTGGCAAAAGTGATGGGGTGCACCCGAGAGTCCCAGCCTCAGGCGAGTGGGGCCACACACCAGCAGTAATAGGATCACAATGTCACTCATCCCTAAAAGTGGAAGTGAAGTATGGATGGCCACATCCAAGAACAATTGACAAAACTGGAAAGGTCTTAAACAGTTTTGTATGGGCAAGAATAGTGACTGGACAAGAATGTGGGAGAATCCACATCATGCCTTGGAGAATCTTAGAAATGCATGGTAAGTCCTTCTTCCTAGAAGGGCAGAGTCTCACCCTGTGCAGAAATTACTGTGAATATATACCAAATTGAGCAGGACAGGAACACAGATGGTGAGAGGAAATAGGTTCAGGTGCTAGAAGTGAGGATGCAGACCTGCAAAGAAAGAGATTTTAGAAACTGGTTGGGTCAGTCAGCTTTCTTTTACTATAATAAAATACCTGAGATAATTAACTCAGGATGAAAAAAATGTTTATTTTGGTTCACAGTTTCAGAGGTTTTAATCCATGGTCACTTGGCTCTGTTGTTTTGGACTCGCAGTGGTACACTATATCATGGATGCTAGAGGGTGTGGCAGAGGAAGCTTGTTCACCTCATGGTGGCTGAAAAGCAGAGAACAAAGGAGAAAGAGAGACAGGCTAGCATTTCGGTGTCCCTTTCAATGGCTTTTAAGGGCACATCCCTAGTTACCTCTTAAAGGTTCTACTACCTTTCAGTTGTGTCACAGACTGGGGATCAAGGCTTTGGCACAGGGGCCTTTGCAGAGGGATGGGGGGCAAATACTTGAATCTTATGATAGCACTGTTCTAATAGCTAAAACAAAATAAACAAAGACCCCTCCCTCCAAAACAAAACAAAACAAACAAAAAACAGCAACCCACAACAAACAAACCAACCCAAACCATAAACCATGAAAAGCTGAGATTTCATCATTGGAAAACAAGGACTTCAGTTATCTGGAGCTGCAGTAAAGAGCTAGAGGCCCTGAGGTTTACAAAGTTTCTGGACTTAACCAAGAAACAGGTGAATATAGGGAGTTTGTATTTTGGGTCTTACAGAGATCAGTAGAGCCCAGTTAGCAAAGCTGCCCTGCCCTCCCCCCCATCTTTTAGTCATATCCCCCTAATCAGGAAAATCCACCTCATTTAAACTTGCTTGAACAAACAAGGAACATAATCTAACCCCATGAGAAATTCATTCAAAGAAAAATGATGAGGGCTGGGGATGTGGTTCAAAGGATAGCGCACTTGCCTGGCATGTGTGCAGCCCGGGTTCGATCCTTAGCACCACATACAAACGAAGATGTTGTGTCTGCCGAAAACTAAAAAATAAATATTAAAATAAAAAAAAAAAAGAAAAATGATGAAAAAGAAAACAACAATACTTAGAAAATGAGATGAAGCAAGGAAGATTCTAAACCATATTTCAACATAAGCTTAAAGAAAAAAAGAAAGTTTTACAGGAGTAATACCAATCAGAAAAAGAGATTATGAAAGACATGACTAGTTAAAAAATTATGAAATTAGAGAGATGCCAAAAAATAATTTGGAAAAAATGAAGACTAAATTAGAAGGAAAATAATGGATATGATAGAAAGCACAGAGTAAAAGTAGATGAAAAAGAGAAAAATGAAAAAAAATGAGGGAGAAATTATGATTTGAATCTGGATGTCCTTTTAAAAGCTCATGTGTTGAAAGTATGGTCTTCAGTGCAGCCTGGGTTCAGAGGTGGGGATTTTAGTCAATGACTGGATCATGAACACTATAATCTCATAAGTGGATTAATCCATTTGATGGATTAATACTTTGGATGAGTGGGTGGTATTGTAGGCAGGTGAGGTTGGCTGGGGGAAGTGGATCACTGGGGCTGAGGCCTTGGGAACTATGTATGTCCCTGGCCCCTTCCTGTCTGTCTTTCTGTGCTCCCACCTCCCATCTCCCAGGTGCCATGAGCTACACCTTTCTGTTTTGATGTTCTGTCTCACCTCAGGCCCAGAGCAATGGAGCCTGCTGACCGGGACCCAAACCTCTGAAACTGTGAGCCCAAAATAAACTTTTTCACCTCTAAGTTATTCTTTTCAAGTATTTTAGTCACAGTGACAAAAAGCTGACTAACACAAATAGATACAGTGATTTAGAGAAAATAAGTACAGGAGACAGGCAAAGGAGATCCAGTATGTCTATAATTAGAGTGTCCAGGGAAGGAAAAGCAAAACAATAGAACAAAATAAATATTTAGAACTGCAATGCAAGAATTTTTTCCCTGAAATAAAGAAGAATTGAAAGGATAGACTTTGTAACTGGGGGAAAAAAATCAATGAGGGATAGACAACCTTGACATGTCCCTAAAATAATGGATTTTTAAAGAGAAGGAAAAAAGTTCTTTAGGCATCCATGTAAAATGTCTTAGTCACAGGCAGTAGGTATAGTGAATTGGAATGTCATTGCCTAATCCTGTGCTTGAAAAAAGTGAAAATATATTTCTAAAAAAGTCATTTTGGAAAAAATTGAAATGATTTCCAACAGAAAAGTTGCAAAACAACCGAGGACACTAGTATCTCTCTTCACATATACTCCTTAACATAACCATTTTATTGCATCTGACCTGTGGCTTGTCCTTGTGCAAACTCCTTTTGTCAATGAAGAAGAATCCAGTGTCATTTACATCTTTTTCTTAAACATTTGGGAGCCAAACTTCTGACATGATGTAGCATCCCTCGTAAAAATTTCAGTGGTTATTTCCCAAATGGAGGACACTCTTTATCTAGCCAGCATAAACCTCTCCAGATTAGAAAACCAACTTTGGAAGAACATTCGCATCCAGTCCACAGACCCCATTCCAGTTTCATCTACTGTCCAAATTCTGTTCCTTTTCCCTTTCTGGTCCAGGATCCTATCTGTATGTGTGTGATTAATATCTCAGACACATACAGATAGTATTCCTCTGTGTCCATGTTTTCCACAGTTTTATTCCATATCTTGGCTGTTTTAAAGATGCTGAAATGAACATGGGAGTGCAGATGTCTCTGATGCACAGATCTGATTGCCTTTGGATATGTACCCAGAGATGGAATTGCTGGATCATACGTTTGGTCTGCTTTTCAGTTTTAGAGGAGCCTCCATACTGCTTTCTATAATGGTCGAACTAATTTACATTTGTACCAATAATGTACAAATTGTCTCTTTTCTTTTCCTTTTTACCAGTACTTGTTATCTTTTGTCTTTTTGGTAAAAGCCATCTTCATGAAGTGAAGGGATATCTCATTGTAGTTTTAATTCGTATTTCTTTGAGGAATAGTGATGTTGAATATTTTCGGGCCATTGGTCTTTTTTTTGGGGGGAGGTAATATCTATTTAGTTTCATAGTTTTTTTTTTTTACTGATTTTTAAAATTGGGTTGTTTTGTTATTATTGAGTTGTCTAAGTTCCTCATGTATTTTGAATACCAACCTCTTACCATATGTATGGTTCACACATATTTTCTCCCATGCTGTAAGTTGTCTTTTTGCTCTGTTGATTGTTTCCCTCGTTGTGCAGAAACTTTGATGTGACCTCATTTGTATGTTTTTGCTGTTGTTACCTGTGCTTTTGTAGTCATATAAAAAAAAAAAAAAGCGGTTGCCAAAACCTATGTCAAGTTGCTTTCCCCCTGTCTTTTCTTCTAACAGTTTTACAGATTCATGTCTTATGTTGAAGTCTCTGTTCTATTTTGCATTGATTTCTGTTTGGAGATGGGATAGGATTCAGTTCCCTTGTTCTCGTGTGAATATTCAGTTTTCCCACCACCACTTATTAAAGAGAGTGTCCTTTCCCTCATTGTACTTTCTTGGCATCTTTGTTGACAAGCAGCTGACTATACATGATGGTTGCTTCTGGGCTGTCTGTGCTGTTGCAGTGGTTCATATGTTTTTGTGCCAGTACCTGCTGCTTTGATTGTTTTACCTTTGTAGTAGATTTTGGGATCAGGTTGTGGGATGCCTCTAGCTTTGTTCCTGTTCCAGATTCTTTTGGCAATTTGGAGTATTTTGTGATTCCATATAAAATTTTGGGTTAGTTTTTCTATTTCTGTAAGAAATGTCCTTGGAATTTTGATAGGGATTTCATTAAATCTGTGGACCACCTTTAGTAAAGTAGATATTTTTAACAATATTCTTCCATCTATGGATATGGGATATCTTTGTGGCCTCTTCAGTTTCCTTCATCATTGTTTTATAGTTCTCAGTGTATGGATCTTCCACCTCCATGGTTAAATTTATTCCTAAGTATTTTTTTGTAGATATTCTAAATGGGATCATTTACATGATTTCTCTTTTGGCTGGTTTGTTGCTAGTGTATACAAACACGACTGATTTTTGTATATTGATATTTTTCCTCCTATTATTGATCTCTAGTTTTTTTAACATTGGGGCCAGAGAAGATACTTGATGCGATTTAATCTTTTTTAATTTGTTGACTTTTTTGTGGGTAATAAATTTATATTTTGATTTTAGTTCCCATCAGGGATAACCTAAGGGATTTCAAGGAGTGTAATGTCCTGGGGGCTGAGAGGAAGCTGTGTGCCATCCTATGCCCTATTGAGGTCTGATTGACAAACAGGAAATTGTATGTATTTAAGGTGGCCGATATGATGGGCTTTGTTTGTTTGTTGGTTTGTTTCTTTGTTTTAGGTACTGAGGATTGACTCCAGGGGCATTTTACCACTGAGATATATCCCCAGTCCTTTTTATTTTATTTTGAGTCAAACCCTCATTAAATTGATGAGGCTGGCCTCAAACTTGTGATCCTCTTGCCTCAGCTTCCTGATTTACTGGAATTATAGGCATGCACCACCATGCTTGGCTATTTATATGGTGTTTTGATATCTTCTATAATGATTCCCATTGTCAATTAACATACCCATCACCCAATGTGTTTCCACTTTTGAAAAATAGAAAATCTACTCCCATAGCCAATTTCAAGTATAGATTACATTATTATTAATTATAGTCATCATACTGCAAGTTAGATCCCCATAACTTATTCATCTTATATCTGAAAACATGTATACTTTGCTTGATATCTATTATTGGTTTAATATTTTGAAATTATAGTTTGAATTTATTCATAGATGGCGCTTATTCTCTTCTTCCACCTATTGATGAAAATGTCATATTTTACCTACAGTTTACAATATGATATGGTAGAGAGTTAATTTATGGAGCCCACAGGAATTAGGCTCGGTAACACACTGGCATTTTTTGGAGGCAAAGGGAGATGATGAGTCAAGTATGTCTATCCTGGTCAATGTAAATAAACTGCTTCTTTTGAATCAGCAGCTACTAGATCCTGTGGCATAATTATATATCACATAGACATACAAGTTAATTTTTCTAAAATAAATCCTTAAAACTTAAAAAATTATTTTGCAGAGAAAATTTGGAACTCTATGAAACAGTAAATGTTTATTTAAAAATAAACCTTAACATCATCTAACCATAAGAAAAGCACTGACTTCTTGTCTATAATGAAAATTTGTAGATATTGTCGAGTCTCTGTGGATTCACTAAGCACAAGTTGAAAATAATTTGGAAAAAAGTTGTGTTTGTACTGAATATGTAGACTGTTTTCCTTATCAATATTTCCAAAACAATGCAGTATGACAACTGTTTACATAGCATTTACAGTGTAGGAGGTATTATAAGGCATGTGGAGATAATTTAAAGTATACAGGAGGATGTGTATATGGGTTCTGTGCAAGTACTATGCCATTTTATGTATGGAACTTGAGCATCCATGGACCTTGGTATTCTTAGGAGTGTGAACTCCTGGAACCAATCTCCCACGGATACAAGGGATTACTATGATGCCTTGAGAGTGAATATAGATGGTGATTTTGAAATACATTTTTGGAATCCTCAGTGGAGTTTGAAACTCTGATAATTATACCTGTTTAACAGGTCTATAAGCGGTTTGGACACTACCAGCATTTACTTATTAGAATCTTCTGACTTAACAGACCATTCTTCTTCTCCTTCTCCTTCTCCTTCTCCTTCTTCGCTGGGGATTAGAACCCAGGGCCTTGTGCATGCAATGCAAGCACTCTACCAACTGAGCTATATCTCCAGCCCCATTTTTTTTTAGAGTTGTATCCCCACGAAGTTCTTTTCAATTATTCGTAAAGAGACACTATTTTCTTAGAAACTTATTCTTGACTCAGTGTCAGTAAAAGGTGGAGAAACATAGCATCTGCTTTGCACCTGCCACGTCATCAAATGCAGTGTGAGTGCCAACAGGTTCTCTCTCTGGGCCTGCCATTGCCCTTTTGTGCCACGAGAAGGCATGAGGCACAGCAGTGCTGACTCTTTTCAAAATGGGAAAATAACAGCCCCAAAATGCAGGTGGGTTGACAGAGCTGAAAATCTGCCATGACAAGTATTAAATAGCTTTTCCTCAATTGCCATTTTATCTGTGATATATACAAACACACACACAAACACATTTCATGATTTTTTTTCTTGCTCCATTATCAACAATGACAACAACAAAAAGTTAAAAAGAGAGAGAAAAAGAAAAGAAAAACAAAACCAAAACTCAAACCAACCCTCCTGAGCAGGCACCTGCCCAATGACGTCAAGACTTAAAACTGTGGCTGTTCCTAGTAGCCAGATGCAGGGCTCTCTGCAAGAGGGATGGAATCTGAGAGAGTTCAAGGAACAGGAGAGAGAAGAAATGCTTCTGGGTGGAGAAAGAACCTGGTATGACATGCTCCCTGGGAGTGGAAGCACATGTTGGTACAGAAGAATATCACTGCTTATCCATGGGGAATATGATCCAAGACCCAGGGGATGCCTGAAACCTTAAATAATGCAGAACCCTGTCTGAGGGTTTTTTCCCTTATACTTATCTCTCACTGTGGTTGTAATTTTTGCAGTTCAAGGAGCAACAGCAAAACTAGCACAATTTTTTCCCTTCCTAGTGTCATGGATAGATTTATTCTTACTGTAATCTTAGCAATGTAAGCATCTGATTTTTTTCTTTCTTAAGTTGAGAACTTCCACTTGTTCATATAAAGGAAGCACTTTACTGCTTCTCTTTGTCATATCTGAATTGCCAGCATAACTAATCTTGTGTATTGGTGCCATTATTAAGTAAATAAGGACTGCTTAATACAAATACTGTGATACCATGACATTCCATCTGATAACAGTGATGACTACTAAATGGCTAAAGAGCAGGTAGTGCATACAGTGTGGATACACTGGATGGAAGATGACTGACTTTCCAGGCAGGACAGAGCAGGGTGGTGTGAGATTCCATCACACTACTTAGGACAGTGTGCAGTTTAAAGTTATGAATTGTTTATTTCTGGAATTTTCTATTATGTGTTTCAGATCATGATTGACTATTGGGAAACTGGAACCTCAGAAAGCAAAACCATGGATAAGAGGAGACTATTGTATATATTTCTAGATGGTGATGATGACGATTATGAGAATGATGATAAATGCAAAATATGTTCTTGGAACTTGAAATTCAGATAGTATGGAAAAGGTAAAAAATGAAGTATGTAGGCTGGGATTGTGGCTCAGCAGTAGAGTGCTCGCCTAGCATGGGCGGGACCTGGGTTCGATTCTCAGCACCACATAAAAATAAAAAGGCATTGTGTTGTGTCCATCTACAAAAAAAGATATTCTCTCTCTCTCTCAAAAAAAAAAAAAAAACAAAAGAAGTGTGAAGTCTATTCTTCAGCTCCTGCCCTCTCCATTTCTCAAAGTTAAATATTTTCAGTATTTCTGTTGTTACTTCTTTGGTGGCAATCACACCTTGGTCTTCATATCTAATGTCACTGAAGAGATGTCTGATGCCAACCTGGTTCACCCTTCTTGGTTGGTAACTAATTCACTTTCCTTTCTGGAAGTCTTAGGGTCTTTGTTCTTGGTGTTCTGGTATTTCACAGTATTTAGTGAAGGGTTTTAGCCACTCAGTGTGTCTTTTCTTTAATGCTGAAAATCCTGTTCTTTGATTATTTCCTCACTTGTGTTTTCTCTGTTCTTTCTTTCTTTTTTTTTTTTTTAATGGAACTCCTATCGAGTGTTTGACCTCCTGTCTTAAACTTCTAGGTATCTTAATTTCTCTCTTGTACCTTTAGATTCTTTGCCTTTTGCTTTATAACCTGGGAGACCTATTCAAATACATCTTTTAAAACCCATTTTTAAAAATAATTGCACCAGTGACACAGGTTTGGACAACTAAAGGAACTTCTGAGACTCTACCGGGTATACTTGCATATGCTTTAACAAAGGAAGATGGTGCTGAGCAGCAGGAGAAAAGAAGTATAGGCGAAGATCAGAGAGGTCCTGGCCACGTGCACCTCCCAGGGCCCTTCTCTGTCACACGAGATGCACTTTGTCATTGGGTTGTGAATTTTAGAGATACCTGAGAGATCCTTGGCCTTGGGGGCGGCAGGTTTATTGAAGGAGGGGTCTTTACTTTTCTGGTAGCATAGCGAAAACCAGGCTGCATGATCAGTTCAAAACTAACAAAAACCAAGAGGAACCCTTAGGCTGAACATTTTCCATGAACAACGTGATGGGTGGTAGAGGTTGCCCTTTGGTCTAGCTTGGACACTGGCCCAGGTCAACATTAATTGCTGGTTGTGCATTTCTTCTGGTTTGGCTAAAGGTGTGTACTTATTTCAAGATTCTCCAGACTTCTGGCAGGCTTGCCACAGATCAGGTGATATTAACCCTGTTATTTTATATAATAATCAATTAATTTTTTTTCTGCCCTTCCATATTTTCTGCTAATTTTTCCTAGAACTTGTCTGTTTTTTCAGATTGCATTATTTTTTCATTTCTACCTGAGGGTACTAGTTAGAGATATATAAATTAAGTTTTCTTCTTTGCTTCAGGGTCAGTTTTCCCATTTATCTTCCATTTTTTTCTTTTTTTTTTTTTAAAGAGAGAGTGAGAGAGGAGAGAGAGAGAGAGAGAGAGAGAGAGAGAGAGAGAGAGAGAGAGAGAGAGAGAAATTTTAATATTTATTTTTTAGTTCTCGGCGGACACAACATCTTTGTTGGTATGTGGTGCTGAGGATCGAACCCGGGCCGCACGCATGCCAGGCGAGCACGCTACCGCTTGAGCCACATCCCCAGCCCCCCATTTATCTTCCAAATCTGCTTTTTTTGTGATTATGGTTTTTCTTCATGATACTTTGATGTCTACAGTGTTGATTAAAAGATGTGCTTGGTATATTTTCCTCTACATTCCCATTCTTCCCATTGAAGGAGGGGCTGAATTAGTCCTAACTGGATATGAGCAGGGCATATCAGCTGGCAGGCTTTACCTGTGGATTCTTAGGCTGGCCTTAGGTTAGCTCTTCACCTGCATATCTTGGGCTGATCTGAAGAGTATCTGCTCTGGGGCATGGTTTAGAGGTGGAAGAGGCAGAAAACTCATTTGGAAAGGGCAGTGTTCTTTTGTCTTCTGCTTGGACACACACCCCAGTGATCTGGGATTCTTGTGCATCTCTATAGACAGCCTTTAGTGACCTGGGATTCTGTTTCTTGCTTTTGCTCTTGGTACCTGTGGCCCATGGGGATCCACTGGTGCCAAACACCTTGCCCCTCTAAGTCCTTCTCTCCCACAGGTGCTGATCTGAGACTTCTCTCTAGTTCCTCTGCCATTAACCAATTTAACTTTAATTCACAACCTTCAGTGGCCTTCTTTTCCTCCTCTTCCATGAAATGAGCTGCAACAGTTCGACACCAGGGGAGCGGCTTACGGTCCAAGACTGGTTAGTAGAGCCTTTTGCCAGCTGGCTGTCCCTTGAGTCCTGCCCCAGTTTTCCAACTTGCATTCCATACCTCACTTTCCATTGCCTGGTGGAAACTTTTTGGACCACACTCTGGTTATTGCAAGAATAATATTTATGAAAATTTAAATTGACCCATTTTTCCCCCTTCCTGTAAAGCATATTACCCTGCAGCTCTTGCAACCATTAAATCAGGGGCATTCATTGCTTTGGGAGAAGAACAGGTATTATCTAGAACACAGAACTTATTACTCAGCTTTGAGTCCCATTGCTGACTTTCCGGAGTCTCTAGAGACTGTAGCCATGAGAAGCAGGATTTGTTGCAAGGGAAAAAGAATCTTATTCCACTAGTTTTCCTTTATATACTGTGAGCCAAGCTAGAAAGCCTGAAAATGGCTTTATTCTGAAGTCCCATGTTGGTGGGATACAGGATATGGTTGATGGGAGGGAGGTTCCCATCCAATAGGAGGTGGGAGGGGGGAGGAGAAAGTCTCTGGGGCTGGGAGGAGTTGGGGAGAGAGGTTTGGAAGGGAAGAAGTGTCTTTGGTCACTGAGACACAAGGACACAGCATCCCACTCTGCTCCATGTCCTAGAAACCAGATGGATAACTGAGAACCTGAAACATTGGCTGGTGGTTCCTTGCCCTCCGGGTCCTCCAGCATAATGCAGGAGCCAAAGGAATACTGGAGAGAGAAGTGTCTAGGCAAGAGGTTGGCAATCTCTTTTATACAGGACAGTAAATAGGTTTTGTGGGCCATAGGGTCTTCGATGGCAAATGTTCAGCTCTGCCTTTGTACAAAAGCTGCTGAGGACGGTTTATAAATGAATGGGTATATCTGTGTTCTGATGAAACTCTGTTTTATGCAAGTGTTAGACTGGATTTAAACCCAGGGTCAGAGTTGGCTGACCTCTGGTCTGGATGATTGGGTCTGAGATTTCCCATGGACTGTGTGTGGATCAGACGCCTGGAAGTTTCCATGTTGCTGTGGGATATGTTAAGTATAGATGAGAGTGAAGAGTGGGGTGCCTGCTGTTAGGACCCCTCTATGATGGGCTGAGAAACTCCTAGTGATTTCCACAGTTAAGTCTGTGGGACAGACTCTCTATTCTGGAGGCTGTAGAAATCGTCATCCTAAATTCAAGATCCACAGGACTTCCCGAAACTGAGGTGGGAGCGGAGATAGTCAGGTGAAATGGTCTGGGAATTATGGCCACGCATTGCCCCTGCGACATACACCTTTGCAGTGGACACATAAAGACAGGTGCTGACTCCAAGTGGTGGGGCAAGAAGAGCTACAGCTTAGCTGGAGGTCAGCAGGGGCACCTGACTGTCCAGACTCCTGTCACCCTGCGCTGGTTCAGCACTTGATTCAGAGTTCTTCAACTGTTTCCTACCTCCTCCTGAAGTACACAGTTGCCAGCCTCACATCTCCAACTTGGACATGTCATAGGCTCCTCATATTTAAAATGTCACAAACCAAATTCCTCATCTTTTCTATGTCTTCTCTGTTCTCAGGAGTGTTACCAAAATTGACCTAGTTCCTCCTACCAGATATCTGAGGGATTATCTCTATCTATCTATCTATCTATCTATCTATCATCTATCTATTTTATTAGTTCTAATAAGTATATATGACAGCAAAATGCTCTTTGATTCATTATGCACCAATGGAGGACAATTTTTCACTTCTCTGGTTGTACACCAAGTAGAGTCACACCATTCATGCAATCATACATGTACCTGGGGTAATGATGTCCATCTCATTCCACCATCTTTCCTACCCCAATGCCCCCTATCCTCTCCTCCCTCCCCTTTTCCCAATCCAAATTTCCTCCACGCATCTCATGCTCCTCACCACCATTATGGATCAGCATCCATTTATCAGAGAAATCATTTGGCCTTTGTTTTTTTTGGGATTGGCTTACTTCACTTAACATGATATTCTCCAACTTCATCCATTTACCTGCAAATGCCATAATTTTATTTTCTTTTAAGGCTGAGTAATATTCCATTATGTATATATACCACAGTTTCTTTATCCATTTATCTCTAGAAGGGCATCTAGGTTGCTTCCACAGTTTGGCTATTGTGAATTGAGCTGCTATAAACATTGATGTGGTGTGTCCCTGTAGTATGCTGTTTTTAAGTCCTTTGGGTATAGACCAAGGAGTGGGATAGCTGGGTCAAATGGTGTTTCCATTCCAAGTTTTTAAAGGAATCTCCATATTGCTTTCTAGATTGGTTGCATGAATTTGCTATCCTACCAGCAATGTTTGAGTGTGCCTTTCCCCCCCCACATCTGAGAGAACTTCTTACTTACCGTCTTATCATTGCAGAGTCTCACTTATTCTTCCTCTAAAATACTTACTTCAGCCTACTATATTAATCTTTTATCCAAATTATTTTGGTAGCCCCATACCAAGCTTCTTTACTTCTACTCTTATCATGCCAATAGGCCCATTGCACAGTATTTCTAGATTAATCTTTATAATATAAATGTCAATGTGAAATGTACTGAATGCTAATTTTGGTAATGGTGAAACAGTGTATTATTTAATTTTTCATTACTATAACAAAATACCCAAGGAAGGTTAACTTTAAAAATAAAAGAGGTTTATTTAGCTCATAGTTTTGGAGATTCGTGGACACTGGCATGGGCTTGAGGATATCATGGCAGGTAGTGGAGAATGTCATAATGGTGGAAGCCCATATATGAGTGAGAGAAGATTATATCACCATTCAGGAAGCAAGAGAGGTTGGTTGAGGCCAGGCTCAGGCTTTTATAATGATTCTTTGATGAAAACTAATCAGGGTCCTGTTACAAATACTTCAGTTCCTTCCAGGGGCCGTGCCCCAGGTGGCCTGAGGACCTCCCCCCTTGGCTCCATCTTCCATTACCACCTCCTACCACCACACTCAGGATCTGACTTCCAACCCAGGAAACTCTAGGGGACAAACTGCATCTAGACCATAGCAAGTGGGCATTTGGACTAATTACACCTCTAAGAACTAGGAAAGCACGGTAGGCTGAATGGTGGCTCTCAGGATGTCCACATCCTCATCCCCAGACCTGGGAGTGTGTGTCTTCCAAGGTGAAAACAAACAAACACAAAACCAACAATAAAATATGACCCTGCTTTGCCCTTGGGGTTAAGAGAAGGACCTTGAGATGGAGAGATCGTGCTGGTTGTTTGGGTGGGTCCAGTGCCATCACAAAATCCCTATAAAAGGGAGGCAGGAGATCTGAGTCACTAGTGGGAGTTGTGACAACAGAGCAAGAGATTGAAATGGTGTGAGGGAGAGCCATGCACCAAGAATTGCTGGTGTCTTTAGAAACTGGAAAAGACAAGGAAGAGATTCTCCCCTGGAGCCTCTGTAGGATATGAGGCCGGCTGACACCTCCAGTTTTGTCCAGTGAGACAGATTTTGGGTCTTCTGGCCTCCAGAACTGTGAGATAGGAAGATACAAACTGAGTGACCTCAAATATGTACATTGCTTGACCTCAGAAAGCCCTGTCTTAATATGCACATAACAATATTTCTAGAATAAATTGAATAATGTCTATGAAATATTTTAAAATGTCCCTAAGTTGCTTTGAAGTCACTAGGATTGTTGTCATTTGTTACAGCAGCAACAGGAAACTAGTACAGTAAAAAAAAAAAAAATTCATGGGGGATACTGGGAAAAACAGAGAAGAGGATTGTTGACATTCTGGTGGTCCAAGTAAGGGAAGTTGAAAATTCAGCTTGGCTTCCATCAGATGGAGTATAGGTCTGTCAGAGATGAACAGGGGTCATTCCCGCACTTTCCAGTTCTGGGGCTCACCCACCTCTCAAGTGAATGCTAATAGAAGAGGTGCAGCCAGGAACTCCTGATGTAAACTCACCAGAACAATCACGGGAGCTGACATTTACTGGGTGCTCACTTTTTGCTGGACACTAATCTGAGAATAGTTTACACACTCACTTTTTAAACTTTGTGGTAATTCCCTGAGTAGGCATTTTGTTCCTTTTTTTGTAGATTAGAGATGATCTGGGAAGCTCCCTTCTGGGAAAGTATTTGAGGATGGGTTGGGGAGGGATGTGTGTGGAGGATGGAAATGAGAGATGGGTCAGGGTGGTCTTGGATGGTAATGCACAGGGCAAAGAGTGGGAACTGGCCAGGGTCCAGGGATATATATATATATGAATATAATCCACTCATATGTTTGGAAATTCAGATTGTTTTCCATGTTCTACCTGGTGGTGCTGGATCCTGGGGTGGGAGGGGAAGACCCCAGGCATGGGAAACAGCAGAGTCAGTCTCCCATGAGGTGGCTTCAGGGGTCTGCTGAGAGCAGTGATCACAGAGACAGCAGCCTGAATGTCCCCCTCCCCTGCCTCTCTTGCTTCCAGGAGCAAGAGCCACTTCAAGCCCACCCCTTCTTCAGAGACAGGTGGACTTAGAAGGAGGCAGGCATCACCAAGCACTGGTGGGGGTAGAAGAAATGTTTATGGAATGGCTCAAGCATGACTTGAGCTAATTATTTGACCTCTCTGAGCCTCATTTGTATCATTTGCAGAAAGGAGGATCGAATCTGAGTGCTGCTTCCAAACCAGACTGCTCTGTGGCCTGGTAGAAATATAGAAAGTCATCACTTTACCCATTAAGGTCATCCAAGTGTATAATAGAGTAATGTACTAAGATAAACACGAGCAGTGGGCACAGGCTTCTAGGAATACTGGCTGGTGACTTTTGAGCATCCACAGACAAGGGGAAGCTCAGGTTGAGCTTGAGGAAGGGAGCGTGCAGATGCCTACCAGCCGATGAGGTAGTGAATGGAACAAGGTCATGCCAGGTAGTTTCATGGTGTGCACCCTGTTCACAAGTTACTTATTCCTTTTTGGCCCCAAATGGGTGCTGTGCATTGCCTGCTACGGTGAATGTGAAGTGGGTGGGGGATGGAGCAATCCTGACAGCTTTTGGGATGGATCTGTGTCTCCAATGGGGATGCAAGAGGCAGCCTCTTGATTCTGCCTGGAGTCTCTCTTGAATGGGCTCTTTTAATTATGTAGATGGAGATGGAGAAGAAAATGCTAAGTGAAGTTAGCCAATCCCCAAACAACAAATGCCTTATGTTTTCTCTGATATAAGGTGACTGACTCATAGTGGGGTAGGGAGGGGGAGCATGGGAGGAATAGATGAATTCTAGGGGGCAGAGGGGTGGGAGGGGAAGGGAGGGGCCATGGGGTTAGAAATGATGGTGGAATGTGATGGACATCATTATCCAAAGTACATGTGTGAAGACACGAATTGGTGTGAACACACTTTATATACAAACAGAGATATGAAAAATTGTGCTTTATATGTGTAAAAAGATTTATAATGCATTTCTTTGTCATGTATTTAAAAAATAAAATCAACTAAAAAGTTATGTAGATGCAGGTGGGTGGATGTTGCTGGGGAGGGTAGGGAGAGGGGCCTGTGATCAGGATTATTTGTTTTTCACTGGAGCTCTGCTTCCTGTGACCCTTGACTGCATAGATTGCTGGTCATGGGGTGGAGCGGTTTGCATCTGATGTCTGGGCTTTCAGAGGAAGAAACCCAAACCCTACTTATGCTCCTTGAAAGCAAGTCACCTAAGGTAGTATTAATCTAAGTTTGTTGGCCTGAAAGAACCCTGGAAGACCCAATAGGAACTCATTAGGAAGGAGGGGAACTGGGGCCAGGGACCCAGTCTCAACACAAGGGCCAAAGGTGGGACTGGTGCTTGTCGTGCTAGCAATGAGGAGCTCTTGCAGATTTATGAAGCCGTATAAAGCAGTGTTTCAGAAAGATTAATCTTTTACGTTTGTGTTCTTTGCAAATAAATTAGCTAGCTCTTATGCATTGGCTGCTTGTATGGTGAATAACTTTGCATACAGACAAACTTGTGAGTTCCAAGGAAGGGACACACTGTGCCTTATGCACTCCAGGAGTCTAGAGGCAGATTGTCCAGTCCTTTGGCCTTGGGACGGGAGGTCTGGGGCCTGGGGTGGCCGCCCTAGACTGTGTGCTACAGTGGCACAGCCTCACGAGGTAGTGGGTGGCAGTGGGTGGCAAGAGTCTGAGTTGGGATGGAACATTCAGGAGGTCCCCAGGTGGGGAACTGAAAGCTGGGTGTGGGGTTGGAGAGCCACCTGCATGGGACTGAAGCTAAGGGAGAGAGACCCCGTAAACTAAGGACAAAGCCTTGAATGGAGAAGAGAATGTGATGGAGACAGGAAAATTGGAAGAGGTGGGAGAGCCATGTGCAGGAGCCAGGCAGGTGGATGTCCTAAAGATCTTGCCAGAAAGGCTCAGAGCAGAGCATATCTGTTTTTATGACTCTCAGCAAAACTGGTTACTGACTTATTCTTTTGTGGTGTGCGGATTCTACCCAGGTCCTTGCATACACTAGGCAAGTACTCCCAGCTGATAGGGAATCTGGGAAGAACTTTCTTGGGGAGAAGCTGTCATGCACATGCAGATGATTGGAGGGGACTCTAACTGGGGTGTGGGAAGAGGTGGTGGTGAACAGATGGCTCTGTTTGTACCTGGAACACCCAGATCATACCAAACTGTGGAAAGAGGTGAAGGAAGTGTGCAGCCCTCAGGAGGGGTGATAGAGAGAGCTCAGTGCTTATCTTTTCTTCTGGAGTTCTGAGCTGATGGCTCGAGTGGCTGGGGTGTGGGATCCCCCTATGCATGGGGGTACATTCTGAGACTCCCAGTGGATGCCTGAAGCCGCAGATCATATTGAACTCTGTTTATGTTTCTTCCTATGCATATGCACCTGTGATAAATATTAATTTATAAAGCTCAGATCTAGATTAATAATAACTAATGATTAAATGGTATAATTATAATAATATATTGAAATAAAAGTTGAATGAATGTGATCTCACTTTCTTTCACTCTGTCTATCCAAATATCTTACTGTAGTGTACTCACGGTTCTTTTTCTTGTTGACTGAAAGCTGAAACTGTAGAAAGAGAACCTGCACAGAGTGGGGGCTGCTGATTGAGAGTAACCAGATAGCCAGATGGTGGCACTTCCTCTGGCCCGTGTCATTCTGAGTCCTGATGGTTGCTACCGTGGAACTGTGCTGGTTTTCTTTACTAATAGCAGAATGAAAGTATTTAAACACAATTTAATATTTTTTTGTTATAGAGTTTTCTTCCTAATTTTTTTTTAATTGAAAAAAATACCATCATTTATTTCTGGAAAAACGGAGTGCCAGAAGAGAAAACAGACGTTGTTCAGGGGCCTGGATCCTTTCTTTGGGGAGAAGTTGTCATATGCTGCATCCACAGCCTAGGTGACCCTTGTGGGTACTTAAAAGACAAAAGTAAAATGTGTAATGGCATCTAGTTAGAAATTCAGGTGACACAGAGAGGTATGAAGTGAGTGGTGCCCCTGAGGGAAGGCCATATAGACTGTTGGTGAGTATATGCCCAGATCCCTTCTCGGAGTCAGAAGGGGAGATGCTGTGCCCCGTGGTGAGGACCTTTCTTAGTGTTGCTTGACAATGCATCTTATAGCTCACTGTCCCTCAGTATGTACAGCCCATCTGGTTTCCTGAAAGTTTTCATGACGCTCCATTGAATGTCAGTAATATGATTTATTAAATACGCTTCTTTTGATCTGACATGTTGGCATTTCTTGTTTTTGTTAAATCATGCTTGGAAATGTATGCTAAGCTTTTGTTAAGAATCTTCCTAGGCAATTTCCTAGCCAAGTGATTTCCCGGCCAATGGGGACTTGCATTTTAGATGGAGATAGAATATTCAGATTGCCTTCAGAACAGGCTGCACAGCTCACAAACCCAGCAACAGGAAGGGAGGATACCCAAACCCTTCCTGAGTCTCAGTCCCTTGGTCACTGCCTCAGAGAGTCTCCCAGATTGCTGTGTTTTAAGGTGCAATTTCTGCTCCCTTATCATTTTTATTTTCCTTCAGAGCACTTAAAGCTACCTGAAATTAAATTTGTTGTTCTTCCCATAAACACAAATATTTTGTATACCATGGTATCACTAATGCCTGGCCTGCAGTGGACCTATAGACCTTCCATACCTATTTGAACTAATGGACAAATTTTGATTCATTATGTTTTCCAATGTGACAGGGTTGGTTCCTCCTCAACTCTTTTTTTCCCCTTCCCTCCTTCCTGGTGAATTTTCTTGGCATTCCATTACTGATGCCACATCACAAAGGCCCTCCAAACTTAGCAGCTTGAGACATTCTATATGCTTATGATTTTGTTGGTGAGGAATTTGGTAGGACTGCTGAGTGATTTTTGCTTGCCAGGTTTCATGTGATCATGTCACACACCAGCTGGGACTATAGTCATATGAAAGCTCAGTGGGGCTAGGTATCTCTAGTGCCTCACTTGTGTAGCTGGCAGTGTGGCTGTCTGCCAACTGAGCACTTAGCCCCGTGAATACTTGTGGCCTCACCAGCCCTGTGTTCTTGGGGTAGTTGGACTTCCTGCAAGATGGCTGCTCCCCTTTGAGGAAGAGACTCAAGAGCACTTATAGAAGTGGATGATTTTTTTCCAGCCTAGTTCTAGAAGTCACATAATAATATTTCCTCTGTACTCTGTGCGGAAGCAGTCACAGACCTGTCCACATTTGAAGAGAAGCCATGTGGGCCCTGGGACACATTGCACAAAAGCATTCAGCATAGGCAATGTTGTGACCATCAGTAGAAAATAGCATTAGTCACACCTGGTCATTCTCACATGTTTATATTTTCTGATGACTATTTGTATAATTTTGGCCACTTTCTAAAATCAGTTCTCAAATCCTCCTGGTGTTTTAATTGGTTTGCAGTGAATTAAACTAGGAGGAATTAATAACTTTACAGTACTGATCCTTCCTGAATGTTATTACTTTTCATTCTATTTCTTATTTATTCTTCTGTTTTCCACTGCTGTTATGAAATACCTAAGGGTGGGAAATGTATAAAGAAAAGATGTTTATTTAGCTAACAGTTTTAGAGGTGGAAAGTTCTCATGAAAGCCTCCCTGGCTACTTCACATCATGGTGGATGGCATCGTGGTGTTGTGAGAGAGAGGAAAAGATCATATGGCAAGTCAGGGAATCCAGAGTGGTGAGCAGCCCCTCTCGGACTTTTATAACAACCCTCTCAGGAGAGCTAACTAGACTTTCATGAGAACCACCTGAATCCCTTTTGAGGTCAGCACTTCCAGTGACCTAGCAGTCTCCTACTGAGCTCTACCTTTTAAAATCCCAGTGGAGACCGAACTTGCAGAACACAAACCCTCGAGGAACACATCCCATCCCAACCATAGCAAACCCCAGTGGGGAATTTTCCAGTTCTCTTCATGTAGGTTTTGCCCACCTCTGGTTCAAGACATGCCTGGCAGAGCCATTCTTTATAGGTGTTACTGGTAGTGGGGTCTTTTCAACCAATGTTTTCTAACTGGCTTTTCTTGTTTATAGGAAAAAACATACGTTCCAATGTTATAAATAGACAACTTGATAAATACTGTTAATTCCTTCTAATAGTTTTAAAAATTTGATTCTCCTGTGCTTTCTAGGTATTTAACACAATTTGCCATTAATAATTATAATAATTTGTTTCTTCTGCATTTTTTGTTATCACAGTTATTTTTGGTTCTAATTTTATTCCCTGTGCCATCTATTTACCTTTTATTGCCTTCCTCTCTCTTTTGGCTATTTGCATATATACATGTGGCTTTTCCTTTCTGGTTCTTCGGATGATTTAGAGCTTACTTTTAGTCTTACCAGTGGTTATTTCTATAACTCTGAATGTTTGTTATGATAAACCTTCTATTCTTTGATTTAGCAGTTCTCAAATTGTCTCTATTGGGTGCTTGGTATGAAAAGTGAAAAATGGTCACATTTTCCTTTCTTGTTTCCTGATTTTTGCTTTGTTGGCTACATTTTGACTTTAAAGCCTACCAGGCTTAACACTATTTCTAGGTGTTAGTCAGCTTTCCATTACTGTAACAAAATACCTGAGATACCTTATGAAGATAAAAGGTTTATTTTGGCTCAGAGTTTCAGAGGTTTCGTCCATGGTCAGTTGGCCTGATTGCTCTTGGGCCTGTGGTGAGGCTGCCTCTTTGAGAGCATGCCCCCAGTGACCTAAGACCTTCCATTAGGCCCTAGCTTTTAAAGGTTACACACTGCCTAATAGTACCAATACGGGGACCAAGCCTTCCACACATGGGCCTGTGGGGGACATTACAGATCCAAATGATAGCACTATATTTATCAATTTTAGGCCATCTCTTAATGAGTACTCCTCTCCAAGAAAGATGAGGAAATGAATGCTCTTACCCACTTTTCCATTTCCCTCTCCATAATGTCCATTGAAGAAGATGGTTGCTTTGGCATTCCCATGTTTCAGCATTTACATCTGTAACCAAAGAAAAGAGGCTCTTGTTTTCCTCCTAGCAGGGAGCCACATGAGTTTTTCCATCTCTAGGATGGCGTCACGGGGTTGGGGATGATTCTGCTTGTTCTCTGCCTTCCGCTGTTCCCTTCTGCTCCTCTCTGAGTTGGGGGCTGTGAGTGAGATTGCTCAAGGTTTTGTTTACTTGCTTCTTCCTTGCTTTCTGCTTCCCAGGAGAAAGCTTCCCTTGCTTTCTGCTTCCCGAGACCCTGCTGTGCCAGGCGGGCTTAATACCAGCTTTGCTTTATTGTTAGATTTTGGGCAAAAGCATATTCTATTCATATTTTGATACTGGATTTCACTCATCATCCTCCATATTTGATTATTTAGTACATATCACTAAAAGCATGGTAGTTCCTTTGTTGTCCTCTTTTTTAACAGAAAAGAGCCGTTTATATTTTAACCATTTATATTTTAAAGCTTGAACAGGTAGATGAGAACTGATATCTTGTGCATAGTGGAGTTTCAAGCAGAGGCTCCTTTTATTTTGAAATATGGTTCCTTTTATTTTGAAATAGAGCTAGCTCCTCAGCACAAACACTGAGTATGTTTTAGTGAAGTACCCAAGTCAGGGCTGTTAGATGCAAAAAATAAAACAAACAAACAAAAAAACCTCCCCCAAATAAGAAAATAAAACAAAACCAGAATCCATTTTAGCCAATTTCACAGAATCCTGCGTTTTTAGGATCAGTACCCAAAGCTCAGTGCTGGGTGAAGACAGCTCTGTGACTCTTCACTTGACGTAGCTTCATGGGGATCTGTGTTCGTCAGCTTCTGTTATTGTAAGAAATACCTGAGACAAATCAACTTATAAAGAGAAAAGGTTTACTTTGCTCATGGTATTAGGAGTTCTCACCCATGGTTTCTTGGCCCCGTTGCTGTCAGCTCAAGGAAGCACAGTACATAACGGCAGGAGGGAATGATGGGGGGCACCTTTTCACCTCAGGGAGGCCACGAAGCAGAGAGAGGATAAGGCAGGGGTCCCCCCCGTCCCCTTCAAGGGCACACCCACAGTGACTTAACTACTTCTCACTAGGCCCAACTCCTAAAGGTCCCATCACCTCCCAGTAGCTTGCCAGTTTGGGGACCGAGCCTTCAACTCAGAGGCCTACGTGGGACACTGCTGATCCGAAGCTCTCCCACCACCGCCTTGGCAGCACTGCCTCCCTCCCCTTTCCTAGTACCTCCTGCTCATCTGAATGGCAAAGCCAAAGCACATGCCTGAGCCCTAGCCACCAGGAAGGCTGGCCACGCTCTCACTTTCACCCCGTAGGGAACAGGAACTTCTCATAGGGAATGGTCTACAGATGTAGGAAGGGTGTTCAGAAACCATGCTGGGTGGCGACCAACGTGACAGGCTTTTTCCTACAGCACTGTTCTCTGCTGGTGTGTGTGGGATAGGCCGCTTTTGGAGGCACGCTATAGCCAAGGCAGGGAGCTGGCAAGATGGAGAAGCCGTGGGGCTGGAGGTGAGGAAACTCTGTCACTCCCACGATTTCTCATACTTAACAAGCTTGGTGACCTCGGGCAGATCGCTTGCTTTCTTTGACCTCCATTTCCTAATCTGTAAGTAAGGGCTCTAGAAGGGTGGTGTTTAAGAACCTTTCTAGCGTGTGTAAGGCACTTAGTGTATGTTTGCTGCATGAATGAATAAACCCATCTGTTACCGATTGGATCTCTGAGAAGGATAAATGGACACAAAGAGACATTGTGTTGTGGCGGGTTAACTTTTGGTCATGAATTTTATTCTCATTCGAATATGTTTAATGTGTTTAAATTCCTGGATATCCATTAGTTTTATTTTAAAAGGTAATTTATGGCAAGAACAAGGAAGTAAAAATTATCAAGAAAGTTTTAATTCATGAATTATTAATGCTTTTCTTAGCATTTAGAACATGAGAATTTTTATTTGCTTTGGTAACTGTCAGACTTCAGAACATGAAGACAAGATAACATTCAGATAAACTAATGGGGAAGATCCTTCCCTAAGTGAGTTACATTATTTATAATACTCATTTTTTTTGCAGTAAATGGAATAAATGAGCATTTATTGAGTGAGTACCTAGAGGAGCTTTCCGGCCTCTGTATCTTTGATGGGGCTTGTTCATTGACTATCAGCTCTGTTTTAATTAGGCATATGCCTTCCTTTAATTTTTTTGCAAGTATTAAGAGAAAGTGAGTAACAATTATTTCTAATTTGCTGTGTTCCTCAGATGAGGACAGTAATAACTGTCCTTTCTTTAAAGGACCTTGTGGTTTTTAGATAACAGTTATATATATCTCAGATCAAGGGTCTACAAGTATCTTCTTAGCAAGAACAGATGTGTGTCTGGTCATGTATGAGGGTCTCGAGGAACTCAGCCCAGGGACACTGTGAGGATGAGAAACAGCGACCAGAACTATGGTCTCTGCCATCGATGTTGTTGGTACCTCACAGAATCCATTTCTCCTTGTTCGTCTTATTTTCTCTTTTCCAGTCTTGGAACTGCCTTTGCCCTTAGTTCCATAAGTGGCTCTTGGTTAACTTAAACTAGTCACCAGATCCCACTCTCTTGTCACAGCAGTTGTTTCAGGAACTCATGATGCAGTCAGTCAAGGTCAGGGGGAATTCTAGGACCATGATGGGAGTTTTTAAAAGACAGGTTCTTGCTTCCCTGTATATGGGGGTTTACGCTGGGACTGCCATACACACTTGATCATGATAAGGGGAGAGTATGGGGGATTCTGTGCGGAGCCCAAGGGTAAAAACAGATGCCATAGGAATACAATAGGAGGTGGAGGAGAATTGAGACTCTGGTGACATTGTGTCAAGACGGCCAGAGGAATCATTCATCCCTGAGCTTGTGTGAATGTGCAATTACTGCAAGCATCTATATGAGTGCAGTGGGTGCTGTAACAAAGACCCACTTATGCACTTCCTATAATGGAAACCACAACTGTCTTCCTCCCAATGATCTGATGTATAGCAAATGGTATTTGAAATCCTTTCTTATGTGGAAGTAGCTTCATTCTCCTTTTCTTCTTTAAAAACTTTACTAAACATGTCTGGTATGGATGCTCTGAAATTTTTTTTAGGATGTGATATATCCTTTCAAATATAATTGAGTTTAAATTATTTAATTATTATTTTTTTAAATTGTGGAAAAATACACAAAACAAAATTCAGGTGTAACCATTTTAAGCATATGGTTCATTATTGTTAGGTAGATTCACACTGTTATGCAACAGTCTCCAGAACTTGTTCATCTTGTAAAACTGAAGTGCTGTCCCTGTTCAATGACTCCTCATTGTCCTGAAAAAAACATTATTCTATTCTCTCTCTATGCATTTGAGTGTTTTATATGCTTCATAGAAATGAAATCATAGTATCTGTCCTTGCTTGTTTCACTTTACATAATGTCCTCAAAATTCACCCTTGTGGTAGCCGGCAGTTTCAGTGTTGTTCTTATAGAGTGCTGTTCTTCAGCACCTTTCACTGGTTTTCTGTTGGAGATTTTGACAATCTTTGGTTTCCAGGGTCTTCAGATGTTTTATTGCTTTCTTCCACTTCCTTCCACTGTGTAGCATTTTCATTTTAGAGAACATGTGTCCTTTACTTTTGCAGTGTTTTAGGGTAGGGCTTTCCCTTTGGCATTAGAATGTTCAATTTTGGTAATTTAAATGGCTTTTTATTGGAATTTGTTAGAATTTTCTTCCTTTTTATAACTGAATAATCAGTTATTATTATTGAATGATAATAAGTATGCATAACCACATCTTCTTTATCCATTCATCTGACAGAGGATACCTGCTGGCTATTGTGAATGATGTTGCTACAAACAAAGCTGTTAAGAGGTCTTTGAGACTCTGATTTCCATTCTTTTGGTTATATACCCAGAAGTAAAAGAGTTTCTGGAAGTTACATTTTTAACTTTTTGAGAAATAGGCATACATTCCATACTGTCTGTGCTATTTTACATCCCTCGCAGGTGTGTGTAGTTTCTCTGCATCCTCTCCAGCCCTTGATATTTTCTGCCTTAAAAAAAAAATTAAAAACGGTAGCCATCCTGATGGTTGTGAGGTAATATCTCATTGTGTTTTTCATCTGCATTTTCCTAATGGTTAGCAACGTTGAGCATCTTTTCATATTCCCATTGACGATATGTATGACTTCTTTTGAGAAATATCCATTCAGGTCCTTTGCTTGTTTAAAAAAAATGGGTCAATATGTAGTCTTTTTAATTTCCTTTTTAACTTTGATAATAGTGAAATGTATTTTATCTTTTGTGGTTCTTCTGTTTCTTCTCAGAACTTCTGTTTTGGACCCTCTTTACCTATTTTCTTTATCACTTTCTCTTGAATGTTGTTTATCTACTTCTGCATTGCATTTTATTATTAAATATTTCTGCCTTTCCATCTTCCAATGTTATCATCTGTTTTTAGGTAGGATATATTTCTGGTTTCATAGCTATAAGCACTCATTCTTTTGTCCCAAAGGGATGATTGCTTTTATCATGTCCTTTTTGAGATCTACCTCCTCCTCTTTAGCCTTTGCTTCTATTATCTCCGTCCTTCTCAATTTCACTCCCAGTAGTTTTATCTTGCAAATTAAACTCTACAGAACCCCTCAAGTTTCAGTGCTATTCTTTTTTAAAAAATATTTATTTTTTTAGGTGTAGATGGACACAACTCAATGCCTTTATTTTTATGTGGTGCTGAGGATTGAATCCGGGTCCCACCCGTGCTAGGCGAACACTCTACCGCTGAGTCACAATCCTAGCCCTTCAGTGCTATTCTTATAGGGGATTCAGCACCTTCCATTGGTTTGCTGTTGGTGATTTTGGCATTCTCTGGTTCTCAGCATCTTTAGATATTTTATTGCTTTCTTCCACTGTGTAGCATTTTTATTATAGGGAACATTCCTCCTTTACTTTTGCATTGTTTTAGGGTAGGGATTTCTCTTCAGTATTAGAATGTTCAATTTTGGTATTTCAAATGACTGTTTATGAGAGTTTTCAATATAAGGAGATCTAACAGTATGTCATATCAGAAGTCTCCTGAATTTTATTATAGAGATAGGTAGCATACTTCTGTGATAAAGGCAGCAGTAGATTCATCAAATGGTTGATTCTGTGTGAAATTTAAATGTCTGCTATTGATGTAGAATTATTACATGTATTTACAGTGTTTTCCTTGGTGTATCACATGTTTTCTGCTCAGGTGAGCGTAGTAAATGACACCAATCATAAGCATGTCAAACAATGCTTGGTGTCTATTTGGGATTAACACGAGTACTGTTTATCACTAGTGATGGAGTTTCATCCACAGGGTCCACATTTGACTATAAAAAGTGTACAGCAGCTTCCCTCTTACCTGTGTTTTGCTTTCCGTGTTATCAGCTGCCCATGGTCAACAACAGCCTGCACATGGTAAAGGGAAAATTCCAGAAATAAACAGTTCATAAGGTTTAATTGCACACAATTTTGAGTAGTGTGATGAAATCTCATGTTTTCCCCTTTGGCCAGTGTATCCACACTGTATATATTACCCACATGTTCATCACTGAAAAGCTGATTTAGTTATCAGATCAACTCTCAGTGCTTATGTTTAAGTAGTTCTTGTAAACTAGCCTCATGTTGTATCACAATGCCTATATCATTCACCTAATTTAATCTCATTATGTAGGCATTATATCATGCCTTGAGTTCATTATAAGAAGAAGAATATAAGAATATAGTACAACAACTCAGTGAAAGAAAAAAAGAGACTACATCTTCCTAGGTTTTATTACAGAATATTGTTATATTTATTCTATTTTATTATTATTTACTATTGCTATCATTACCATCTTACCATGTTTAATTTATAATTAAACTTTATCATAGAAACATATGTTAAGGAAAAAATATATATTAGAAAGGCAGTTTCAGGCATCCACTGGGAGTCTTGGATAAGGAAAGAATACTACAACTTCATCAGAAGAGTTTGAATTGGGTAATAAAAAGTGAAGGACAAGGTAGACTTCAGAAATTATCTTTCACTGTGCCAAAAATGATGTGGCTCATTACATACTAAATCACTGCATCAGAAGACCTGTATGGTACTTTCCATTATAAAGGCCACCCTGTACTAAGCAGCATTTTTTAGAAAAAAATAAATGCCATCATAAATATAGCTTCCAGAAAATATCTAACCAGTCATAGTGACATTAAGCCCCATTCTTCATACTGTTTTCTTCTTTAATATTACACAACTTAAGTATTAAGCTTTTTACTCTTTCATAAAGTACTTTTTTCCCATTGTCTATTTTGGCCATAGGTAGCTGTGCCTGGCAGCCTCAATACTTTTCATATTCTATGCTCATATTCTTAACCTCTTGTGACCTTTTAGTATAAATTCAAGGCATATTGAAATTACTGGGTGCCTACATTTCCTTTTTGGTTAATTCTCAGAATTTCACTTTTTCCATAATTGCATTATGTATCTGTGGAATTTGAACAGCTGTTCTGGAAAGTCAGCTGGAACTTAGGGAAGAGAAATATTCAGTGATGATCCTCATAGTGCATCAGTTGGTCTCATCAACCTGTCCTGACTTTGAACATTTTATGATTTGCCCAAAAGATTTGGCAGTGGCTGCTTATTTTAATTGTAGAGCTTAGCTACATAAAAGGCAACCTTCTGCCCACACAGTAATGTTTAGTCTTAGTTGTGTACTGTGATATAATCTTTTTGAAGACAGTTGATGGGACAGTTATATATCCAAATTTAAATTCAAATTCAACCACATGGTGATGTCCTGTGGTACTGCCGATGTGGATGCGTGTCACGGGGGACCTTTTATGCTAAATTTATGCATGTGCAGGCAGTCACAGCTATTTCTCAGTTTGCTCCTGTGCTTGGCAGATGGCAGATTTCTTTTGACATTGCTTGTATGAGGTACCTCAACATCAGAAGTGTTAACATGTAAAGAAATGTCGGTGTTAGACTTGAGGAAACTCAGAAATGAATTCATTGCTACCACTCCTACTCGAGACAGATGTCACACTGTCCTCTTGTAAGAGATCTCTTCTGCTGATATGCCAGGGGTATTAGGAAGTTTTTCCTCTACCTCAGCCAGCTTTGGACCAGTTTCCTCCTGCTGACCAGTGACTGGTTTTGCTTAACATTAGTTGTTCAAATAACGATGAATATTTTTATTTGGAAAAATTAAGAAAAACATTAATGGTGATGGTAAAATACATATGTAAAATTTATCATCTTAACCATTTTTGAGTGTGCAGTAGTAAGTACATTCACATTGCTGTACCACCACCATCACTATCTATACCTAGAACTTTTACATCTTGCAAAACTGAAATTCTGTACCTGTTAAATAACAACTCCAGAGACCCCCCCTCCAGCTCCTGGCACCACTATTCTTCTTATCTCTATCAGTTTGACTGCTAATTCAATTATTTTTCTCCAACACCAATTAATATTGAATGTGGAAATGTCCTATCACTCTATCTGTTTAATGGTTTGGAGGATGTTCTTTGCACTAAAACTTCTAATTTCTTGGGGCTGGGGCTATAGCGCAGCAGTAGAGTGCTTGCCTAGCATGGGTAAGGCACTGGGTTTGATCCTCAGCACCACATAAAAAATAAATAAATGAGGCTGGGTGCCATGGTGCATGCCTGTAATCCTAGCAACTTGGGAGACTGAGGCAGGAGGATCTGGAGTTCAAAGCCAACCACAGCAAAAGCAAGGTGCTAAGCAACTCAGCGAGACCCTGTCTCTAAATAAAATACAAAATAGGGCTGGGGATGTGGCTCAGTGGTTGAGTGCCCCTGAGTTCAATCTCTATTTGAGGGTTTGCAAAAGTTTTGGGAGGCAAATTTTGCTTGTCTCCAAATGTGGCATTCTTTCCCTACTAGGTAATTTTGAAAGGAAAAATGGAAACTTTCCTTCTCAAGTTCCCGAGACAGATAAATAAATAAATAAATAAATAAAGTTATTTAAAAAACCTTCTAATTTCTTTTTTCTACAGTATTACTGCATTTTCTTACATTTTTAAAAGGCCTGTGTAGCAATTTTTGATATTTCACATACAGAAGACAATTATTCAGAATGAAACATTTTTAGTATTTTTTTCTTTTTAAATATGGTCTCATTATGTTGCCAGACTATCCTTGAACTTCTAGACTCAAATGATCCTCCTGCCTCAGCCCCTGAAGTAGCTGGGACTACAGGTGGGAGTGATAGTGCCTGGCTTCAGAATATTTTTAACAAAGTGTATGTTATAACTATAAATTTATATAAAATAAATAAATAATAAAAAACAAATATTTAAAATGCAGTTAAGTTTGATAGTGTCTTGTAAGTAGCTGTAGTTAAAGTTCAATCTCATGTACAGAAAATCTGAACAGCAATAAAAAATAAAGAACAAAGAAAGTAAATAAAAAATTTGAGACTATTTTGGTAATAGAGTCAAAGCCAACCTTATTAGTTACCTTCATTGTGGAATATTTAAAGACAGACTGAGGGTTTGAAAAAGTTTTGGGAAGCAAATTTTGCTGTCTCCAAATGTGGCATTCTTTCCCCACTAGGTAATTTTGAAAGGAAAAATGAAAACTTTCCTCCTCAAGTTCCTGAGACCAAATTATGTTGTGTCTCAGCAGGTCATGATCTATGCCTGCATGGGATATTCCCCAGGAACAGGTGCCTGCTTCTCCACCCACAGTCACAGGGGGAGTCCTCTGGTATACTTTCAGTATTAATGGGCACAACTATAATTCACCCAGTCTATGCTGAACTCCTGTTGCAAATCACATAATATGGGAAGACACTATCATTAAAAGCAAGAAGTTAGTCTGGGTACCTATCCAAAAGAAATGAAAGCAGGAACTGGGGGAGATATTTATACACCCATGTTCACAGCAACAATCACAACAGCTTAGAGGTGAAAGCAGCCCAAATGCCCACCAACAAATGAAGAGGTAAACAAAACACAGCATTTACAAATACAATAGAATAATATTGATTCTGAAAAAGGAAGGAGATTCTGACACACACACTACAAGATGGATGAATCTTGAGGATGCTGGGTGAAATGAACCACCTACAAAGGGAAAAATGTTGTCTAATTCCACTTTAAGGAGGTTCCTAGGGTAGTCAGATTCATAGAAGCAGAAAGCAGATGTTGTCAGGGCCTGGGGGAGGAGGAATGGGGAGCTGTGCTTAATGGAGACAGAGTTTCAATTTGGGATGAGGAACAGAGCTCTGGAGAGGGATGGTGGTGATGGTTGCACAACACTGTGAATGTGCTCAATGCCACTGAAATGTACATTTAAAAATGTATGGTCGGTAAATTTTATGTTGGGTATATTTTACTACAGTTTTAAAAATTAAAAAAAAATTAATAGGACTACTAATTTTTTTTTTAAAGCAAGAAGTTAGGAACATTATTTGGATAGAACAGAAATACAGCAACACTCACCCATTCAAGCCAAAACAGGAGAACTGGATAATTCAGTCAGGTATAAAAGATAGACTTTTTTTTTTTTTTTTTTAAGACCAATTTGCTTTCATGTTGATACAGTCATTCTGATTATGTCAGCCTCAGAAGTTTAAAACTCCATCGTTCCCTCTGTGCTTGGATAAAATATCTGCTCTATAGCTGACCTGCAGGGCTGGCCCTTTGACCCTCTGGGTGGATACATCCTGTGCAGCTCCTGAGTGTCTCTGTGCTCAGCCTCAGTGGCCTCTTATAGTCCCCCTCTCTCTACCTGTTCCCTTCCATTATAAGCATTTGTGTTTCTTCTCCCCTCTGTCTAGAATATTTTCGTCCTCCTTTGCTAAGACTAAGGTGCATATTATCCCTTTATGATGGACTCCAAGTCCTCATAAGCCCTTTTTTGCTTTGGGTCTCATCCGCTGGTCTCTTTGAGAGAAAGTGCCTCTTCTCTCCTTCCCTTTCATTTGGTCGACGACCCTCTCCCCACTCTATTCCTGCTCTTCTGCTCTGACCACTTTTTGTTTTATCTTCTCTTCACACTTCTTAATACCTAAAATTACATTTCTTTAAAAGCATTTGTCTTTCTTCTTAAACATGAGTTCCTTGATCCAGGGGCCTGGATTGGTGTGTCCATCTCGTCTCTAGGATTTTTGCTTGGTCCATGGTGGGTGCTCGGAGCAGGTTTATGGAGTATGAGTGAATGAGAAGATGAAATGAACCTCAGTTTCCACAGAGAGAGTGCTCTGGTCCCGTTGGCGCAGTCTCCGAGGTGGGTCTGGTGGATCTTTCTCAGCTGATTAAGCATTCACTCTATGCTCAAACATTTGAGATACGGCGGGGGGGGGGGGGTCATTTCTCTGGTCAGTGTAGACCCTGTAAATACCTGGTGGGTTATGATCATTGGATCTGTCATTTAGAGATGCCAGCTGGATTCTTTTAATGGACTTTGTTATTTTTAAAACTATTTTGTTCAGAGCCATGGACAGTTTCTGGCTCTAGTCTCCTAGTCTCTTAAATATTGTCTAGGATAATTATTCAAGGCTATATGATTAGTTATTGGCTTTTCATTTATTTTAAGGATAGATGTTTTAATTCTCACCTTTAGAGAAAGCTCTTAAAAATTCCAGTGATAGTGTATCCTCCCCAGGTTGACACTGGCATTTTTCAGATCACACCATGTGTGAGAACTCCCCTGTGCAATTGGCAGTGTTATTGCATCACTTTATAAATGGCAGCTTAAATGCTTAAGAACAGGATGATGGGAGAGTTGTCAGTTACTTGGATGATGCCAGGTCATTATGGATGGCCAGCAAGCATGGGGCTTTTCTCTCCTGACACGTTATAATTCTGTCTGTGTTAAAATGGCCGTATTGGCCGTATTGCCATTGAGAGAGACGTAAGTCCATCCTGCCTTGATATGGATTCCCTGTGAACCTGTCAGGTTTCTTTTTCTCTTTCATGGTCCTTAGAAAAAATTTCACGGAGCGCTGTTGGGTGAAACAGCTGACAGATTTGTGTTTTAGTGCCCCCCACTGGCCTTTCTTTGAGGTCTAATTTCTTAATCTAAACTGGAAGATGGTGGGGAAGGGCCCCAGAAAGGTGGGGGTGCTAAGGAGGGGTGAGGTCCGGGGAGCTGATGGGCTGAGGGCTCAGCCAACAGGCGTGACTCAGACTTGGAGCCCCTGTGCAGCCTGGGCTGTCTGGAGCAACTGGCCTGCAAGGGCCCGCTTGGCTAGACTTTGTCTGGGGAGCCAGCCACTCAAGGGAAAGTGAGAAAACTATCAGTGACTGTGTTTGGAGCAAGGTGAACTCCCTGGGCAGTCCTGGAGTGATGTGAGGCTGGCTGCCAGGGTCCAGCCCTTCAGTGCCGTGTCCTGGTCTACATCTCAGAGCTAGCAGCACTGAGAGGGTTTTGCAGGCTCTGGGCAGGATTTGGGGCATTGTTCTTGACTGTGCAGACTTCAGGCTTTCCTGTTGCCCTTCTAGGGATTCTGTAAACTGTCCAACATTCTTCAGGCAAATTCCATTTTCCACTTTGCTCAGCCAACTTGGATTCTGATGCTTGGAAGTGAAAACCCAGAACCAGATATGATTGGCACTAGGAGTAGAGGCAGGCAGTAGACCGTCTAGAAAAATGGGGGTGGGACATCTGGGACTGACCATTTGCCCAGGTTAGGACAGAAGGCAGTGAAAGTCCAACCAGAGTGTGGTAACCATGCCTCCGATTGAGACCTCATGTCCTGACATCTCACCTTGTGCTCACCACATTTGTTACTGGAGGTGACTGGAGTGGACTGATGGTACGAGAAGTTTAGCTGTCTCCTGTTCATGCCCTCAAAAGAGCTTTGGAAAGTTATTCTTATTGCTTTGCCATTTCCTGATGAAAGAGATTAGGAATTTTACAAATGTGGATACCTTATCTGGGTCGTTTATAGACATTTAAGAAGTATGTTTGTTTATCCTCTACTTTTGTCCTGTTGCCAAAGTACCCCTTTTATTCAGGGCAAAATCAAATCTTTTAAATATTTTTCAAAACTGGCAGGGGTATAAGTAAAATAGACGAGAACCAAACAGCAGTCATAGTTTTCTGGAGGTTCAGTTTTTCATTTTGGGTTTTGGAATTCATGAACCACATTTGTGAAGTCTAATCCCAGTATCCCATCAGAATCTCCTAGTTATGTGTCTTGCCATCCTCTCAAAGACTCCGATGAGGAGATGGATTTCCTGTAGTTAGATTTATTAGGGGTGGTTGGGAGCCAGTTTGGTTGGTTCCAACATTCCTGTGAGGCCCTCATGGAGAAGGAGAACAAGACAGCACACTCTCTTTATCATATGTGGCCCACTAGTGTCTTGGGCTGAAGTATGAAGTTGCTGTTTTTGTGGGTCACACATGGGCCAGTGTGGGCAACAGCCTGTGCTTTAGACTCATGGATCTCCTTCAGCTCCTCAGTCACAGGGAATCGTCCGGCCCTCGTGTACCAGAGCTGAAGAGAAAAGTCCCTAACATTGTCCTGTTCCTTATTGCTTGGGCCCACTGTGGTCTACTGTTAGCTTATTACTGAGTCATGATGGTGTTTTCTTTTACCTTCCCCTCACAGCATGGGGTCCTCATCTGCATCTCTCTCCTCCCTCTCCCTCCCTCCCTCCCTCTCCCTCCCTCTCTCTCTCTCTCTCTCTCTCTCTCTCTCTCTCTCTCTCTCTCTCGCAATAAGGAAGAAATATCAGACCCCTGCTTTTAGCAGGTGTTGGACTGGTTTGTTTTGGAAGTGGGGGTAGGCTTCCCTGGTGAGGATGGCCGTATACATCTGCAGACAGGATTCTTGCTGCACTCTCTGCCTTGGAATGGAGCATATGGTCCTCGAATATGAGAGGCTCAATGGTGACCCTGTCTGGGTTCATAAACCTCTTGGGATTCTAGTACTTCATGGTGAAATGCAGTTTCCCACCAGATAGACAAGTAGAGGTTTAGAGACACAGTCATATGCTGCATAGGGCCATTTTAGTCATTGAAGAGATGCATATATGACAGTGGTCCCGTAACACTATCATGGAGCTGAAAAATTCTTATTGCCTCGTGACATCGTAGTCATTGTAACATTATAGCACAACACATTACCCACATGCTCATGGTGATGTGGGTGAAAACAAATCTGCCATGCTGACAGTCCTTTAAAAGGATAGCAATACAATTTTGTGCAGCATAATGATAATAAACAACTATGCTATTGGTTTGCTTACCATGCTCTAGTTTATTGTTATTTTAGAGTGCACCCTTCTATTTATTTTAAATCAGTGCCCATGTTAATAGAGCAGCAGCCCCACATGTCTCATGTTCACTATGTCTCATGGTTGCATCATAAGGCCACATGGACTTATCGCCCTAGACCATGTAAGTTTGTAGGAATTGATGATGTTTGTACAATGATGAAAGTGCCTAGTGACTAATTCCCAGAACCTATTCCTGTTATTATGTGAAGCTTGACATATTTCACTTAGTAGAAAACGAAGAGGTGTTTTTGGTCCCTGAGTCCAGCAGCTATGTCCTAGTCGCTTCCTTAGCTCCTGTCATGTCCCCCACCTTGGTTGCAAATACAGCGTCTACAACACAGAAAGCCTCTTTCTGGCCATGACCTCCTGCGAACAAAATTCATCACTTTTAAGAAACAAGAGAAATATAATCAGGGAGGTTGAATGTTTTCTGCAGAACTGAAGTTGTAGGGGCTGTGGCTTTGGGAGCAGATAGACATGGCATAGCTCAAGAAAATGAAGGCCTCATCATGCCTTCTGGGAGGGCTTTTCTTGGCTGGGCAACCTAGAGTGAGTTGCTGAGCTTCCGTTTCTGTACCTGTACAGCAGTGATAAGAAGCCCCGCTGGACTTGGTAAAGTGCACTTGTGATCCCTGCTACTCAGGAGACTGAGCAGGAGGTTTTAAAGTTCAAGCCCTGCTTTGGCAACTTAGTGAGACCCTGCCCCAAAATAAAAAATAAAAAAGAGGGTGGGAGTGTGGGTTCATTTTCCAGTTCCCTTGCCTTGCCACCCAAAGAAGACTTTCTTGTGGGAAATGGAAGTCAGGGAGAGCTAGGTAAAATAATCTACATGTAATTCCTGGCACAGAGCATGCACGCAGTGTTTGTTAACCTCCCCTTTCTCCCATTAGGGATCATAGCTTCGAAGAGTCTTGCTGCCTTTGGGTGCTAAATGTTTTACCAGTTTCCAATTGGATAGTTGAGATTCTTGGCTGTAATCTTTGTTTTGTTTTTCAATACACTTTATTTATTTTCTGTGAAATTTGTATAGTATGTAAGCATTTTAATCTGAAAGTTGATTTTAAATTTGGGGGGAGATGTCCGGTTTTGTAGCTCTTTAAATCTAGCAGGGATATATTTTATTGGCAGCCTCTTCTTCTGTTAAATCCAGTGATATCCATATTTGCTAGCATAGCATATACAGAGAGTTTTAAAAATTGGATGTCAGGCTTAAGCATTGGTTTAGCTAATTTAATTTGGTCAGCCCATTTGTCAAAGCGAGATTTTAATTTGTGGTTAGAACTTGATGCTATTTGGCACATTGGTGGCCACCAGTCGGCCTATGATCACATCTTCTCTTCATAGTTGCCAGAACAGCCGGTGTTGAAATTGCTAAAACAAGTGTGTGGGATGCACCACTTTTGTGCCTCTGCCAATAGGAAGGTATGACCATGTTTTCTGCCTACGATTCTGAATAAATGCCTAAATCATTAAGTGGATTTTTTTAGTAGTATATCTCAGCCATGATGACTGTGAATTAGAAAGCAAAGTATCCTTTGTATAATGACATTTTTTTTTATTTTTTCAGAATATATTAAAATTTATTTGAAAGTTTTAATCGGCACAAATTATTTCTTGAGTTTTTGTTTACTGAAGATTCTCCCTGAATAAAATATTTTCTTGAAGTTGCAGTTTAATGAAATAAATTGAAAACTGCTCTCTATAATATGGGATGAAAATTAAAAATGAGAGTTTGCAGATTTTTAGTTCCAGAAAGGAGAAGCCCATTCGAGACATGTATTGTACAAGATGGTGACAGTGTACCCTACATAATAACAGTGTATGGTACTCTTTGAAATTACTAAGAGTGTATTTCAAGTGTTGTTACCACAAAAAATATGTATGCAAGGTAGTGGTTAGGTTAATTATCTCAATTTAACCTTTCCTCAGCGTTGACATATTTCAAAGCATGTTATACATGATAAATATATACAATTTTTATCAAATGAAAATAACAGAAAAAATTAAAAACAGTGTATCAGGCAGCCTTTTGTGACCTCCCGATCCCAGCCCTGTGTTTGGCTCTCCCCAGGTCCACTCTGAGTTCCAGACCTGAGACAGGTGGAAGATAGCCATTACTCCACACTGGTCCATGTTCCATTGATGAACACTTCTAATGTGGAATTCTGAATGACCTTAAATTGTAAGGGTTTGTTTGAGAGTTTGGAATGTCTTCAAAGAGTCCTGGTGAAAAAGATAATAGGCTTTCAAAATGTGTTTACTGAACAAATCATTGGTAAATACAATTGCCTGCCCCCTGGCCCTGCCGCACCACCCCTGTGTTCTCAAGGAGAAACCTTGTAATGCATAAAGAATTTGGAAAATGCAGGAGGGATATAAAGCCATGGTTGGTAAAAGAAAACTCTATCAGGAAGAGAAGACACAACCAACTCTGGGCAGAGAGTGCGCCCAGGGCAGTCCACTTCTGCACGTGTGGCAGGAAGAGGAATCAGAAAGGATGCACCTCCCTCTTTTTTTGTTTTGTCTTTGTTCTCAGATCTCTTTGGAGTGCCATTTTAGTGCTGGATCTGAATTTGGACTCTGAAATGCTATAAAGGATCCAGGGCAGGGCTCAGTTTGCCACAGCCCCTTATTACAATGGTGATTTTGCTATATTCAGTTGTCTCTCAGGATCTTTGGGAGGAAGTTGGATGGAGTGAGGGGGAGTTGAGAAGCGTGGAGGAGTGGAGGATTGGGAGACGGAGGTGGGAGTGGAGACAGGGCTGAGGGAGAAGCAGGATGGGTTTCATGGTGGTGTGTTTGTGTAGGTTGTGGAGAGAGGATCAGTGGAGAGCCAGGATCCAGAATGCACATGCAGAGCCTTATTCTCCCTGGAAGAGAGATCTTCCTCTCCCCTGGGGCTCTTGAGTTGGGAATGCCATAGGTGTGAGTAAAGGGGGCTCTCCAGGGAAAAGTGAATGTCTTTAGGGACATCACACCCTTTACAGCTGCCTCTTGTAGTAAGTAGAACCCAATCCGTGATCGTTTTGAGAAATCAATGAGTTAATATTGTTTGGAAGGCATAATGTTTGGCACATAGGAAGGGCTGAAAAAAAATTTAATTTTCCAAAAGTAAGTAATAGTTTAAATAAGCATTTATGGGTTTGGCCTGGGGTCTAACCTCTGCTGTTTATGACATGGTTTCTTTGGAAAAATATGTTTCCAGTTCCAAATAACTGACTCAGAAGAGAGGTTTTGGAATGTAAGTTGGGGTATTGGCAGTGATAGATTTTGGTACCTTTACTTTAATGTGAAACATATTAAAAGAAAGATAATATCACTAATAATCTTACAACTTCTTTTGAATTTCATAAAGAAGGGGAATACCCTTATTCTTTACTTCCTACCCCTATAAACTATGTGAGGCATAGAGTTCTGATGTCCATCCTGGGAGGGCTGTGTGCAGGCACCCCCTCCCCCAAGTGCCCACCTTCATGTAGATGTTGGCTGCTGGCAGCTCCTGCAGGTGGGCCCATGTGCTCACCCTCCTTGACTGCACATGCAAGAGGCTTTTGTTTTCCAGGTGGGAGAATCCCAGGGAAGACTCAAACAGGCCAGTTTCACGTCACTGTCTTCTCCCTGGACCAGGCACAGCAACCAGCATATCAGAAAGAGTGTGATTGGAAATTACAAGTAGAATCACATGGAGTGAAAGGGAATTTACAAGAAGAGTGGAGTTTTAGGCAGATAAGACCATACCTACCATATAGTTTTGCCCAGTTATTTTTAATGACTATGTATTATTCTATCTTATAAACATAATCTATGTAGGCATTCTTCTATGGATGGAGTTTAGATAGCTCCATTATTTTACTATGTGCAATGCAAAAATTATACCATTCAAGTGCAGCGATCTCTAATTAAGTGAATTACAAGAGAGTTTTGGCATATAGGATTTCACAGTGGAGCTAATCCTCTTACTCTCAAGGAGACCTTTGGACTTGATTTCCCATCCGAAGATGAATTTGTTGAGGAAGTATCATTTGACTCAGTTGAGGGGCTCTGTTTTTTCATCTTTATTTTTGGGTTCCTTTCCTGTTTGAAACTGGCTTGTGTTATCTTTCAAGTGGGCACAAGGCCATCATACCAGATGGTCTTGACTATAGGAAGGCTAGGCAGGAATGTGTGACTCTCACTTGGGTGATAGAGGCTAGATTTCTACTGGGAGTTGTCAGCCAGGAGGATGAGCATCACTTCATTATTTGGAAGGACATGTGGCTGCTCTTACAACTCATCTACTTTTTTTTTTTAAAGCTCTTAACTTCGAGACTTGCTTATTATTTCAGAGGAGTTAGAGGATGGACAAATCTTGATGGGATTTTTATGGAATGATTGGTCCTAGTTGGTTGTGATCTTTGCAGGGAACCTCCAAGGAGGGCCTCAGAAAATCCACAATGCAGGGTGCTTAGCTCAAGTCCAAGGACTCTGGAGTGAGCTTCATGGGGTGGACTCTTGAAATTAGGTACAGAGACTTGTGTGTATGGCTGAGGCTTGTCTTAAAGCTGGAGTTTGTTAGTGGGGGTGAAGAGGAGGAAGGGAATAATCTGGAGAGATGGGGGCTGCCCATGAAGGGCAGCATCTTCTAGAAACCTGAAGACAATGTTTGATTTTTGGAAAAGGGACACTTTCCCTGCAACACAAAGAAGGTGCCACCCGAGTTTTTCTCCTATTTCCTTATATCAGGCAGGTGATTGAAATTTTTGCAAGTGCCTTTTAATTCACTCCACAGACGTGCTTTTTTCCTCCCATGTGCTGCACTATATCATGTACATGGAATTTTAATTTTACTTTTTGCATCCAAGCTTGAACAATTAATTCTTGAGCTTCAGTGTATAGAATGTACCTTTTCCCCTGCCACAGCATATTAAATCTACCCCTTGGAAACATTTGGACTTAATAAATATAGGGCTGGTTAGCTTATTCTTGAAATAAGTCAGTTAAAATAGTTCATTTTAGTGTTGCAGAGATTGCTTTCATAATTACTAAAGAATGTGCATGTTAGGAAAAGGAGAACCTTATTTTTATTTCTTTGCTTTCTGTGTGGGGTTAGATTTTTGAGCAAACATTTGTGTTATGGTTTAAGTATGAAGTATCCCCCAAAAGCTCGTGTGTGAGACAATGCAAGAACATTCAGAGGCAAAGTTACTAGATCTGAGTCATATCTAATCAGTGGTTTAATCTACTGATGGATTAATTGGTGGCAACTATAGGTGGGTAGAGCATGTCTGGAGGAAGTAGCTCACTGGGAGTGTGCCTTTGGGGTCAATATTTTTTTCCTGGTGAGTGGGACAGTCTCTCTGCCTCCTCATGCCCATGTCCTGAGCTTCTTTCCTTTGCTGTGCCCTTCTGCCATGATGTTCTTCCTCACCTTGGGCCCAGAGGTATGGATGGAGTCAGCCAACTATGTCCTCTGAAACCATCCATGACCCAAAATAAACTTCTTCCTCTCTAACTGTTCTTGTCAGGTCTTTTGGTCACAGCATTGAAAAAGCTGACTAAACACATATGTTTCCAGTTCTTGGGTATATACCTGGAAATAGAATTTCTGGGTCATTTGTAAGTCGGTGTTTAATATTTGAAGACTACCAAACTGTTTTCCAAAGGAGCTGCATCTTTTTATTTTCCCACAAGCAAAGTATGAGAGCTCTGTACAGTCTCAATATCACATGTATTTTCCTTTTTTTATTTTTATTTTTGTGATGCTGGGCCTCATATGTGGGATTTTTATAGGAATTTCATTTAATTTGTAGATCATTTTGTTTTCTTTAATTTACTTCAGTGATGTTTCTAGTTTTCAGTGTAATGCTTGTTATACTTCTTTCTTCTTACACTTATTTCTACAAATTTTATGCTATTATTTTCTTAATTATGTTTCTGGATTGTTCATTGCACATTCACAGAAATAAAGTTATTTTCTTAAATATTGATTTTGTATCCTAAAACCTTACTGAAGTTATTTATGACTCTGATAGTATTTTTTTGTGGATTGTTTAGGTTTTTTAAATATAGAAAATCAAGTCATTTGTAAATATATCTTAGTACTCAGCAGTGCCGGTTACAACTCTGCCATAGCCTTCACTTGCTACTTGCACAGAGCCTTAACATGGGTCAGAGGTGAGAGCTTAGTGCCTTCTCAGGCCTTTTCTGAGCACAGCCCTTTGTGTGCATACAGCCTTTTAATTTTCAGGAGTACACTGGAGCTTTTTAAAGGCCCCATAGACATCTCACTTCATGCACTTTTCCTTAATTTTTTTTGTTATCCTATTTTTTTACCCCTTAGCTAACTGCTGCCTCTAGCTGTGATAGCCAACCATTGCCTTCAGCTGTTCTGGACAAATGGGGGCGGGGGTGGGGAGGCTTGTCAGCCTGGGGTAGCTCTCAGTCAGGTCACCGACAGCTTTCTGAGTGGGTTCTTCTAGAGAACCAGCACATAGGATGGGTAGACAGTTCTGGGACTTTGAAGAAGCTCTTGCCAAGCTCTGCCAGGCTGCTGGATTTCCCCAGGACTCTCGGGTGTGGTTTTCCCAGGCTACAGCAGAGATTGGGAGGGGGATGGGAACAGGTCCAAGCTAACATGCCAGAGAGCTCACTGTCACAGAGGTTCGTCCACTTTTTATCAGATTGCT